>NC_140563.1:55351410-55975160 GCF_057381845.1 Rhamphochromis longiceps
AATCTAAATATTTAAAAAAACTACAAAAGTCATAAACACCAAAAGTCATAGCATACTAGTCCAGACCCAGCCGCACAAAATGATATAACATATGTAACCCTTGTCTCAAAACTGTGCGGTACATAAGCGCGGGAAAATTTGCACTAAAATATTAATATTTAAAAAACTATAAAAGTCATAAACACCAAAAGTACGGGGTGAGTTACGCTGCAAAATTTTAGGTGGAAAAAGGAAAATAATAATAATAATAATAATAATAATAAATCCGACGAATAGTAATAAGTGTGCCTCTTGGCATAGGCACACTTAATTACAGGGTGGGCCATTTATATGGATACACCGTAATAAAATGGGAATGGTTGGTGATATTAAAGTCCTGTTTGTGGCACATTAGTATATGTGAGGGGGCAAACTCCTCAAGATGGGTGGTGACCATGGTGGCCATTTAGAAGTCGGCCATCTTGGATACAACTTTTGTTTTTTCAATAGGAAGAGGGCCATGTGACACATCAAACTTATTGGTAATGTCACAAGAAAAACAATGGTGTGCTTGGCTTCAACGTAACTTTATTCTTTTATGAGTTATTTACAAGTTTCTGACCACTTATAAACTGTGTTCAATGTGCTGCCCATTGTGTTGGATTGTCAATGCAACCCTCTTCTCCCACTCTTCACACACTGATAGCAACACCGCAGGAGAAATGCCAGCACAGGCATCCAGTATCCATAGTTTCAGGTGCTGCACATCTCGTATCTTCACACCATAGACAATTGCCTTCAGATGACCCCAAAGATAAAACTCTAAGGGGGTCAGATCGGGAGATCTTGGGGGCCATTCAACTGGCCCATGACGACCAATCCACTTTCCAGGAAACTGTTCATCTAGGAATGCTCGGACCTGGCACCCATAATGTGGTGGTGCACCATCTTGCTGGAAAAACTCAGGGAACGTGCCAGCTTCAGTGCATAAAGAGGGAAACACATCATCATGTAGCAATTTCAAATATCCAGTGGCCTTGAGGTTTCCATTGATGAAGAATGGACCCACTATCGTTGTACCCCATATACCACACCAAACCATCACTTTTGTTGTTCCAACAGTCTTGGAGGGATCCATCCAATGTGGGTTAGTGTCAGGCCAATAGCGGTGGTTTTGTTTGTTAACTTCACCATTCACATAAAAGTTTGCCTCATCGCTGAACAAAATCTTCTGCATGAACTGAGGGTCCTGTTCCAATTTTGTTTTGCCCATTCTGCAAATTTTGTGCGCCGATCTGGGTCATCCTCGTTTAGATGCTGCAGTAGCTGGAGTTTGTAAGGGTGCCATTTGTGAGGAGCTAATATCCGCCGAAGGGATGTTCGACTAATGCCACTCTCCAGTGACATGCGGTAAGTGCTACGCTGTGGGCTCTTGCTGAATGAAGCTAGGACAGCCACTGATGTTTCTTCATTAGTGACAGTTTTCTTGTGTCCACATTTTGGCAAATCCAACACTGAACCAGTTTCACAAAACGTAGCAAACAGTTTGCTAACTGTAGTATGGGAGATGGGTGGTCTCGTAGGGTGTCTTGCATTGAAATCTGCTGCAATGACCCGGTTACTGCGTTCACCAGATATCAACACAATTTCGATCCGCTTCTCACGTGTTGACCTCCTCGACATGTCAATGGCTGTGAACAATGAGACACTTATAAATAACTCATGAAAGAATAAAGTTACGTTGAAACCAAGCACACCATTGTTTTTCTTGTGACATTACCAATAAGTTTGATGTGTCACATGGCCCTCTTCCTATTGAAAAAACAAAAGTTGTATCCAAGATGGCCGACTTCTAAATGGCCACCATGGTCACCACCCATCTTGAGGAGTTTGCCCCCTCACATATACTAATGTGCCACAAACAGGACTTTAATATCACCAACCATTCCCATGTTATTACGGTGTATCCATATAAATGACCCACTCTGTAAATTATACATGCAGCCAATGGAGTTAGGCGAGGATGGGAGTTATGTGCTCTCTTTTATGAGTTCTGGTTAAAAGTCGTGCAGCAGCATTTTGGACCAGCTGCAGACGAGAGAGAAGACACTGACTAACTCTAAAATACAGAGCATTACAGTAATCCAAACGAGATGAAATAAAAGCATGGATTACTGTTTCAAATCACCTACTTGGTCACTACTTGTCACTGAGTTGCATCTACAGTGGGGCAAAAAAGTATTTAGTCAGCCACCGATTGTGCAAGTTCCCCCACTTAAAATGATGACAAAGGTCAGTAATTTGCACCAGAGGTACACTTCAACTGTGAGAGACAGAATGTGAAAAAAAAAATCCATGAATCCACATGGTAGGATTTGTAAAGAATTTATTCGTAAATTAGGGTGGAAAATAAGTATTTGGTCACCTCAAACAAGGAAAATCTCTGGCTCTCACAAACCTGTAACGTCTTCTGTAAGAAGCTTTTCTGTCCCCCACTCGTTACCTGTATAAATGGCACCTGTTTGAACTCATCATCTGTATAAAAGACACCTGTCCACAGCCTCAAACAGCCAGACTCCAAACTCCGCCATGGCCAAGACCAAAGAGCTTTCGAAGGACACCAGGAAAAGTATTGTAGACCTGCACCAGACTGGGAAAAGTGAATCTACAATAGGCAAGCAGCTTGGTGTGAAAAAATCAACTGTGGGAGCAATCATCAGAAAATGGAAGACATACAAGACCACTGATGATCTCCCTCGATCTGGGGCTCCACGCAAGATCTCATCCCGTGGGGTCAAAATGATCATGAGAACGGTGAGCAAAGATCCCAGAACCACACGGGGGGACCTGGTGAATGACCTGCAGACAGCTGGGACCAAAGTAACAAAGGTCACCATCAGTAACACACTACAACGGCAGGGAATCAAATCCCGCAGTGCCAGACGTGTTCCGCTGCTGAAGCCAGTGCATGTCCAGGCCCGTCTGAAGTTTGCCAGAGAGCACATGGATGATACAGCAGAGGATTGGGAGAATGTCATGTGGTCAGATGAAACCAAAGTAGAACTTTTTGGTATAAACTCAACTCGTTGTGTTTGGAGGAAGAAGAATACTGAGTTGCATCCCAAGAACACCATACCTACTGTGAAGCATGGGGGTGGAAACATCATGCTATGGGGCTGTTTTTCTGCCAAGGGGACAGGACGACTGATCCGTGTTAAGGACAGAATGAATGGGGCCATGTATCGTGAGATTTTGAGCCAAAACCTCCTTCCATCAGTGAGAACTTTGAAGATGAAACGAGGCTGGGTCTTCCAACATGACAATGATCCAAAACACACCGCCCGGGCAACAAAGGAGTGGCTCCGTAAGAAGCATTTGAAAGTCCTGGAGTGGCCTAGCCAGTCTCCAGACCTCAACCCCATAGAAAATCTGTGGCGGGAGTTGAAAGTCCATGTTGCTCGGCGACAGCCCCAAAACATCACTGCTCTCGAGAAGATCTGCATGGAGGAATGGGCCAAAATACCAGCTACTGTGTGTGCAAACCTGGTAAAGACCTATAGTAAACGTTTGACCTCTGTTATTGCCAACAAAGGTTATGTTACAAAGTATTGAGTTGTATTTTTGTTATTGACCAAATACTTATTTTCCACCCTGATTTACGAATAAATTCTTTACAAATCCTACCATGTGGATTCATGGATTTTTTTTTCACATTCTGTCTCTCACAGTTGAAGTGTACCTCTGGTGCAAATTACTGACCTCTGTCATCATTTTAGGTGGGGGAACTTGCACAATCGGTGGCTGACTAAATACTTTTTTGCCCCACTGTACATCATGCAAATGTAAATGCAACTCATTTACATTTGCACGATGTCTGGTCATTTTGCCTGACAAAGCCATTTTCAATCAAAAAATATAAAGAAAAAGACAACTTGTTTTCACATTTGAGAAACTGGAGTGAGAAATGATGGACTGATTATTGTAACTGCTAGTTATAGGTTTCTTCAGTTCTGCTAAATCATTAATAGCCATCTTCTTCAGCGTTTCTTAACATCCTTAATTGGTAGGTATGTAAGTGAAGTGGACAGCTGGTTGCCTGGTAACCTCCCATTGACAGTATGCTTTGAGGAAGCTGTTGCTTTAAGTCATGAAACTGGCGCAGGCCTAACAAAACCACAACCTCTTCCTCTTTTTGTTTTTGGGATGAATTTCTTGTCTCTGGTCAGAGCCAGCTAGCTATCTGTTTTAACACATTGTGCTAAGAAACATTAATTGACTACCGTCTTGGTTAATGGAATAATATATGAGAGATTGTTGCTAAAGCAGACCCACAAGTCAATCTTGACAGTTGCTGTTCAGTCTAGCTTGTGCTTGCCTTCTGTGATTGACACTCTGTTGGGTCTCATTGCTCCCAGTTTTATTTGAATGATGCCAGATAGTTGACCTTAAGCACAATGCAGTGCCCATTCCATCATCTCCTGTACACTGATACCTTATCCTGGTAACTGCATGTGTGGTAGAGTACCAGCTTGTCGAGCAGATCTTTGTTTCAGTGATGCGTACTAAGCCTTGTTTCTTTTTTCACTTCCTTCTGAGGGCGATTGTGGCTCAAGAGTTGGGAGTTCGCCTTGTAATCGGAAGGTTGCTGGTTCGAGCCCCGGCTTGGACAGTCTCAGTCATCGTGTCCTTGGGCAAGACACTTCACCCGTTGCCTACTGGTGGTGGTCAGAGGGCCCGGTGGCGCCAGTGTCCGGCAGCCTCACCTCTGTCAGTGCGCCCCAGGGTGGCTGTGGCTACAATGTAGCTGCCATCACCATGTGTGGATGACTGGATGTGTAAAGTGCTTTGGGGTCCTTAGGGGATTAGTAAAGTGCTATACAAATACAGGCCATTTACCATTTCTGTGATATTTTGTTTTTGTCCTGATGTCTGTGTTCAGTGAGAGTGGGTTTTGTTCTTTGATATTATGAAGTCTATGTTCCTTCAATTAAATTAAAAACAAAGAAAACAGTTATGAGCTACTGCAGTCATCTCAGATCATCTTTTCCACACATTCGGCTGAGGTCAGAAGTTCACGTATACTCATAAATGGGCATGAATGTCATGGTAATTTTAGGCTTTTAATTATTTTTTGAGCTGTTGTTTTTTTCAGAGTGTGATGATTGCAGTGGAGTGAGGTGGCATGATGGTTAGCACTGTTACAAGAAGGTCCTGGGTTTGAATCCGGCTTCTGGCTGGGACCTTTTTGTGTTTTCTGAAGTTTGCACGGTCTCCATATTTGAGTGGGTTCTCTCCAGGTACTCTGGCTTCCTCCCACAGTCCAAAGACCTCTAGTTAGTGGAGTTAATCTGTAATTCTAAATTGTCAATAGGTGCAAATGGTTGTTGGTCTCTGTGTTAGTCACGGCACTGTGTTAGGAAAGTGACAGATTGGCGACCTTTATAGGGTGTACCCCCTTTCCCCACAGAAGAGAATGGATGGATAAAAAGATTGCACAGCATACATCTTTCATGATTTAAAAAAATGAGAATTTGCACACACACACACACACACACACACACACACACACACACACACACACACACACACACACACACACACACACATATACATATACATGTCTGCATGTGTTCACTTCACAATCTTCTAATAGGTGATGCTGAAGGTTCTACAACATCCTTCAACTTGACATGATCAAGGCCTATTAACTTCTCATTGACTACAGCTAGTAGTTTTGCTTTGCTGGCATTAAAAGGATTTGTTTGACAGCACTTATTGGATTTATCAATTTTTAAAACAATGGGAGAGTCCAAGGAACTCAGCGAAGATCTAAGAAGGAGAATTGTAGATTTAGACAAGTTGGGAAGGTCTCTTGAAGCCATTTCTAAACAACTGTAAATCCAAGATCATCACTTCAAGTAACTGTACATCAATATAAGCCTGAAGTGTCACCACTTTGAAAGAAGAGCCAAATTGTCAGCCTCAGATGAGAGAAAATTGGTTAGGATGTTTATGAACACACATTCATGACCAAGGCTCAAGTCTGCTATGAACTGGCAGTGGAACTGGAACACCAGTGTCACTTTCCACAGTTAGGCCAGTTTTCACCGTTGACTGAGAGGGTGATAACCAACAAGGAAGCCCCTGAACAAAACTGAGACCATTAATATCCACTGATAATTGCACTTTTTGCAAATTTGCAAGACTGAGCCATTTGGAGGAGTAAAGGTGAGGATTTCAAATCTAAGAAGTTTGTACCAGCTGTCAAGCATAGTGGTGGTTGCATCATGCTCGGGGATTTAGGGTACCGTGCACAAAGTGGATAGAGTAATAAAGACAGAGAACTACTTCCAGATTCTTCAGCTTCATCTCAAATCAACAGCTATGGTTGAAACTTGGACACAAATGGGTGTTCCAATGGGACAAAGATGGCAAGCTTATAGAAAAACTGGGTTTTGGACAGCATAAAGCAGACTAACATTAAGCTTCTGGCCTTCCCAAAGTCCTGACTTTAACCCTGATGAAAACTTGTGGAATGATTACAAGCCATGTCTGTGCTAGGAAATGAATCCAATTCTGCCAAGAAGAGTGATCAAATATTCAGCAAGCATTATGCTAGAAGTCTTCAATTAGAACTCTCTGTACATCTAAGCAGTTTGATTGCGACCTCTGCTATTCTTCAGGATAAAATATCTATACTAAGAAAGCAATAGAAAATCAACTATAGCAATGTATTTTTACTTGAAGTTCTAGAATGTTTGTGTCCTCACTCAGGAAAGGAGAAGTTAACATTAATAAAGCTGGATTGCAGCGTCTCTCCAGGAATGTATGCATCTTGTAATCTTATTGAAACTGTAACAGTAGACCCACAGTGTTAGTGACAGGGGGATGGATGGGCATCTACCAGGAAATTCAATTTGCAGCCAGATCTTATAGCTCCCTCATGTAATTCAAATAGACAGTTTGAAACCCTTGCTATGTGTTGATGACGAATTTGAAGCGCAGGTGAGAAATAGCTGGACAGATCCTCTGTGTCAATGCAGAGAGTGGAACAGAGCAGCGTGTGTTCTTCCCTGAGTACTGAAGGGCATCCTGGATGGATACATAGCAATTATTAGGGATGAAGTTATTACCAAAATGCTTCACATGCAGCAGATGTCTCACAAATATTTCCAAGGAGTACTTTTGCTGATTACTTCATATTCCTCAGAATTCCCCGCATGATGTTCATTCAGAGGGTTAACAATCTTGCCACTGAATACCAAGTGGAAATTGATCTTGAGGCTGATTCAATCGCACGGAGTGGCCTTTCTCTGTGGTTTTGTAACTGTATTATTAATGTCAAAAGAAAACTGGGCAAAATGTCTTTCCTGTTCTCTGGCTGATTATATGACAGAGTAACACAATGGTCTCGCCCACCTCAGCCCTCTACCCATCCAATGTCTGTGAATTATTTCCTCCTTCACAGGCAGAGAGCTGTGGCAAACACATCAAACAAGATTACATATATAGAGCTAGGGTATATTTACCCCCCCCCCCCCACCCCCACCCTGGAGACATACTTAATTTGGCTGTTTCCTTGGCAACTTGAGTCTCACAAAGAGTGTGGAGTTGGCTGTAATTATAGAGCAGGCCTCTTGATCTGAGGCTCTAATCAGAAAAATGAATATGTGCAGGCTGTCATAAAGGCCCTGTGGCAACTCACACATGGCCTTGGACACCATTTGGGAGCGACCAGAGGAATTAAGACTCATTGTTGCTCTTGAACTTGTGATCTTTTGAAATGAGCTTTAAGTATCTTTTTTCTAAAAAGAAGAAAAAAGAAAAAGAAAAAAAAGAGCGAAACAGGCCAATGGATATCACTTATTTCTACAGTTTCATATGAAAAGAAGAGATTCATTTTGACAAATAAAAGAACTGAGCAACTAAAAGGGTCAGTAAGTTTATTGTTCAACTGCATGTAAACTTAGAAAGGCAGCCTGATGTGTTTGTCTCATGTTCAGGGGAAAAAATGAATAATTTAAGCTAGTAGAGGAGTTCTCTGCACAGGCACTTAAGAAAACTACCATGCAGGAGGTGTAGTGAGGAGGAAGGATGAAGAAGAACTTTTGCCAGGAGAAAAAAAAGAAAATTGAGAAACTGAAACGTGATAAAAGTCATTCTCTGATATGGCGGGATTTATTAACTAACAACAAACGCAAAGCCGTTTGCAAGTATGCAGTCATAAACAATAGCACAGTACAGTACTTGCCCAATCGTTTCCATTGAATTGTTGTGTCTTACTGTGTAAAAATGGCATCAATTCAGTGCAGTGCGTTATGGAAAAAAGTCCCTGCAGCTAGCTTCCAAGCTTGAAACTGTTATTTTACAGTTTCTTAATGTAGCAAAATATGCCAGAACTGTGCGAAAGGAATTATGTGTTTAATGGTTGCTAATATGTTATTATTTCAGTGTTCCTATTATAATGTGCATACTATTGCTGTAAAACATATTAAGTTGCTGTATGTATAAAACCACCATTCGCTATTCTCTACGGGTGCTCAGTCTCATGTCTTTCATCACATATCTGCTTTTGTCCCAAAATGTCCTGACCCGTGCACTGCATGGATGCAGGAACTCTGTTGTATTCAGCCTCTTGTATCCATTTGTATTTTTTACCCTGAACCCAATAACCCTGAAGATGAATGTCGGTTGGATGTGAGTAATCCCTTCAGGAGTCTCAGGCGTGGGGGACCCATTGCTAGCTAAAACCTAACAATATTCTCGGCCACACAAACACTAGAAACCACATCCATTTTAAACATTTACATTCCCATGAGTCTCTGCACTCGCCCGCTGTCTACAAACTGTCCATAATCTGAGGAACCACATCCTAGGAAAAGTATCTTAGCTGTAAGATTATACAGAAGCTTGCTGTTAATATTTTACCCTTAACACCACGAGCATTTACAATATTCCGACGAATTCACAGAGTTTACTGCACTATATTTTCTGTATTTCTAGAGCAGTTTGTTACAGTGTAACATACAGGACTTACTTACAGCTCATGGCTGAGTTCTTTTTTGTTGTTTTCAGCTAGAAACAGAGAACTTTTCACTTTTGATCTGAAGGTGGTACAATCAAAGCAAAGTTTGGGGCACATGAACATTCACACTAAACTTCATGACTTCAAAGGACTTTCCCTCTGCATCACAGATATTTGAGCCTACAGTAGTTTGACTACCAAACTGACCATCATATACCATCTCTAGAGTCATGCTGCAAGCATGGATAAAAATGTGAGTGACTTAAAAACAGAGCTAGAAGAAAAAGTTAAGGGGACTGGCTTGAAGGTGGAGAGCTCAGGTTTCACTCGACAAGAGTCGTGTCTCGTCTTTTGGAATACTTTCAAGCCCAACTGCTCTAAATGAAAGGGCCCTGAAGCAAGGGTGCAATCTCTGTTGGCAAAATCACTGGCCTGTGCTCATCAGCCATAAACATGTCACTGCCCAACTAGGTCACTGTTCTCTGTGTATGCACATCAAACGGAGTCCTCTAGTGCAGCAATGGCAGGCTCTGCGACTTTCTGTGCTGTACCTCCACACGATGTGGCCTATTTTTCCTCTTATGTGACATGTCACCTCACGCTCTCACGGCATGCACAGAGAAGGGAGGGGACACTAACAAGTTCTCCAGACGAGGATCTCTATGTTATACATATTTATTTATGTGTGTGTGTGTGTGTGTGTGTGTGTGTGTGTGTGTGTGTGTGTGTGTGTGTGTGTGTGTGTGTGTATGACAAAATGGCGAGAATAAAGAGAAACTTAGAGGAACTGAAACAGGAAGACTTGCTTACATAACACATGGAAATTGCCTACTGTGGAAAAAGATCATTAACATTTTCTTCATAATGGCCAAGTCCGCTAATCTTCTTAACTACCAAAATCTCTGCACATTAAATTAGTGACAATAATAATAATAATAGTATATTTTTATAACACTTTCACACAGTTATGAAGTGCTTCAACATGCAGTCTTACATTTATTCCAACATTCAGATGTACATGCAAACTGTAGATGTAGACTATGCCCAGAATTAATAAAAGAAAGACTATGAAAAGCTACAATAAGACAAACAAAATAAGAGCGTGGAAATGTTAGGATCTCTGATCAGCTGTTCGGAAAGTTTAATTGCTATTGTAATGTGGATTCTGAATTTCACTAGAAACTAGTGAAAGGAATCAAGAGTGCTGGTGTGCTAATTGTTATTAGCAGCCTAGCTAATGTGTTCTGAACCATAACCAAAAACTCCTTTTAACCCATCGCCTTAACCTTCAACGTAACCTGATGTGCACCTCCTGGGAAATGTAAGTACACATCAGTTCAACACAGCCCACAACGACTTGAATGGTGTGGAAGGCTGCAGTGTAGGGTTAAGAGGGGCTTCAAGTTACATTGTTAGTTAAGACATAGATTTCCACACAAGTCTAAATCAAGCTTAAGGAGGACTGAGAGATCCACATAAAAAGTTGCCATGGTTGAACATAAGAACTTAAGAGAGAACGACAAAGAAAAATCATAAACACTCAGAGTATATGATGTTCCAGGTTTCTATCTGTGTCACTGATTTCCCAGAAGTCTCCACAAAAGCTTGCCAACATCATTCATTAATCACCTTGCCATACTTTGTTCCAAGACATCTTGTTAATGCAAGGAAGAAGTTAGAGCATTTTTGGAACAGAGTCCACTGACATTTGATCCGCTGGCAGCATAAAAACCTCCATTTGAAATCATGCAACTTCTTTTTTTTTTTTAAATAAAAAAGCAGTTTCCAAATTATAGGAACTACTCCTTTAAAATTTGCACAATTTAAAACACACACAAGCACACACACACACATACACAGCTGGAGTATTTTGACCTTTAGAATCTTTTAAATGCATTTAGGAGCTTCTTAGTCAGTATTTAACTTTGTCACTGTCACATCGTGCGTTACATGAGCTCACATGCTCCGTCCTGAGTGCACAATTAGTTTAACCTTTAACAGCACAGAAATGTAGCTGACACAAACATGTCAGCTACAAACACACCATCAGCTTAAATGCACAAACTCTACACTGTTTAGCATTCAGTATACTAATGCAGTATACTTGTAGCCCATGTATCTTAATGTCTGCATGTAAACAAAAGCAATAATGAAGTTTTTTGTTGTAAGACAATACCACACGATTAGTGCATTTAACTTAAGATCTACAAAAAATAGAATAAAATGGACTCCTCGTTACAAAAGTAAGTCTGGGTTAATTCAGTGACAGATTAGCATTAGCTAATAGCGCTAGCTATTGAATTGCTAATTCAAGATACTTAAATAGTGTAATTAACAATACTAGAGCTACAGCTGTTTAGTAATACAGTCTGTAGATATAGACAGTATAAAAGATGGACGTAGCTTCGGGGTCTAAAAAGTGAAGCTAAAACAGAAGCGTCCTAAACCTGCAATCTTTTAGAGGCCATGCAAAAAGACTTCTAGTCTCAAATGGATTTTATACTTCCTTTGTCTGTGAGTAGGGTCCACTTTGGTCCCAGTGACGTAGATTTCATCATCTCACAGTAGGTATGAGGGTCCGTGCCTGGCTTTTTTTTGTGACCGAGTTGACTTATCAGCAAAGACTTCATTACAGTGAAGCAAATCTGCATGAAGGCAGCTGACTTCAACCAGACTGCAAAGAAGTATAACAGGAATCACTACTCGGTTGTCAGGTCTCCAGCTCTCCATGTTAGTGTCTGCAACTGAATATAATCCAGGCTTTATACAAGACTACTTTTTATTTATTTATTTTTAGAAGGAACATGACCATATTTGGCCGGGAGGATAAAGGTGTGGTGTTCACAGCTAATGCTAGCACTAGCTTTCTCACGAGGCGCCTTTGTAATAAATTCAGGGTGATATTAAAGTGTACGTGAAAAATGGGGTTAAAAACTAAATGCATAAACTGGAGTTCCTACACAGCAATCTGTTATATGTACAGTGTCTTTGCAGGCAGCCAAATGCTGGACAACATGAAATAGTAGCGTAACTCAAAATCGCCATGCTTCTAACTATGCAAGTCTTAATACAGTTTAAATTAGTTGGTTATATAATAATTTATCCATGCACAATTTGAAGAGGATATTACTACAAGTACCAAAATTGGGCTGTATACACACTTAGCCTATTTCTCCTATAAAGTTAAGTACTTAGTATCCTTTGAGTACTGACTTCCTTTTAGAGCCTTCCTTGAATGCTGTTTGGTACTTCTACTTCAACCAACACTCGTATTAGTTTAAGTTCTACTTTTTGGATATACAGTAGATTCTTCTTTTTTAAAGAGGTAACAATAAATAAATAAATTGCTTTCCTCATTTATGCTAACCTCAGTTGCCTATCTCTGATCCACGAAGAGAGCTAGTGCATGCTTCTGCAAGGCACATAAGAACTTCTCAGGCCATAAAGCACTTCAAGTGTGGCTAATATTGAAAATGAATGATTTACAGTGTAGTCGGGAGAAGGTCACTGCCTGCCACATCTTATGAGTTGATGGTTGAGTAGAGAGAAGTGTTCTTTCATGCCAGAGGAATGCTGTTCCTGACAAGTACACAGGCAGGACTGTGCTTTTGTTGAAGAATCTGCAGAGGATTCCTAGAACTGCAGGATATGGAATTAGCAGCAGAAAACCATCAACTCGTGAGTGACCAAATCCTTATAGTGTGAATTACACTATGTCAGGAGTGCTGGGGAAAACTTCCGAGCAGCAGAGGGGAATGTATAGGATCTGGAATCATTTCAAACTGTAATGAAAACAATGAGAAAATGACAACTTTGATGATCTGTTTGATAAGCAACTGATATGAAATCCCATCTGGATTAAGCATGCAACCATTCATGATTAAAATCTAGATAAAGTGTCTAATCAATATTTTAATTACATGTTGATGAAAAATGTTTTAATCATCATACATATTTCATGCCACTGGGTTTAGATGGGAATGTTACATTCATGTTTTCTCTTATATTCTGAAAAAAATCATAAAAATCAGATCCAAATCATAAAGAGAAAGTATCCCCCCTCCCTTTTTTCTAGAAGGGTGATGCATTTCACAAGTTCATCTTATGTTAGTGAGTATTATGGGATTATCCATGTGAAAATTCTCAGCTTGCTCACAAAAGTAAAAGCAAAACTGAGTAGGGAGCACAGAATGAAAGAAAAAGCTTAAAGCTGAAGTGCTGCACACTGCAGTGTGTGTTGATAAAATTCAATTCAGTTTTATTTATATAGCGCCAAATCACAACAACAGTCGCCTCAAGGCGCTTTATATTGTACAGTAGATCGTACAATAATAGATACAGAGAAAAACCCAACAATCATATGACCCCCTATGAGCAAGCACTTTGGCGACAGTGGGAAGGAAAAACTCCCTTTTAACAGGAAGAAACCTCCAGCAGAACCAGGCTCAGGGAGGGGCGGGGCCATCTGCTGCGACCGGTTGGGGTGAGAGAAGGAAGACAGGATAAAAGACATGCTGTGGAAGAGAGACAGAGATTAATAACAGATATGATTCAATGCAGAGAGGTCTATTAACACATAGTGAGTGAGAAAGGTGACTGGAAAGGAAAAACTCAATGCATCATGGGAATCTCCCAGCAGCCTACGTCTATTGCAGCATAACTAAGGGAGGATTCAGGGTCACCTGGTCCAGCTCTAACTATATGCTTTAGCAAAAAGGAAAGTTTTAAGCCTAATCTTAAAAGTAGAGATAGTTTCTGTCTCCTGAATCCAAACTGGAAGCTGGTTCCACAGAAGAGGGGCCTGAAAACTGAAGGCTCTGCCTCCCATTCTACTTTTAAATACTCTAGGAACAACAAGTAGGCCTGCAGTGCGAGAGCAAAGTGCTCTAATGGGGTGATATGGTGCTACAAGGTCATTAAGATAATGGGGGCCTGATTGGGGCCTGATTATTTAAGACCTTGTATGTGAGGAGCAGGATTTTGATAAAACTGCATAGTCTTGGTTTATGGGCCCCAGTGCAAGCAGAGGTGACTGTTTAAAAATAAAGTGTGCTGTTGAAGCATGAAATAATCCCCTCTGCTATATGCCTGGATTTTTTTGGAAATCAAAAATTATGACTTCCTTTAAGTGTGAAATTAGATAATCTTCACTACATTTGGAAGTTCCAGTTAGTAGCTAATTATTTTAACATTAAGAGTAAACAAACACACAAAAATACCTAGGCTTCCATCCTCCCTTTAAATTTTTACGCTAAGTTAAGCGGGGGTTGGAAGTGGGTTATGAGAAGCATGCGGGTGGTAGATTGGCCAGATGTTGGTCGATGTGTAAAAATAACGCAGTTGTTTGGTGGTGGCTATGGCGGAGCTTCCACAGAAGCAAAAGGTGGATGAGGCAAAGGGGAGGCAGGAGGAGGAGAGACCCGAGGCGGCTGCCGGTCCGAGTGTCAGGTGAACTGAACTTCAGGTAAGAAGTTATGACCTGCAGTCTATCTGGGTCAGATAGAAACCAAGTTTAGGTGGAGTTTATTTTTGTTGTGCTGACTTTTTACCGTCAGTTACAATAAGTCTTACTGCGTACTAGCTAGCAAGACAGAGTTTCTATACAGCTGTGTGGGTGCTATGATGTTACAGATAGTGAACTTTATTTTATTCATAAGTTTAGTTAGTAGAATTGCCAACCGTCCTGTAAAAAACGGAATCGTCCCGTATTCAGAGAAAATATTACGCGTTTCGTATTGAGCTGAAAAGGAACACAGTTTGTCCCGGACTTCAGCTAGGATAGAAAAAGACACAAAGCTGGAGTTATTCTGTGTCTTTATGCTGCAGCTGTTTCTTCTTCTCTCATTCTCTCCCCTCCCTCTCCTGTTGCTACTTCAATCATGAAACTGATCAATGATCAGCTGATCGGCTTTTCTCTCTTGTTTGTTTATCGCCCACTTTGCGCCAGAAAGCAGAAACCAGCAGATGTCGCGCTAAACAACAGCAGCACGTTTAAGCTTGATCAGCTGTTGTTAGAATTTATTTAATATCAATTTCTAGTATCAGCTGATGTTTGCTGGAGCCACAGCTGTAAAGCTGCTGGTCCTGATATTGGTTTGGATATGTGGTGAGCAGTGTTGGTCAAGTTACTTGAAAAAAGTAATCAGTAACTAATTACTGATTACTTCCCCCCAAAAGTAATCCCGTTACTTTACTGATTACTTATTTTCAAAAGTAATTAATTACTTAGTTACTTTTTAAAAACACGATTTACAACCTGAATAGGTGATAAAGCGATAGATCTTTCAGCCCAATTCTACTTTTTCTGCATAATCCATCATACAAAATGTAATCAAATGGAAAAGTCTCTTTTTTTTAACTTGTTTTATCAGTTTTAATCTTTTAACTTTATGCATCAAGCAAAATTTTAATTATATGCAACATTCTCTGAGTTGAATAAATTAGTTTAACATTTAAACCTATTTTCTGCACATTCCAGCACATAAAATAAAATATTTTTTGTGTTTACACTCACTCTTTCAAATAGATGCAAGTAAAACACAGCAGAACATAAATAAAGTCAAAGACTCAGCGGTCCTGTTGCTCTATTTTCACCTGTAAAGCAGGACTACGGTAGGCGGAGGTTTACCCTGGTGCAGGTGTGCCGCGGTCAGTTGAAGAATCCGCGAGCTTCTTTGTGAGTTTCCCATTACATCGTTGCACATTCGTGCTTGCTTGGAAGTTTAGGGGTTTTTTTTTCCGCTGTAAAAAGAAGTTTTCTTCCCACGCACAACGGACACTAATGTTTTTGTCACTTTTTATGGAATCAAACTCAAAGTAAGGTCAGTACTTCCACACTTTAAACGCTGCACTCTCATACTCTCTCCACACTCGATATATGATCCATTGTTGATCTGCACACAGCTGTTGTCACTAACGGCGCACTCGCTTACGTCACTGTCATGAGACATTCTTGCAAAAAATCAGGGTTTTAGTAACGCAGTAACGCAGCGTTCCTACGGGAAAGTACCGGTAATCTAATTACCGTTTTTGCAATAGTAATCCCTTACTTTACTCGTTACTCGAAAAAAGTAATCAGATTACAGTAACGCGTCACAAGTAACGCGTTACTGCCCATCTCTGGTGGTGAGAGGGAAACATGAAGATGAAACCAGGAGACGTCCTTACTGAATCATCAGAGCTGAACAGGTGATGGAGAAACAGGTTTACCTTTTAGGTGACAGGAATGAGTTGAAGGGAAGTTATGAACTGTTTCTGAGAGACAAATAACACCAGGATCCTTTTCTAAGTAGCTGACAGCTTGTAACTGTGCAGGGGCGGGTCTAGCAAAGTTTTGCCAGGGGGGCAGGTAGGGCATTAACAGGGAAAGGGGGGCACAAAGAATTACTTTTCTTTCTTATTCTAATTTAAAATGTCTTGCTTTTATTAAATAATTATCTGAATCTTACAACCAAAGTTTTTATCTGACATAAAATGTATAGAAATCATACATATACCAACAAGACAGCGTGCATCACTGTCACAACAGCCTTTGTTTTCATTCAAAGGCTTTATGGCTTTAATACCTGGTGGGCCGGTCTCTAGTCAAAATGCCTGAGCCGATTTTTTTATCCCAGTCCAGCCCTGGTAAAGTGACTGCTTGGACCTTGAGTACAAAATGAGCAAAGTTTCTCTCATATATTTTTAACTGTTCAAAGGATACAATATAAATGCAAAATATTCAAAGCAGAACCGATCAAGTTCACAATAATTACCTAGTATTCAGTATCCATTTAAAGAGCAGGTTGTCATGAATAATAAAGAGGGTTTGTATTCCGAGCTTCTGAGCTTTGCATAAAGGGAAAACAGTCCCTAAAAAGCGGAAAAGATCAACAGTGGGTCAAACTAGATGCAAATGATGATAGTGATGATAAGCTGGAAAAAGATAAGCTTTTGTTTTATGCTGGTTGTAACAAATGGCTGCCACTCCCTGATCCTGAGCTTCTTCCTGTTTAAAGAGAGTTTTTCTTTCCCACTGTCACCAAGTGTTTGCTCATAGGGGGTCATCTGATTGTTGGGGTTTTCTATACATTATTGTTACGTCTTTACAATATGAAACGCTTTAAGGCAAATTTTGTTGTTGTAATTTGATATTGTACAAATAAAACTAAATTGAACTGAATTAAAAGTTGAACTGAAAACAAATGAAATATCAGCAGTTTGTAATGACAGGCAAATATTCCCTGTGAAAAAGGAAACACGAGTTTAAACAAGTTTAAAGGCTTAAATTCTAACTATGTCTTTACTAAAACATGGTTGCTAAATTTACACTACCACTTGCTTTTTGTGGCAGTGAAGAACATATAATGAATAACTACTCATTCGGAGCAAACACCACTTGGCATGTTTGTGTGATATTCTGCTGCATAAACAAGCCAATAAGCCATAAGGCATTTATGGGAACCATGAAATCCACATTTGCATGGTTTACTCTTAATTTTTCTTTTGGGAAAATATCAACAAGTTCCGGTCCAGCAAATGTGCTATGGCAGAGGTGTAGTTTGGTTATCTGCAGGGGGAGCAGATGGGTCACCAGAGCCTGACTATTTAATCAGGGGATGAGGTGTGGTGCTGGCACAGTGAGGGATTATATGGTCTGGTGGTTCAAATATTCATTTCTGTCATCTGCAGCAGAAATATAAAACCCATCTTTAATATTCAGTGGACACAGGTTAGTTACTTTTGCATTGAAAAGGAAGAAAGCTACATTTCCTGTTAGTGTTGTAATAGTGGACTGAAATTTTGTACTTTTAAAGCTTGTTTTTGCATGTTAATATGACTCAAGGAAAGATGTCAAAAAGATGTCAATCAGCAGCTTGAAGTTCCGAGTTACTGTTAGTTTCAACACCATCAACTCCTGATTTCTACACTACTTCCTCTTTTCTGAATGGTCATGGCCCCTGATGTCTGTGTGACAGTGGAAACACTTACAGGCACCTAGCCCTGCACAAAGCTGCTTACAGTCTCTTTTTAGCGCAATCGGGACAGTAGGGTTTATGCTTGATAAGGGATTTCTTTCCCTGTCATAATTAGGCCACCCACATTCACAGTCATGTGTTTCTAATGGTGACTGAGATTATGGGACCTTCCATTCTGAGGAGATATCATGATTTATAGAAACAAAAAAGTGAAACTATGGTGACGAAACACCAAGTTTAACTCTACCATATACCAATTATATCTTTCAGTGGATTTCAGTTTTCAGGTTCAAGATGTGGATTAAAAAATAAGCCAATAAAGAATATGGCCAGCCCAATATATTTTTGCTCTTTTATGCTTTAGTTTCACACTGTTTTAGTGTGCATGATTTAAAATCATACAGCTCTGGAAAAAATATGCTAGATGTTTAATTTCACCAGCCAACAGAACATAGGTAATGGCAGGACTGCGTGCAAAAGTTATGTAATTTCCACAGGTGTTTCAAGTTGCAAGAGTACACGGAGAGGGGAGTGCCCACCACAACAGGAATACGATTGGATAGATTATGAGGCGTTTTTGATTGACAGAAAGATGGACCAATGAGATGCCGCTCTGTGCTTGCCCCCTTGTTGGTCGTAGAGGCGACGTTCAAGGGAACATTTGTTCTGGATGGTGAAGCTGTTCCGTCACGTCGGCAGGGTGTAGGTCGTAACATTTTGTTCTTCTCATTAAATCGGATTTAAAGTCGAGCCGAGAGTTTTTCTTTTTCAACCGTGCGCGTAAGAGATCCACCAACGGCTGCAATTAAATCTTCGCACATCGCAGATCTAAAGCTTAATAACGAATTGGAAGTGTTTTAGTGTGGAAGAAAGAGGGCTCGTTGCATTCGTCTGCGGATCCGTGTACGAGTAAGTTATTGCTCTCCAGTGTTTTTAACCTCGCTACAAAGAATTTATTTCTTATGAAGTTACAATTAAAGCGTGTTCTTGTTAAGTACTTAAATTTTGTTGAGTTATTTAAAACTACTTAAAGCGACTCATCATCATCCTCGGTTTAACATGCACTCCTTTTTTTCATTGAAGTTTTATTTTTTTTCCCAATTCCCTGTTCTGCTAACTTTTTCGTTACAACTCTAACCTTGCTAATAGCCTAAGCTATCTGATTCTGGTTTTAAATAGAGACGTTTAGTAAACCCTTATCCTGTTTTCCTCTAGCTGATAGCTAATTAGGTGGTGGTTTAGTTTAGCAGCAGGCTGATGTTGGCTAGCTAACTTAGCTGACTACTCCCCCGACATTTTTGCAGCGGCTGTAAAGTTGCACCGCAGGGCTGTAAAGCCGCCAGCAGAATAAACTGGACCCATGCATACGTTTTTAAACGCACAAATTCGCTCCCTGCGCGTTTTACAACTCTAAACCTATGAATAAGGGTGATGTTTATTTATATAACTCTGTCGGCATTAGAATAAAGCTGTCAAGTATAATGCTAACGCTAGCCCACTATATGTTGGCAGGGCAGCAGAGAAGTCGATTTCAGTGTGCCAGAAACTGTAATGTTCCAATAAAACTACACTGTCATCAATATGGAGTCTGCTCTTCAGTAAATTATTTACTTTTTAATAGTTATTTTGTTGGCAGCTGATTTAAGAAAAAAAAATACTGAGTGGGTCAGTGATGGCACACATTAAAACTGTTGCAGACATGATTTGGAAGCCATGTGACAAAGTAGGGCCACAAATGCATTATGGCGTATCATTATAAAAGTGTACATTTTAAATGTATTTACTGTATACTGTGGGCCTACTGTGAGAAGTTGCAGACTTCTACAGTATTTATATTGTAAAATCTTGGCATAACCCATTTCATTCACATTGGGCATTGTAAGGAGCCCATCATAGTCTTGTGCTGCCTGTTGTAAATGCTCTTTCCTCTCATCTTACAGGTCTGGGCAGCATTATCAAGATCACGGCTGCAGGCCATTTACTGATGGGTACATACTGCGAGGCAACACACCAAGAGAGCTGCAAATTATTCGCGAGAGACGGGAACTGTGAAAGAATGAAGACAAGCTAGAGACTGTTTTCACTGTAAAATCATAAATTGTAGCTTTGTTGGAACAACAGCCATTTTAACCAGCAAATGAGTAGCTGGGCTTAAGTTACTCAGAAAAAACCCTTAAAAATAACAAGACTGGTTCAGACTCATCTTTACAAGTGAACATTAAACACACAAACATGAGTGCTGAAGGGTATCAGTACAGAGCACTTTATGATTATAAAAAAGAGAGGGAGGAGGACATTGATCTGCATGTTGGGGATATATTGTTGGTAAGCAAAGGAGAGCTGGTGGCTCTTGGGGTCACCGATGGCCTGGAGCAGCGGCCAGATGAGATTGGCTGGTTGCCAGGCTTTAACGAGACCACTCAGGAAAAAGGGGACTTTCCTGGCACCTATGTAGAGTACATTGGGAAGAAATGGATCTCTCCCCCTACACCCAAGCCAAGGCCCCTGAGACCCTTACCTGTAGCTCCAGCCTCCTCCTTCAAGTCAGAGATGGACTCGGACTCAGAACAAGGTGAGTTTAAACAAGAGCTGTTAAACCATGTTTATTGGTATCAAATTCATGGGTGTTCTCCTTTATCTCAAAGTTCTGAAGGTTTTTTTTTTTTCCTGGATTACCAGCATAATACACGGCAGTGTGATTTCTGTACGAAAAAGGGGACAAATGCATGAGCTATCTGTATAACTTGCTAGTTTAAGCTACAACAGTTTTCATAATCTGTCTTAACATTATTATTAATTGTGACAATTTGAATGTATTAAAATCCTGAGGGTGTAAACTGATGTTAGCAATATTAACCCCCCCCCCCCCCCCCCAAAAAAAAAACAAACAAAAAACCCTTTTATGTCGCTTTGTGCATTCTCTGGTAGTCCACTGACACAGACAACTAGTTAAGTGTTAAAGTAAAACCTTAGCAAGTCAGAGTTGTGAATCTGTTATCAGCAGGATGCTGATGCTGCAAAACAGGGTTTTGTTTAACAACTCTGCCTGGTGCGGTACAGCTGCACTGAATGTGAACCATGCTCAGTCCCAGAGGACACGGGCTCTGGTGTTTATGCTGGATATAGTACACCAGAGCATTTTCTGCAAGCCATATGTTACCAGCCGAGATCATCCATCTTTGTCCTCAAACTGCATCTTAAGGGAATGCAATTCTCGTACCTGTGTAGCTCAATGTATACACTGGTAGCAGGGGGGCAGTTAAGCTAGCTCAAGCAAAACTGATCGATTGTGTCATCATTTAAACTATAATTTGCTTAAAAAAAAAAGTAATGTAACCAATAATTTTCTGGTCTTTTTTTTTAAACACCTTGTTAAATCTGTAAAAATATCAATCACATATTACTAACATCACAGAATATCTAAGTTATAGCTGAAATATTTTGGTGGTGGTGGGGGGGGGGTGTCTCCATATTATTATTATTATTTTTTTTTTAATTTTTTAATTTAATTTTTTTCTTTTGGTGGGTAAAAAAAAAAAATTATTTCGAGATGTTTGCAGTTCAAAATGACCCTTTGAAATGTGAGTCAGTGTTACAGCTCAGGCCGCAACTATGAACTGCAGTTAAAACTCGTCTTTTTAAAGACTCTGTGGCTTGTTAATGTGCACTTGAAGCTTTTTGCTCACCTAAAGAGCAGCTGTAGTCGCCAGGTTTCTAGTTTTTAGGCCATTTGTGGTGCTGTTGTGAAATTCTTTGCTGTGGTCTACAGTGCGAATGAGGAGCTGTGTTTTTTTTTTTTTTTTTTTTTTTTGTTAAAAAAGGGGCATATGTTGAATGGATGTGTTGTGGTTGAGTGGCAGCACTGCCAAGTGTGAATGTAGCACTGAGAGAAGAAAAGTTGCTGTGTCCTGGGTGGGGGGGGGAGAGAGAGAAAGGGCCCAGAGTTGTGGGTGAAAGGGGAAGAGAGTCCCTGTGCTAGTTTCAGGATGGGTGCATGAGGATCAGGGCTGAAGTGGAGCTGGGGGCTTGGCAGAGGGGCTGCAGCTGGGATTGGGGTAGGTTGCAGGCTTTGGGAGGAGCTTGGGATCTGCATGCTCAAGGGGGCTTTGAAGAGGGTCTTCTGCTCGGAGTGTTTGTGATTTATTGCCCACCACCAAGGGATCCTGCTCCCTTCCTCCTACTCCAGATTTTTTTTTCTCCTTCTTCCTCCTTTTTTTCCTTTTTTTTTTTTTTTAATGTTTTGATAGCTCCTACCATCAGCTCTGGTCCCAGGAAAAGGGTGGAGAATGGAGGGCTTGGAAAGGGGCCTCTCCTCCCTTAGCCACAGGGGGGGTTTACATGAGTGCAGCAGATGTGGAGAGGGAAAGAGAGAGACTAAAGGGCTGGGCTGGGAAACTATTAGTCCTCATTCCAGCATTCAGCCTTTCTTTAAAAAACAACAACATTAAAGTGTTGCTCCTTTTACTAGGCCTCTCAGTTAACTGAATATACATGTGTGGTGCTGCCAAGCAGAAGAACTTGGAAAGCAAATAACCAGCTCAGAGCTCAATTTGCTTATTTGATTTAATTTAAAAAATCCACAGTTGGTTCCCAAACTGAAATTCTCCAAGTTTAAAAACTTCTCACACCTTTCACGTCTAGTATGTTGCTTTTAATGGTGAAAAAGAAGTAATTGAGGTGGAATTTCGAATAAGCTAACTGAGTCATAGTACTAAAAGAAAAAATACAAGCAGCTACTTTTAGTCTGTAGCCAATTGTGTAATTCCTGATGCCCAACAAGCACGTTGCATGTTAAATTTGTTTAGACAGTGACTATGTTATGGCCTAATATTAACCTCTGTGTTTTCAGTTCTGTGTTTTCAGTGTGTAATTACTTTATTTTTCTCCTCCCATCTGTTGGCCAGCATCAGCATTTTTCCCCCCTCTTTTCCCAAAACGTTAGATAAGTATGAATAACCGGTTGTTGCTCTGCACGCTATCACTAGGTACAGCCTACACGCTCGGTCTTGTTTAAGGATATATTTGATGGCAGGCTGTGTTCCCCTGCTTGTCTGAGCCTTATCAGTATGTTTGAAGTTTTCATGTGCACGACATTATAGTACGCAGTATTTATCCCAAAAAAAAATGCAGTGAAATGTTTTATAGCTTTCTGCTAAATATGCCTCCTGGTGTGTATGCAGACTTTTTTTGGTTACCAAAAAATGAAATGTGGATTTTATAACTAGTAATGGATGTACTTAATGGAGCATCTGTGCTGGCTACTGGAAGGCTGAGTGCAGCCTGTACAGAGGAGACGTTTCAGGGAGAGCACTCTGCATAGCTGGAGTTTGAGATAATGCAGCTCTCCTTCTCGGGGCCTCTTTAGCACTCAGGCTGACATCTGCTGGATTGAATACACTTTCTGTTGGTAGTGTCATTTTTTTTTTTTTTTTTTTTTTTTTTTTTTTTGCTCCCCCCCCCCTTTGCTAAGAGCTCACTTTTCTCTTAAATTATACATGTAATGGCTTTGGCGTAGGTTTCAAATTGGTATACTCTTTTCATTTGTCCAGAGCACAGTCACAGTTCGTTAAATCCATCCAAGTCAGCAGCAGAATAAGCACAGCAGAAGTTTATCGTGTGATAGTTTCCTCTGATGTAGTGTTCCTCTGTGGGACTAAAGGCAGCTGGGGCCAGGAATTTGGTAGTCGGGGGTACGTACAGACTGCATAGTGGACTGATTTGTACCTTTGTGATGAATCTGTATTGTGCTAAGTGCTGATTGCTGTATCTCGACGCACAATACAGCTATACAACAAATGGGTGGATGATGAATAGCACCCTAGCGATTGCTCTGTGCTGTCATTGTTATGAGTGGACAAGCTGCTGGCAAAAGGAAATGTATTTGACTTTTGTACTAGGTGGAATATTAGTATGTTTAGAAGCTGTTGAGAGGAGAGGAAAAAAAAAGCTTTAGTCAGAGGTGAGAAGCGTGTCATTGACAAATTCAGTGCCTGTGAATCTCAGACTTGAGCTGGATTTAAATATATTATGACTTGTCATAGTTTCCAGAATGGGGAGGGGAGCCTTGTCACATGCAGTGTGTTTAAAGCAGCCCACGTGACAAAGGAAATTTGCATCCACATCATTAAATTGCAGATATAATAAAATTTAGTTTTGACTGTCCTTAAAGAAAGGCGATTTGTTAGTTTTTTGTTTGTTTTAGCATCCCGATTCAAACCTAAGATGACAAAGTTGTTTTTCCTCTCACATTTTTAGTTTTTCCATTTGTTATCAGTTTACTTTTGAGCAGTCCCTTCATTTTTCATTTTAAAGTTTAGTCTGTATTAACCGGCTACCCTTTCCCATCTAGTGTTCATCAATTAATTTTTTTCTTGTAGCCTTCTCCATGGGTGGTTTGTATTGTAAACTGATATGATGCAGAGACAAATAATGTAGTAGCTTCAATAACTGTTTGCATTTAAGTTTTCCTCTGGTCGGTTTAAAATGTAAAATTAAGAGGAACTTTAAGCATTGCTTAAAACTGTTAAACTGCTTTAAATAACAGTGACACGTGTGTGTGTGTGTGTGTGTGTGTGTGTGTGTGGGGGGGGGGTTGACCTGTTCTTAATCTGTGTGGATGTGCCAGACATGACAATTATTTATTTATTTTTCCCCTTCTGTCTGCCTCAGAGAATGTCAGACTGAGGTTATAGACACTACAGTTAAGGGGACAACTCTACTGCTGCTCAGTATATGACAGGGAAAAAGACTAGGACTAAAAAATAACAGATTCATTAAAAAAAAAAATTGTGTGTTTAAGCAAGTGAGACTTGTGTGCATAACTGTTTCATTGCATGAGGCCGTTCAGAGGCTGAAGTCTGAATTGCCAAATCTTCTTTACGGGAGTCGGAGCATGTCTGCTAGCAGGATTAAGAAATGGAGCAAGCAAATAAGGCAGGGAGGAGCAGACAGACTCTGTGCAATTAAACAAAGGTGAGATTGGAGAGTAACACAATTTCATTGGTGCCAGGAAAGTTATGTGTGTGGTGTGCGGGCAGCTCTTGTGCACTGGAGATGTTGCATTGCATTAAGGAGTGGACACAATAAATCATCTCCTCCATTCAGTTATATCTGTCCTGGAAGTTTGTTTGCATTGTTTTGCATCAAAAGTCCTGGTCACTTCTGTTAAGGCAAGAATTGCTATATTTGTGTTTTCCCCCCTGTGCCTCTTAATGTGTCATCAGAAAAAGAGCCTTTGCAGTTGCATATCTCAAAACTATTGCGGTTAAGCAGCCATCATGATATGCCCCACTTTCATACTATTAGAGGTGCAAGGCTAAGATGATCTCTTCTTGGAAATGCTCAAGCCCAACTTGGTGAAGTTCTTGAATAAGTCATTTGCCAACCAACAAAAATAATTTGATTATGATTGTTATGGTCCCTGGTGACATTTGGCTTTTTGCATCAGAACAAATCAGAACAAACAAAAATAAAAAGTTTTAGTCCTGTTCTGATTTGACCTTTTGATAACTTAAATATATTCTCAAATTAAATAATATACTTTAGCTGTGGTTTTAATAAATCCGTGCACTATTACAAGCTAGTTCACATTGAAAGTGGCTAATCTTTGAATGAAGACACTGTTTAATCATCCTTTTACTTTATAATTTAAAGTGAGGCAGTAGTGCAGGTTGTACAATTGTGCTCAAGCCATTTAAGTTATCAGATTTGGAGTTGGTTTATTTTAATTTGATGTGAGAGGCTTCATTGGTTCTTAAATTTGATCTCACATTGGGAAACTGGCTGCTTGCATTACTTTTGCGATTCACTGATGCTCTGTGCTTCATAGGGTTAATTGCCAAGCTGTAGCAACAGTCTCCTCATTGGCTGTTACTTTGCTTTTGCACTTCATCTCCCAGCCTGCAGGAGGAGACATTGCCTGCCCTTTTTCCTAATTCAGCTCAGGGCTTCACTATTCAGCACAGTCATGCTCAGACATGTTAGTGCTGCCCATGCCAACAGAAAATCCAGAGAATTTGGCATTGCAAAGGTTTTAGGTTTTGGTAATACTATAAACTAGCTGCACCTAGTCTTACTAAATGCTACTGTAGAGACAAACAACTTTGAAATTTTTTTTGTACATTTTGCACAATTTTTACTTTAAAATGTGTTAGGTGGTGATCTATCACCAATGTGCCTTGGCTAGACCTTTTTTCCAGCCTTCTAAATTTATCCAAAGTGAGCGCTATCTTTAGTGCACTGGTAGTGCCCCAGCTCTGTTCTGCCCACAGTCCTTTCGGCTCAGATGTGCCGTTTGAGCCGGACAGATTGTTCCCCACACCACAGCAGAACCAGTGGCAGCTGCATCGACTTCCTCAACCTGCGGTTGTCTAACTGACTACTGACGGGCTGAGGCCTTGGGGGATATCATGAGGTCTGCCAAACATGCAGACGTGTAGAGGCACGTCCAAGGGGCCTCTGTCTCCATACCCTAGTTACCACAGAAACCAGCTTCTATTCAAGTCTTGGAGAGAGTCTGAGGAAGTGTAGCCTGTCAGCTGTTGTAAATGGAGCAAAATGCCAGCACATTGTGTTAATAGTGCCGTAATGCTACTGTAAAACATAGAGGGCCCTGTTTGTTTAATAGAATTAAAATTACCTTTCCAGAGAGAGTTGGAGATTCAGTTTGCATAAGCTGCAGTAAGGAGTTTTGCAGAACCTGCATTCACCTTGTGCCATTATCACAGTTAGGTATACCTATGTGCAGTAGAAAAGAATTGGATAGCTTTTACTGTAGCTAATTTTTACTTATTACCAATTTTTACAAAGTTTTTCTAGAATTAATTTGCCTTCCATGAACACATCAATTATAGGTTTCTTCTTCTTTCTTTTCCTTTCCCCTTTATGTTTCTGTGGTTTGGCCTGTATGGGCACGTTGAGCCTTGATCTCATGCCAAGGCATCTCAGAAATCATCACTGATACCTTGTGGCATTTCCGCCATATTTCTTCGGCTACTTGATACAATTCCATTGGTGCCGAAACTATCACATTGTCGACAGTACCAAGAAGCAACTCTATATCCTTCCTGACCCGTGTCCCTCAGAGGCTGACTGTGGTAGGAATAAATAGGCTGGAGGATCACTTGGAAGATTCTCCTTGTTTTTTGGTTTGTTTCCAAGCTGTGCAGAAGTACGAGCAGCTGTTTGTATATCAATGTATTAATCATTTTCAAGTGTTGAGTGTTTTTTAATCTAAGTAAATGTGTGAAAATTTGCTTGTTCCTTACACATATTTGTGATTTATTGTTTAAAAATTCCAGGCATCGTGCTGTCATGTGCTTTTTGAACATTGTGACAACGGGTGGGTCAGTGTTCTAAATTTAACTTCAGGTTGTGAATTTGGTTTCTCAGAAAACCTTTTGGCTGTAGAAGGAAGATCGTGTTGGATATCTTGTCTGGGAGAAAGATTACATTTCCAAGGTGTGTGATGGCTGCACTGCATGTCTCGATCTCTATTTCAGGAAACTTTGCAAAGTCTGAGATGGAACACCAACTTCTGAGAAATCTTCCTCCCCCCTCCATTCCCTTTCAGTTTGTATTTCCAATAACATCTTCCAGATGACCAGTTGTCCAAAGTGGATTTTTGTGTGTTCTCTGGTTTGAAAGGCTTTACTAATACATGTACTTGACACACAACAAGGCAGCCTGGGTCCTGCCCTAGCCAGAGAATGTGGTTCAGAATTTATTATTTAACTGACTGAACCCTCTTTCATGCAAAAGGGTAGCTTTTCAATAACCCCTATGCGTCTATGTATTAGCCACACCAGTACTTGGCCTTTAATGCCTGATTCAAAAAAGTAATCACTTTTAGGTGGAAAGAAAAAATAATGTTAAGAGAAAGGGTCCCATTCATAGTTTTGCAGCATTTTGAAACTGCAGACCTGATGTTGAACAGTTGAGCCTTTCAGGAAAAAAGCCTTTTCAAAATATGCCTTGGCGAAGATTTTATTTAGATTTGCCAACTCCCCTCCTGCTTTCATGTCCACACCTGGGTGCAAAGTTCTGAAGGAAAAATAAGTAAAAAAAAAAAAAAAAAAAGTCAGACCTGGCTTACCTCATATCACAGGATATTTGCTTAGTTCCTTGGTCTGCCAAACCTTAACTTCAGTGCTCAGTACCTCCTGTTGAAACAGCCTTTTATAAATACTCACATTTTACTTTTGAAGCCACTTCATTGGTCTTGTACCTGCTTCCTTTGAAGTTCTGAGGAGTCAAGAATCTAATGAGTCTTTGCTGGTTCAGATGAATGGCAGCCCCTTACCATTTAAGGTCACATGAACAGTCATCACAGGATTAACTGTATTTAACTGACTGGCCAGTTATCTTTATTTAGTTACACATAAACTATAGATACTTTTTTGATCTTACAAAGGGAATTCGTTGTGGTACAGTAGCATAAGAGTAAAAAATAGAACAATCTCCAAAAAGTGTAACTAAATTCTGCTGTGTGGGACTCAGTTTTGAAAGTAAAACCAGCCATTGTCAGCACTCACCTCGAAGAAATGAGCTTAGTGAAATCCCCTTAAAGCCGTGTCTGTTTTGCAAACAGCCAACAGCATAGGGCAACTGATTGTCTTGGTCGTGATTGTGTTGTTGTTTGATTTGGAAAGCATAGGTTGGATGTAGAAACATTTTCTCTTCTTGCTTTGCTGGCTTTTGTGTTTTGGGAAGGGCAGGGGTGCTAAAATGGAATTATTCAACTGTTATTAGCAAATTGTGTGGTGCCAGCATATTTATTGGACTGAGTAATTTGGTTCACAGGTATGACGCTGGATTTGTACTAAGCCTTGGTGGGAGGATTTTCACTCCGTTTACACAAACTGAAATTGCTTGTTTTATTTATTTAAAAAATATTTTATTTTATTTTTTTTAACGATCTTTAGGTTTCTTCTTGCCCGACTTGACGGAGCAGTTTTCCCTTCCAGAGATTGCTCCACCCATTTTGATCAAACTGCTTGAAGCAATTGAGAGGAAAGGTGAGCTTGACTGAATCAATTTCATATTTTTGTTGGCATTTATTTGGCATGTTATGTTTCTACAGTATGTTTCGTTAATTATTTTGTAGGTCTGGATAACCCCACATTATATAGAACATTTAACGCTGGTGCTGGACTTGAAGTCAGGCAGTATTTTGATTGTGGTAAGTAGCTCTTTTTATCATGTGTTTTATAAGCCTATATGAAGAGGAAGTCTGAGTGGAAAAAATGAGTGGGGTGCATAAAAAAAGGTTTCTAAGTGTGTGCATAAGAGTCTGTTGGCCCAGAAGAGTCTGTGCTATAGTTAAACCTAACTTTACTGAAGTGAGTTCAAGCGTGCGTCTTTGTGCCGTTCTGCATTTCAGACCCCCCATCTGCAGACTTGGATCACCTGGAGCTTCCAGTCCTGTGTGACGGTCTGCGTAGGTACTTGCAGGATCTTCCCCAACCCATCATTCCCACTGCAATATATGCTCAGATGGTTCACAGTGCTAAAGGTGAGAACAGAAGGTTCCCTCACAGTTTCAGTGGTCATTTGTTGATTGTACAGGTTGGCCTAAAGAGAAGTGCTGACGTAATGTACTCGTGCCCTGCTGCTGAACATCATGTACTCATGAACACTAAACCACAAGACCTCATCAGTACCCATTGTGTCTGAGGACTTCTTTTTTCTTTGTTTTTTGTTTGTGTAAAATTAGCTTTTATTTTCTAAAACATCTATGGGTCCTTTAAGAAAATAAGAAATAGAAATCTATGTATTTATTTCTAATTGTGTATTTTAGCACATTTCCTTAACCTTAGTCTTGCTGTCTGTTGCAAGCAGAGGGGAAAAGAAGAAATTCTCAGTGTTATGCATTCTCTTGCTGTCACATGGCCAGAAACAGGATATCTGCGGTTAATAGGAACTAAAACAAGCCTGAAAGTTTATCTCTAGCATCTCTGAGCAGCCAATCACCTGCCAGTGTACCTTATGCTCATTGTCAACCACACAGTGTCTCTGCGGTTTCCAAGTCTTTATTGCACATGACTCCTTTTTCCATTTCTTTACTGTGTAAAGAGAGCTTTCATTTTGTGCTGCTTTTCAACTGCAGAAGACTTTAAAGTAGGGCACTTTATCTCCTGTCTTCCTGAACGTTTTGGCTATTCTCATCTTCAACAGAGGTGGTGAATCCTGAGGAATGTGCCCAGCTACTACGTCGCTTTGCTAGCGCCCCAGGCCGTCCTCCCCAGTACTGGCTGACTCTCCACTGTCTGCTAAGGCATTTTGCTAGAGTGTGCCAAAACGGTTCCAAGAACCTGCTCAGTGCCAGATCGCTGGGCGAGATCTTCAGCCCTGTGTTTTTCAGACAACAGGCCACCAGGTGGGTATTGGGAGTGTAAGGCTTATGCTGCACTGCATATTTTGGTTTGTAAAAGATAGGCACTCAGTCAGCAGACAGATAAGCATGCAGGCTTAGTCAAGAAATGGCAAGACACGCACTGCAGTGTATCACACATTCATGTGTTTTAGCTGTACACGGATGTAGGTTGGAGCTTTTTTGCTTACCAGCTGTGCGGCACAATTAAAGTAGCTAAGCCTGAATTGCTATCTGATTGAAAACCGCACAGAGCAGCAGTGACTGTCACCTTGGCTCTGAAACAAACTTTGTTTACCTTGCTTTTTTGTCCCCCTCACAGTTGTGAACCCAGTCTGGATTCTCACATCAAGATCATTGAGGTTCTGGTGACCAGTGAGTGGAGTGACAGTCAAGCTGCACCAGGTAATTGACTGCTGTATTTTCGCTCGATTTTTCACCCATCACAAAACTACTGCTGTTCCTACTACTGTGGGTGCTCAGGGCATGAAAGTAAACGGTTAAAAAAAATGCATTCAGTTAAAAAGGAAAAGTAGATGGAAAGGATGTTGTGCTTTGCATTACTGATCTAACTGAAAGCTGTAAGGAACTTGTGCAGGATTTACATTGAAAGGAGAACATAAATTTGCTCTGCATTGACTGTGCACAGCACTGACTGAGACCTGAGCTATTAATAGCTTGAAGAGGAGGGTCGAGACTTAGTGCTGCTGCAGTTGTAGGGAACCACAAAGTACCCAGTGATTGGAAAGTTACTCATATTATGGCGCTAAAGCGAGTTGATTTTTTTTTTTTAGCATGTGCTTATTAGTAGAAACAAGTGTTCTTAGTTGAGTCTTTGTGGAGTGGTTTGAATTAGGTCTTCTCAGTTTGTAAAGCATGAAAAGTTTTCTTTCTGAACTAGCATATTTCCATGTTGCAGATGAATGTTTTTTTTTTTAATTTTTTTTATATGCAATGAAATGGTATTATGTATTATGTAAAAGGTTCTCACTGGAATTTAATGACTACAAAGTAGCAACTTGTGTTAGAACAGTATTTCTCTGTCTAGCTTTATTTTTGTCAGCCTCATGAATATGAACATTGGGGAATTTGCATGTGATGTAAAATCTTCAGTAAGATTCTGGGTGGTTCTTGGAGCACATTTTTAATTTTTTTCGTCTCTACTCTGGCTTTTGCTGTTATGTAGCATGTGCCTCCAACGGTATAGATGACAGATTCGTGCAAGTCTGATTTTGTTCGTGTTACTGCAGTGGACTGCATACAGACAAAGCTGGTCTGGTGATTTGAGACAGCAGAGCATTGCATGGCAGTTCTGTTTTTACAGCTCTAGTTGGGAGCGGTGTCATTGGCAGGCCCAGCACTGACTGTGGCTGCTTAAACTTTTTATTACCTGTTAGGACTATTTATAACGCTCCTGTGCATGGTCTGCTCTCAGCTGTCAGTGATTTGCACCTGCAGGGAGCTCTTTGGCTGTAGGCTTGATGGATGGCTGACTGAATGGTCGGGCAGGCAAGAGAGAAACCCTGAAATGCTTTTTGTTGGTTCTGCACATACCCATAAAGACTGTACCCAGTGTAACACATGGCAATGTTTAGTCGGGCCAGACTGGTTTCAGTCACCTGTCTAATGCAAATAGTACGGGTAAATAACCTAATTTCTAAACACACATGTACGGAACATGCATGCATTTCTGTGAATGACCTGTATGCGTGTGTGTGTGTGTGTGTGTGTGTGTGCCTCCCAGTTACTGCGTTCCTATTTTAAGTAAGCGACAAAAGGCCCACTTAGATTTGGTTGGCTGGAAAGTCGGCCTGCTCCACAGAGCACTTCTTGTTAACTCAGGGCTGCTTGTAGTTCTAGGGCCACTTGCCTCCCCCTTCAGTGGATGTCCACATGTCCTCCCTGTCTCAAAGTGCTCAACTCAGCAAATATTTGAAACTTTGCAAGTTAATCATAAGACTGCCCCCCTCCTTCCCCACCCCCAAGCCTCCGCCTTTACAAACAGAAAGAGGGAGTGACCAAAGAGCATAGAGAGACACACAAACCAACGCAGCTGGCACAAGTGGCTGCTTTCAGAACAGGCTGCATCGACACTGGAGCGGCTCCTGCTAATCATTAACTTTGTGACTACACGTGAGCAGGCCTCCGCCTCACAGGGCTCAGAAAGGGAAAGACAGAGAGACTCAGCCCTTTACCGCACCTTCAGCAGGAACTGAGCAGTCAGTCAGTGAGACAGTTGCATGCGGCACCTGCTTCACGTCGAGCGGATTACCTGGATTTCATTAAGAGGCACACAAAGCCGTGACCTTTTAAGAATTAAAACAGACCACGTCCATGTACTCACTGGTCTAAACTATGAAATGGAGCTTTACAGAAGGACTTGAAACTAACTCTGTTGGATTTACTTTATTGTTTGGGAATAAAAGAGAAGCTGCAAAGAAGAGAGAACTGATTCCTCGAGACATGCACAACTTGCAACGTAAGTTTGATGTTTCAGGTCTTGTCTTATAAAGGTGTCAAAAGTGGAACATTGTGTGTTCTGCTGCGTTTGCCTTCAGGCTATAACGAAATGGGCCTCGTGCGTAAGATTAAGACACAAATGTCACAGCTTAGAAAAGACAGAACAGGAATAATAGGTTTGTGTTTTAGTAAGACTTCAATCTTTGCTAGCAGCAAACTTGCCTCGGGCAACTGCTCATGCTTATGAGTTATGGGCCATACTTGAGTGCGCATGAACCTCTGCATTAAGATCAGACAAAAGAGGCTCTTGAACATTTAAGTAGTTTATAGCTATGGTGGACAATGGCTAGTTGATGTTAAAGTCTTTTTAAATCCACTGTTGTATTTTTTTTTTCTATCCAAGTGCGGTGGAACAGGTTTGTTCACTTAGGTCTTACTCAAACATTAAAACCTGTTCTTTTTTTTCCTCATTTGTAGTTGATGTGAACTATATAACTTAAGCGTCTAAAATTTCCACCAACTGTCCCTCAATTGAACTAAGGACAACGATTGCTTTCACTTGAATCTTCTACCTTTACCAAGAACTGGGGCTATTTTAATTTCACTCAGGAAATCAAGGGAGCTATCCCTGTCGTGCTGAGCGTCACGCTGTGGGATTATAGACGTATTTTGGAGCTCTGGGTGCCGCTGACCGGGCCAGGCATTATAATTTAGCTGCGTACGTGCTGCTGCAGCAGAGTAGGCTTTACGAGTGCCAGCAGTGGGACGGACTAAATGTCCGCACGACACTCGCGGGGAGGAGGGGCCGAGTAACCTGCAGGGGAGCAAGTGGACAAGCTGAACAGAGAGCGAGAGGATGACAGAGGAGAAGCATGGAACAGGGAGCAGGTCCTTTCTCTCTCCTCTGCTAGCAGAGAGATGCGGCGCGCTTGCTTTCGCAGATGGATGCACACCGGGACGCAGTGCTGGTTGATGCAGAGACGCAGTCGTTTCAGTTATCTATTTAGAGTTCTAAAAAGGCGACACTTTTACAATGACCTCATCGCTCACAGGAAATGAAAGATGCAGGAGCGGTTGGTGACAGACCCCCTGTGTGATTGGCTGTGGTAAGTGATGTAACACGTTACTGAGCAAGCTGCCCTTAATGGCTTTTCAAGTACGTGTTTAAGTGGCTGTAATAAAGTATTTGTGTGGAGCAGAGGCGAGATTGGATCAGCGCAAGTTGTCTGTCTGTGGAGGTGTTTGGCTCTGGTTTTAGAAGCCTGGTTTCTTCACGCGAGTTAGAAATTTCTAGTAATCTGGAGACAAAGTGTGATCAGGTTGGAAGGCAGGCGGTATGCAGAGAAGCGCTGTGGTCGGATTGGTAGGTTGCATTTGCGCAGAATGGAAACATTTGAAATCTATGTCACGGTTGTAGCTGTGTGCACAGTGCTTGTGGTTTCAGCGTGCAAAGTTCTGCAAGGTCCATTGCAGCAGGAGGGTTGTGAATGCAGTGGCAGCGAACAACAGCAGTGCAGATTTGTGGGGTTTAAAAATAGCCGACTGCCTTATCTCTGCTACTGGTAGCTTCACGGTGAGCTCCAGCTTTAAGAGTTTAATTGATTTACTGATGGTAGAAGAGAATCTGGTTATCCTGCTGGTAAAGGCTTAAAGGGTCATTAGGATTTCAGTCTGTCCTATTTTACTGTAAAATGTTGTGCAGCCATCTTTTTCTGCTGTTCTCTCTGCATTTTTTTTTTCCTGCATGAAAAAGGCTTCACTGCTGCGTTAGGAGCTGGAAATATTTATAGATGGCTCCATTTCTTGAATGAAATTCATTCTCCCTGACTCACGCTTCAGTTCTCCTCCCACTGCCTCACCAATGCTGCCTCTCTGTTAGACATGGGAAGCCTTTTTTTTTTTTTTTCTTTTTTTTTTTCCTTTCCCCACAACCCAATTCATGGAAAAGGATGCATGCGAACGAGCATGTGTGCCTACGTGCCTATCCAGATGAGGGTTCATTCTTTTGAAATATTAAATAAATTCAAAGAGCAATTTTTTTTTTTTGTATTTTTAATTATTTACAAGAAGATCAAGTAAACATTTTAAAGGCAGTGCAAGCGTTCCCCTAAAAATCTGCCTTAAAATGTCCAGATCTCGAGCTCTGAGTCGGCTTTATTTTAACACAAACACTCATAAGCCTAATCGCGTTGTAGTCGATTTATTTACATTCTGTGTTCTCTGCCTTTTCCTGCAGCTCTACCTCCAAAGCCACCCAAGCCCACATCTGTGATTAACAACGGTATGAACAACAACATGGCGCTACAAGATGCTGAATGGTACTGGGGAGACATCTCAAGGGAGGAGGTCAATGAGAAACTGAGGGACACTGCAGATGGTACGTTTTTGGTGCGGGACGCCTCTACAAAAATGCACGGAGACTACACTCTGACTTTGAGGTAAGTGTCTTGTCCTCTGTTTCCTCAAATTGACTGTTTATCCATTTGTAGTTAGTGACCTGTTGGTTTAACCGCCGCTGCTGTTTCGTCTACAGGAAAGGAGGAAACAACAAGCTTATCAAGATATTCCATCGAGATGGTAAATATGGCTTCTCTGATCCACTAACCTTCAACTCAGTCGTCGAGCTCATCAACCACTATCGCAACGAGTCCCTGGCTCAGTACAACCCCAAGCTAGACGTCAAGCTGCTGTACCCCGTGTCTAAACACCAGCAGGTGAGGTGGCAGCTCAATGCATCCCAGCAGAATTAAAACACCTGCGTGTTTAAAGCAGTTGAACCTCAACTTTTTCCTGTATTTGACTATGACTCTTTCTTCAGGATCAAGTGGTAAAAGAGGACAACATCGAAGCTGTGGGCAGGAAGCTCTGCGAGTACCACCAGCAATACCAAGAAAAGAACAAAGAGTACGACCGTCTCTATGAAGAGTACACCAGAACATCACAAGTGAGTACCACCCCACACCTAGGATCAAGAGTGTTACTGCAGTGTTTGTAGGTCAAGTGCTTAACACTGTGCTTCTGCTCGCAGGAAATCCAAATGAAAAGGACGGCGATAGAGGCTTTCAATGAAACTATCAAAATATTCGAGGAGCAATGCCAAACACAAGAGCGCTACAGCAAGGAGTATATTGAGAAATTCAGGAGAGAAGGCAATGAAAAAGAGATTCAGAGGTAAGAGCAGACCACACTTTGTTGTGCATCAGCTGATAACGAAATGCTTGCTCTGCTCAGAACTCATCCTTTTTTTCCTCTCCTTCCAGGATCATGGGAAATTACGAGAAGTTGAAATCGAGGATTAGTGAAATAGTAGACAGCAAGCGCAGGCTGGAAGAAGACTTGAAGAAACAGGCAGCAGACTACAGGGAGATCGACAAGAGGATGAACAGCATCAAGCCTGACCTCATCCAGCTCCGCAAGACCAGAGACCAGTATCTCATGTAAGTGCAGCGCCTGAACAGCATCCTGGCTACATCGGAAACTAGTCTTCCCTCTGAGGGAAATCAAAATTGGTCTGTCCTGCTTTCTAATGTCCATGACTTTTCTCTTTGTAGGTGGTTGACCCAGAAGGGAGTCAGGCAGAAAAAACTCAACGAGTGGCTGGGAATCAAGAACGAGAGCACAGAAGAGTAAGTTAGCGAGTGTCAATCATCCACTCGCTGGACAAAAAAATGTGCATTTTTCATGACAACTTATATTTGTTTTGTGTTTTTAGTCAATATTCTATGGTGGACGATGATGAAGACCTTCCTCATCATGATGAGCGAACCTGGAAGCTGGGCAACATCAATCGCTTACAGGCGGAGGCGATCCTCCAGGGCAAGAGAGACGGAACATTCCTGGTTCGAGACAGCAGCAAAGCGGGATGCTACGCCTGCAGTGTGGTGTACGTATCTGGCTGTTACGTAGCAAAGAATTGCAGTTTTAGTGTTGAAATGTCTTCCTGCTGTTACGGCTTCAGCCACCACTGAATGAACTACTTTTAAAGTTGATGGAGAGCATCACAGCAGGTTGTGACTCCTGTCCTCTCTTTGCAGTGTGGACGGCGAGGTGAAACACTGCGTCATCAACAAGACCCCCACAGGGTACGGCTTCGCTGAACCTTATAACCTGTACAACTCATTAAAAGAACTCGTTCTTCACTACCAGCACACGTCTTTGGTCCAGCACAATGACTCTCTGAATGTGACACTAGCGTACCCTGTGTACGCTCAACAGAGACGATGAGGACCCGGACGTATCCATATTGACGATTAAGGCCCCATGGAAGTTGGAGACATGTTTCGACCACCATGATTAAGGCTTCGATAGCCGGACTTGGACTTGAAGTTGGAGGAAAAGTCACAACAAAGCCTGAAACATTTCAGTGACTTTGCCTAAACCATGAGCCTGAGGCGAGTCTGAATGTAGATTTTTTTTTTTTTCCCCTTTCTGCTTTTTGTGGGAGCACAGAATCGAGCGAACACTGCTGAACTCGCCCAGCGGAGGACATTTGAGGCCTTCTCCTTATGGTGCTTGTTTTTGTTTTGTTTTTTCCCCCTGTTCCCAAAAGCTTTACCAGCTGGATTATCAAATCGCAACAGAACTCACCGGCTACAAATTTTGTTTTTCCTTTTTCCCCTTCTTCCCCTGTTGTGTGTGTCTGTGTGTGTGTGCGCGCGTGTGTGTGTGTGTGTGTGTGTGTGAGAGACTGTCCATGTGACCAAATCTCATAGAATCAGGAAACTCTGTGATATTGGAGGGCTGTGTAACACTTTGCTTGTATTAACTGTTCAGTAGCAGACCATGGATCAGCTGACAAATGTAGCAAAATGGCACTTTTTAAAAAACAAAACAAAGTTTCACAAAAGAAACTCCTATGGACTTTTATTAGAAGAGCAGAGAGGACAAGTACCCACACTCTGCCTTCTCACTGATGAGCATTACAGTGCATACGTAAACTTGATTTGAACTGTGGGCAGGGAGAAACTATGAATGGACTATTCTTTCATGTACATATGTGAAAATGTGCAGTCATGACTCGTACCAAAAAGGATTTGTTCCTCTTTAGTTGTATCCTGATCTGCTATGCAAACCTTTCTCCATTTTTATTTCAGAATTGTTTTATTCTGTTGCAAACCCACAATATAAGCTTGTTTTAGTGCTTGAAAAGTATTTTTTTGTTCCTGTGTAAATATCCAAGAGGATATTTTGTCAAAATGCCAAGATACAGTTTAAAAAATGCTTATGATTTTTAGAAGATGATAGAAACATACTTTATTATAAATTACTTTAACAACTGGTATACAGATGAAAAGGTTTTTTTTTTTTCTTCTTCTTTTTTTTTTTTTTTTTGGCTTCAAACTAATTTTTTCTTCTCAGGCAGAGCCTTTTGAGTATTTGAGCTGCTTTAGTCACAAGTACTATTTCCGACAGAGCTAAGCCTACATGCAGTTCTTTGTTAAAATGGACAAAGAAGGTCAGGCTGATGGGATTGTACGACCCTTATCTACCATCACAGAAACAACAGTATAGATTTATTTTGTTATAAAATATATTTGTTCCCATATGAGAATATATCAAAGCAGACTGGTGTTTTCAACTGGTGGATATTGCTATTAAAGATCAATATGCATTGTACACTTACTATTTTTTCTGTATCAGAAAATCACTGTGTTTACATGGGTGGATCGGCTCATTTCAGACGGTAACCTAATATTTCATAACCCCTAAAAGAAGGAAAACAAAGCCACGTGCTCTATTCCCACACCCTAAATTTGGCTTTTACAAGTCTACGATACAAGTGCGCCAGACCACGTAAACTATGACGTAAAAAATCACAAACTGTATTACTCACAATATATTTTGTAACCCTTCAACATGTCATCACAGCTGTCAGGTGAACCTGTTGAACGTATCTGTAGAAAACTAGTTGTAGAGACATTAACAGAATCTGATTTTGATAGTTTCCCGTTTTTTGTTGGCGTGACAGTTTACTTTAATTCCCATCTTGGACGCAACTTGTTCTCTTGGGAACGGTCTACATGTACAAACCACAGAGGAAAGCTTAGTTTTAATTCACAATTTTCGTTATTTACACACAGACTAGTTTTAACACATTTGACCAAATTACTCATTCACAACTTTAAATGTAACACATTTATAGGAGTTGTCTTTTTTCCTTTTTTCTTCCCCTCCCTTCCTCCAAAGCTGTTAACAGGTGTCTCATATTTGACATTTAGATCCTCAGCAGCTGCTGGCATGAACATTTTGATTCCCTTTGTCAATTTTTCTTAAGTCTGACAATGTGCACCATTATTTCTTTACCCCATTTCTGGGTAGTATTGTTGTTTTATTGTCCTTTTTATTTGAAGCTCCTCTTTGGTGTTGGCGTCCCAAAAACGATTGGATTGAGATTGCCAGTGTTCCCCAGTTTTGCTTTGAATCTGTATTGGGCTTTGTTAAAAATGAAATAAAACTCTTCTTTTTACGAAACAATGGCTTTGTTTTGACGAGTAAAATGAGTTCATGTTAGTGGTGTTGCTCTGTTGGCAGTTTTGGCCAAACCGACAGTATGTAACTGATTCTATTCTCTTAACTAGAGTAACTGTAGCTTAAGAGGATGGTTGACAACTACAATTACTGCAATGAACTTATTGCTCTGAAACAGTTGCTTCAAAAACAGAGATTAGTGCTGCAGATTTGGTAAACTGATGTTAAAACAAGATGAAGTCGGTCTACTATTGAATGTTGGCAATTACATCTACACATCTGTCTGTGATAATACAGCAATTAACTTTAAATTCATGGAAATCACAAATCCTTTGCCATATCCATACATGGAAATTCCCACTACTAGAAACACATTCCTCAACAAATAGTGGTGCAGTTGCTGCAGGAAAGCCATTTAACTGTAAAGGAACATTTGTATATGGGCGACCGTGGCTCAGGGGGTTGGGAAGCGTATCTGTAACTGGAAAGTCGCAGGTTCGATCCCTGGACTCTGACCTGGTCGTTGTGTCCTTGGGCAAGACACTTTACCCTACCGCCTACTGGTGTTGGCCAGAGGGGCCGATGGCGTGATATGGCAACCTCGCTTCTGTCAGTCTGCCCCAGGGCAGCTGTGGCTACAACTGTAGCTTGCCTCCACCAGTGTGTGAATGTGAGAGTGAATGAGTGAGCGCTTTGGGTGCCTTAGAAAGCGCTATATAAATCCAATCCATTATTATTATATAATTACTGCTAAAATCGGCATGCAAAACATGCTAAGCTAAACATGAGATTAATGCAGTGTTGAACACTCCAAAAGTGACAGCCTACCTCCTTGACCTTGATTTTGATGGAAAATGAGGTCAAGGGGAAGGGCTGATCCAAAGGAAAATGAATTCAGTGATAATCCTAGCAATGTAACAGACCTAACTATAGCAATCCCTGAACGCACTTTGATACAGTTAATATATCTTTTAATCTTGGTTTAGAGAGGCAATACGTGGACAAGAAGCAGACTTTATTACAGCATCATATTGTTCAGAGTTCACCTGTGGGGTTAAGAGCCTGTGGTTGAAAATTCAGTTACATTTGAATGATCTGTGCTGAAGTATCCCTGCGATTTATGGGTTGGTCTTATCACCTTTCATTTTCATAAAGGAGATCCAAGGGGTGCCTTACTATAGAGAATTTCACGAGTTCCTATATTATAACAACTATAATATGAGAACACTAACACTTAAGGGCGACCGTGGCTCAGGGGGTTGGGACTCGCATCTGTAACCGGAAGGTCGCCGGTTCGATCCCTGGGCTCTCTGTCATGGTCGTTGTGTCCCTGGGCAAGACACTTTACCCTACTTGCCTACTGGTGTTGGCCAGAGGGGCCGATGGCGCGATATGGCAGCCTTGCTTCTGTCAGTCTGCCCCAGGGCAGCTGTGGCTACAACTGTAGCTTGCCTCCACCAGTGTGTGAATGTGAGAGTGAATGAATAGTGGTATTGTAAAGCGCTTTGGGTGCCTTGAAAAGCACTATATAAATCCAATCTATTATTATTATAACACTAAAGTATATTAACTACTTGGAAGCATCTATAAGAACGATAAGATACTTCCAAGTAACTTTGCAAAACTGACTTCTGCTAAATTTTGATACAGCTGATCTTCCAGCATCATAGATTCAGATCTCTGAACAGGTTTGAGGTTTTTCCCCAGCATAGTGGTGCGTTACAGACATTTACAGGTATACAAACCAGTTTTTGCTGACTGACAGCCAGTGTTGTGAAATGCTTTTGATGTTTGAAAGGCCTAAACTTGGTGAGCATGACTGTCATTCCAGATGTAGAAAGCAGAACACACTGTCAGTTTGGAACTTTTTCAATAGATTATATCTGTTAGCACATGTACTAGCTAGTGGAAAATTACCATGGAGCTTTACAGTAATGCTGAAAGATGGCCTCGTTGACATTTAAGGAGAAAATGTTGTTTCCAGTGACTTTGCATTTTGTTTCAGGAATTCATAAAACTGTATATTTAGCATATCAAATCATATTCTTGATTGTAGTACCTGAGTAGAACTGAATATGTTGACTTTGAGTTGATGGTGTTAGTTCACAATTTTATTAATAGACTGAAAATACTTGCAGATGAAGTAGTCCTTTAGGTTTCATCCAGCAGTTGCCTCCAGCTGGATGTGGGATGTCTTGCATTTGAATATAAAGTGGCCATGCATCTCCAAGCGTGAGGTCAAAGGTTTGATCTGGGAAACAGTGAAGTGCCCAGACACGGGTGGCGAATGATGATAGTAGTAGTAGTGTGGGTGCTGGTCAGACAGAGCTGAGCCTGAAGGCGAAGCATAACAAGGATGCCTACTAGGTGTAGTGTTTCCTTCAGGACGGAGACCTGAGGACAGACCCAGAAGACACTAGGGAGTATACGTCTCATAGCTGGCTTTTAATGCTTTTTTGTCTCCCAGAGGGAAACATGGAGGTTGGACGACAGGATGGTCTGGGAACCTTTGTCTTGACTGTTCAACCCGATGACCCAGGCTCAGATAAGCAGTAGAAAATGAACAGGCAGATGCATTTCTGTGACTGATGCATTTTAAAATAAAACCTTAGTGTTCAATATTGACGTAATAGTAATTTTCTAAAGATTATACAAATACTAATCAAACCTAACCTATGAACCTGTATATTTAGATATGGAAATACAGTATATGAATATATTTGTTTTTTCATTTTTCTGCTGTACATAGTTTTTTACACCTGGACAAAATTGTCCAGTTTCCTCAAATTTTTTAATGCCGCATGGCACACCATACCAAGATCTGTCAGGTCTTCAGCTAAAAGCACTTTGAGAATCACCTTGTTGGTGAACAAATACTTTTTTACGCCTGTCAAACTGTCTTATCATTGCCATTTGTCATAGACTCAACTGATGAAATGGGAACAAATTATGAGTGTTTGTGACATAGGTCAGAGTTAAGTAGCTTAACAAACAAACAACAAAAAGGGCATTCCTCTGAGAATGGTACCATGTCCAGAGGAAAACTTTGAAAACTCTGAAAGGCATCCAGAAAACATGGAGAACCATTGCACAAGACCACTTTTGCACAGTGCTGCACATTAACTTAAATATAACCAAAATCGGAATAATTGTCGATCAGAAAAAAGTGTTTTGAAATTGCTTCTCTGCAAATGTACTTCATCTGTAACTTACCACTTGTTGTGGCTACAAGTAGAAACCAGAAAGATTCTTGTTTCAAAAATCTTTCAAAGGTTTGGAATCACTACTGTGTGTTAAAAATGTTATTATTCCTGCAGCCCTGTGCCTAAGTTGCAGTGCAGGCTGCATGACTTTTCATTGCATACGTGAAGCAACACTTGTACATTGTGCAATAGAGAAAAAAAGGCACATTGTCAGCGGTAAACCACACCTCCTGGACACTCATATCTGCTCAAAAGTGACTCAGTTCAAATCAGTATATGGCATTTAAAAAAGTGAAGCATTTCATGGTATGCCATCTTAACTCAATTATTAATCATCTAAGCTATTGTGGTGGCACATAAGGAGAGGCTGGTGTTAATGGCCTCCTACATCTGTGATTAATAGTCATATTCTCTGGAAAATATTTAATGAAAGAGCCTCGGAGTTTACATAACCATGGAATCAGTGGGTTGACAAATTATACAGCATGTCCTACATAAAAGAAAAAAACCCCAAAACTGGACGATACCTAACTGATATAATTTGTCACACATGGAGCAACAAGAGTGAAATATCGCTCTCTTTTTTGCCTTTTATTTCAATTGTGGACACTCTAATCAATAGAATCATTCAATTCTTTTATATCTCTGATTATTTTAGAAGGGGAATTCTTCCTCTTTTAGGTCAGATGCTCTGACTGTAATGTAGCCATACTAGTTACAGAGCCATAAAGAATGAGGTTTAGCGATAAGGCAATGGGTTCAGACGACTTATCTTATAAACCCCTGATAGAGGGAGCAGAGGCTCCGGCATTGCACAGCACTCTGTTAAATATTCACAGATATATCTGAAGCATTGATGAGAAGCTCTAAGAAAGAGATCTCAGGGAAGTAATTAGGCACCAAAGTCCATCGGTTTACCCTCTCGGAAAGTATTACGTTTGTCATGATCACATTTCATACTTATTTCAGTCTACACACATAATTTATTTTAACATTAAGCCTCTTTTTTTATGAATACAACCACAGTTTTTTCTTTTTTTTTGTAGGGGGAGGGTGGGTATTTTTCACTGGTACTAGTTTTTATTTTTCTGTCACTCTAAATAAACTGCCTCGTATTCTCAAACACTTTAAACCTCTAATCACATTTCATGGCAAATGTAGAACAGTCCATTCTCCAGCTTTTTCAGATAAGATGTAATCGCAGCGTACATCCACAGAGTAGCTTAGAGTCACTGAGTTATCTTAATCATCTGGATGAGTGCCATCATTTAAACTGCCTAGAATCTGGAACGTGGACTGGTGAAGAGTCATGTACCGGCCAGCAGTGATAATTCAGAAAATGTGCTTCCCAGTATGAGGCTGAGTAACCTCTAAGTTAATTGGCTTAAGCTTAGACGGATGGCAGTTACAATTAAAACAATCCGGGAATGTTAGACTTGGCCTCATTATTTCCAATTAACCCCTCCAAAGGTACACACAGTACCCTGTGTGTTACATGACACAAACATACTGCTTTCTTTTGGGCTGGACACATGGTCACACTGGGAATTATCAGTGTGCACAACTGTATCGAGATCTGACCGCAGTGAGAAACAGCTTAATTAGCCAGGCTGTAAACAACCGCAGCTTCCACATTAACAGGATGTCTCAAATGAAATAGGACCATCTTGTCACATGCTGAGCTCACCATGTGGTTGCACAGCACAAGTGTGCGCACTGTAAATACTCAAGATTGTTAATCAATAATCAAGGACATTATACTGACTGAGCGACTCTTGTCAGAGTAATATGTGGTGTCTGGCAGATATGAAGGCATTTAGTCTATCTGGATCCCAATCAGTTAAACTGACAACCGAGGTGACTGTAGGTCCTTCAACTTGAAGAGATAGGCACAATTTGTTAAAGTGTGGGTGGCTACAGCAGTTATGGAAAACTCATTATAGATATTACGTTACTGATGCTTCTAAATTGGCTGTAGCTGCGGATGTGTTTTAAGTGCACAGAATAAAGTCCTGCACAAATCGTACAATTGGTTACATTCAGATTTTGGATATGATGATTGCAACGCCAAAACTGTCTTGTTGCATCAGGCAACCGCGCACAATCTTCAGGTCATGGACTGCTGCTCCTATTCAAAATCTGATACAATTTGAAATTCTTTCTTTATAATTCAAAGCAGCCTCAAACTTTATTTCTCCTTCCATCGTGCTTTGCATGTAGACAGGGTTTTGATGCTGGTCTGCTCTGCTGTTATTCCTCTAAACACAGAATTGTGCATTTTCCTCCAGCTGTCCATAAACTATTGTGACCGAAGAGTCATGGAACATCTAGTATGGACAGCAGTTACCTTTATTTTCCCTTGTGCAATTAATAACCACCTGGCAAACACAAAGGCAATCCAGTTATTATAAAGGACACTTTACTTATTTGAAAAGTGGTCATAAATGTATTTCTCTACATTACTGCTGGGACTTGGGGGGTGAAAAGCCAGTTTCTTGTAATCTAGGCAGTTTGAGCAGTAGCAAGCTTTAGGCAGGTCACAAAGCAGTCATCGGTAACTGTGCTTTTACAGATTTCTGTGAGAGAAAGCAGACACATAAATAGGTTCATCTGTAAAGGGCTGCCAAGTTCAGTGCAATCTTGGTTAAGTTACTTCTGTTCCAGCAGTAGATTCCACAGCTCTCAAATCCAGCCAAAGTGTTGCCCTGGATTTGAGCTTAATGTCACTTTGAAGAGTAAGAATCTCATTCTCAGCAGCAGAGCTATCCAGGTGGAACATTAAAACTACTGAAGCGGTGCAATCCACATCGATACTTTCACCAAATTGAAAACACAGATAGGCAACACAAGGCTCAGTGAAGCACTTCTCAGATACTGACAAGATGTTCTGAATTTGATCCTCACGCTGTGTACTTTTAGGCTACGCACAGTGCTGCAGTCATGTGAGTAAAGTTACGCAGGTCACAGTGCTGCAGCCTACGTGACAGTTGTTGTAGCTTGCTGTTAAATGTGTTCACTGTTCACTGAACTGATTATGTGGATTACATTATTTATCCCGACCCTGCAGCTCTAAATTAGAGTCATGGAGCAGGTCACTGAGATCTGTCGGGAACACTAAATCCAAAATCCACTGGTAGCTGTGCACATACTGCACGTTTTGAGAAAATCTTTCAGTTCAGGCAACTCCTCATAAACTCGACTAAGTCATAAAACATCTGCAGCCAGCTGCAGGACTGTGTGCTCTTTGTCAACCACTGGCTTGAAAGCAGTAAAACATACTCGCTGCTAATTTAAACAGTGATAATTCAGGATAATCCAAGAGATTACACTTGCATGATTTACTATTGCTCAGTGTTGGGACTAACGCGTTATTAAATAACGCGTTACAGTAACTACGTTATTATTGTGGTAACGAGCACGGTAACTAGTTATTATGCCAAAATCAGGAACGCGTTACTCGTTACTGGGATTTAGATAGGGTCGTTACTCGTTACTTCGTGTGGTGGCTATCGCGGAGCTTCCACAGATTCAGTAACATTAGCAAGTGGTGGAGGCCAGCAGGTGGATGAAGGAAAAGGGACGCAGAAGGAAAAGAGACCCGAGGCGGCCGCCGGTCCAAGTGTGAACTGAACTTCAGGTAAGAAGTTATGACCTGCAGTCTCTCTGGGTCAGATATGAACCAAGTTTAGGTGGAGTTTATTTTCGTTATTCTGACTTTTTCCGTACTGCGTGCTAGCTAGCATGACGGAGTTTCTATACAGCTGGGTGGGTGCTATGATGTTAACGATGTTAAACTTTATTTTGTTCATAAGTTATTAGAGTTGCCAACCATCCCGTCTGGTATTCAGAGAAAATATTACGCGTTTCTTATTGAGGTGAAAAGGAACAGTTTGTCCCGTAATTCAGCTACAATGAAAAAGGCACAAAGCTGGAGTTATTCTGTGTCTTTGCTGCACAGCTGCCTCTTCTCCTTTCATCCTCTCCCCTCCCTCTCCCGTTTCTACTTCAATCATGAAACTGATCAATGATCAGCTGATCGGCTCTCGTTTGTTTATCGCTCACTTTGCGCAGAAAGAGGAAACCAGGGGATGTCGCGCTAAACAACAGCAGCACATTTAAGCTTGATCAGCTGTTGTTAGAATTTATTTAATATTAATTTCTAGTATCAGCTGATGTTTGCTGGAGCCACAGCTGCAAAAAAGCTGCAGGTCATGATATCGTTTGGTTATCTGGTGAGAGGGAAACATGAAGATGAAACCAGGAGATGTCCTTACTGGATCATCAGAGTTGAACAGGTGATGGAGAAACAGGTTTACCTTTTAGGTGACATGAATGAGTTGAAGGGAAGTTATGAACTGTTTCTGAGAGACAAATAACCCCAGGATCCTTTTCTAAGCAGCTGACAGCTGGTAACTGTGCAGGGGCAGATCTAGCAAAGTGTGGCCAGGGGGGCATGTAGGGCATTAACAGGGAAAGGGGGGCACAAAGAAATACTTTTCTTTCTTATTCTCATTTAAAATGTCTCGCTTTTAAAAAATAATTATCTGAATCTTACAACAAACGATTGATAGATTGATACATATATACCATCAAAACAGTGAACATCACTGTCACAGCAGTGTTTGTTTTCATTCAAAGGCTTTATGATTTTTGCTATAATGGCGGCCAGTCTCTAGTCAAAATGCCCGGGATGATTTTTCTGTCCCAGTCCAGCCCTGTATGCAGCTCATCTGCAGTCTGGTGTTGCCTACATCTTCCTATTCAGAAGGCAGAATTTCCGAGTTCTGAGTACAATCGAAAGCACCACGACTGCAGTTTTTGTGTTGGATGTAAAAGGCGCGCATGACGCTGTGACGTAGGCTAGAATCATGGCGGCGGTCAACAACGGTCCAGGCGTGGGATTTCTCTCGTGGAAATATGCACATTATCTTTTCCTTTCTATTGGTAGGTGGCACAGTGCACTTGTGGCAAGTAAGCAAGCTAGAAGACTGGCAAAGTTATGGAAGAAACACATTAACAAGAGAATTCTGAGTAAAACCAAAGTTACTTTCCCTAGTAACTAGTTACTTTGAAAGTAACGAGTAACTTGAAGTAACTGAGTTACTTTTGAGAGAAGTAACTAGTAATGTAACTAAGTTACTATTTTAAAGTAACTTACCCAACACTGCTATTGCTGGAGCACCATGGGTTGTGGTGGAGATGAGCTTTAACAGGGGCAATTTTTGCAAAAAGGTGTGAAAAATGTTTTCACCTTGTGTAAACCTTTAACTGACCCGTAGAACTTCTTTTGTGCTAATTTTTCTAAAAACATTCTGAAGACATGATGTGACTACCACTCACATAAGCACATTTCTTTCGGTTGCAAACCCCTGGCATTGCCAATTATTAATATATATTTGAAAATTACATTTAGCTCATCAACAAAATCTTCTTCAAAAGTTTACTCTCAAAATTCTGACTTTAATGTCAGGATTTTGAAAAGAAGAGGTTCCCAGTTTGTGGCCCCAATCCTCTTCCATACTCACAGTATTCTAATTTGGAAAGCTTTGTAGCTTTTGTGAATCATTGTGCAATGCTGCTTTAAATTGTCCATCTGTATTAAGGCAACACTTGGAGGTAAGAGAAATGCAGTTTAAATGTTGAGAAAACAAAATAACAGTCATTCTTTTTGTTTGAGTAACAGTAAGTTTAGGATTTTGACTTCTGCAGTACCAACCTAGCTAGCTAAGTGCTGTATTAACTTAGCTGGTGTAACGATGTAAAAGAATGGATATGGTTTTGTTGTTGTTAAATTCCTGTTAAACTTGGGATCGCAACCATGGGTTTATTTTGGAACTTTTATTTTGAAAATCCGCAGCGGAAGTCTGCTACTGGTAAACGGGCTACCCCCTAAGCCTATCGTTAGTAGCAATGAAGCTTTCGCTGTGGTAAGTTCCTCTCCGTCCGCTCTCACAGAGCATGAGTTTAAAACATATTTGAAAATCCTCATTGAAGCTAATATGACAGTGCACTAACTGCATGAACTGCCCATACGGTAGTATTTGAGTAGATTTCAGGTTTATGACCGTGTTTTGCAGTTAATAGATTAGACGGTAAGAAAAATGGACACGTGGAGCTAGCGGCTAACAGCTAGAGGACGCTGTCGTGTCTAATAATTTTGAAACTTCTCTCAATAGTTTGGGCGGAATCCTGTTGCTGAAACCCATGGTTATTCATGTCCCATGTTATTGCAGGTATGTGTACTTTGAAACATGTATATGGTTGAGCTGCAGGCTAATTCTGTTTAAGACATATTGCTTATTAAGTTTGCCCAGTAGATGGCAGCATTGTTCCATTTACTATTGTACGTAAAAGGGAATTTTGGCTTTGGTTTATTTATATTTACATGAATGTGCATTTAAGTGAATTAATTTTTCTTTTGTTATCTAAACCACAACGCAGTAATGTTTCTATTTTATTTTCCGTGATAAGTATTGTTGCCATTTTATTTTTCAATCAATATTTGTTTTTATTTATTTGGGAAAACTAAGAGTTCCACTATACGATCATAAGCCTATAGTTAGTAGCAATGAAGCTTTCGCTGTGTTTGGGCGGAATCCTGTTGCTGAAACCCATGGTTATTCATGTCCCATGTTATTGCAGGGGAATAAATCACGCCTGAGCTCTACCCACTTCGAGTCCAGAGAGTTTTATTCACACAGCGCTGGAAAGAGAAGCTGACCAGGGGTTACACTGGCTAACTAGCGAATTAGCCAGCTAACTTAGCTAGCTAACTATGATCAATTAGAGCAGGCCACTGATCATAGTTGGCTGTGACTTGCAACAACTTGTCATTATACTGCCTAGCGTGTTAGCTCAAGTATTTCCAAGCATTATTTATAGCACATATGGAAACCACGATAAATAAAGGACATCTTATCTTTTCTTATTTTGCCTTATCTTACTTCTTGCAATACATTGGGTGATTCCCACCAGTTGGACACCCTTGTTGTGACTGCTTATGGATCATCACATCTAAAATATAACGTTGATTGTTTCTGTAGCGTTTAAATCTGTACAAGTGAAATACTTAATTTGGACTTGGTATATTTTTAAAACCATAAACAGTAGTATCACATCCATATGGAGACTTGGAAATCAGTGAAACTACGGAAACTGTAGATTATAAAAGCCGTAGAGTGGTTAGCGCAGGTGCTTGGGTTAGGGTTATGGGTATGAATCTGCAACCTAGAGCCTTTCCATGTGGAGTTTTCCTTTCACATTCTAAAACCATAAATGTTAGGTTAATTGGTGATTCTGAATTGGCTTTAGGTGTGAACATGAATGGTTGCCTGTCTCTTTTAGTCCTGTGATGGACTGGTGATCTGTACACTGGGTGTACTGTATCTCTTGCCCTAATAGATGGAATAGGCTTCTGCAGCCCCACACTGTATAAGTGGTTAATAAAATGGATGTAGGATGTAGTTTGAAAACTGATTCATTTTTTGCAAGGAGTGCATGAAACAGGAAATATATTTTTATGTTTGTCAAAAAAAGCTGACAGGTGACACAACACCCAATCTGGATGAAGCAGATCCAGAGGCAGTTTTACATAGCACTTAGTTTCTAAATATGATGAATATTTTAAGATTCGAAGCTATGCTTTCAGTGGTGTTTAAACGAAGGGAGGTTGCGGCCCGAGTGCAATGCAAATCCATAATGCTATCTCCACACTATGTTCAAAGATAATGCTTGGGGCAGTTATCTAATTGCTAATGCAATGTGAGTGTTTCAATAATTAACGAGGCAGGGTTCACCCAGCTGCAATGACATCAGCTCTGATTAGTAAATGTGTGCGGATGGAAGTCAAAGTACTGCTATATCAGAGCAGACAACACCATAAATCACAATTCTATTAGTGCTGAATTTATTCATTTCACAGCAAGTCTGTCATGACAAACTAGAAACAGCAAATGCAACAGAATCACTGATGACTCTGAAGCAGGGAGCATAGACTTGACTTTAGTAGGAGTAACAAGTCTGCCTGAGTCAATGGCATTTTCTATTTACTACTTTGCTGCTGGAGTCATTTCCTCATTCAAAGCTTCATGTAAAGTTATGAAAAGTCAAATATTTTCAGTTTCTGTTGTTATTTATATATGTGTGAGAAGTTGGTAGAAACAGTATGTACTTTCAGATATCACAACACCAATATTGAGCATCCTTACATGACCACACAAACCCAGCACATATTTCAACATTGCATAACCATTGGCTGGCGGTCTTTTCTCAGCGGCTAGTCATAGTTGAAAACTAGTTTCAAAATTTGATTTAAACCAACATTAAGGACGATACCATAAAGTCGGTTCATGGTGCTTCTTAAATGTTGCCTGGACTTCCTTTTTAAACTTTCTAAGAAGATAACATTTGTATGAAATAATTTTTATACACTGGTTCCCAAAGTGAGGGCCTGGGCCCCCTGGTGGGCAGTTAGATATTTATTAAAAAAATATATAAAAAGAGAATTCAAATTGGAAATATGAGGTTTATGATATTACTCCTTATTCTGACCTAAATTTACTGCTCTTGCATTGAATTTTGTGATCCAGTGGAGGGTGGGTCACAAATTGGCCTTAATCCTTTACATATGACTGGGTTTATATGGCGTTAGCAATTTAAAGACAACAGCCTTTGCTGTTTATGATTTTTGAATAGGAATTTCAAGGAAATAATTCTTTTTCTTGTATTGTGATTAGAGTAAATATTTAAGATGTATGGGACCCATGGCATTTTTTTGGCTTTTAAGTGGCAGCAGTACTCTTGACTTTGGGAATTTAAAAACAATTCTTGACAGAAAGAACAGGGGAGAAACTTATCCAGCTAAATAACAGTATGCTTGGGTTTATGATGCTAACATAATGAACAGAGACGGGATAATTCTAAGACTGAGATGCAATAGAATTTATGTGTCCAAACCTGTAAACAGCTTAAAGGCATTGTTATTTAAAATACAAACAAACAAAACAAAACAGGCGCCAGTAATGCTAAACTATATGTACAGAAGTTATTTGTTCACAGTGATGTACCCACTATATTAGTTGTCATTGTTTGAACAACGACATTTAATCATGCACTTAGTTAATAATTATGTTTTTTTCCCCCCGTCTTTGACTTTCAACATAAATATAATTCCATCTGTAATCCATCTGATTCACTGAGTTTTATACAATATGACCACAATTTTTTTTTATTGAGGTCACATAGCAGGAGTACCGTGTACATTTTAGGACATCGTCAGGTCTCAAGAAAAAAGTTGTCAGGTATCAGACAAAAAATGTCAGGTCTCAGTTGTCAGGAAAAAAGTTGTCAGCTATCAGACAAAAAATTGTCAGGTCTCAGTTCTCAAGAAAAAAGTTGTCAGGTTTCAGACAAAAAAATGTCAGGTCTCGGTTCTCAAGAAAAAAGTTGTCAGGTATTAGACAAAAAATTGTCAGGTTTCAGTTCTCAAGAAAAAAGTTGTCAGGTATCAGACAAAAAATTGTCAGGTCTCAGTTCTCAAGAAAAAAGTTGTCAGGTATCAGAACACAAGGTACCAGAGAGAAAATCTTCCTGCAGGTGGTGGTGTTGTCATGTCCCACCCAGTGTTGCCAACTTAGCAACTTTGTCGCTATATTTAGCGAGTTTTCAGACCACCTTAGCGACTTTTTTTCTTAAACGCGACTAGCGACAAATCTGGCGTTTTTAGAGACTTATTCATGACGACTTTTTGACGTGAAAGCGCGTATCGCTCTTACTCTCAATAAGCAGCGGGTGCTGCGGTGGGCACCTCGCCCGTGCTAAAGCGTTCACAGGCGGAGGATAGTCCTCCTGGGGGAGGACTATCCTCCTGGGGGAGGTGTTGAGCAAGAGGCTGAGAGCCGTGCTAACGTTAGCATCCGGCGGTATATAAACAGCTATCACAATAACTACTGTAAACTCCCTCGGGATGTAAAAAGGTCTGCACGAGACTGCCAGAACCTCCAAATCAGGAGAACAGTGTGTGTGAATGATCCTGCTGTTACAACACCACTCGTTATGCACGTAAACACATAGCCCCCCTCCTCTGCTTTTACCTGAGTTGCTGTTTCTGTCATGCCGGTGTAGCGTGCGGCCTGCTAACTCGACTGCAGCGTCGGGAATCAGCGGGTGAAGCCACGTCTCCGTAATAAAGGAGCAGGGTTGGAATTGTGACATTAAAAAAACAATAATTGCTAAAAGAAATTTAATTTGTAGTTCTAAATAAACTCTAAATGCATTTAAGACCTTTTTTTTACTGACTTTATGTCTCTTCCACGATGTTATTTCTCTCTCCAACAGCGTAGGTTACAATGACATTAGCATGACCAATTATGCAAATTAGGCGATGACATCATTTAGCGACTTCTAGCGACTTTTAGGACAACCAATAGCGATTTTCCTTACTGAGGAGTTGGCAACACTGGTCCCACCCGAATTGATTTCCAAATACGTCATCAATGTGTGACAGTGGGAGAGCGTAAGGTCATTGACCTCACTGGAGTTTTACTGCGGTTCAGGCTCCTAACGACACAAGGGCTGTATCCCAATTCAGGGTCTGCAGCCTTAAAGTGCGCAGTCTTAACGGTCCACAAGGGCCGCGTACTTAAAGGCCGGAAGTGAGAGGCTTGTGAAATGGGACAGTCTAGCCTCTGTCGCGCTACCCAGGTTGCCTAGCAACCATGACACTAACGGCTGGAAACGTTTCATACAGCTTTGTTTGACAGAAATGAAGGAGAAAATCTTTTGTTCATTTGTTTGTTTGTTTGTACATGAGCTTTGATTTGATAAGTATCTGAGGCTGACTGTGAAATCATGATTATTGGGCTTCACTTCTGTACTGAACAGTCATTTAAGATTACCTAGTAAATAACAATTAGCCAATGTTGTTCATGAGACTAAAGTCATCTCACTTTGGTAATGTAAATATAATATGGCCAATATTAAAGTTATAATTTCAATCATTATTAGTTGTTACAGCAGTGAATGAACTCTATTTCAAATACTGAGCTTCAGTAAAGATTCAAGCTGCATTTATTTATATTATTTATATTTCCTGTCACCTTAAATCTTCACTCAAAGACAGGTTTCTTTGACACAGTATATATAACTGTGTTATATATATGAGAGACAAATATTGTTCTTTTATTATGTTGGCATTACTAAATTTGTCTCAGTGCTTAATTTAAATATCCATAAAATCATCACATTCTCTGTAAGATTAAGGTCAACTATTGAACGATGTATATTTTAAAGTAAAGGCTTTAAAACCAAGTTAGTACAAACGTCACTAATGTCACATAACTTTGCCGACATGTGGCCAACAGTAATGTTTTAATGTTCCTCATTATTAAACATTTGCACATAAATAAGTGACATAATATTCAGTACTTACTTTTAAAAGTTTACTCTTCGGCCGCCCCTCCTCCGTCGTTTTTTTTTCCGGCAAAATTATCCACACCCACCGCCGCGCTATGCATTCTGGGATATGTTGGGCCACGAAGTCTGCAGCGCCACATCCTTAAAATTCAATGAAATGAAGGACGCATTTGAGGACCGCATTTTGAGCAGCCTTTGAATTGGGACAGCCTTCGTCGTGTCGCTGTGACGTAATTGGCCTTAATATGCGGCCTTTAAGGCTGCAGACGCTGAATTGGGATACAGCCAAGGTAAGTTTAACTTTGGTTGTGTCCAAATTCATGGGCTGCATCCTCCTGAGGCCGCATTTGTAGACCGATTACGTCACAGTGACGCGCTGAAGGCTGTCCAAATTCGTAGACTCCTCCGAATGCAGCCGACAAATGCGGCCTCCTTTTCCCCGAATTTGAAGGATGGGTCGGGTGTGTCCTTCGTGGCCCACCATATCCCAGAATTCATAGCGCGGCCCAGCCAAACTCCAGTTTCCAACAATGGCGGCCGCAACTAAGTTTTAAAATTACTCATACTAATCTTTCTGGGTCACAAAATAAACTTTTAACATATTTTCAGGCAAGAAAGTAGCTGTGTAAACATCAAATGTCTGCTCGGTTTATCAAGATATCGCATATTTGCAAAAGTGCTTCGACGTTTTCGGAGACGTCTGCTACCCACCAGCTCGATAGCTAGCCGGGAGCTCGAGGGTTACTGATGCGGCCGAGAACGGCACAACTCCCGGCACATCATGTTCAGATCACCGTGGACTTTCCCTGCTCGGGTTAAACGTAATATATAAGTCACTTAGACAACCTAAAAATGTTATTGTTGGGCTTTTTTCAGTGTTTTGTTTGTTCGTGAGTAAATCGGTTTGGCTGAGATTAAAGTTATTAGATTAGATAAAATAAAACTTTATTAATCCCCCGGGTGGGTTCCTCCTTTGTTTTTACACAGCTGACTAAACGTCAAACAGAAAACTGATTAAACAGAAGTATGAGACAGTCGAGAATTTACGCCAGTGTCCTGTTATATTTTAGATAGCAAGGAGCAGACGGACGAGTTTATTAAACTCCACTGAGACAGCGGCGACGCTAATCAGAAGGCTAGACCGTCCAATTTCACGGCCGTTTACTTCCGGCCTACCCGACCTTCTGAGGACCTGGCCCACGTAGACCGCGAAGGCCAGGTCCTCAGGAGGATACAGCCCATGAATTATTGACGTGTCCAAATTCATGGGCTGCCACAGTTGTGTTATATTAAGTTGTGGTTATGTTGTGAAAGTTAAATATCAGAGAAGGAAACCTAGTTTTGTACGAAACCAAATCAGTACTATTTTTGTCTGGCTAATTCATTCTAGCTAGCGACAGTGGTGAAATGTGATTTTTTTTGTTTTTTATTCGGAGATGTTTCTGTTTTATTAGGAGACTGTCTCACCCCAACATCGTCAGACTCATGGCAGTTGCCCGCACTGAGTCCTGCTTTTTGTTGGCAGCTGAATACATTCATGGCGCAACCCTGCAGCAAGTGCTTCACACAGACAGCTGCTACTCTAATAGTCTGTGTTATTGAAGGATTCGGCACTTCTTTTGTTTTTTTTTATCCATTTTTAGACAGCGATGAGATCGGCTACACACTCCACAGAAGCCCAGAGTTACTGTTAATATCAAAAATATAATGCTGTCCTTTGAGATTTTAACATTTAAGACTGTGAGTGTAATGGATCTAAAACTGTTTAAATCTCTACAGCCTGGTAAGATGGAAACTTTAAAAACAGCAGCAGAAGGTTTCAGTAGTGTAGTCTAATTTGTTCTTTTCATTTAATAATAATCCATATCATGTATAACAGCTACATTCACCCTGGAGAGAAACTAGTGAGGGAGACCATCAGGACCAAGCTGGGTTTCCTGGGTCCAGAGGTTTGGAGAAACTTCTTCCCTTTCTTTCATCACAGCTGTCCTGTGCCAGAAGTTCTGTTGACCCACTGAAAGAGGCTTCATTTAAGAAACACCAGGAACACTGAAGCTCATGGCATTGATCAAGCAGGACAGCTACCAGCAGCTCCCTCACAGGGAAATCTTCAGAGCTCCTCCGTAGGCCCGCCCCAGGAGATGGATAAACCCAGCATTTCATCAACACTGTGATGGAGACCTTTGGTTTGTGTAATGTTATAAATACTCGGATACTCCCCAGAGGCTCCGGACTTTTACATAAAGATATTATATTCAGTCCTGTAGAAAGTTATATATTTAAAAATATATGATCCTCTCTGGTTACTCTGGTATAAATAACTCTGAATCACTTTATGGTAAATAACACACTATCTGCAAAAAACTGTGAAAACTGTGACCTTTGACCTTCATCGGGTTTTATTTAATTGTGTTAGAGAAACTCATTTATCATTGAAGTGTCTTGCAACAGGGCTGGTTAAATCATTCCTCTTGATTGAACTTCTGTGTTCATTAATTCGATCTTTAAGAGGGCGAGATGTTTCTCCTATATATATTTTATTGCATGGGCACTGTATCATGTAGATTACATTTTTAGTTCTGCATGTAATAAAGCCCTTTATGGCAATGGTTTTGTCACCTATAGGGTCTTTGAATGATTTAACATTTTTGGTATATTGACAATTAATGCATGCCCCACACTTGAAATGACCATGTAGGTTATGAGTTATCAGGGTTTTATCTGAAGTGATAGGGTCCTGGCAGGCTCTAACAAGCCTATCTACCTATTAAGACGCACTTAAAGAAATACGAAAGCACAAAAAGGAAGCTAAAGAGCTCCTCAAACACAAAGTGAAACTGGCCAAACAGCAGCTGAAAGAAAAATTTAAAGATGCCGAGGAGCAGCTCAACAAAACCTTAAAAGAACTGAAGGCAAAAGAAAAGCAAGCCGAGGACAGGAGGGGATTCTGGAGCAGACTGCTGAGAAAGAACTGACCCAGCAGCATCAAGTTTGAGGACATCAATAGTTTCTTCCCCCTCTCTCCACCTTTCTTTCACCCCATCCTTCTTCTTGGGATGTTTGTTTGTTTTTTAAAAACTCTAATCTAAATACATGTACTGAAATACGCAAATAAAATTGCCATAACTTGACCTCATGTTGCCTGCTTCTTTTCTTGTGTGTGCAGCTGCAGCAGCTTCAGCAGCCTGCGTCTGTGCTAATATTTCCTTGTGCTACATGAATCGGCAATGAAGTTCCTGAGCTAGAAGACTCAGAAACAATCTTATTTTGCCTGTCCACCCTGTACATGCCTTGTACAAAATGTAGGCATTCACCGCCGCCAGGTCCAGCATATTGTAGAAAACCGTTACTGACCACCTGCGTGTTGCTGCTCTTACGGAATACATCCGCGCAAGTTGAGGAAGTTCACGCCAGACTTTATTCACCGTGCCCCGTAACGGCGTTTTGCGCTGCAGCAGTCTGTGCGACAGTGACAGTGAAGTAAAGAAATTGTCTGTTGTGACGTTTCTCCCATCATCCAAAAACGGCTCCATCAGTTTCATGACCACGTTCTCTGCCAGCCTCTCTCCCTTCTGACGACTGGGGTCTTTTCCCAAGTAAGGAGATGCACTGCAGACATATTTGGTGTCCAAGTCCGTGGCCATCCAGAACTTGATCCCAAATTTGTCTGGCTTGGTTGCGATATACTGTGTGAATGGACAACGAACCTTGGTAGGGAACAGCTGTTCATCTATGGTCATGTGTTCTCCTGGAGTGAAACTCTTAGCACAGTTCTTGTTGAAGCGTGTCCAGATGTCGGAGATCACTGCAAATTTATCTGTTTTCACCTGTTCTGCCTGCGTGATCTTGTCATCAAATCGAAGGTGTTGCATAATTGAAATGAATCTATCTCGGGGCATTGTCTCTTTGATTACTGGCACCAGATATCTTTCTGACCAGCAATCCACAATGGCACCAACAGGACACATGATTGCTCTCACAAACAGGATTGAAATGAATGCCATCAGTTCATGAACTGACAAATTCCAGTCCGGCTCTGTTCTGTGGGCTTGATGGACCGTACACTCCCTGATGGTCTGCAGCATTCCCACGTCTAACAGGCAAAGAAAGCGTTGGAGCACACTTGTAATCTTACGCTGTCAGAAGATAAACAAATAGAGAATGGTAAATTTACATGGACCTCACTCTAAATGGGTTTATATAAATATCATATGTAATGTGGCAGTGACAAACCTTAGCAGACTCTGTGGGTCCAGCTTGTGCAGTGAAGCACGAGCGATTTGCTACTGCACTGGGCATTCCAATGTCCAGTGTTTTTTCCTGATAACTGATACCTGACAAATTTTTTCTTGAGACCTGACGATGTCCTAAAATGTACATGTCACACAGCGGAAATTTGTGTTTTTATGTTTTATCAATCTGTGTATTGGTACATAGTGTTGATTTTATTTGCATGATTTTATAGTGATATTTATATTGCATGTTCGTTTATTGATATTTATACTGCATGGTTTTATCCTCATGTTTGTATTTGTGTTAATGTTGTACCATGTTCCTTTAACCCACTGTGGACTAAACAGTCAATTGTAGGCACCTGTGAGGTGGGGGCGTTCCCCAAGGTGGCCTATCAGCCGCCAGGTTGACCTGTTAAAGGGGATAGCGAGCGCAGAGACAAAGGAGAGTGACGCACGAAAGGTGGGCAGGAGAAAAAGGAGCGCGTGCAAGCCCGCACGTGTGTGGAAGGAACTGCTGCCTGACTGTGGGGTGCCGCGAGTTGTTCGGCGATCCACTCCCAACGCAGGGACGGCAACAGTGGGTGGCGATGGCTGCAATGCACAACAGGGCAGGGATGCCCTTCTGCCTGCATCTGACGGTGAGACGAGGGAGGCCGTGTTCAGGTGTGGAGTGGGGCGGGACTGTGCGGCGACGCGCTGTCAGGAGGAGACAGGTCTGCGATAGGAGCCCCCTCCCTGGTCTGTTGCTGACGAGTTTTACCATACTGGAAGAGAAGTTCCTCTCCTGTCTCTTTCATATAAGGACCATTCGCCCATGTGTGGCTGGACTGTGGGATTATGGGACTATGGGAGGGTAATTTTAGCATATGGAAAACATTCATTTAGCCTTGTTTTAATATTGTATAGTTATTTCTGCCGGCAGGGTTTTTAGCGGGTTGCAACACTATTTTTATTGTATACGGGGAATTTTATCTTGTATTTGTGACTCTGGCTGTGTTTTTTTTTATGGAAATAAATGGTGTTTGAAGCCAGCTAAGTTTCTGTGCTCTGAGCGCTGACCCACCCACTCCCCTTTTTCGCTTGTATGTATACCAGACGTGGTGGTGAAGATTTAGGTCCACCAGTCTTAGCGGCTACATACACCGTACAGGAGAGCCAAGGACTGTTTTCACACAGACCTCATTAGAAGTAAAAGTTGTATTTTAATCATAAGAGTCGCCCTCTGCAGGCCATTAGAAAGAATGCACGTTCACGCGGATTACATTTTTCAAACCTGCAAGCTGCATACATCTTATAAACGATATTCCAAATTGTCTGTGAAGGTTCTCAGTCATCCAGGTCATCGTAGTCAAAGGAGCTTCCAAAGAAAAGCGTCTGGACTTCTTTAAGTTGCTTGAAGACGTTTCACCTCTCATCCGAGAAGCTTCTTCAGTTCTAAGGTCAAATGGTGGAGAGTCCCAGATATAAACCTAGTGGGAGTATCCCCTCACAGAGGGACAAAAGGACCCCCTGATGATCCTCTAATCGCCTGAGCCAAGGTGTGAAACTGGGCGTGGGTCCCAATCAGCCAGAGTTTCGGGTGAGTTCATTGTGAAACCTGGCCCCACCTTATCATGCGAATTCTTGAGATTAGATGGCCCAGGATGTGAGTGGGCGTTAAGGCGTCTGGGAAGGGATCTCAAAACTGGATTATAGATGGCAGAGAGTTGGTGTCGTAAACCCCCGCCTCTGTTCAAAGATGGTCGCTCACAGTGGACATAGATGGCTTCTTTCACTCCTCTTTCAAACCATCTGTCCTCTCTGTCCAAAATGTGAATTTCCTTGATTCCCTTTCATACTCCCTCACCAGTTGAAGGTGTTCCTCCCAAAATATACGGCAATATGTCTGTGAAGGTTCTCAGTCATCCAGGTCATCGATATTCCAAATTATTATACAAATGATATTTGTCGCTGACTTTCCTACATAGTCCATGCAGATAAAAGTTAATATACTTTTCAAGTCATCAACTGTTAGAGCACAACTAAAATGTTATTGAACAAACCTCCCAATGTTTTTGCAAAAATAAAAAAAATGAAAATGCATTGTACCAAATTAACATTTTATTGGTTGTAAAGAACTGAAAATGGTCATTTGTTGGATTTGGAGCATTAGGAGGTCACAAGCCAAGTTATAGGTTAACATAGGATCCCTTCTTTGATATAACCTTTACAATTCTTCCATCCATTGAACTTGTGAGTTTTTGGAGAGTTTCTGGTTGAATGCCTTTAGAAGATGTCAGAATAGCCTTGCACAGCTGCTGTTTTGATGTAAACTGCCTCCCACCCTCATAGATCGTTTGCTTGAGGACGCTCCAAAGGTTCTCAATAGGGTTGAAGTCAGGGGTGGATAGGATGAGTTACTCTCCTTTTATGCCCATAGCAGTCAATGCCACAGAGGTGTTCCTTTCAGCATGAGATGCATTGTATGACATAACTGAAAGAGGTCGACTACTCCACTACTGTTACCACTCAAAATCAAAGTTATAGTTTTCTTAAACTCTCAAAAGATATTCTATAGTGCAACGATGCATAAAACTTGCTCATAGTGCAGCAGCAAATTCCTCTATATGTGCCATACAGCCCAAGGCCCAGGAAGAGAAAAAATACAAAAGAAAAAAACCCAAACCCGGGTTATTTAAAAAAGTGGAAACTCTCCCTCTGCTTACATGCCTATACCAACATACCCACTTCATTGAGTTTAACAGTGGGCGATTTTAACACTCAACCCAGTAACCAGGTTAGGCTATGAGTAAGCTGGTTGCACACTTGACAGTTCTGGAAGTGTTTGAGCCAAATGTCAGACCGCACACCCCACCAAAGTTTAAATAAAACAAACTAACAAAAACAAAACGGATGGAGACTCCACAGAAACCAAGACTTACCACACTAGAGAACCATGTAGTCACAGCTAACAGCTCATGCCTGTCCAGGTGTCAGCACACACCAGCTGCAGGTTCAAACTGAGACAAATGATTCAAATTAACCGAGCAAATTCAAACGACTTAATTCCAGCTTCTCCTAGAAAAAGGATGCAGGAGGGTCTGTGCTGACGGACGTGGGTTACTGACCTGGTAGCCTGGCTGCCCCTGGGTGGGTCCGGGATGGGCGTGAGGTTCTGGGGGCGCTCCGTCTCCGGGCTGGGGCCCGGGCCGGGCCTCGGGGGCTTGGGTCCTGGTTGGTGTGTTGCCGGGGTTGTGGGCGGGTGGGTGCATGGGGGCCCAGCCCTGGAGCAGGGTGCCGCCGGTGCATCGAGCCACCTGGGGGGGCTCTTCAACTGGTGGGGAAGATTGTCACATCTTGCAGGAGCTTTCCTCTCCTCAGGAGCTCTCTCTGCAGGAGGGGGAGATACAGGAGAGGTGGAGGAAGATCTCAGCCTGGGTGTTTATTGTCTTATGTAGTCTGGAAGATGAGTGGATGGTGGGGTGGGTGCAGTTTTCTCTGTGGTGGGGTTGGGTGGACTGTCCCGGGCTCTGTGGGGCCGGGAGGCGCTGCTGCACTGGGCCCCAGTCTGGATGGGCCTGGGCCCCCTTTCCCTGGCGGGTCGCAGAGTATGGGGGTGCCTACTGGGGTCAGCGGGGGAGCTGGCCCCAGGGAGGGGTCACTTGCCCCTCCCTTCCTTCCCTCCCCATCTCCAGCTGCCTCCCTCTTCCTGCTCCACCACAACCACCCACACATGCAGGACCTTGGAGTAGGGGTATGTCACCAGGGTGCAGAGGAGGCTACCCCCCCCCCCCCCCCCCCCCCCCCCCCCCCCCTCTGTCCCCTTCTGGCTGCCTCTGCCTCAATTTTATCCCACAACTTAGACATTCACATTACTCACACTCTCATTACACATACATATAGGATCTTGGGGGTGGGCATGATACACGGAATCCAAAGTACCATCAGGGTGTACACCTCACCCCTGGCGTCGTTGCCCACCTCTCAATTTTGAATACACGTAGACATTGAGGGCTAGCAGGAGGGACCATGCGCTTACCTGCTGCTCTCTGGCAGGTAGCTCCAAGCCCTCCTGGGTTTTAAATGCACCTTAGAACACACATGCATCAACACTACAATGAGCGGGTGGAGGGAGGTTTGGAGTCTTCTCTCACCCCCATTCCCTGCGACCTGCTGGAGCGGGGGGGCTAGGAGGAGGAGTTGGCCGTCCGACTGCGGTCTGGAGTGTGGGGCCTCCCTGCTGCTGCGGAGTCGGGGCGGTCTGCCTCCCCCCATCGCAGGGAAAAGGGTAACACCACCTGGGTCTGGGTGCAGTTCCCCCCTCCAGGGGCAAGGGTACCTAGACCCGGTTTGTAGAGTACGCTTGGGGAGTGTGATCGTGTGTACAGCGTCTCTTTATGTCTGTCTCCACGTTGGTTGAGTGTGGAGTAAGTGCATATGAGAGCATGAGGGTGGGAATGGATGTTTGTATCTGTGTGTGCCTGTATTTCTGTGTCTATATGTCAGGATGTCTATATGCCGATAAGCGGCCGCTCACTCCTTAGCGGCCGCTTATCGGGGCCTGGAGCCTGGGGCTCGCTCGGGCCACTTCGGAGGTGGGGTGCCCCCGGCCTCTCGGCCTGGGGCTCGGTCACTCAGGCACGGCTGGCTGCCGGCGGAGCTCACAGGCGCGTCACTGCAACTCCCCCTGGCTTCTGCTCCGCGGCTGCTGAGTGAGCCCTCATCTGGAACTCTCCTCAGCTCTTTCTGGGACAGTGGCGCGGCTGCCCCTCTGTTGGTCTTCCTTGGTCTCTTGTGTTCTGGGGGCCTCTGGATGTCTGGAGTTTTGATCTCCTCCATACCTGCTTCATGCCCTGCACTGTAAAAAAGAAAAAGTTGAGAAAACTTAAAATTTCAAGGCAACATGATGCAAGAGATTTTTGAGTTTTCTCAACTTCTGCCAACTGTAGTTGACTTAACTAATATTTTCATGTTCTGCCAACTTGGATCTACTTGTTCACCTAATTAGGATAATCCTGTAAGTCTAACAAAGAAATTCTGGTTTCAATGCCATGTATTTCTGCCTTCACCAAACAAAGATATTCCTGTTGAATTAACATACAATCATTCCCTCCAAGGCCATGTATTCCTAAATTCACCAAACACAGATATTCTTGTTGAATAATCATACAATTCTTACTCCAGTGAGTTGAAAATTTACCAATATTAATAAAGAAAAATGTATGCTGTTATCGTACTTGAAAAAACACTCAAACAGATATAGAATAAAACAAAGCACAACTGAATGTTATGTAAAAACGTATTTATTTTTTTCAACAGTGCTTTCAGTATATTTCAGAAGGTCATGGGCAGTGGGGTGAATTTCTGTAAAAAAGCAAACAAACAGAAAAAAACGTGTTGCCAGTTTCTTTAGGGTGCTTTGAGCACCCCAGCAGAGACATTAAAATTCCAGAGTCCAGAAAAAAAGAAAAGTGTCCAGCAGCTTAGTCATTCACGTTCACACCCTGACTGTCCTGTAAAAGCTTAACTTAACTATTGCACACTAAATAGGGTAGTGCAACAAACAATTGCCTTTGTACCCAGACATTGACATTTTACATGGGCTCACTATGATGAACTACAGAAGTCAAAAGTTATTAGAAATGTTACCATCAATGAACAGTGAACTATCAGGTAAAATGAACGATTATATAGAGGGAAAGGGGTTGAACTACTGGGTTTTGTTTTGTTTTTTACATGACTCTACAATGCACTTGAACATGTTTAAGAACAAGTTAAACTCATGTCTGGCTTCCCCGTTAACAGTCACAGCAAAAGCTTTGTTTTTAGAGACCTTGTGCGCTGTGAGCATCGAGAGCCACCGAGTTCAAAAAAGATGCCCTGAATTGCTTCAAAGGTAAACTCATCTGCTTTGGATAATCAATGTTGAGGGCATACAGAAGGCCAAAGAGGTATGCCAAGGCAGTAGAGAGGTCTGGAATGTTATGTAGCACGATGTCCCCTTCCAACACAACAGCCTGTTCTCGCACAGACGTATCGGCATCGTCATCTTGCAGGATGGTGAGGATGGCAACTGATGCACCGTTCAACACTGGTTCCAAAATGTCAGTGTCCTGAAGAGAAGAAAAGTAAAATATGAATTATTGAAAGCTAAGAAAAATTAAAGACAAAATACATTTCTAAAGATCTTAACTTTAACCTCTATACCATGATGCTCATTTGACTCATGGAGGTTTTAAAAAGAAAAAGCTTATTTTCCTTTAATTAACGGCACAATATCTTTCACCAACCAACCTTGTGATGAGTTTTGTACAAAAATATTTTCTGCTGTTGAACACCCGCTAACAATGCCCAGGTGCTCCTCAGCAGAAAAAAAAGCAGCGAGAGTTATGACAACTGCAATCCTCACCATAAAATTATCTGGACTGCACTGAGGAAGTGTACATTTCCATTTTGGATTAAATCATCTTTTAAAAACATCTCATAGCAACTAGTTTTTCTTGCATTACTTTTTTGTACTTACTAAGCACTTCAGGAAAACCTGTGTTGCATCCTCTCCGAGGAAAATGGGCAGGCCTCTCAGTGCTGCTGTCTTTTGGTGGGACACAATGTCAGATGTCTAAAGAGTATTCAGTGGAAAACAGACATTTAAATTAGTATAGTAACGTGGTGTACCTACACACAATGCAAAATCAGAACTCTTATAGTAATGAAAATAAAATACAGATCAGGCCCAGCAACATGTAAAACTTAAAAAAACAAAACACCATTTTAACAATTTTACTTTCTTTTTACAAATTAAATAAAATACCGCCAAATAAAAACAAAGTAATGACTGATGACATTCATTTCCATTGATGTGTTTTGGCTGAAGCCAACATTTTTTTCTGTTATGACAAAGGTATACTCTCTTCTAAAAATGTCAGGTAAAGGAGCACTTACCTGTTCATCAAGTTTATCCAAGATGTCTTCCATCTCCTCACCAAGAGCTCCCTTCTTAGACCGGTATAGTTTCAGCAGGCCAGGCACAAATTTGTCCAGGGATGCATTGAACGTCCCCAGGAGGTCTTTGCTTGTGATCCGATGAAATTCTTCAGATATCTAAACAAGACAATAACCAAAATATTGCCATTTATTCAGCACAGAAAATTTCTGGGTAGCTGCCTTGTACAGTCTGCACCATGTTATATGCCTGACTGTGTTATCAACCGCAAAACCTACTTCAAAAATCTCTCATGAATACACATTTTGCACAGGAATAGAAACACCCTCCACAAAAAACAGTATCAATATGCAAATATATATTATGTTCACACTGAAATGTGGAATTTTTGTGGATTTTTACTATTGAGTGTGACCTTGAGAGGTGTGATCGTAATGCTCCAGGTGTTTTAAATACACATACACAGTCTGTGTGAATGCATGGCCAATGTGCACCTTGTCCGTGATGAAGGCGGAAATGTTTCAAAAGAGTCTCTTGACTGGAGCTTGTGAATTTGCAAAATCGGCACTGCATGAACTCCACCCCTGAAACACAAGAGACATAGTCAATTTTGCCAAAAGCACTTTTGCAATGGGATAAAACATCCATATCTAACACACAGAAGGAATCCATAGATGCAGGAGCTGAATGCATCAACAAGCCAAAACCAGAGACATCATGAAAAAAATATGTAAGGAATCATATTAACTTACATATGACCACTTGTCTACTATATCAAGTATATGATTGATAACATACATGACATGTAACATAAATGCAAGCTTGAATTCAAACATTTTTTTGTTACTATGATAAAAAAATGCAATAACTATAGAAAAATTAATACTATCTGTAACACAGTATACATCAGCAACACACAATCATTCCTTTAATATTGTCTCCTTCCCCACTATGTAAAAAGCTCTGAAAATGTAGCAATCTTATAATACAGAGCATGAAGTACAACTTTAATTTGCGTGTGACAATTAACTTACAGTACATTAGGCAATCTTACACCAGCTGACAAACTGTCAAGTCAGCTTTAAACATTACTTTAAAGTAACAGTGCTGCACCGGATAAACGGTGACTATTGAAAAAGTGAAAAAACAATATTAGACAAATATTAGACAATATGCAAGTTACTTATATCACTGTCATATAATTGGCGCACATATCCTACACCGACCCATGAAAGAGTCTCCATGACAACGCGTGCTTGGCCCAGTTTGTTGTCAAGGTTAACATAACGTTTTCATGCAAAGATAACATTGAAACTGGTTACAAAACGGGTAATAAGCTAATAAGTTTTACCATGGCAGAAGTGCTGTAAAAAGCCAGTGTGAGATACCGTCATTTAGTGATGTCTGTCTGAATTTCAGAGTGTTTAACATTAAACATTACTTTTTGCGCTGGCCACTACTCTGAGCTAAAACCTTTTTTTTTTTTTAAATATTAAACTTTATTAAGAAACAGTATACAGAACATGTATACAATCAGAACAAAATTAACATATGCCAGGGGGTGTAATACAAAGAATTACATACATTCAAATAATTTGTAATTACTACAAATGGTAATAGTTTTCATAGCCTTTTTGTTAAGTGATCCACTAATCAATTTTATGTAACATAAAACATCATTATAGTAATGTTTAAAATTAGGTTTTTTGTTACTGTATTTGCATTTGTGAAAATAAAATTTAGCTAAGATAACTAATAAGTTTATTATAAAGTAAACATCTTCTTGTTTTTGCCTTCGAAAGAAACAAAATACAACATTTTCCCATTTCACAGTAAAGTCATTATAGAGATGTCCAGCAATGAATCTACTGAAGTCTTTCTCTGAGCTAAAACCTTCAGAGGCTGCTTGTAGCCCGATTACGACACAGCGGCGCGACGAAGGCTGCCCAAATTCATAGTGGACTCCTCTAAATGCGTCCGAGAAATACGTCCTCCTTATAATAAGCATCTCTTAAAATGTTTGCAATATTGAAACATTTCAATATAATGTAGAAAAAAAACGAGAGAAAAAAGTTACGGATCGGACTCCCCAATCCTTATTGCGCATGTGCAAATTCTATCTGTGGAATTAGTTTTAATATTACTCTTTCTGGGTCACAAAATAAACTTTGAACAGATATTAGCAATTTACACAGCTACATTAACGCCTGAAAATATCTTAAAAGTTTATTAAGACAACATATATTTGCAAAAGTGCTCCGACGCTTTCGGAGACGTCTGTTACCCACCAGCTCGATAGCTAGCCAAGGGGGGGGGGGGGGTCAATTAAGTCACTTAGATAACTTAAAAATGCTATAGTTGGCCTTTTTCAGTGTTTTACTAGTTCCATCCTCCCGGGTCCTCAGGAGGATGCAGCCTAGGCGCTTGTAGAAAATCTTAATAACACATGTAGTTAGCTTACCTGCTAGGGTAAATGGTCGGCAGCTCCAGCACCTGTCCAAAACTGCAGAAGTGAAAATCCTCAATGGTCGAAAAATTGCATTTTACATCCAAATCTAGCCACGATGGTTCAAATTTTCTTAGGAGGTTTTTAGTCTAGAACACATGGTAAACCACTATCACACAGCTCAGGTCTGCTCAAGCTCAGTTGAAAGTCCGTTTGGTTTAGTTCAAACTTGTTCAGACCACATGTGCCAGTCATCTACGGGGTTTCCCACTGGTTCCCAACTTGACTCAGAAACTCTGCTCAAAAGTTGATAATCTTTGTTATGCTGTCTAGAAAATCTTAGTTAGGACAACAATGAAAGAAATTTGTTGGGTAGACAAGCTTTTTTAGGTTGTAAATGGAAAGTTTTATTTCTAAGTCAGTTTAATTTAAAAACTTTAGTGAAATCAACAATTGCTAGTTATCGTTTTTACAGTGTGGAGGACGGGGCTGTGGCCCCCCCACACCCTCTAGCAGATCATTACATGAAGGAACCTTTTAAAAAAACAAGCGCGTCCATGCTCACAGGTGTACACACGGGTGATCACACCCACAAACTACACCCTTTTTGGCTCCTACCTCAAAGCACACTGTGTTCTGTTGATCTTATGTGCTGCACAATAATGTTTAATATTTAGTATTTACTGTCATATTCCCATATATCATTGTGATGCTGTTTATTCTATTACTCTTGTTCTCTTCTGCTTGTTTTCTTTTTTCTTTCTCAGCAGGTGATCCAGGTGATTGATATATGCATTTTTTATTTCTTTTTTTTTTTCTGCTCATTCTGTTGGTTTTTGTTTTTTGCCCTTCTCCCCCGTCCCTCTTCTCAGCTGTTTCTCTTTCCCTCTTTCTTTCTCCCCTTCTTTCCCCCAGTCAAGTCTGTCCCGTATTCAGTAAGTGAAAATAAAATAAACAATAAAAGGTGAATCAAATGGACCATTACGGCAAGGCTGGGATGGTCAATTTGGTAAAGTAAATCCGTTGGGCATCTTTCTTTGCCTTTAGACAACAATTCTGATGGCAAAAGAGCCAAACGGGACAGGCAAAAAAAAAAGAAAAAAAAAGAAAAAGGATGCAGCAAACAGAATTGAATTCTGCCAACAACGCCATAACAAAACGGTCACAAACTAATCAAATTTAGATGGATGAGCCCCCAGTCTTCACAGACAGAGCTGCAGGGCCATGACAAAAAGGGAGATGCACACAGGGAAAGAACTTAATTTCAGTGGTGTAAAGCCATCCCACTGGATGGCTTTACACCACTGGATGGATGAAGAAATGGCACAAAAAAATATTGTTTAGTACGGAAGCCAAAATCCAAGCGGTATCTTGGGGAGAAGACCCTGAGATAAATAACTTTTATAGCGCACTAGCACACTGGGCCAAGGGATTGCAATGTCACTGATGGGAAACAAACCACCCCACCTCTCTAATACCTGCAGATGAGACCTGCCACATAAACAGGCCAAAAGGAAAGCAGGGTGAAGTGAGTTGTTACAGGTAGTATACTGAAACAAATTGCAAATGACTCGAGGGCTTGCATGCAGTACATGTTAGGTAATAACCAATTGTCTCACCTGCACTCCATCTTTGTTTGAAGAGCTTCATGTCTTTGAGTGCAACAGTCCTCACTCTTGGCAAAAGCAAACAGAATGATGCATTTCTTTAATGAGAGCAAGGTGATAGAAATTGTGTTGTAACCTTGCTGATAATCTGACCTGGGGTGGAATGAGAACTGCTCCTCTGAGGCCAGCATTAGAGAGACAGTGTTTCCTGTAGCTTGGGAGCAAGAATATGTGAAAATAGGAGCAGATGCTGAAAGATAGAAAGCTTCTCTGCCAACAATAACGCTTCCCTTTTTTTCCTCAAGATTTATCACGTTCAGTTTATTATTACGAGTCACATTAACAAGTATTAGTTTGCCATGTCTACTTTTACAAAGCAAACGCTCTCCAGTGTTAAACATGACATATATGGCGGCTCTATCACATGCACATCAGTAATTACAGATTGCAAATCTTTCAATCGGTTTAGCAAATACCGGATGGATTAACATGGAACGGTGTACAAACATTCATGATTCCCAGAGGGTGAATCTTACTAACTACTATGATCTCTGCTCCTAGCAGATCAAAATATGCAGTGATGCATCCCAAGACCTATGCTATTTAAAGTTCACATTACCCAGAAGATTCATCGTAGCATTATTCTTCCGACTTCTGACTTTGGCATAGATGTCGGAAACGGCTATAATAAACTATTCAACTACTTAGAGAGCCGCCAGTGTGGCTGCAGACTTCAGAGGTAAAAGGTCATCACCACCCAGAACAATACATATAAAAACGACTGCATGGACCAGTAGCTGCTTTGCATTAAAGCTTTGTCATGGAGAAAATATGCTGGCAAATAAAAAGCTGTCAGCACTGCTGCGACTCTAAAAAAGACGAGCACTTATCAAAAATGGGCTCCTCGCTGGAATGACAGCTGATCAAATCTATGTTTAACTATCACAACACAGATGGGGATTTACAAGCATTTCAAATGTCAAAGGCCACGAAGGAGCCGGCCTCTGAGTTTGAATGCTTGTAGATTCATTGTGATGCTAATCCTGTTTTATCCAGTCAGACCCTAAAATAAACCGAGCGCTCTAAAGAATGAGCCGTAATCCCCATCACCGAGCTCTGTGCGCTCCCGTTCTTAGCCGGGATGTTATGTCACTGCAGTCAGAGCTGCAGAGTTAAAACCTTCATCAAATGAGCGCGACGGAGGGGAATACGAGCAGGTAAAGCAAATATCATCCCGGGATTTTCAGAGATGATTTGAAAAGTATAAATGAAACAAAGTCAAGGCGTGGATTTAGGACCGTACACTGGTACACAATCGCACAAGCAGGAGATTTATTATAAGGTACAAAATAATGTAGAGGATCGACTTCTTTCAATGTATTTTTTATCATGCATTAAGTTGTTCACATTTATACGTTTAGCTGTGGTTGACATTATGTCTTTTGTTGCTCTCTTATTTTAGGGCAGGACTTCCGTTGGGTGCTACTAGTTTAGCTGGTTAGTATAGAATTTGACCTTTCACTGGACTGTCGAGCAGTAAAATAAATTGGTTTTCATTTATTTTATTTATTTATTGTTTTTGATCATGTTAAAGTACCCTGTAAAGTATCCTGTATGGAGAAAATATGTTAGATTTACACCCTGGTTCTTCATAACATGTTTCCATCTTCATAACAACCATCTAACTTATCTGTTTAATTTTGGGGGGGAATTTAAAATTTACTGTGGTAACCCCTCGCAGTCTCCTAGGCTGGACCTCTCAAAATATTTATGGTTTTGTAACTTTGGAGCATTTTCAATGCAATTATCTGACAATAACTAATTAGTGAGCGGTCCACCTTCTCATCAAATATAGAAACTTCAGGCATAAAACAAGTAAGGTGGTGATGGCAGCCATAAAGCTGTCCACAAATCAGTAAGTAAAAAATCATCTTTTACAGTCTTTGCAACCAACTATTATTCCAGTTTTAGGTTTATATATTAAAAAAACAACAAAAAAGCCAATATTTAGGTTTATGTAGTGGTTAGCACTGTTGCCTCACAGCAAGAAGGTCCTGAGTTCAAATCCACCATCAGGTGGAACATAAGGAGTTTGCATATTCTCCCTGTGCTCTCTGGGTACTATGGTTTCCTCCCCCAGTCCAAAAGCATGCATTTAGTGGGGATAGGTTAATTGGTAACCCTAAATTGCCCGTAGGTGTGAATGTGAGTGTGAATAGTTGTCTGTGTCTATCTGTTAGCCCTGTGACAGACTGGCGACCTGTCCAGGGCACCTTGCCTCTTGCCCTAAGACAGCTGGGATAGGCTCCAGCCCACCCGTGATGTTGAAAAGGATAAGTGGGAGAGAATGGATGGATGGTTTATGTATTACGATGCAGCTCACATACATCAGTAAGTACATTTTGTTAACTTTGCACAAACATGTTCTAGAGTGATACCCCTGCTTTCAGCCTCTGTGTATGTAAAGTGCATACTAACTGGCTGTAGTATTCAGCAACAAGATAAAAGCAGCAATTAATTACTTTCATCTATCTCTTTGTAAGGATGGAAACAATCAGGTTTGTTTTTATGCTTATTACATTTTTTGACGCCTTCGAGGTTGTGTTTAAGGTGCAAAAGCACAAACATAATTTTTCTCATATTCTACATGCCTCATGTTACAGCACCTTTAGACCCTTGGTCTAAAAAAAAATCCACGCAGCAAGCAGGTCCAGGATTCAAATCACTTTTAAAAAGTTTGCATCCTTGCCTTGGGTTTCAGTGGGTTCTCGCAGTCGTCCAGAATCCTCCCCAAATCCCAGTGCCACCAGATTTGGTTAACTGGTGGATCTAATTTGGCCATAGAATGTGAGTGTGAATGGCTGTCTGTCTGTGTGTTAGCCATATAACAGGTTGGTAGCATGATATAAACATTTCACTTATATGTATATGCCACCATTATATGTAAGTACAGCAAAGTAAAACATCTCTTTGGCCTTTTAAATCAGGTTTATAGCTTCTATTAAAATTCTGTGTGCATACATGACACATACTTTATATTTCACCAGTGCATTTGTTGCCTAAAAGTCCAGATGGCAACTTGATGAGGTAAAGCAGCACTATATGGGACTGCATTGAAACCACTTGAGTAGCTTATATGTGCGGTTCAATATGCACGGCTAAAATCCTCTTAGGCTCAGGTCCAAGTTGACATACATCTGGAGCAATCTAATGAAATGTGTTTCGTCTTTAATGCTCTCATTGTAAAATGAAGGAGGGATGACTTTGCACTAGCATCCATACTAACATAAGGATTAACAGATCCCTTAATTTGGAGCAAGAAGGAAATGAAAGCCACTGTCTACAGGACGGAAGAGACTAAAACTGCAACCGTGCAGCCAAATAATTCAGTTTAATGTAACTGTCAGCTCTGATTTCTTGGCTTTTAATCAGAGGTCAGACATCTGGCCTCGAGGCTTTCATGTAATTACTCTGCTTATGTAAAATGGACAATAGCATCAAATCTATAAATTTGATCAAATCCACAGTGATTAACTAAACAGGCTCTGTTGTTAATCTGTGAAACAGGGATCCATTCGAGCAGATCATGCTCCACGTTGATAGGCAGAAACCCCCCCCGAAGCATGATCTCATGTACATCGGAGGTCATTCAGCCAGCCACGGCGTATTAAGCTCTGTCTTATTTTCTACATTCTAATTTGAGTAACGCATCAGATGGTTGTGTGCGCTGTTGAGCCAACAGACATCAGGGCATAGTCAGAATGATTAATGACTATAATGTCATTATTTTTCCACAATGTTATGTATTGCTTGGATTATCCTGCACATAAATAGCTGTGAATTAATTCATCTCAATTCGCACCATTATTCTCAAAGCACTTTAATGAATGAGACTTAGATGGATTTGTTCCATGTTCCATGGAATGATATTGAAAGAACAATAACAATAACAATAATAATACCACTACCACTACTGCTATTAATAATAATAATAATTATAGTAATAACAGTATCTGGCATTTGCCTTTCTGGCAGACAGATATATTGTATTATAGATGAATGCATTGCTGGTTAAGTTTAAAGGGATATGCAGCTCAACAGAGCTCTCACTCTTTGTCAGCCTGACGACAGTGCAGAAAAAAAACCTGGGCTTTGTTTCTTTTTATCAATCAGTGATGAATAGTAAGATGTCCTAGCTTTATGGAGGAATTAAAAAAAATAAAAAAATAAAAAAATAAATTGAACTGAATTGAAATTCGCTCATGCTAAAAGGCAGTAGGTTTCAAAAGACTCAATTCAATTCAGTTCAATTCAATTTTATTTATATAAATCACAACAACAGTTGTCTCAAGGCACCTTATATTATAAGGTAGACCCTACAATACTACATACAGAGAAAAACCCAACAATCATATGAACCCCTATGAGCAAGCACTTTGGCGACAGTGGGAAGGAAAAACCTCCGGCAGAACCAGGCTCAGGGAGGGGCGGGGCCATCTGCTGCGACCGGTTGGGGTGAGAGAAGGAAGACAGGATAAAGACATGCTGTGGAAGAGAGCCACAGATTAATAAGTAGTGTGATTCAGCATTAAAAACCCCAAGAGCGACGGCTCGTTTTCCACATGCCTCAGTTAGTGTGTTAAATGTTAAACGTCATGACAGTACAAGCAGAAAAAAGACTAAAACACTTGTTTGAAAGAGTTGGTGAAAGACTCTTCTCTCTAAAAAGAACACGTCAGCAGGTTTGCATCTGAACAAATTGTAATCGGCGTTCTGGAACAATGTTCTTTGGACAGGCAAGACCAAAATGCAGTGATGAATTGGACATCTTGCAGTCACTGAGTCGACCATGAACCAAATCAATCCCAAAGTATTCTAGAGTATTCTAGACTGCTGAGGCTCGGCTGAAATAGTGTGTTGCAACAAGACAGCACAGCAGCAAATCTACAACAGAATGGCTAAAAGAAAAGAAGCAAGATGTTGCAATGATCCAGTCAAAGTCCAGACCTCCACCTGATTGAAACGGCATGACCTTAACAGAGCTATCAATGAATGTCCACAAACCTCAATGAACTGAAGCAATGTTGTAAATAAGAGGAGGCCAAACTTCCTTCACAACAGTGTAGGAGACTTGTAAAGTTTTTGCTGTTAAATGTGCTTCTACAAGCTACCGAGTCATGGGGTGTACTGAGCTTTTCACACACTGCGTCTGCCTTTTGGCTTCGTTTTTATGTTGTTGTTCATCTCAAGTTGCACTTACCTAATTTGAAAACCTTTTAAGGACAGATGCATTACTTTTTACCCGATCTGTGCATTTCCTTGTTATTTATCATCATTTGATAAGCTAAAATTTCTGTTAGGTTTGAAGTTTATTGATCAATGTTAGCACTCTTGCATTTCAGGTAAATAGTATAACTCATAAAACTGTCAAAACACATTTCACAAACCTTTTAAATTAGGTCAGTAACAAACCAGCACACTACCATTATTGAGACAATAGTCTAAAGGCTCTGCAGTGTTGCTGTGTCGTGCTGCTTGAATTCAGCAACACGGCATTAATCACTGTCCAGTAATGTTTGCCCTGTAGTGTGCAGGAATGTGTGAATTGTCTTCTGTGTAAAATTTGTTTGTGGACACCTCCAGGTGCAGTCTATCATGTCCATTTGCTCTACAATGAGCTTTAGGTCAAACTTCCTGTGTATGCGCTTTCTTATTTTTAGTGCTGTGCCACCATCATCTTTAGCTTTAGGAGTTCCATCAGCATGTAGAAGAATCAGACAGAGCATAAAATTACCTATTTTGCAATTACATATGCCCAGAGAAGGAGTGGAAAGTAGTGCGTTGAGCACTGAAAGGACTGTGGCCGATGATTTAGATACATGTTCGCACAGTGCCAGGGACTCGGCACTGAAAGCAGAGCCAATTCAAATATAGCACACACTCTTGGGGAAAAGTTTCCTTGAAAAACTTGATTTATGACAGTCCAGAGTGATTCAGTGAGGCCGCATGGCGTGATTAATGCAAACAGATTTTCTTAGGCAACACAGTAACCTTTGCTCAGTTGGCACATGCAGAAATCCTTTTTTTTTTTTTTTTTTAATTTTGGCTCCCATTTGACCTCATGAAGTAAAAGCTCTGTCTTCATGTTGCTTGCAGAAAATATTTCACATAGGGCACACTATGAAAATAGAATCAAATTATACAGTCAACATTACATAAAACAGAACATCATGTGCTCATTTTTGTTTACTGAATAGAAACCAGTTATTTTTTAGGTCATTGCATCAGCAGGAGAGAGCTGGCTGTGTAAATCTGAGACAGCTCTTTGAACAAACAGTGATATAACACTGTTCAAATACTGAGAGTATCACAATGTGCTACAACTGCATGACAGTTCTGAGAACTCTTGGCTAATTTTGGTTCACATGTACTGAGGCAAGTCTCTGTTGAAGGGGTGTATGCATTACCCTGTGGGATGTGGAGTCATGTGAAAAAGAAAGTTTTTACAGGAATCTGTGCAGTCCTGTGAAAAATGCCCCACCATTTAGCAGCAATAACTTGAATTTATCATTAGTTCATTTTCTCACTTTATCAGTCTTGTCACTTTGTGGAATTTTGGCATGCTTTTGTTTGCAGCGTTGCTTCATTTCAGAGGTTTGAGAACAGCTCTCTTAAAGTTACACGGCAGCATTTCAATCAGGTTGAGGTGTGAACTCTAACTGGCCTGTTGCAATATCGGGTTTCTTTTCTTTTTCAGCCATTCTTTTGTAGTTGTCCTGCTGTGCTGGGAATTGTTGTCCTGTTGCATGACTCAATTTGAGCCAGACTTTAGCTCTCATACATTTGACTGTAGAATATTTTGGTATACAGAGGAGTTCATGCTTAACTAAATGAATGCAAGGTGCCAAGATCGTCACCCGTATGATGTGTTTGTGCTGATATGCTGTGTTTGGTTTTCACCAACCATTGCCACTGCTGAGCATTGTTGGTTTTCACCAACAATGCTCAGCAGTGTTGGTTTTCACATAGTTACAGTTATCTTGTGGTTTGCACAGATGCAACTTTGCAAAGCTAAGACATGCTGACCTGTTCTTTTTAAGAAGATGAAGGTTTCTGCAGGCAACACTTCCAAACAAGGGTTAGGAAAGGTTACCTTCCAAACTCTTACACCCAGTACAATTAGAAAGACTGACCTGGTCATACTATTGTCTGATCAAGGGATGAATTTGTTGTAATGCACACTCCTAAGTGTACATTAGTGTCCTTAGACTTCTTTAGACAAACAAGAAAAAGAGGCCTCAGATGAAATCCTCAGTGGAGGAACCAGGCCGCATTCTGATACTGATATGCTGGAAGCTAAAGAGACCCTTACAGGTAACAAAAGCTTTCCTAGAAATACTCTTATTGGCATGAAGTACTATGGATATAGTGGGTTGAGCCCCCATTTTGCTCTTAGATCTGCTTTAATTCTTCATGGCATAGACTCAAGAAAGTGAAACGTTCTTTCGGGCGACCGTGGCTCAGGGGGTTGGGAAGCGTATCTGTAACCGGAAGGTCGCCGGTTCGATCCCTGGGCTCTCTGTCCTGGTCGTTGTGTCCTTGGGCAAGACACTTTACCCTACTTGCCTACTGGTGCTGGCCAGAGGGGCCGATGGCGCGAAATGGCAGCCTCGCTTCTGTCAGTCTGCCCCAGGGCAGCTGTGGCTACAACCGTAGCTTGCCTCCACCAGTGTATGAATGCGAGAGTGAATGAATAGTGGCATTGTAAAGCGCTTTGGGTGCCTTGAAAAGCGCTATATAAATCCAATCCATTATTATTATTTAGAGAGCATGGTCCATATTGCCACGATAGTATCATGCAGTTGTTGCAGACTTGTTGACTGCATTTCCCAAAGATGCTGGGTCTTTTGGATTGAAATCTGGTGACTGGGACTGCAGGTGCTATTTGAGTAAAGTGAACTATGGATACTGGATGCCTGTGCTGGCATTTCTCCTGCGGTGTTGCTACCAGTGTGTGAAGAGTGGGAGAAGAGGGTTGCATTGACAATCCAACACAATGGGCAGCATTGAACACATTTTATAATTGGTCAGAAACTTGTAAATAACTCATGAAAGAATAAAGTTACATTGAAACCAAGCACACCATTGTTTTTCTTGTGACATTACCAATAAGTTTGATGTGTCACATGGCCCTCTTCCTATTGAAAAAACAAAAGTTGTATCCAAGATGGCCGACTTCTAAATGGTCACCACCCATCTTGAGTAGTTTGCCCCCTCACATATACTAATGTGCCACAAACAGGACTTTAATATCACCAACCATTCCCATTTTATTACGGTGTATCCATATAAATGGCCCACCCTGTATTATTTAATTAGTTCAGTCTTATTACCTTATTGTCTTGGAGCAACTGTAACCCACATAATTTCCTTAAGGATTATTAAAGTATTCTGATTCTGAATAATGTTTTTTTTTTTATCTTCCTGGGACCACAAATTTCACACCAATCCATCTTCTGACTGTCTCAAGTATCTCAGTCTGGAACAAAGTGGCGGACTTCCTGCCATCTCCTTCGTCAGAGCCTGAAGAACTCAGAACATCAGTAGAAAGCTAAACCTGTTCTGGGATAGCTTTCTATAAAATCTGACAGATTTCAGGCAGAGATGTAAACACTTAAACTATCTGAGAAAATATCTGCATTATTGTGTCTGCAATCAGCCCTTCTGCCATGGGAAATGTTAGCCTGTTATTGACAAACACAAGTTCCTAAAGAGTGAAGACTAGGATCCCTGGAAAGGTTTTACTTGAGCACTTTAGTCTGTCTGGAGATAGATTACAAGGACGTCCAACTTGTGGAGCCCTTATTTAGAAACACCTCAGGATGAAATGAGATATTAGCAGCATGCATTAGTAGAAATCCAAGTCAGAAGTTATTTCTAAATCTTGAACTTAATATGGAAAACTCCCAGCTCTGTGCCAGCCGACATCTCGTGTCCTGGGGTTTGCATGCTTAATTGTAATATTCAAACATATAGTTCCAACATCCTAAACTTCCAACAACTGAAAGCGTCAGTCTTCAGTGAGCACACACAAAGGCTGACATGGACACCAATACTCAGAAGCTGTTTCTTCGATCATTCCCTTGTAGGATCAGATGCAAGAGGCCAAAATGTCCCCATTCAATTGGACTGCAAAACAAACAAACTGTGCCAGAGGGTGCAGAGAGGACATAGAAGTGGCTGCAGATTGCGAGGAAGGGTCGGATCGTTCGGCCACGTGCTAATGTTGAAAAAAGATATCTAGCCTTGACAGGAAGTAGAGCATGTGGCTCAATTATCTTTAACTGGATTTTCTCATTAAAGTCAAATCTTTCAACTCCAAAGTCTTTTTTTTTTTTTTCTTTTTTTAAGAGGCGATCAAATTTGGATTTGATGACAACTGCAGAAAAGGTATTGACTTTGCAAACCTTGTGTGGCTTGGAGCTGGGGGGGGGGGGGGGGGGGGGGGGGGGGATCCAAAGGCCTTGAATTGCAAAGGAGAAAAGATAAACCACATTTTAAACTTTGGCATGTTGAACAGATGCAGTCACCGAAAGCAAAACGCCCTTCTGCAAAGATTTAAAAAAGATTTATAATAGCATCAAACTGGTAATAACCTAAAATTAAGATCTTTTAGTAACACATTGAATCAAAGAAAGACCAAACCCCAGTCATGTCTTTAAACCCCCCCCCCCTTTTTTTTTATTAACAATGAAACACTTTTTATCAGACCTTCTGAGCTGTGTTTAACAGTAATTGCTACTACACCTGATAAATGAATGTTGCTGTTATTTTCCAAGCTACTCTACCTAAGAATAAATGCAATTTAAGACCTTTAAAATTTGGTGCTTTTTACTGTTTTAAGACCCACGGCCACTGTGAATAATCTTTAACACTTACCATCAGCTGCCTGGTAATATTAGTCCTTCAGCTGCACTTAGCAGCAACACACAGGGCGCCCCTGTGCAGTACTGCACAGAGCAAACACCGCCATCTGCTGGGGTGGACGTGGTTCAGCTGGTCACTAATAAGAAGAGCCACCACACGCTTGTATCAAACTAACATCTTCTTTTATTTGTATTGAAGGTTACAGAGCATCAGGTCTTTTTGTTTTCCTATCAAAATAAGTAAATCAAAATTCAAGCAAGAGTTCAATAGCTTCTTGGGGGATGGGATAAGTGGATTTGTACAGTAAACATATGACAATATTTAAGTTTTTAAGCTTTAAAGTTTTCATGTGATGCATCTAACCTGGTCAGTGTTTCCGTTTGAGATGGATGAGGCGAACGCTCTGATGCATGACTTCAGGGGATGTGCCTTTTGACATGTTACTGATTCAGTGAATCGTTTCAGATCCATTTTTAATTTTTTTAATTAATTTACTTAAATTTTTCTACAGGTGTTTGGTCCCAACAACACATATATGTCCGTTCGTGAATCAAACTTAGCATCTACTCTCTTTGGGAATGCAAAAATATACAATTACACACGGGAGAACTACACAAAAAACAACAAAAAAACCCCCAGTTAATGATCCTCCAGGGTCTTTCCCCACATTGAAAACTCAGTCACAGTGTGGTGTGACTGCCTGTACGTGTGTTCGTGTGTTCGAGTGTGTCTTAAAGATGGGGGAGCACAGATGCTGATGCCTGGAGATGAGGTGTGAAGGAGAGAGGGCTTGATGAGTCTATGATCGCTTTTTTCTGCTCTCAAAATTTCTGAAGTTGGCCGGCCTTATCTTCATCTCTGCAAACTGGATCGAGTGTTCGTGGCCCTTCCAGTGGAACCAGTTGATCCCCTGTGGAAAAAACAACAACAACCCCCCCCCACACAATACAAATCATCAGCTTTTCCTAAACTGCACATCCAGCAGTGAGCAGGGAGCAAGTTTCACTGGGAAAAATCTGATTTTCTCATTAGATAATTCAACTGCTTATGGCTCGTGTTATGGTTTACCACTTCATTTTCTGCGATGCGTGTGAAAGCGTTCGTACCTTACTGTGACTTTTGTCGCCATATTTCCCCATGAGGTTGACACGGTGACAGTTTTTATACCAAAAGGCGCCTTTGTAGGACAAGGCGCAGTTGGTCACAGCGATATCGTTATCATTGTCGTAAGTGGAGAAGGGCCGACCCTGGTGGTAGGTCATGGAGTCACCTGGTGGACAAATGAGTATTATTCAGTTAAGGCAGTCTGATGAGCTTAACTGGATTTGTCAAAGTGACTTTTCTTAGAAATAATTTGACATTCTAGGAAATACGTTCAGTTTATTGCCAAGAGTTTAATGAGAACATTCGTCACTGTCGAAATTGCACGATTTAAAATGCAGGATTAAATTATGTCTTTAAGGAAACAGCTGTGAGCTTGTTTGTACTTCAAAAGATAAACCCAAGGTTTTAAGACAGAAAACTTCTTTTGAAAAAAAAAAAATTCCCCAAAAAATTCTTTTGAATTATTTGTTGTTGTTTTTTAATAAACTGTGCAGACAAAATGTGATCAAAACGGGAATAGTGTCACATTTTCTAGTATTTCCAGATTATGTCTTTTTTCTTCTTCTCCAGTGCATTCAATACCATTGTACCCACAATCCTGAGGGACAAGCAGGAGTACACAGGTGTCAACCAACACCACGTGGATCCTGGACTACCTGGCAAGGTAGTCCATAGTGCCATCAGTATGTAAGGATCCAGAAGTGTGTGTCTGATAGGGTCTTCTGCAGGCGCCCCTCGGGGAACAGTTCTATTCTATTCTCCTTATACACCACAAGACTTCACCTGCAGCTCTGATCACTGCTTCCTGCAAAATTTCTTGGATGACTCAGCAGTTGTTGGTCTGATAACAGGGAGTACAGAGAAATTACTTTGTTGACGGGTACCAGGAGAACCGCCTACAGATCAGGTACAAACATCCTCGACTTACACCCGTGAACATCCAGGTAATGGATGCTGAGCGCATCGACTTATATAAGTACCTAACACCCTAACTAGACTGGATTAACAATACAAAGGCCATCTGCAGGAAAGGACAGAACAGGCTGTATCTGCTATGGAGACTCGGTTCTTTTGGAGAGCAGGGGCATCTCTTGAGGACCTCCTATGACTCTGTGGTTGCATCGACCCTCACTTATGGTTTGCTCTGCAGGGCAGCAGTATCTGCTCTGGAGACAGGAAGAAAATGAACTGGCTGATCAAGAAGGCCAGCTCTGTTCTGGGATGCTAGCGGAGGTGGTGGGTGACAGCAGAATGATGGCTAAGCTGTCATCCCTGCTAGAGAACACCTCCAACCCCCAGGCAGGTCACCCTGACAGCACCGAGCAGCTCCTTCAGTGACAGGCTGCTGCACCCACGGTGTGCAAAGGAGAAATATCCGAGGTCTTCCTTTCCAGCTGCTGTCAGACTGTACACGTGAAAATGCACCACACACTGTACATATTTCTGAAATGCCAAGTGTATCACTGTATCACATCTACATCTACATATCCATATATATATATGTAAATAATATTTCTTCTGCCTTGTATAGTTTACATTTGTCTTCCGTTGTTGTTTCATCTATTTATTCCTGGTCTCTTCGTTCTGCTGCTCTAGCAATCTGAATTTCCCAACAATGGGACTAATAAAGCCTCTTATCTTATCTGGTTTTATCTTATCTTTCGTGGTGCTTACGTCTGAATCACTGAGTGTCTCAGGATCATAAGATTTTATGTCCCTATATTCACTTTATTAAACTTTAAAGAGGGCGATATAGCTGCTGAGACAGTTGTGTTCAGTGCAGTGCCCTCGTGTCTTGGCTCAGACTCACTGATCCGGATCAGTGGGTGTGATCCAGACCTCTGTGTGTTCATATTTGAATCAAACTATCAGCCAAACTTTTACAAAGAACTTGTGAGCACCAGTGGTGTTTCTCCATTTCACAGCCAAAAGCTACATTCACGAGTGTTAATATATGACGAGAATGGAACATTATTTTGACACAGGAGGAGTTACGAGCAGAAGACGCGCTGCGAACAATAAAACCTTTTATGAAGTTTCCATTTGTTTTGACGAGCCAGCTATTTCACGTGGTTATTAAATCCTTTGAAGGTGATCAAAATGCTCTTTTCAGGGATTTCTCCTGTGTCATCAGAACAGATCGAGCAACCAACAAAAGTGCTAAACAAAAAGAAAAATTTATATTGTGACACTCAGAGTGAGTGTTTTTTTCCAACCTGGATTAGTGTAAACTTTCAAGCAAATACTCTGTAATTAATTGGCTGTGAGTCAAAAAAATATTGACAGTATAAACATAAAATTTGGCTTCATTAAATAAACTAGACAAAAAAAATCTGCTTATTCTGAGAGGTTCAACTGAACTGAGCCTTTATTACACTTACTGGAAGGAAACAAGAGTGAATACCCTTCTCTTGTCTAACGTTAAAGTACAAAGTTAATACTCGTACTCCCCAACATGTCAGGCTATTTCATTAAAGTGATACCAACCTGCTGTTCCACTATATGTTCCTATGTAGATTTTATAGCGTGTCCTTGGCTCTGCAATTGTGAACTTGTCATATTGCGCGTAGGCGTTCTCCCCGTTGTCCCTCAAGTCCACTCGCAGCTCATAATGGCCTGAAGATGTGATTTTATGGAGGTTGGAGAGACCTACAACCCAAGTTTAATATGTGTGAGTCAGGAGGGCAGTGAGTGAGGGAAAGAAAGCAAATACGGCTCCAGAATGAGCGAGCTTACCCAGCCAGAACTCATCGTTCATGTTACCAAAGCCAGCCGTGTAGTTCTTCCAGTTCCTGAAGAATTCCAGCTTTCCATTCTGGCGTCTGAGGAAAACCTGAAGAGTACCGACTCTCATGAGTGTCAAAACAGCTTCACGACAATCATAAGAAGCTAGGCTAAGGCCACTGTGGTGCTGTCTATCATTTGTCATCAGAAAAACAGGTGCCACATAAGCAGAATCATCAGGATTCAGCTTGAATAATGGTGTGAAACGGGCTTTATTTGGATTCCAGAAGGCTGATTTCCTCACCAGCCATCCTCCGCCATCTGTGGTCATGTCACAGTAAACCTGGATGGGCTGGCTCTCCTCTCCTCCAATATAGATGGTATACAGACCAGCGGTCGTCTCTCCGTTCAGTAATATCTGAGCACAGTCCCGTGGGCGTCTGTACAACTGTCCGACTGAAAAGCACATATTAAAAAGGCATCGCGTTAGAGACCCTGAAGGATGCGCTCACTTATTTTTCGTCCCTGTTAAATAAACAAAGCATGAGGCTGTATATAGCATCCTGAGAGAGAACTACGGAACGGGGGAGGGCCAAACAAAGGAGAAAGAAGGTTATTCCATCTGGAGCTCAGACAGAAAGAAAAACAAGCACAGGTGATCTGGCTCCAATATCAGTGCAAATGAAAGGAATGCACATTAGAAGAGCTCTTTCTAATGTGCATCTGGACTGTTGCATAACAGCCAAACCCTTCACTTCTGAGAAAGCAGCGACAAGTCCAGTGCTCCCAATTTTCAGCTATACGTACACATTAATTAAGAAGAGGTTTGTGTGTGTTTTAATGCTTACGGGTAGTGAAGACGGTGGCCACGTGGCGACTCCTCTGGGCTCCAGCGGCAGCCTGCAGTCTCACATTGTACTCCGTGGAGCCAGTGAGCTGCGACATGCTGTAAGATGATGCTGTTGGGCTTAGCATCACCTCCTGAATTCATGCAAGACACACACATTATTTACACCAATGGCATTTCTTAACTGATTACTATAGCGGCTCGAAGTGCAGGACACAGAAACATTTCAGAAAACATGACAACACCATGAACATTGGAATGGATTGAACCCAAGAGCATTACGATGGGTTGATGTCATTTCCTTGTTCTATACTATTCCCTCAAACTGAAAGAAAGAAGACGAGATTGCAAGCGTAAGGCAATATTTTAACAAAGAACACTGATAAGCTGGATTTCATAAACTACAGATGGTGAAAAAAAGGAGAAGGAATCCTGCACTGTGTCTGTTTCTGTTTCAGGGCATGCAGCTCTTGGAAATCATCCAGAACTCATCATGATATCATTTCTTATTGTTTGTGTTTTTTTTCTGTTTTCTGAAATGTTGTGCAAAATGCACATTAGGACCTAACAATCTATCAGAGCTCCAGATTTTACTTTTTAAATTTCACAAATAAAGGTTTTCTCAGCAAAGAAGCCTTGCAACAGCGATAAGAAAAAAAACCCTTTTAACAGGAAGACATTGGCAGACTTTGTCTCAGGCAAGGCAAGGAAACAGGACAAAAAAGTCACTGTGGAGAAGAGTAACTAAATGCAAAATGGAGAGTGAAAAGAGAAATTCTCAGAGCATTATGGGAAGCCCCCTGCAGCCCAGGCCTATTGCAGCATAACTAAATGATCGGAAACTTGCGCTTTCAACGACAGTTAGAAAAACTGGAGAAACACGGCAAAACATATCTGTTGTCAAACGATGAAATGACACGGGCATGTACGTACCCTGATTGTTCCATCAGCAGAGGAGAAGCTGAGCATATATCCAGTGACAGCAGCATGAGGTGGTCTCCACTTCAGAGTGGCGCTGTCAGTTTGAATATTCATAGCTATCAGATCGCGAGGAGGGTCCACATCTGCAAATACAGCATCACATTAATCATTCGGTACAGCTGATGTGGTTAAGAAATCAGCGCATGTTGCTTAAGGTTATATTGACGCTGATATACTACATATAAAAGATAGACAGAGACGTGGGAAAACCAGATGTTTCTATGGCAGGATTTTTTCAATCACAGGCAGATTCACCTCGAAGAATAAGCTACTTTTAATCTTTTTTTTACTCTAATGAGGCCCCTAAATTACAAAAACAAGACTTTAAATTAGCAAATGAGACCATAAACACATCAGGAAACTGTTCATAATATGGCTCAGAAATATGGGTGTAATTAAATTGAAGTTTGCTGTATTTTGTTTGAAATTACAATGTAATTATATATACAAATTCTTAAAGCTAGGTACACCAGAATAATGTGGTAACAAGTCAGTCTTTAACAAGAAACAAAGAAATAATTTTAATTTGTGGAAATTGAAGTAATGTGTAAGTAATGTTAAGAACTGCTACAGTTACAGAAAATGACATTGAACAAATTATGGTTTCGGGGCTGGAGTCGGCACCAGTAATGGACAGACAGCCAATTGGATCCTCCGGCTCAGTGCTGGTGAAATTGTTTTGGGTCTTCCACTTGACTTTTTTGTTCCATAATCCTCAGGATCATTTAAGAAATTCCAAATAACTGTCCTACTGCGTCCCACCTCAGCAGTGATGGCGCACTGCGAGAGATCCTGGTTATGCAGTTTAACAACCCAACTATGTCCAAAAAAGGAAAGTTTTTTTGTCTTTGCCATGAGAACGTCATCACAGTGTGACTACCTGCCAAAAAATGACAATGAATCCACATTTTTGCACAGATTTGGCCTTTTAAAGGCATGTGGTCCTAAACTTTTGATCAGCTGTAAAGCAGCCTGCTTCAGTTTAAGCGTTGTTGTCAATAAATTGCATGCTCAAAAACATGTTTTGTCTCACTCCCATTTCTTGTTGTTGCATATTGAAGTTCTTCTTGGAACCTTGTTAAGATCCAACCATGCAAAATAGGATTTTCTGCCATTTTTCCAGTGGTCTTAAACTTTTGACCGGGACTGTATAATTAAATTAGAATTTCAAATAAAATACAGTGAAATTCCATTTAATTCCAGGGAATTACATCTTTAGTAACAGGCCATATTATAGAGTGTTCCCCATCTTTTATATTAAGCAATACTTTTATACAATCTGGACATCTTTCTGTGTTTACCTGTGGTGAATTCGGTAACAGCAGAAGCACTCCTCTGAGCTTCTTTCATAGCATGAACTCCCACGGTGTAGTGGGTTGCTGGAACCAAGGAGTTCATCTCAAACTCCACAATGTTCCCAGAAACGTGTTCCACTGTTGGGGACACTATAGGGCAGGAATTAAATTATGCAATCAATACAAAGTCAGTTAAAATGAACAGAAAGCAAGCTCGTTTAAACTCAGAGACACACCAGAATCAGCACTGTAGGTAATGATGTAGCCATCAACAGTGGCGACAGATGGTTGCCACAGCAACAGGGCCGAAGTGTCCGTGACATTGATAACAGTAAGACCACGAGGTCTGTCCAAACCTGCGGGGCACGAGGAAGATCACAGAGAAAACGTGTGGGGTCAGTACATTTTTAACTGACTCCAGTATTGCTGGAGTCAAGGCTGCATAAGAGAAAAAAGCCAACCTGTGGTCACAGTGTCTGTGCTGGGGTCACTTTCCTCCAGACCCTTCAGAGCACTGACGGTTACTTGGTACGTCTTTCCGGGAATCATATTGGGAAGCAAAGCCTCGAACACGCTGCCATCTACAGTCAATGTCATTTGGCTTCCTGTGGGGGAGAGAGAACAAACACATGTACTATTGATTCAAAGACAAGCTTGTCAAGAGGTGTCAGATTTTATCTATTGGTGTATTTCCACTGTACTGAACAAGATGTACTAAAGCTCTTCACGTACTTTGTGGTGGGTGGTGATAAATGTTTGAGTACTGGAGATTGAGGCCAAGAGAAGCCTTTGTAAGGCTGAGATAAATGCTTACGTCAACTAAAAAATGACAAACTGATTGCAATCACAGTGCGCCGTATTGCTAATGATAGTGTATTACTTTCATTATTCAAGAGCATGGTCCTATATTTTATGATTTATGATGATGAAGTGAGCTTCCTCAAAACTAGCAGCTAAAAACAAATTTGCTCTTGCTCCAAACTGCATGTCTGTACTCTGTAGATCAGGCGTGCGTAGATTTCCTGTGTTCAGCTTCTCATCCATGCTCATGTACTCACAAATCATCTTTGTGTGCTATGAATCGTGACACAAGAGCTAAATACATGCATACAAAATATTTTTCTTTTTTCTTCGTTTTGTCATTGTTACACTATGTGTTTTATTCTGTTGTTAAGTGTCCTTGGGTGTCTTGAAAGGCGCTCTTAAATAAAATTGATTAATATTATTATTAATAATACCTTGTTTGGTATTTCCTTTCTATCTGTTATTATCTAATAAAAGCAACAATCATTAAAGAGGATTTATTGCATATTTCATTAGTGGGCTCCATTGATGGATATTAAATATGGCTAAAGTTTCTAATAATGTGGTCAGTAGATTTGTAAGTAATCCCTGTGAGTCAAAGGCTCAGACTTCAGACTGCACAAAACGCTGTGTGTCTGCTCTTGAGTCTCACTGATTGCATAGCGAGTGGCTCGATTAGCAGGTTGTGACAGTTTAAACAGTAACCTTACCCACCTGCTGAAAGAAAGTTGGCTTAAAGGGAAGGGACCTTCTTTCACAGACTGGGTGAACTGAGGGGCTGCATCAAGTAAATAACTATTATATTGAACTGAATCATGCACAACTACTCTGGCAGAGTGGATAAAAAAATATTGAGCTGGAAATTGGTCTTCTTAAAAAAATATTTTTATAAGATGAAAAATCTCCAAGTAGTGCAGTGCCAATAGTATCAAATGATGTTGACAGTGAGACGTTCCCGGTTAGCCTGAGCAGGTATTTTACCTTGAAAAGGGTTTATATTTCCTTTCTTTCTGAACTTTGATATATAGCTCCCTCTTGTACAGATTTTGCATTGACAATAAACATATTGCACCATTTTTAGAATAGCTCGACAACTATGTGACTCTGTCACTGAACTATGGTAAAAGGTTGACCAGTGATTGAACCAAGGACATGCTGTTAAAGGCCTTAATTTCATCTGGTGAGCCCACTAACCAATCAGCTGTCAGAAAGAAAGGCAGGATGAAGGGCTATAGCAGAAGCACAGGAACTCTGTACAAGCAGCACATGATAGGCATGTGACTTGAGTGCAGGCGTGCAGCTTTGAGCAAGAGCAGAACAAATCTGCATACAGGGAGGGATCATTTCAGTTCTGGGAAGATCACTGAGTAGCTAAAGATGAAAATGAAAGCACACGTTTTCAAACAAAAGAACCATCCTCTTGAATAAAGTAAAAGAATTTTCCTCAAGATATTTACAATGTTTGCAATCTTAGATTAGCATGTTAGAAGTTTTGCTCCTAAGCCCGATGGGGAATGTCACTGACATGGATTTAAAAAATCATGGAAAATTTAAGTTTTCCATAGACTAGAAAAGCATCAGTATCACTGATGTCAGAGGAGTTGATACATTTTTTCAGATTTATTGAAAAGTGATATCTATAGACTTTTTGATATTTTATACATTTAAATGTATAAAATTCATTGTTTACTGGACCAAATGTTTGCCAGTGTGACGCCATTAGCATGGTAACGCACCAGAAGTACCAACAGAACATCAAAAAGATTTTAATTCACTATTATCTTGAACGGTGCATTAATAAATAAATAAAAAACCTCGACCAAATAAGCATTAATAAATGTCACTGATCTGTACAGAATTAAGAATTCATCACACCTGTGAGTCAATGTGCATTGCACAGCAGTATTTTAACAGAATGCCAGCCATTACTGTAGTTCGAACAGTATGGAAACACAAGAGCACACAACAAATGACATGCAAATAAAGTCCTCAGCGGTCCGCCTGTTTTCAGTGCTTAGCAGCGTTACACTGAGCCTAGTTTAGCGGGTTTGCTACCTGGAAGAGAGTCGCTCTTCTTCACATTCTGACTGTGTGAGAGCTGCACAGAGAAGTGAACGCTGTTACTGAAAGTCTGTTTCTGAAATTAGAAAGTGAAACTGAACTGATAAGTGGATTATTTTTGATATTATCACATGCATGTTTCTGACATGTCAACATCAGTATATCTGATGAACACGGACACAACAACGAAGCTAAAATTAAAACTGTTTAATTAAATTCAACCTTAAATGTAACTTGTATAAACAATGATTGACCTCTTACCTCCTTCAAATGGCACATAGGTGATGCGGTAGTTATCCACCGGAGAGCGAGGCATGGACCAGTGAACTACGGCTGAAGAGTCAGTCACTTCAGAGAAGTGAAGTCCTCTGGGAGTGCTGAGGCCTAGCAAAAAGCAAATGGATTTGCGCAGAGAGCAAAAAAGCAAAGTAAAAACTGTAAGTATCGTAAGTAAGTATGTGAAAACACAGTTTTTCCCAAAAGGACGTTTTTCGACAGACGTGAAGTTTCAAAGAAACCAGAGGAATAAAGATGATTAGTGGGACACTGGGTTGAGTTCTCTGAAGTCGAATGTCGCACTGAAAACTCAGAAAGTTTGGTAGTTAACATGAGACTGCACACTCTACAGTTTTTCAGTATACCTGTCTGAACAACCCCTGTAATAGGTTGGGAGCGTCGATCCAGTGTGGCACCGTAAAGCTCGATTTCATACTCGGAGCCACCCATAAGTCCGGTTATGACCTTGGTTCGTTCATCGCCACGGACGCTGTGCTCTTGAGGATGGGCTAACCTTTTGCTGTCTCTTATTTTGATCACAAATCGGTCAAACAGATCTTCATTGGCAGTCCACGTCAGACGGAAACTGTCAGCTGTGACGTCTGAGACAAAGAGATGCTCCACTTCTGGCTCAGCCTCTGGTTAAACAGGGAAACATTACCGTTGCAGCGCGTCTGGTGATTTCCCAGCAATATTCATCACGTTCTGAGAAACACCCACAGGGATCAGTTTGGAAGAGGTCAGAAATCGGGCAAGACAGGATTAGGTTCCAGCCTGAGGGCCTTCTTGTCCACCGCCACCAATCTGCCATGCTTAGGCATCCATTAGTGTTAATCAGTAAAAAATACAGCGCATGGACTACAGAGGCATACGCTTGAATGAAAAGACAAGATGCTTTTTGTAGATGTCAGTCAACAGAAGGATTCTTTCGGAAGGATTTCAGCATACACTTGTTGAAATGCGTCCTCAAGGCCAGCCTGGATGCATTCAGTGCATTTAAAAGTAATGGCAGGTGACAAACGAGATTAGAAGCTAAATCAACAGACATTTCATGCTCAGAATATCTGCTGATTTATCCGTGTTTTCCTCCATATGAAAATGTCATTTTCGATTGAGTGGTTCATATCCATCCAGGGAGTTTGAACCTGATCTACAAACCAGCCTCACTAGGGAGTAACATGGTGCAATAATTGGATTTTGTCCATAGATATCTGTCTGACTATCAGCGATTAAAAATGCGAAGGAAAACACATTTTAAAATATGAAGACAAACAAATGTGCTTGCTCATATTTTGGAGGTAAGAAGAAACAGACGGGAGCTCAACACCTCTTCCTCTCGGTGACACAGCTGCATACCAAGGAGATGCTTAAAACCAAGGAAAAGTGAGGTCATACTGGAAAAAAAGGTCATCTGAGTTAGGGTTAGGTAAGAGTACTGAACTGAAGTCTCACCATCAAAACGTGGCACTGAGTTAGATGTATCCGTCCTCAGGCTAATTTTGTTACACAATGTCTTTTGTTGCGTGAAATGAATATCAGTGATTAGTAAATATCACAGAACTGCACCAGGTTGTGATAGTGAAACTGCAGAGCTGAAATGGTTATAATAGTTATACACGTATACACCCATGGTAGCTTCAACAAAGTCAGACACTGGACTTTGTAGTAAGACAGGAGGGCTTACAGTGCACTGAGTTGTACCTGTCACAGCCACTGCAGTCAGAGGCCGAGAGAGAAGCCCTGACTCTGACACCCCTGTCAGTCGGACCTCATAGCCTATGCCGGTAATGAGGCCCCCGATGTCCAGGTGACTTTGGTTTCCTGGCACAGTGAACTCCTGAGCCTTCAGCAGCCAGCCAGAGTCTGTCACCACTATGTGGAAATGGCTGAAGCCACCACTAGAGGGGGTTAGATTATCCTGCGGTAGCTGATGCTTCACCCCCCACGACACACGGAAGCCATAGGGGGTTATGTTGGAAATGGTCAAGTTTTCCACTTTAGGCAAAGGAGCTGAGAGGAATGTGGGTTTAATTGAATGGGAGGAAGGAGTGTGTGTGGGGGGAGGGGGAAGGGCAGGAGGGGGACGAGACTTCATTAGGAGGATAACGTGTGCAATGGTTGCAAAAGCAAATACAGACACAGTTCTTTTACAAGGTAATAGTTATAGGCCAAAACACACTAAGGGCAAATCTAGCATGCATCATAATTTAGTACTTTGTCCTCACACTATCTAAAGTGGCAAACACAGAAGTGCTAAAAAATGCAGTTCCTTGAATGGCCACTTAAGACTGAGTTAGAGCACGAAACAAATGCAATTTTGGTGTCTTTGTGTATTGGTTTTCTTCATGACAATTGCACGTACGTTGCTCACTTTGACTGGCAGATATGCTGACACAGACGGTTGTAGCCAGCAGCCACTTAAGGCCCCAGTAACACAGTCCTAGAGACTTCTACTGGCAACCAATAGTTGCTGAGGAAAAAAATAAGTATTCCAGTGCTGTTGGAAGTTGAAGCCCAAATTACATGGGTCTTAGAGAAAAATGCAAATTCCCTAACTGGTTTTCAGTTGGTTGTGGGAGGTGTTATTCCCTATTCCTCAATGCTTAATTGAAAGCCCCCAGTAGCCAAAGCTTCCTTAACTTGACCTGACCCAAACTATAAGGTTTTAAGCCTAATAAAAGTAGAGTAAGTGTCTATATACTGAATCCAAACTGAGAGCTGGTTCCATAGTAAAGTCTGATAGCTGAAGGCTCTGGTTCCGATTTTACTTTTGAAAACTGTGGGGACAATTTTGAGAGCAAAATGCTCTGTTAGGGTTAAAATATGTCAGGGCCTGAATATTCATTATTGTTATTTTGCGCATGACGGGAAGGATTTTAAATTCAGCTCTGAACAGACAGCCAACAAAGAGAAGCTATTATGGGAGAAATATCCTCTCTCCTTCTCGTCCTAATGGGTACTCTCACTGCAGTGGTCAACTGAAGGTTTTTGAAGGAGCTTTTAGAGTGACCTGATTATAATGAACTACAAAAGTCCAGCCTGGAAGTAATAAATGCATGAACTAGCTTTATCACTCTGAGACAGGATGATTCAGAATTTAGCAATATTGTGAAAATGAATGTAGGTAGTCCTCTACATTTGTTTAATGTGCATGCTGAAGGTGCCTCACAGTGTTACTGGAGGCCAAGGTAACGTCATCTAACGCAAATATCTGTTTTAGGAATGACTACAATAACCTCATTTTTATCTGAATTTAAAAGTAGGAAATTAGAGGTCATCCATACCTTTAAGTCTGTAGTTTATATTTAGATAAACCTGGGTGTCATCTGCATAGAAATTAAAATGTATGCAGTGTTTCCTAATAATAGGTATGTAAATGTAATTGGTCCCAGCAAAAAATCCTTTGTGAATAACGTCTTTGTGGGAAGAAGACTAGCCATTTAGTTGAATAAATTGGAGTCTATTTGAGAGATATGAGCTAAATCACTGCAGCATTGTAACTTTAATACCTGCACATGTTTTAAAATATTGCTGGACTGAGGTCTGACAGGACAAGCACAGAGATGAGCCCACTGTCAAAGGCCATAAAAAGATCATTCAAAACCTTTAGTAGCTCTGTTTCTGTGCTATGATGCACTCTAAATCCTGAATGAAACTCTTGAAATAAACCATTGTTTTGCAAATGACCAGTTAACTGTTTGTCAGCTACTCTTACAAGAACTATTTTGAGGCCAAACAAAGATCTTCTAAATTAGTAAGATAATATTTCCTCTCTAACATTAACGTGGCGCGTGGGAGGGCTCCACTTTGAGAGAAGCCACTAAAACCTAATAAAAAACTATATGAGGCTGTCATTTTGAACAACTACATGGATGTTAAACTTGCCTGAAATAATTGTTTTATCTGAACTTTTTATAAATCAGATAAAAAGTCAAAGAAATCAACTTCAAATTCTGAGGACAAGCCAGGTGGATGATTATTAACACATAAAAATGGTTTATAACTTCTCCGGTTAGGGTGGAAAAGGTTAAGAGTTGGGTTTCTAAATTCTGTCTAGCTCTTTGGTTGTTTAATAAGTTGGAGTGAAAGATGGTTAAAAGGTGCATGTATCCATTACAAGCTGTTAGCGTATCCTAAACGATTATCCTTCTTTCTCACTATTTGAATGACCATTATTTTCAAAATGGGCGTAAAATATTCAGAATGGCTTGAAGCCCAAGAAGTTTTAAGTAAAAAGGTTTATTGCACTCATACAGGAAGAGGGCATTGTGCCATTTTCCTATTGAGTCTTGAGGCTTTTTGAAACGTGATGGTTTGCCCTCTGGTGGCCATTAAATAGAATGCAGGTTTAAAGCACTTCCATACTGGTTTCCCTAGTCAGGGGTGTTGAACTCCAGGCCACGAGGGCCGGTGTCCTGCAGGTTTTAGATCTCACCCTGGGTCAACAAACCTGAATCAAATGAACAGCTCATTACCAGGCCTCTGGAGAACTACAAGACATGTTGAGGAGGTCGTTTGGCATTTAAATCGGCTGTGTTGGATCAAGGACACATCTAAAACCTGCAGGACACGGCCCCTCGAGGCCTGGAGTTCGACACCACATCTGTTTTAAACTGACTATGAATGTTTCAAACATCAACAAATGCTTGCTGATTATGAGCGTCAGAAAAAAAACCCAAAAGCTGCTTGTGATGCATGTCCGCTTTGCTCTTAAGGTGTTTTGGGATTTTGACCTGCATATTGAATTCATTTAATTATTCTGCTAAGTTAAACTGATAAAAGGAGCTAAATTCCTTTTTAGTTTTGGTGGAAAAAAGTATACTTGAAGTATTAGAATAAAAGATATGAGTAAAATACGTAGTACCTGTGACAGCGTGGGCTAACACTGTGGGGGTGTGACGCCCATGAGAAATACCGTATAGTTCAATATCATAGCCTGTAGCATCCATCAGGTTAGTGACTGTAATGTTACGGACATCACCAGGCAATCTGAACTCCAGTGTCTCAGACTGCTGCTCAGAATCACTGACTCGGATAACAAAGCCATCAAAATGACCTGACACAGTGCTCCAGGACAAGCTGAGGTTATGTGGACTCGCAGATGAAGCAGCTATGGGCCCCAACTGTGGGATGTCCTCTGAATAAAAAAAGAACATGGCTTTTCAGTTATGTCGTCCTGCATACATGTACATAACAATGTAGGCGGCATGTCCAGTGTCAAGAAATGCAAGTCATGTGATACCTGTTGTAGCTACAGCAAATAGGGGTTGTGTGTTCTGGCCATCAACACCAGTGGCATACAGCTTTATGTTGTAGCCCGTGCTCGCTTTGAGCCCCGCCATTACTGTGGAGCGCACATCTCCAGGCAGAGCGCGCCCCATTGCCTGCGAGGGCAAAGCAGACTCTCTGACTTCTACTATAAACTTATCAAAAGCCTTCTCTCTTGTCCGCCAAGACAGAGAGAATCTGTCTGAGGTAATGTTAGAAACAACTAGCTTGGACAAATCAGGCTCTTCAGCTACAGGGGAGAGAAAATATAAAATATATGCATTTATTAAAAAAAAGATAACACATGTATTTGTCACTTTAAAACCCAAGTCAACTTTAGAGTGAAGGTAACAACAATTCTCTTGGAGACTAATGATTTGATACACATAAAACCGATTACCTGTCGATGCAACAATACTGACTGCACTCGTTCTGGATCCCTTGTACGTTCCATAGAGGTAGGCTATGTAATCAGTGCTGGGCCTGAGCCCTGTGACATCATAGGACTTTACATCATGGGATATGTTATACTCCTTTGGCTCCATCAGCCAATCAGAATCAATTATCTCCAGGACAAAACCATCAAACTCTCCTTCAGTGCCATTCCAGAGGATTGAAAAGCTCTCTGACGTTAAGTTCATGATATATATTTTGCCAACCACTGGTTGATTCACTAAAGAAAGAAACCATGATTAGATTGTCACCAAGGCATTTATGCAGAAAATGTTATTATTAAATGACAAGTAAATGATTAGAAATTGATCTTTTTCTAGAAAGGAATACATTTAGCGTTACGGGACGCTCACCACCACCAACAGTAACTGTTGACAGTCTGAGAAGCTGTGATTAAATACATGCATGTATTTTTTTTTGCATTAAACGCAAAGCAAAAATCCTGCACCACAGTTATTTAAACACAATTAGATTCAGGATTTTTTAAACAGAAACACAATCTTCACAATTCTAACTGTGGCTGCCACCGCAATAGGTTTGCAATACACAACCATGAGGCAACTGAAGCACAGACTTTTCAAATTTAATTCAAGGGGAACAAGAATGATGAGGTAAATATTAAAAATCCGCCCGTATCCTGCATTCCAAAAAAAGCTGGACCACTTCTAAAACTGAAAGCGTATGGAGATACCCGATGATTTCAAACATATAGAAACACCATAAAACACAGTGAAGAGAGTATGTACAGCCATGCATGGTTTCTAAAGCTACCAGGCCAGACGTGTTTATTGCTAATGTGACCGAACACAGAAGCAGCTGGACAATTTCTGAAGTATGCAGAGCTTTATTGTCTCCGGTGATTCAGCCAAATGCAGCAAAGCTGATTGGATAGCATTTTACGGAGAATACTATGAAAGCAATTCAACTCAACATTTAAAAAGCACTGCGCATTAAAATGGCTGTGATTTCTCAGCTGTGGCAATGCAGCATTCTTGTTTCACCTTGTAAATTAAAGTTGAAAGTCTGTGTTTGAATTGTATCCCAGTGTGTCCCTTAATATTGCTTGTAGAGCCGTGTTCAAAATTAAGAGAATTGTGTCACTGTAAAAATTTTGGAAACCAAATATACTCTTTTCTTTACCTTGAATATAAGCAACATGTAAAGCCAAGGAGAGAAACTCAAAAGGCCTTCAAAATTACCTGCAAGTTTGAGTTGTTAATCACTGACTTAAATTTGAAAATGTGATTAAGCAGATTTCATGCACATGTAGCATGGTTTGGGCATGTTAATGCTGATCAATTCAATGCATAACGCGGCATCAAAGCAATTCAAAGCAGATGAGTTAGAGAGCTAGTTAAACTTCATTTACATGTTGCAGGAAATATAGTCCTTACATGCAAGCATGCACTAAAAACAAAATTCAGATGTAAATCGAGGTGATGCTACTGTTAGCTTCGTTTTATGTTATTAGCTTTTTACCTTGATAGTGACAAGAAGATTTAATCATTTGCCACCTAGCAGTCCAAAAGGAAATGACTTGTGTTTACTTTGATGTTCCGTGAAAATAAACTTCATCAGAATCCACAAAACCACCCCAGCGTCATTCACACAAACTGAAAGATGACATGGATACTCACGCATACTGTGAGCGCTTGCACATCGACGGGCAAATGATGGGTCATGGTTAATCAATTATACGCTGAATGAGGGCTGATGAGATGATATGAGATTATCGCACTGTTGCTGTATGACTGGCGGGGGAGGCTGAGAGTTATTGGTTTGCTTTTGCAATCATTGCAGCACATCAGCGCCAGACCGGACCACGATGCAGGGATGGCAGAGGGGGGCTTCATGCACTTTGGGATAAGGGGATCAGTCGGAGGTAAGTCAAGGGGTTTGGGTCAGTGATGAGGCACATGTACGCATCACCCTGCCCTCTCTCAGCTAGACAGAATCAGTGGCTGGAGGGTGAGGAATGGTAAACGGCATGTTGGTTAAGATGAAGCAGTAAAGTGCACTGTGTCCAGGGTGTTGGACATTGAGGCCATAAACAACAATTGCGTTATTATCATGATGTTCTTGTTTCATGCTGCGAGGTGAAGATGCTCCATTGAGAGTGAGACAACAGAGCTATTTATGTGTATGCTTCACAGATGTTGACTTTAGTAGAAATTATTCATGGAAAAGAAGGACAGTTTAGAGGACAAAAGGCTGCAACGCTGCAAGTTGCAGGTACCTGTGGTGGCTTCACTGTACACAGGTTCAAGGAAGGAGCCCTGATACATCCCATACAGGCCAACCATGTAGCTGGTGTTGGGATTCAGCCCAGAGATACCCAGGCTCAAAGCGTCTCCGGACAGAGTGAGGTTCTGGCTCTCTGCAAAATTCTCCAGGTTTGCTACCTCAATCACAAAGCTGTCAAAGTCCCCACTCGTGGGGCTCCAGGACGCAGTGAAGCCATCCCATGTTATGTCAGAGATGGTGAGGTTCACCACCATTGGCGTCAGCATCTCTGGTAGATAGACATATCAGACTGGGGTCAGCTGGACAGGAAGATGGATTATGCATTTCATTTTAAGGCGAAAAAAAAAAAGTACATCAGGAGTATGAGGAGCACAGTGGGGGAAAAATCTCAGATTTTGAGATAAAATTGCAAACACTTGAACACATAAAAGTGATGATCACCTCTTTCATTGAATTTTGAGTGTTTTAATCATCCTTGTTACATCTGTGGTGCCATAGCAAATGAATGGGAATACACTCAACCTCCCCCCCCATTGGCTGAATGACCTACTGAACAACCAACTGTAGGGCCCACTCAACTGAATTTCGTGGTGAAAAATGTTTGTGTTAATTTAAAACAGACCGCTCAATTTTGACCAGGAACACTAAAGTAAGGGGGGTGGGGTGCACAAAACTGGAGGGTTAAATTCTCCCCATCTTCTTGTCCCACCGAAGGGCGGAAAATGTGTAATTGGTTCTGTTTGCTTGTCTTTTGTCTGTCTGCCTGTTTGTTAGTTAGCAGTCTAACATCAACAGTTATCAAGATATTATTTTGAAATTTTGTCAAATGGTGGATACCAATAATAGCTTAAGCACATTTTTGGTGAAGGTCAAGGTCATGCCATATATAAAAAAATCAGTAAAAACTTAATATTATGCAGAATTTTTTAAGGATTGACTTAAAACTAGTACCTAGATTGGCTAAGCATTTGACCTTGACCTTTACTATTAGCGCCCAAGGACAAAGTTAAAATATTTCAAGAAGCCATATCAAGTAATATATCATATGAACATCACAGGCTGACATCATCATGTTGTAATAAAAACACAATAAAGCATCAAACTTTTAGTATTGTAAGAGTCCTTTGAGGGACTTGTGAAATAAAATAAAAAAATAAAATAAAATTCCTAAATATTGAACAATATTAAACTCTAATCATTTTAATCACAAAATAATTTTTCAAAAAAGTTTTACACTCTTAATTAAAATGTTTGATATTAAAGTATTGAATGTTGTATATTTGATATATTGCAGTATACTGTATATTTACAATATATTTGACATTAGAGTCAAAATTGAATACTAATATTTAATTTTGAGTTCATTATCAGAATTAAATAACATATTCTTAATATAATTTGAAGTATTCTAACTTTTAACAAATTCTACCAACAACATGTTAGAACTTTCCTTCATTTGACATCACTTTTATATTGTTCGTTTAAGTTCAACTAAAAACAACTTTCAAAATTAGAAGTCTCTTTGTTAAATGCACATTAAATCTCAAAATCTCAGATTTTTTGTGGACCTAATACTTTGTTGTGAGGATTTAAAAATTCAGCAAAAGACAAGATTAGATCAATGAGGATTATCTTTTACAATAAAACATGAAGTATCTGTGGAAAAAGAAATGATTGAACCATTCTGAAATGTTCAGACATAGGAGATAAAAGATATGATGATGATGGATTGAGATGAAGGGCTACAATAAGAAATATTTGTTCCATGTACCTGTAGTAGCAAAAACTCTGAGAGGTAAAGATCGCTCCCCTTCCACCAGCCCTTGCAATGTAATATCATAGTGTGTAGCAGGGGACAACCCTTCTATTTCAGCCTTCCTCATATTTCCTGGTACCGTGGTCACACGAGGTTGCGTTGTTGCTGACGGAGCAGTAAGCTCCACCAAAAAGCTATCGAACGCCTCATCGGGCGCGGACCATGCCAGCTTTACACTAGTGGCGGTAACACTGACTGTGAGATCCCCGAGTAGGTCCAAGCCTGAGCTGTCAGGCTCGGCACCGGAGCTTATCCCGCCAGAATCAGAAGTGGAAGTTACTTCATTATTTAGAGTATCGAGGATGTCTGGGTTTTGAACAGCTTCATTATCCGGAACAGACTGTGGGAGCGTTGAGGCATCTTTGATACTCAGCGTAAGCACATCTGGAGATGTGGGCTTGGGTGCTAAGTGAATAAAAGAAGGTTAAAGAATGAATTTCTTATTGGCTCTGCTGGAAACTGTAAAAAGATCATGTGAAGAAAAACAATGGGTTAACATAAAAATATAATAATTCTGCACAAAATGCTGTCCTTATTCTACCTGAATCATGGATATATTATGACGGCTAAATCATCAAGCCATTGCTAAGGCATTAATGACACCTGAAGCAGGGTCATTAACTTTCTGAAGACTCTGCATAGTCCACTGGTGTGAAAGTATACAGTTGTCTTCAAATTAAGTTGAAGACATGCACAGCCACGTTCTTTCGGCTTTTGTAAAACACAACTCAGGAGTCTTAGTCATGAGACATGCAGGCGACCTGGTTTAATTTGCTATTAGAGAATCACTCATCTCTCTAAACGGGGTTAATGATGGGACAAGGCTTTAATTTAAAAGCTCAGGTACAAGAAGAAACTGGGACAACCAGCTCAGTAGAAAACCAGTGTGCTTGATAGCTTTAATAATCCAGGCTAGACACTGATGCCACTGTGGATTTCTTCTTGCATTTGAACTTTGGGAACCAAAGAATCAAACGAGATGGGTTTTTGTAAAAACAGAGACATTTGTTAGGTTCAAATGGACTCATGCCAAAGGTTATGCAGATGATGGTTTCAGTGGAAAAAAAAGTCTTGTGAAATCTGGGAACAAAGAATCCAGCATGCAAGCCATATCAGTCTGGCCTCTAATCAAAAGCTTCCACTGAAGGAAGAAGCTGAAAAACCCTAAAAGAGAGACTTATACCTGTGATTGCAACAGCTTCAAGTAGCGCAGCTCGTTGGCTACCTGTTATTCCATAAAGTTTTATTAGATATTCTGTCGATGCCGTCAGGCCATGGATTCTAGAGCCATGGGCATCTCCAGGAAGTTGAACCTCTCTCATGTCCCACAATCGCTGAGTGTCTTTATATTCTAGTGCAAAACTATCATAGACACCACGAGCCTTTAGTTTCCATGACAGATCAAATCCATCAGACGTGACACTTGAGACAGTCAGCACTCCAGGCTCATCCTCAGGCTCGGTCCCAGAAAACTGGGACTCGGAGGGGTCTAGATACACAAAGCTAATGACATGGTCCTCCAAGCCTGTAGGAGTCGCTAGCTCACGGTCATCTGAGTCAGCTAAATAAAATGTGAAAGAGGCTACAAGGAAAACAAGAAAATCAAGAAAGCATCGTTTAGTAACAGATGAAATAATAGTTTCTTGGTGCTGGTCGGGAGCAGATTTATTTCCAGCCAGCAAATCTCTACTTGTATTTCTAAACATGTACACAAATGATCATTTTCAAGCTTTCAGTCCTGGTTGCCTTGGTTACAAAGCTGCGATTAGCATTATATATGCAAAAAACGCAGCTGTTACTATAAACCAATCTTAATTAATTTTAAAAAAAGAATAGGAGATGGATCTTTTTACAGTGGAGAGCAACAATCTCAGGTTGTCCAATGAACAGTAAGATAAAAGAGAATTAATGATGCTGACACCCCTGAACTCCAACAGCTGAACCTGTCTGTAGATCCTTTTAACTTTAGCTCCTCGAAGAAATCCTGAAGAACGTAACAGAGCCTTTAACTAAAAATGCATGCGTTCTTATTCATTCTATTCATTTAAACTGTGGAAAAATGGTTCCCTACCCACCTGTGGATGTAGACAGGGAGACGGGTGTGCTCCTTTTGTGCCCCCTCTCTGCAGTCAAGGTAAGGGTGTAGCTCATCCCAGGAGTCAGATTGGGCAAATGATAGGTAGTCGTTGCAGCTGGGAACCCCACCTCCCCAACCTGACCGTCTCTGGAGATGTACACCAGTCTGTATCCACTGATTTTGGCCTGAGGTTTCTGCCACTTGACGCTGAGAGACGTCTCTGTGGATTCAATTTCCTCAAAATCTCTGGGAGGATCGAGGTCTGACAGAAAAATGAGGTAGATAAACAGCTCATTAGTGTCATTTCACCACTCAATTTGTATCAACACATCCTATCTGTCTGTGTGTTTATGAAGCGGTGTGAAGGAGGAGTGTTTGGACAGCTGTTCAGCAGTGTCTCTCACCAGTTGCTGCGTTTGTGGTAGCTGGGAGGCTTTCTCTCTCATTCTTCACAGCAGTCACTCCAATCCCGTACTCTGTACCTGGCTTTAGCCCTGCGGTGCAGAAAGATGGAAGCTAAATATCCATGTTGGGTGACAAATGCAATTCTGGATATTGCATGTGTGTGGTCAAGCTTAATTTGTATTAATCCATGTGATACTTACTGGTGATGGTAGCCTGTGTGCTATCGCCTGGTCCTCGCTTGAACACTTCCTCACCATGAATTTCCCCAGAGATGGGACTGTATTTTACCCGATAGCTGCTAATATCAGCTTCACTGTTGGTCCACTCCAGGGTGATGCTGTTGTCTGTCTGGGACACAGTCTGAAGGTTCGTGGGGGCATCCAGTGCTTACATAAACAGAGTTTCTTTCATTAATTATGTAATGACTTGACACTTGTTGACCTACAATCATACAATAACCTTAAATACATACTAATACAACATTAGACTGCTCTAGTTTGTAGTGTACAAATGCATAGAAGTCTCAAAATATAACAATACAGTGAACCAAAACAGAAAATACAGTTATTATCACAAGACAACCTGTAGTGAATGTGGCAGTGACAGGGTCACTGGTGATGTCTCCACTCCTGGAAATGAGCGACACTGTGTACTCGGTGTCTGGCCTCAGACCATCAATGCTATACTGCTTGTCTGGGGGGGATATATCCACACGATTTTCATCTGAAGGGTCAGAGCTGGGCATGTAAAACATGGTGATTCCATCCATGGGAGCCACTGGCTGAGACCAGCTGATCAGAGCCGAGGAGTCCATAATATCCTTCACCTCCACCTGCTGAGGGCTATCAATCTCTAGATTGGGCAATTTGGTAAGAGAAGGAAAGTTGGATGAGATATAGAGGGGAGAAAAGATGCATGAAGAAACGTGATGTCATCTAACCACAACAGAGGTACTGATTCACTGAAAGACAAAAAATGTGAAGAGTGGTAATTGTCCTAGAAACTGATGCATCCAGGGGTTATTTTTTTCTAGCTTAATATTCAAACATAATAACTTATTTGTAATCAATGTAAGCTGTATATTTGGCTCTATTTAGCTAATTTTGCTAATCATGCTAACCTAAGCTGTTGAGTATGGTGAACACTTTTGCTAAAAATCAGCAAGTTAGCACTGTCAGTGCAAAAATATTAAGTATCACTGCTGGTTTCCACTTTGGTTATCCTGAAGATTAAAGGTATTTCGGCATCATAAAGTCATAGAAGATGCTAATACATGTAGCTTGCTAACCAAGCAACTGCTTAGGGTTTCAAATATGTTCATGTTTGGCTAAAAAAACAGCACCAAATCGGTAACATCAATACCAATTCATGGCACCGCAAGCTATGTCCATCTCTTCTAGTGTCATCTTGCAAGCTAAAAAGTACCTTTCCAAAAAGTTATGTCTACCTTTGGTGTCAATAAGAAGAGAAATGTCTCTAACAAAGATTTAATCAGTCTCTGTATGTGTAATTCATTATCTAAAAATACACAATACAAATTCACAAAGAAAACCTGGATAAAGAGATGTTAATCGTTGTTTTGTTTGTACGTGTTTAAACATAAAATACATCTTGCATAACTCAACTTGGATATCAACCACCACAACAGGAAAAGTCATTATGAAACATAATGTGATTCCCTTTAAGTCTGACGTCATGTCACTACCTGACAAATCTCCTGTGTTAACATGTGGAGGAGACATTTTTCCTCCATATTTTGGATCCATGCTAAAAAAGGACCACTGGGGGTACAAGGGTATGAAAAGTTTAACCTCGCTTCTATCATTCCTCTGTGTCGACTTTCAGCCTATACAAATAAATGACATCAGAAACAAAACGGTGTGATACCCAGAGAGTCCATCAACACAGTCCTGTTAACTAAATGATTTTTCCATGCTCAAAGGAAGTTGTCTGGCTTGACGTGCCATATTGATGGCGTAAGGAACTGGAACCATTTCATAACTTAATGTATGGAGTAACTCGGCAATAAAAGTTTCAACGAGACAAGGACGAGAGCTAAGAGCAAAAGATTTATTGGAAGAGGAGAAAAAAACAACTATGACATGGATATGCTATGCTCAGCTTCAATTAGTTTGAGTTATTACTCTTTACCCTGAATCTGTTAGATGGACTATGGAGAGCCACCTGGGATTTCTTCTTGTAGTTCTTCTTTTCTTTCTTCACTCTAGCTCACATTGCAGACACAGTCAAAGTGCAAAAGTACTAATAGCTTCCACATAGTGCAGGAAAATTAAAATCTTCTCTGACTCTAATGTGATGATTATGGTCGAGAGTTGATGATAGGCAGCCATAAACTGCATGACTGTAAATATTCTGTGTGCAGGAAACTCACTGGTAGTGAATGTTTGGGTTGTTTGGGGTCCTCTGGTGTTGTTCTTGATGATGTTGATGGAGACTTCATACTCCTGTCCTGGTCCAAGCCCTGATTGGAAGAATTGGTTCTGAGAGGGTGGAAGGGTGCTTGAAACTTTTCCATTTTCTTCTTTCTGTAAAAGTTACATAATATGCAAATCAAGTTAAAGTAGAAAATTTACATTAAACTTGACTGCTGTGAGAAAATCAGCTTTTGGCATTAAAACATGGTGTCTCTGTTTTAGCATTTTCATTACCGTTTAGGTTATGCTATGTTTAGTGTACCGCAGGCAGTATATTTCTTCATGCAAGGCACAAAAAGGCAGGAGCAGGAGCTTGAAGGTCAGAAAAGGACAACACATTTTAAGGCTACAGAATATTAAAAGGACTTATCAGCTGACACATTCATTCCTTTTCGAAGAGTTGGTTGGATTTTGCCTTGGTATCTCAGCAGCAGTTTTAGCCACAGTTCTATAACATCCCTCACTTTTCCATATGTCAAAGCAAATTTAATGGTTACCACTAAAATAAATCCTTGTATTGCTGAGACTTTCAATAAGCTGTCGTAGCTTATCACCTCTGACTTTTCCCCTGATGGTTAATAAAATGCAGGCAAGTCCTCAGCAGAGATGGGGAGACTCACCATGTTGCGGAAATAGATCTCCCAGCCATCAAAGGGGATGTCCAGCTCGTCCCAAATGACCTCGACTGAGGTCTCTCTTACTGATTTGAATCTTAGCCCTTCTGGCTGCGGAAGGTCTAGGGGGGACAGAGAGAGAATTAATAAATGTCTAGTATCTTTTTCTAACCATATTCACAGCAAGTGAACACAGAAACAAATATGGCATACCTGTGGCCACCCGTGCACTCACAGGGATGCTCCTTTTGTTACTCAGAACAGCGTAGACATTAATCAGATACTCAAGACCAGGCTCAAGCTCTTTAACAGTTGCAGCGGTTTTGTCTCCAGACACAGTGAACTCTTGGAGAAGACCGCCAGGAATTGTGGGCACATATGTGACGAGGTACTCTGTGACCAGCATCTCATTGTTCCAGGACAGGCCGACAGTCTCACTGGTGACCTCCCCAACAGTTAGGTCCTTTGGAGGAGATACTGGAAAAAATCAAGAAAAAAAAACAGCTGAGGGTGTTGTATTAGACATTTTCTCAGGCCCTCAAGTCAGTGAATATCAACCACGTAGAGCTAATGCAAACTCCAGACACACATCTGGCTGTGGTGTGAAGAACTGCCAAAAAAGCACAAACCGAGTACAGACAAGGGCAGCACAAAAACCGAAACCCTCTTTTATATTCACCAGAATAGTTTCTTTCAAGAAGAGTGGTGAGTGAATTTTGAGAACGGAAGGAAATTACATCACTCTGCATTTGCTTTTATGGTGCACTTAGTTAACACATGGAAACTTTCTAAAATTGTGAACTGTCAAATCCTTTTTTTTGTCTAGAGACTCTTACCTTGTGAGCAGTCTTCTCCGATGTATCCCTCATCGCAGACACACTGACCGTTCACGCAGTGCCCTTTGTCCTGGCAGTTGTTGATGCAGCTCATCATTGCACAGCTTTCTCCTTCATATCCGATCTCACACATGCATCTTCCGTCGACACAACGCCCCCTGTTGTTGCAGTTATCTGGACAGGTGAGCACGGAGCAATCGTCTCCCGAATAGCCTTCATGACAAATGCACTCTCCGTCAACACAGTAACCGCGGGTCAGGCAGTCGTTGGGACAAGCTCTCTGACTGCAGTCTTCTCCTGCAAACCCTTCGTCACAGACACACTGACCATTGATGCACCGGCCATGGTTCCTACAGTTGTTGGGGCAGCTCAATTCACTGCAGTCCTCACCAGTGAAGCCTGCGTGGCATAAACAACGCCCCTCGGAGCACTCTCCACGGCCGTAGCAGTTTGAAGGGCATGTGCGGATGCTGCAGTCCTCACCAGCGAAGCCTTCCTCGCATACGCATTGACCATTGAGACAGCGCCCCCTGTGCAAGCAGCTGTTTGGACAGGACAGCTCGGAGCAATCGTCTCCCTGGAAGCCAACATCACACGCACACTGTCCATTTATGCACTGGCCTCTGTTGTTACAGTTGTTCAGACATGCCAACTGGCTACAATCTTCACCCTGATACCCTGTGTCACAGATGCACATCCCACTGAAGCAGGTTCCTCTACCGTTACAATCATTCAGGCAGGTGAGCTGACTGCAGTCTTCTCCACTGTAGCCAGCTGTGCAGACGCACTGGCCATCGACACAGAAACCATTACCACGGCAGTTGTTCGGACAGATGCGCTCTCCACAGTCTTCACCGGCAAATCCTTCATCGCAGTAGCAAGTTCCATTCAGACAGCGTCCACGGTCGTAGCAGTCTTTGGGGCAGATAAGCTCAGAGCAGTCAAAGCCAGTCCACGGTTCATCACACACACAGTCTCCGTCATCACAGTGCCCACGGCCTAGGCAGTTATTGAGGCACTTGCTCTGAGAACAATCTTCGCCAAAGAAACCATCCGTACAGACGCAAACGCCACCCACGCACTGGCCGTGCACGCTGCAGTCCACAGAGCAGGCCTCAAATGAGCAGTCTTCTCCAGCAAAGCCTTTAAAGCACTTGCACTTTCCATCCACACAGTGGCCTCGGTCCCGGCAGTTCTTTGGGCACTCGGGTTCGGTGCAGTTGGGTCCCTTCCAGCCAGGCTCACATATGCAGCCACAGGTTTCAGCGCTGAAGTTTCCATGACCATTACAGTAAGGTTTTGTTCCCACTTCACCTTTAAAAAAAATGCAGCATAACAATGACAAATGCAGTCAGCTTGACATTTGGAGAAAGCATGCTTTTTTGACTTTCTTGTTGAGAGTTGGCAGTGAAGAAAGACTTTTCTGTATGCTATGAAGAGCCAACAGATGCATAAGCGAATGTGTATTTCCTAAAATGCCAAACTATTCCGGCTTATTTTAGCAGCTACTGTTTTCTTGCTTTCATTGGTACTGACAAAACTTTATGTAATCCCTTACTGATCCAAAAAATAACAAAAAAACATGCAAAGTTAATAGATGAGCTGGTGTCCTCTACTGTACAGCTAAAATTACACCCCCACGTTAAATTCCAAAGAACTCTCAGCAGATGAAGGGAACAGATGTGACTCATGAACGAGACTTGTGGGGTTACAAAGCACTTTTCATTGCAGGGTCTGATAAATAAAGGATTGTTTTACTTTGCTGGCTCTAACGGGCAAATGTGACTGACACAGCGTGATGGAAAAATTAGACCTACCTTTGACCTGAGCACTGCAGCAGGCCCCTTCACTGTGGCACTGATCCCTCAAAGCTGAAACTTCTCCCTCAAGCATCTCAAGCCGGCTCATGAGGGCTTTTAGACCGGGCAAGTGGTCGGTGCAACCGCAGGCCTGCCGAGGTATGTTGATGCGGTGAGTGAAGACAATCTGGTTCTCCCCGTCGAGCGTGTACTCGGTCATGTGATGGCCTGAGGAGACTGGTGCATCTTTGGGATGAAGGTGCGTACTTTCTGTAGTGTCTAGGTCCACTGAGCACAAGGAACTTCCAGGAACATTAATGTTATAGACGTGGTTGAAAACCAAAGGATGATCTGCTCTCGGGAGGGTTATGTTTTGATCTTCAGGGGATGCCAAAGTCTGTCGTCGATGCCGTAGGATTTTTTTCACAAGCCCAGCATTTGATAAGGTGAGGCAAGTGATTAGGAGAACGCAGCCCAGAAGGCCTTGTGTACCCATGTTAGATGTGTAGCGCTTTATTAGTGAAATAAATATCCGTGCAAACCTCAGACAAAAGCTCAATCCTGGTTAACGGTGAATGTTCTGGAAAGACAGACAGATACATTGTTACAGCAATTTAGTATTTAATGCTTTGTAGCACAATTAATAAATATATGAGAAAACATCTGAAGAACCGTGTTATACCTGCTCTAATTACAACAAACCAGCAATTGAGATGAAATGTTAACGAATTGAAAGCCATCCACAACATTCAATGCCTCACAAAGTCTTTTAAAACAGTTTTTCATAATGCCTGTCTTTCATAACTATCAACTGTACATGCGAATAGGGTTTGGTGATTTGGTGTAAGTTGACTACATGTGACTAGTTTTGTCTTGTTTAGAGAAAGACAGAAGCTTGAGAGATGGAAATCAGTGCAACATGAACATTTAGGATATGACGCAGTTATTTTTTGGACTGTTTTTTCATCGTTTTTGCTTTGCTGGTGTTAAACAGTCAAAAATAAATATCCAATAAATGTAGTTTTTGATCATTTTTGATAATCTTGTACATAGTTTGCATAATATTTTATTAAAGCCCTGCTTTAAAAAAAACCCCTATTATCAAATAACCCGCAGGTGTCCTGGTAAATCAACTTGCTTCACGGTGTTTGTGTAAATGTAAAAAATCTGCTGTTTTACTCAAAAAATTATAATCCCAATTCTCTAGTGTCCACATAAAATTAGGTATCTGGACACCAACAGCACTATAATTTATGGGAGTAAAATGACAAGCTTCTTCCTCAGCGTGGGAAAGCCCTCTTGGATTACTCAGTGATGAGTTTCCAAATGATCTAAGTTCACACGAGATACTGAAAATCAATAATAGCCCACAGTGGCCGACTCTTCCTCATTACTGGAAAAAATTCTTCCTTCGTGGAGTTTTATGATAGTTCAAAGCTGTGTTATTGTTGCTTAACTGCATTTGCAGGCTTTAGATTTTAAATTCCTTCACTCATCAGTCAATAATCATTGCATCCACAAATAGCCAGCAAATCAAGTCATCCAGATAGGCCCTCAGGTTCACACGCTTGTCTGCTGGCACACCTGGGAGGCAGCAAACAATACCTCTATAAAGAAGCTGCATTTCTGGCAGCACAGGAGGATTTTGTCCAGACTCTTTCATTGGTAGCAAACCTGCACATGCAAACCAGTGAAAAATTACTTCCAAAAATGCAGTTATGGACTTAAAAAGACATGTGGTGCACCTGGATTTATGTTCTCCCGAGAGTTTCTGGAAACTGTTTATTGACACAATGATCAGCTATCGCATAACGGAAAGTATCTTCAGAAAAGCTTCAGCTGAGCTTTTGCTGGATCTCAGGGTTGCCATGACTGCACATTCATATATTTATGACCAAGAAGTATTTTATCCTCTGAGACACAAAATCAAAACACCTGTGGCTGATCCTCATCCTCTTAAAGCAACACAAGAAAGCCTAGATATACATAAAACTACTTGCAGTAACACACACAAAAAAAATATTGAGACCTATACCGAGAACAAAATCTGCCTCACAATTTTGTAGAAAAATCTAAAGGTGGGTAACAGTAAAATATATAACCACCGGATTACCTTGACTCAAGATGTCATCTGAGCTCAGAAAAATTATAGTTCCTTGTTATTGCACATCAAGCGGTTCACTGTTAATGTGCGTGTTAACTTTGAGAGTAAAATATGAATATATTTCTTTTAAAATATGATGGACTCTCTACAGGTTGTGCTGAACCTTCCTGTGAGGAAGCACAAAGATTTTATATTTGGGAAGAACCAATAAAATAGAATAAGCTGGTAAAGGAATCAAGAGTTGTTGGCTTTCGTCAAGGACTTTTTGAAACAGTGAAAACAGTTTGAAAACTTTTGCAGTGATAGCTGAATGTTTCCCTTGTTTTTTATTGTTATACTTAGATGACAGGCAGCATGGCTATCTTTAAATCGCAATGGTCGCACGCAATACAAAGGCTGTAAAAATGTTGCTACTTCAGAGATATAGGTTTGAAGGTAGGGCTTTTTCATCGGTCCTCTTTCCTTTCCTTTATCATGACCACCTTTGACCTGACCTGGCTTCTGTCCCACACCCCCTGCCAGCATTTTCACTGTTCTTCATCTTACCTGTTTAAACGCCCATATAAAATCCCAGCTTAAGTTTCACGAGGCTCTCACACATCTGGTGAGCGGCAGGATAAAGGTAGGTTACGATTAAGGTTGTAAATCTGAACTCTTGGTCTTACAATGTGTTTGTGATCTACTTCTTGAAACCTTTACAACACATATCACTTGTAATTTACAGTCAGTCTGGCAAAAAAAAAAAAAATCTTCTTGATAATGCCCACAGGTAGCTCACTGTCACTAACATAACTGTACAATATGGACTTTTTGAAATAATAAGCAGAGGAATTCAACATATTTTTAAGAAAATACTGGCTGGTAACCCTTTTTCATTGTAAGACTAATTGAAGTTAATTAGTTGAATTAATAAATTGTTTTGATTCATTTCTTCTAACTGGGTGCACTTTTCCATGTTGCACAGAGCAGAAAAAACATTCTTAAAATAAGAGGTGCAAGCAAGGCACGCAGTGCTTGTGTAGCGAGATCTAAAAACAGACATCAATTAAAATGTCAAAGTTAAAGTGATCCTTCTCCTTTCATCTCAAACAACATTCTGTCGTTAAAGCTTCTGGCCTGTTTGCATTCATCCATCATATAGCTATAGTTGGCAATAGTCTCTGGAAGCAGGATTAACTCCGCTTGTGTCCAATTCCACAGGAATCTGTAGTGCACCTCAGTTTTTGCAAAGGTCTTCTTTCCATTATCAATCGCTTGAGCTTGTCAAGTTGGGAAATAACACCTTTTTCTGGTTGATGTGCGTTCATAGTCCTCCATCTGTCTCTAATGGGAGATTGATGGGAGCATAGTAGATAAGCTCTGAGATCAGCTAGCATCAGTGGGTTATGCGGTAATAGAAGTAGCATTAGAAATGACTTAGTGACTGCTTGGCCAATATGTATATATAATATATAGAAGAGTTAGAATACAGTGTGAAAATGTTTTTAATAACTCCATCAGCACGTTAACAAGAAACGCCTTGTTTTTGCTCCACTAGCATTTTAAAATTAGCATCTATGAGAAAAGTTTAACGAACAGTGTTCCTCATACACCACCTTTATTTTTCATTAATATTCTCAATTATTAATTAAATTAATTAAAATAATTGTTAATTGTTAATTAATTTTGAACAACCTGTTTATTTGTTTCTTTTTACATTAAATTTTTTTTTTAATATACTTTTTTCAAAATCAAGCTGTAAATCTGTGTTTGAGCTCATTAGCAGGTGTTTATTTACAAATACATGATCCTCCCAGGATCCTTTTGATTGCTGATTAAACAAAATATAAATTATTAACATAAGCTCAACCTAAAGCTTCTAAAGCAGTTATTATATATATTTATTAATCCATATAACATTGCTAAAAAAACACAATTTTCTGCAAAGTATTTTATTTTTAAAAATATGTACCGTTTTCCACTAGTAGAGTTTTACATGTTGTGAGGTGTTTTCATTGTGTTTTATTGTTACTTGTACTGAAGGAATGGTTCTAAAAAATTCTACTGCACTAATAGTAAATAGTTTTTTAGCCAGGAAGGATTGCAGAAAACGTGCAGCAAGCTGCATGAGGCAGCTGTGAAAGTGCAAAAGGCTCTGACATGTCACTCATATATCAGTAATTGTAAATTATGTGCACATTAACACTAACTTAAATTTTACATTTTAAATTTCAGACTTGAAATAACTTCAAAGGCTTTTTAAAAAGATAACTGCCAGCACATTTTTTCTTTTTTGTAACTTTTCAAAACCAGCGGAAACTTTGTTTATATAAGTGTGACCTGATGTTTTTGTTAAACTACTGAGAACGGTAGTGCTTACAGTACAACGCCAAGAACACATCATTCAGAGAAGCCCTGGGGTTGACCAAGGACATCTCCTTTGACTATGGGACATGGGAAGACAATTTAGAGAGAAAATTGAAATAAATATAACCTGTTCACTAAGCTATAATCCAGTTCCCGTAGCTTTAGTATCCTTTCCCCATGCTGGCAGCTAAAAGGGAACTTTCCCACGTGGAAAAGAGAAACTGGGAATGTTGGCCCTGGGCTGATCACATCTGTTTTGCCTAGTCAAACTGAAATAAAGGCAATGAGGTTCTCGTCTTATGTCCATATAATAGCTCAACATTTGGCGAGCCAAAAGTGCTACTGCATGCAGATTTAATGCTAAACACAAGCAACCATTAACAGATTGTATGTGTAGCAAGTCTGGACACAGTCCATATGGAAAACATTTGTGGTTGACAGCTTTGTGTCAGGATTCAGTCAGTGGTCAACAAGAAACGAGTGCATCCAGTTGTTCATCTGTGATATATTAACATTTCTATTTTTTCCATACATTACAAAGTACAAAGCCCGATTCTCGACAGCATCAGAAACAGCTGGAAATCATCTCAGGAAAGGTAATTAGAGTAGTTAATGTAAGAGATAAGATAAGATAAGATAAGATAAGATAACTCTTTATTGTCATTGCACAGTCATACATAGTACAGTAGTACAATGAAATTGGAAAAACTGTCCTACGTCGGCACTACATATAACACAACACGACACGATATGACACATCACAACGTAACAAACAACACAACACAGTATATTAACTTAGTATAAAAAAGAAGAATAAGTGTATGTGTATTGCACACTGTTATTATTGCACATTAATTATTATTGCACCTTGTTATAAATATAAATATTATTGTTATCGTTTTAAACATTGTAAACTCCCCCTAAAAAGTCCAGGGAGGTATCCAGTCAGGTCAGCTATTTACATTGATCTAAGATGGCTGATACAGTAAGAGAAATAGCAGCACCTCATTAGCAGATTACAAAGTTTCCCACTGCAGCATGGCAGATATTATCCTGTGGGACCAAACAGCAGTTTCACTGTGTCTGCAGGTGAGCCTGACTAGAATGCAGACTTTCAGCAATTTCAGTAGCAGTTACTCTGTCTCTGCAAAAATAAACATTTTTTAAAAAGTAATTTTTTTGATTTTGCATGCTCTTAAATGCAGATATGTGCTTTGTTATATATGTTAATAAATGGAGGAAATACTATGCAAGTGTCTAAATGTGTCATTTTAAATTAGTTAATCTGCTGTGAGTGAGTGAAGCGTGGGCATTTTACTGTTGTGCATGTTACCAGCAGATATTTCCTCCATGAACAGGCACGAACAGAAACAACCATCTGTGTCGGTCCCGCTTATTAGCAACATACCTGATTTTAGACAGTGTGGGAGATTTACAGTGTTAAAGTCTCACACTCTGACACAGTCACAGGCCTGAAACAGAGCCTGCAGTTATGTGATAGAAAACATAGATTTATTGATGTGTTGTATAAATTAACTTGTTGACTTTTAACCTAAAAGAAGGAAAGACTTTCATTAAACCCAGTTCACTGCTCTAGCTAACCTTCAGCTGCTCGAATGAATCCTGAAACTTGACAAAGAAAGACAGAAAAAGAAACAGGAACCAAAATATAATTTACATAAACTAAAGAGGCATGAGTTATGACCCCTGACTCTGTGTGTCAAAGTCATGTAGAGGGAAACAGTGTCGTATGAGCCCTCTGGGAGCTCCGGCTATTAAACCAGCTGTCCCTTTGACACGGACACCTTTCTCACTCGGCTGCACACAATCATCGCAGGACACACGGCACATAGCAGAGAAAATACAAAAAAATACTCTCCTAAATAGCTATAGCTGTATATGATGGGAAACAATGTGCCTTCTAGGTATGAGCTGAAGTAGCGTGGGTGAGGGGGATAAAACTGCACATCAGAGGAACTGAATGATTATAATCTCATTCAGCTGAAATATTCCTTTCTGCTGAATGTGGACTGGAACTGGTGATTCAAACCACACAAAGGATGAAACAGAAGTTAAAACCACTGACTTTGACTTAAATTTCAATTAAGCATAGCTAATGGACTGAGTGGTTGAAGGATGTAATTTTTTGATTTCTCTTTACCCATGCTGGCAACGTCACTAGCATCGCCTATTTTTCCTTTCATTTAATCTCAGTGGTGGAAAAATGATGCACGATGAAGTCTGAACTGCATTGCCCAGAGTAATATGATGAATCATCAGGCTGCAAACCTCACCAGACACAGGGATATTTGTGCATTTTTTTGGCCCCGTGCAGAAACACACACTCACACACACACACACAGCTGTTATTTTTATATTTTCTCCCAGTACTGATCTACAACCTGACAACATTTTTTGCAAGGGTCTCTTTTTGGCACAAAGTGCGCTGGCCATTCTACGGAGGCGATCAAAGCCTGGGATAACTCTTCCACATGTTCACTCCCACAGCAGTCAGTCATCACCGCTGCTCCCAGCACTGGCTGCTGTGTGAGTCTGACAGAGGAAGAAGTTGCAGTATACACCAAGAATGCACTTCCAATAAATAATAATTGTGCCTTTTGGTTCTGTAGTATGCGTCACTCGTGCAAGTTGACTACTTTCACTTAAAAACAAAAGGAAATGAGAAAACTGACCTTTCAAATAATTGTTTACTCAGAGAAATTCATAAATAGATCTTCTTACCTGTTTTTTTTGTCACAAGCCCCCACGGGTAACATGAGGTGCTCCTCCGGGTCTTCACAAATTTAGTGAAGCCAAGAAAAAAGATGATGCTTCGCTCTGTTGTGTCACTGCTCCGTCATACAGCCTCTCCAGCAAGGTGGCAGCTCTGTCAGTCCAGCTCTTTATCCTCCCTCACAGTTCACAGCTCAGGCTGGGGTTCAGCTGAAAGAGGGAGTAAGTGAAAAGCGGGAGACAGGGAGTGAGAAAGAGAGAGAGAGAGCGAGAGAGAGTGAGAGAGAAAGAGTGGGAGGAAATGTCTTTTAAAGTGTGAGGAGTGTTTAGGTCAGACTCCCATTGCTTTAAACCCGAGCCCTTAAATAGTCGTTTTCTCCCTCCCTTCACAGCCCCGTCTTCCCTCCCTCTGCTGTAACTGATGGATACAAGGGCTGGTCTGCTTCCTTTAAATGAGATGCCACTGTAGCCGGGAGTCATGACAGAGTGAGCGGTGCTTGTGGTTGTGTAGGGAAATTAGAGGGGAAAGCCAGGCAATAAGAAGAAAGTGAAGGAAGACCGTAGACAGCAGACAGACAGTAGCTTTCAACTAGACTCACTTTGCAATAATGATTTATGATTTTCTCATACATCATTAAGGCTGCAAAAATAAATCCCAATCTTTGCTCAGCATGCTCAAACTGTCATTTCATGTTACCCCTCCATCGTCAGTCTCCACTTATTTCCATGCTTCACTCTAATCCTCCTTGAAATACAAGTCTTTCTCCAGCTCTGTTAGAGTATTAAACCAAAGATGAGAAAAATCAACAAAATACATGATTTCTGATTAAATACTTTCGGTATCTATCCAATTATATAATAAAGGTGATGGATAAAAGTCAAAATGAAACAGTGGAGGAAATCTCTTAAAGGAAGTGTTTTGCTACCATACACATATATTTCATATGAAGTCATTCATTTAACACATTTAACTGAATAGGTGAGAAACAAACATGTGTTAATGGAATTCATCTTGTATCTTGCAGTCACCACAGACAGGAATGCAATAACTGCAAGACTATAAATATATAAATATAATATAAACTATATAAAGACTAAATAACTGAAGCCCAGGGAGAGAAAAAGCAATGTGCCAGCATATGGAAGCAGCTTCCACAGTTTAATCTTAATATGATTAGATGAGGATAAGGGAAGAATCGGCTTAAATCTTTTAAGTGAGTCCGTGGGACTGTTAAGATATACAGTTTGCAGTCTGTTGTGAGTGGAACCTTTGAATGATAATGTTCTGAGTTTCTACTTGGACACATTCTGTGAAGACATGACAGAAATGGGTTACATCATACAAAGACTAAATTATTTAAAGGTTTTATTAGCAGCATGGCTGTAGGGATAGCTCACTGATACATTAGTCATGTCAGTCCAAAACAAAATATTGTATCTCAGTGATTATTGCTACTGCTGTTATTCCGACTCTAAACACCTCCACTATTGAGATTGGAGATTCTTTGACTTTCTATCAAACAGTTATGCTTTGGCAGCATCATTGTTTCACTATATGCCTAAATACGAACCCGTACCAGTCCATGAGTCGTTTGGTAACGGGCTGTGAGAGTTGAGGCACGGGTGTGAAATTTATGTTTTTTATGATTTGTATCATTTTAAAAAAAAATCATTTTTCATTTACTCGGTTTCCCTGGATTTTCCCCCTGTGTTATGTATAAATCTTCTTTTTTTTGGGTACTAGTACTGGTTTTATTTTGTTGTATTTATCTGCGACACTTTAAAGGCCAGAAAATATTGTCGGACATAAACCAGTCCGTGGCGCAAAAAAGCTTGGGGACCGCTGGTCTACACAACACTAAGCAGCACTTGAGGTCAGTGAGCTTTGAAATATATCTGTGCACAGTCAAGATCACGCATCTTTTAAATCCTACAAAGTGTATAAGAAAATGGTACTTAGGCTTGACTTTTGTAAACACTTTCCTAATGTCTTCACTCAGTAGCACCCATTATAGAATTTCTTTTTATGTTTCATTCTGAGTTTCAGAAAGACGTATCCGTAGGCTGCACAATTCATTTAAAATTTTAGCCACAATCACAGTTTTGCATTCCCACAATGAAAAGGCGATTTCCAAACAATATCTGAAATAGCCAGTGCAATCATTTTCCACTTGTCCAGTAAACACAGTGAGTGATAAGTACTCACTGGCAAAGCCTGTGCTGTAGGAAACACATTGCGGCGCAAATAAAGAGGCATCTCACAGGTGTTGAGTGCTTTGCTACGATATTTTATTCACATCCATCATATAGGCTCAATTAATAGAGTGAAAGACTCTATTTTCCTGTAAGAAGACACACTTAAACTAGGTGAATGAACATGAAGACTCCTTTACAGGGACGTAGCACACTATAAAAATGAAAGCACTGTTTTCATGAGAACATGCAAAACTGTCAGAATCACCACAAAGACAGTGTCGTCTGCATATTTGAGAAGTGTCATGTTCTCCATGTTACAGGTTATATCGTTTGTGTTAATTGAGAATTTAAAAAAACACACAAAACAGTTAGTGTGGATGAATGATAAATGGACTGATTCTTATGTAGCTCTTTCTACTCTCCCAGAGTACTCAAAGCACTCTATACTACGTGTCACATTCACCCAATCACACAAGCACTTTCTTCTAAGATTTCTAACATTCATACACAGATGGATGCATCAGAGAGCAACTTAGGGTTAGTACCATGCCCAAGGGTACTTGGCATGCAGACTGGAGGAGCCAGGATCAAACCACAAACCTTCCGATCAGTAAATGACCTGCTCCACCGCCTGAGCTACAGCCAAGGAAGTAAATGGTTGATGGAGGCTCAATATCTGAGCAGTGGAGATTAACATCACTGTCTGCTACCTTTTTTCCTTCTTTTGTTTTTGTCTCTTGCCTGTCTTGACATAGACATTGTCATATGTCCTGTAGTTGGCACCCCCCGCTATGTGCCAATTGTGAGGAGGGAACCTGTGACCACCAGGACTGTTAGGAGGTGGTCAGAGGAGGCAATAGCGGAACTACAGGGCTGTTTCGAGGTGACCGACTGGGAAACACTCTGTGAGCCTCACGCCGAGGACATCAATGGGCTTACTGAGTGTATCACAGACTACATAACTTTCTGCACCGACTCCATTGTTCCAGCTCAGACTGTTCATTGTTACCCAAATAACAAGCCGTGGGTGACTAAGGACATCAAAGCCCTCCTCAACAACAAGAAGAGGGCTTTCAGAGGGGGCAACAAAGAGGAGGTGAGGAAGGTCCAGGTGTTACTAAAGGACAAGATCAGAGAGGCTAAGGACAATTACAGGAGGAAGCTGGAGTGGAAACTCCAGCAGAACAGCATGAGAGAGGTGTGGAGGGGCATGAAGACCATCACTGGATTCAGGCCAACCAACAGCAGGGGAGCTGAGGGAGGTGAGAATAGAGCCGACGAGTTGAATCTGTTTTTCAATAGATTCGACACCACAGTGTCTGCTCCCACCCCCACAACCTCACCTGCAGTCAGCCTGGAATCCAGAGCCACACCACTGTGCCAGCCTCTCTCTTCACATGTTGCCTCCTGTGAGAGTCCTGACACCCCTCCCCCACCCATCACCTTCACTCAATACCAGGTTGAGATGCAAATGAGGAGACTTCACTCAGGCAAGTCTGCTGGACCAGACGGAGTGAGTCCCCTTGTCCTCAAGGCCTGTGCCCCCCAGCTGTGTGGAGTCTTTCATAAACTGTTTATGCTGAGTCTGAGTCTGCAGAGGGTCCCGGTGATGTGGAAGACATCATGCCTCGTCCCTGTACCAAAGACGCCTCGTCCCAGTGGCCCCCAGGATTACAGGCCCGTGGCACTGACCTCCCACATCATGAAGACCCTGGAAAGGCTCATCCTGGACCAGCTGCGACCCATAGTAAGACCACATCTGGATCCCCTTCAGTTCGCTTATCAGCCTCGTCTCGGAACAGAGGACGCCATCATCTACCTGCTCAATCGTGTCTACACCCATCTGGACCAGCCGGCGAGCACTGTGAGGGTCATGTTTTTTGACTTTTCCAGTGCTTTCAACACCATCAGGCCGACCCTCCTGGGTGATAAGTTAGCAGCGATGCAGGTGGATGCTTCTCTGGTGTCCTGGATTGTTGATTACCTGACAGGAAGACCACAATATGTACGTCTCCCACAGTGTGTGTCTGACAAGGTGATCAGCAACACAGGGGCACCACAGGGGACTGTCCTCTCCCCCTTCCTCTTCACCCTCTACACCACAGACTTCAGCCACTGCACAGAGACCTGCCATCTTCAGAAGTTTTCTGATGACTCTGCGGTGGTTGGATGCATCAGCAGGGATGATGAGACAGAGTACCGGGCTGTGGTCGACTCCTTTGTCACGTGGTGTGAGCAGAATCATCTGCAGCTCAACGTGGCAAAGACCAAGGAACTGATCGTGGACTTCAGGAAGACCAGGAAACACTTGACCCCTGTTTCAATCCAGGGGGTCAGTGTTGACATTGTGGAGGACTATAAATACCTTGGAGTACACATTGACAATAAACTGGACTGGGCTAAAAACACCACAGCACTTTACAGGAAGGGCCAGAGTCGTCTCTATTTTTTGAGGCGACTGAGGTCCTTCAACATCTGCCAGAAAATGCTGAGGATTTTCTATGAGTCTGTGGTGGCCAGTGCGATCCTCTATGCTGTTGCATGCTGGGGGAGCAGGCTGAGGGTCGCAGATGCCAACAGACTTAATAAACTGATCCGTAAGGCCAGCAATGTTGTGGGGATGGAGCTGGACTCCCTCAAGGTGGTGTCGGAGAGGCGGATGCTGTCCAAGATAAAGACAATGTTGGATAACACCTCCCACCCACTCCATGACATGTTGGTCAGTCACAGGAGCTCGTTCAGTGAGAGACTGAGATTACCGAAAAGCACCACTGAACGACACAGGAAATCATTCCTGCCTGTGGCCATCTCCCTGTACAACGCATCCACTTAACACACTGTTTGCTGCTACAACTACACATGTTTCTTTTCCAAATATTTATTTATAAGTGACTTATGTATGTATGTATGTATATATATGTATATATTGTACTATTCTTAGTTAGCGTATTGTCTGTCTTGTCTTAATGTTGGTTTAAAATGGAGCACTGTAACAAAAAATAATTTCCCCCAGGGATCAATAAAGTATTCTGATTCTGATTCTGATTCTGATACTATTTCACATATAATGCAATAGCTGAAGTAACACAAAAAGAAAGGAATAAATAAACATAGTAAAGAGTCCCAAGAACAAGAGGAGCCTGTAGAGATTCTATGCAGGAGTTCTTGTGAAAGCAAAATGTGTTTGGCACCACCGTGCATTCAGATCGCAATTCTGATTGCAAACCTGCCAGACGGCACGGGATTCAAAAAAGGGGAAGAAAGGAAAAACACTTTCTGTCTGCTCATAGGATACCAGTTCTTTGTGAGTCTCTGCATGCTAGCAAGAAGCTAGTCATTAATAACTGAGAGTTGTGTTAAAGCCGAGTGTCTGCCAATCCCAGACCAGCAGTCAGATATTCAACGGGTAGCAAATGAGTTTGAAGGTTTGAAGCATTGCAGCCTCAATTTTACCCACAATTCAGTCCCCAAAGTCATCTTTGAGTCATAGAGTCACCTCAAGACGTTTTACTGTGCAAGTTAAATATCCTACAAATAAAAAAATGAAAAATCTAAATTTTGCAGATAAATTTTATATAAATTATATTTAAAAAATATGAAGGATGTTAGAGTCTGTTGATCCAGGTTCACCTCATCTTCTTTGTTACTGTGTTTAAATGAGATACTAGACTCATATTGATGTACAATAACATTTGGATAAATTATTTTTTTCATTGCAACTCAACATTGCTGCTTTTTCGTGTATAAATGAATTGTTGATTTGTGAGGCTTTTTTTTGCTTTTCTTACAACAGTGCAATACTATTACAGCTCCATATGGTGTTTACATTTCTGAACAAAATGTTAAATGTGATTTGAAACAGACATCTGCATTCTCCAAGCAAAACAAAACAAAATCCAGTCGATAAAGGTAGGTCTGGCTTTGTTGCTGAGAAGAAAAGGGAACCTCAGAGGGTTCAGTTAATGGACTAAAACCATAAACCCGGATTATTACAATGGCACAAAGTAGATTTGTCACTTTTCATTGCAGGACAGTCTGACAAGGAACAAGAAGACATGTCTGGACTTCAAGATCCTGTGATGCAAGGAAATATTTACATGTTCAACAGGAAGTTTAAATATATGCTGAAGAGAGTCCACTCACAGCCTGAGGAGAAACTCAATAAATCTATCAGCATTCATAAAATTAAATCTTCTCCCAAGCATAAAAAGGCCCCAGGGATTTGGTCTGAAGGGGAACCGTGCAGATGGACAAAATGTCTGTGGAATGAAGTAAATAGTTGACACTGTGGTCCCCTTTAATTTAAGACTGCACATGTGTTTCACATGTTCTACACACTGCAATACGGCTCATTTGGATCAGGCACAAACCATTTAACGTTTGGTAGCCGCTGCTACGGAAACTATAAACAAATGTCCGTTATGATTGCAACTGAAGAATGTCTGCCACCAATGGATCAAAACAGTTAAACAACCATGTCTCCGACTTCCAAGACGCCAACACAGCAGCTCTGTGAGGCTGTACTTAGGACCAGCTGTGCTTTGACTTAATGTTAATGTCAGCAGGCCAACACGTAATAACAATAATGCTCGTAATAACAATGCAAGGATGCTAATGTTTAGCAGGCACATAAAGTTCATCACTTCAGGTTATCATGTTAACAGTTGCTTACTCAAAGCATATTTGGCTTCTTTTTACTAGCTTAACCTAAATCAGTTAAAAATAAGCCAAGAGATCATCAAATGAATTTGTCCTCACAGTAACAATTATGATTTATCAGTAACAAACTTCATATTTGTTCTCTCAGAACCACAAATGGGAATCTCATGGTGGCTCAAAGAGAAAGGTCAGGGACCACAGTCACTAAATCACCCACTGAGGTCCAACCACAGCTGTTTATTGCAGTGCTTCCAAAGGTTTTTCAGTCTGGACTAACCAACTGACGGACAAGAGAACTGTCACCACAACAGCCACACCTACACAGCTTTAAATTATGCACGGCCATAACAACTCACAACATCATCACTTTGGTCAAATTATAGTATAGACGACACTAAGAACATGCTCTGAGCTTTAAGTAAATGTTCAGAATTCAGCTTAAAATTAAGGTTAAAAAAACAAATGAACAGCAGCTTACATGCACAGAAAGCATCCTGTGATTACTGGCTGAAGTACATAAAAACACTGGTTCCATGACAGAACAATAATCTGGTGTGATTTTGATTAATGCTATCATTTCTTTATTCAAAAAAGCCAAAACTATACAAGCTTCAGCTTCTCGGTTCAACTCATAAGATTAAATAAGTTTTGTTTTGGCATTGGTGGGTTTTTACATTTTTATGAGCTCTTCTGATTAACAAAAGCCGTCAGTCCTTAAGTACCACATTTGCTGTGTGACAATAACATATTATCATTGTGTCCTTTGTGTGTGGCCTCCGACAAAACACACATCTAACTTTCTTTAGTATTATCAGCCGAAGAGTTAATTATAAAGATAATATTAACAATTACTATCTGGCTTTAGCTCATTAAATTTATGGTTCCTTTATTTCTCCTATAGCATTACAAGATATGACTGGATGGGAGTTTTTTTTATGTATTATTATCTCTTCTTCAAATGACATGTTTTTTTCCTGCTTTAAGAAGTCACCAAAGACTGAACATTCATACTGACACGCTGCTCGGTCCAGTTCTCTATAATCTAAACAATGAAACTGGCATAAAGAGAAGCAAAATGTTTCCTGTCCCACCTTAAGACAGCGATGTAATCGCTGTCTTATGAACTGATTCCTCTGTCTTACCTAAAAGGAATCAGTTCATAAGTCTTAACTTGGAAACTGTAAAGATAAAACTACCATTAGCATTAAATTGGATCATATCGTAAAATGAACAACAAAGCAAATAAATGGTTAAGGAGTCACAATTTAAAACTGAAAGTGGACTACAGTGTGTCAAAATAATGCCATGATTAATTAAGTACTTTTTCTTTATGCAGTTATGCAGTGCAGTCGAAGAGCAGCATTTTCCTGATTTTACTAGCTAGCCTTAAACTCAGGCCAGTCACGCTACCAGTAAAGTTCAGCCTGAACCCCTACAGTCAGGGTCTGATTCACCACTGACTAAGATTAATGAGCAGTCCTCATTAGTGGTTCTTTCTAATTGCCTTGTTCCACTTTTGGAATATAGTTTATGCTGGATACCTTTGCTAATAAGGACACTATAATTTCAAAGTATAGACCAACCAAGAACAGACTTAGTCTGTTGACCTGACAAAGCCCCACATGTATATTTACACCTCACACAAATCCCTAAGTTTAATAGAAGTTGAAAAAACACCAAAAATAGATTCAACTATTCCAGAATTATTGCACTCAACATTTAAAGCCCTCTATCACTTTGTATCTATTCTAAACATTCTTATCAAAAAATTCTCTGATTCACTGAGACAAAAAACTAAACAAAACAATGTAACACGTTTAGTAGTGGTTTGTGAGATGATTGAGAGAATAGAATAGCCTTTATTGTCATTGTACAGAGTACAACGAAATTGGAGTGCCACTCCCTTGGTGCAAGTTTCAATAATAAATATAAATGTAAAATATAAAAAGTACAAAAAAAACAATCGTAAGTACTCAAACAATAGTATGTACAATATATACAGGATAGCAGCATTAATATAATGACAGTATGAATAGCAGCATAATATAATGACAGTGACGGTATGGGATAGGTTCAATTGTTTTTGTGCTTATTTACTACGGTGATAGCTCTGGGAAAGAAGCTATCCCTGAATCTGTTTGTCCTGGTTTTATGTGACCTGTACCGTCGGCCTGACGGTAATAGTTCAAACAGTTGGTTGCTGGGGTGAGAGTGGTCCTTGATGATATTGCCAGCTCTGCTGAGGTACCGAGAGTTTGCAGTGACCTCCTGGCTGGGCAGAGAGCAGCCAGTGATCTTCTGGGCTGTGTTGATGACCCTCTGCAGTACTTTCCTGTCTGCAGCTGAGCACCCTGCATACCATGTTGTTATGCCGTACATTAGGATGCTCTCTATGGTGGCGCTGTAAAATGTCACCAGCAGCCTCTCCTCCAGGTTGTTCCTCCTGAGCACTCTCAGAAAGTGGAGACGCTGCTGGGCCTTTTTAACCACCGCTGTAGTATTTGCAGTCCAGGAGAGGTCATCAGATATCTGCACGCCCAGAAACCTCATGGAGTGTACCCTCTCCACACAGCTCCCGTGAATGTAAAGTGGGGCCGGGTCTGCTCTGCCCTTCCTGAAGTCCAAGATAAGTTCTTTAGTTTTCGTGGTGTTCAGTTGGAGGTTGTTAACTGAACACCACTCAGTCAGTCTGTTGACCTCATCTCTGTAGTCCGACTCATCCCCCCTTGAGATGAGTCCAACCACTGTGGTGTCATCCGCGAACTTTATGATGGTGTTTGAGAGATGGGTAGGGGAGCAGTCGGATGTGTAGAGCGTAAACAGGAGGGGACTCAAAACACATCCTTGTGGAGACCCGGTGCTGAGTGTGATGGTGCTGGACCGGTGGGGGCCGAGTCTGACAGACTGTGGTCTATAGAGGCTATAAAATGTTGAAATTGAGATACTGTGAGCCTACAAGTGGAATAATAAACAGCAAACACTGAAATAGTGCAATAAACAGCTCAGGCTGACACTGACTCTGAGCATCCCGTGGCTCTGTGGGCTGGAGATGTCCGTGGTCTCATCTTTTGGTCTTCCAAAGTCTTGTTTTTTTTTATCTATTTTAGCTGCGATGTTAGGAAGTCTTCTTGTTTAAGGCCTCCTTACGGAACAAAATAATCTAGAACATTTTATACTCTTTGTGATTCAGGTTGTTGCCAGTTTCAGTGTTTATGCTCTGTTACCAAGTTAAAGTCTAATATTCTGCTGAGCCGTATCTGTTTATCTAGACATCGGATTGTAAGGTTTTTTTCCAGAGGGGGTTTCCCGGATTTATAATCAACAAACTGTCAGTAACTCGTAAACATAGTGACATAGGGAAGCTTACTCTTTGATGACCTCATTAGTTTTATGATCCGCTATAACTCTTGCAGCCCAGTGACATTTGCAGGAAACGTTTAATAAGCTCCATCTGCCATCAATTTATTTCATGACAACAGCTGGTTCATTCATGGCTAATATCAGACGAATGACTTGGGAATTTCTAAGGTGAAATAATTGCAGTTAGGTGCTTGTAACAGCAGATGAACTGCAGGAAAAGGTAAATGCTGTTGGTTTGCAGCTCTAAAATTAAGCATCTAAAGACATAAAAACACTGTTTAATATTGCATCCTGTATTTATTATTATTATTATTATTATTATTATTATTATTATTATTATTATTATTATTATTATTAACACTGATGACAAGAGTGACAAGCCTCTATAAAAGATCCGTCCTCATGTGGCCACTGGATTCTCTACCGGCCATGTGCAGACAGTAAGCAGACCAGAGGTGTCAAAGCTCACATAAACATGAACTAATATGGCTCTGAAGGCATTACTAACCTCTTTTAGGTCACTCCTGAGGCTTGCCACAACATCTGCTGAGAGCAGCTTTAACTGACACTAAACTGACAGGCTGGATGGAGATCACCTCCCTTTGTTGTCTCATTGTAATAGCTCTAATGAGCTTCTGCTCCTCACAGATTAGAGGATCTGCAGGCCCAGACATTAGCGTAGTTGAAGGATTAATGACATGGGTCATTGATACCAGCTGTGTTTGTCTGTGTGGAGCTGGTGCTTAATCAACCTCAGGGTCTGATAGGCTTACTGAGATCGGTGACCAGTCAGTCATCACTGCCGTTGTTGCAGTTATGATGAAATTACTAATCAATCCCTTTTCATCAAAGCAGTATTATTAAGTCAGATCACAGTGATACACAGTATCGATCCTCGGGCTGAGCTACAGGAGACTACAAGAAAAAATGAATTTCATAAAACAGTGGATACATATGCACATGTATGTAGCATTTGTTACACTGTCAAAAGAAATTAACTGTCAGCATCCCATATATTGTTATGTACAAAAATTATATTACACGACATCACACATAATTAGATCGCCTGGCAACTGCTTAGCAACCCAAAAATTATCATCTTCTTTTAATATTTACTACTTTGATGGCTGACATGGTTTTTGTTGGGTTTTGTTGGCTATCTTAACTTAATCATTATTCTTTCTTGTGGTTTTCGTGTTCATATTTTCCTTGATACTACATCTCTCCTTCATTTACGACAGGGTAGATGTTGCTCAGCAGGTAGCGCATGTCATCTCCTCATTGGAAGGTTGGTGGTTTGAGTCCTGGCATGCCAACTAACTCTTGGGCAAGATACCAAACCCCGAAGTGCTTATTGAAGTGAAACAAAGTGCTCTGAATGAATCAAGTAGTGCTTCCCACTTTTCTTTGTCTCCGTGCTGTGATTAAGGTTTCGGTGTTTCTCGTCCCTCTGATTCCATAATTGTTTCCACTGGTGTCTGTTTCCTGTCCCTTTCTGCCCTGTGTTTGATTGTACTTACCGAAGGCCCCTAAAACCCGGTCCCCGTGTGTGTGTCTGTGTGTGTGTTTATAAGTTTGTGTGTGGTCTTGTCCCTTATCAGTTGTCAGATTAGCTGTTTGTTCTCCGTGTGTCTACCTCTCATGCCTCTTTGTTTACTTCGTGGATTCCATTATCAGTCAATAATTGATCACTTTTTCTTGTTTAACCTGCCTCTACATCCTGCACTTGGGTCCACTAACAAGATGTTTCAGCCCAAGTAAATGTAAATATACTTATGTGTGCTTAGATGTATGTACTGTATTTATTCTTACTGTCTAAAAATAGTAGCACATAATAGCACGTGTGGTGCATATGTTCTCCGGTTGCTGCTATAAAAATGGCATCCATGTAGTGCCCAAAATGTCTCACCAGCTGTCTGCACTTGTTCTCTATTAAGCCCAATGTGAAGATCACAAGCGAACAGGTCCAAACACAGCCTAAGAGTCCAGCCCGGTGTGCTGAGCTAAACCGCAGCATGCCATCATGTTCACAATGCTACAAAACTACTCTGACTTTAGGAATAGCATGCTTAGCAGCTACATGTCTGAACAAAATTTCATGGCAATCCATCCAATAGCTCACAGTCCCAGGAGTCATGGCATGACTAATAAAAACACGTCTAATCATACCAAATAATAAGTCTCAATTCAAATAGTCACTTATGACAGCTACTCCAATAAAACTACAGAGAAATACACATCTGCCGTTGCAGTCGACATCACCCGATTTCACTTCACTTTCATGTTTGATCAGTTTAGCTTCCTGAGTTAATGGTTTTACTGAGTTCTCGTTATTAAGGGAAAGAAAATATCTGCCAATTAAAACAGACAAAGAAGTACATGACATGCACCGACTGCATTAGGAATGTCTATTGTCACTGCTGCATGCCTCAGTGATCTCGCTGCTGTAAAGTTGAGATGTTCGGGGTTTATTAACCACAAAAAGAGATTTCTGAAAGCCACGGAGAAAATTGAGCAGCAGATATCATCATCCTCTGAGAAATTTAAAATGAAGTCATTACCGTAGGCTGCGGCTGCCATGATTGCTTTACTATAAATAACTTAATAATTCAAACAGTGACAAAGCACTGAATATCATTGCTTCTCTTTGATGTATTTTTCTGAAAATCACGAGCATGGATTATTCCAAACATTTGCACAGCATTATTGTCATATTAACAGCAAAGCCTGCCAACTCCAGAAGACAGTGGAAATGTGATTTTTCTTTCCATTAATAAATCTTCTTCGGATTTGAGAACAAGCAATACACATTGTCCCAAAACATCAGCCAAAGTCCCAGATGACAAATATCATCCAGAATGAAGCTGTAAATGTGTGAACTCTGATATCATGTTACGCACTTATGCCAAGACTGTTGGCATAATCTATTGGTGTTTATGTTAGTTACTAAACTGTAATCCTCTCCAGAGTGTCGATGACATTCATGCCAGCTGCAGTGCTAAGACTCTGTTTTCTGTTTAAAATACTTGTTTGGCACAGCGGAGCTTCCAACTTTTAAACAACCTACTGGACCAAAGTAATGTCCGCTTGCCCCCCCTTATCACAGCCTTTATTTATCTTTGAGTTGGAGGAGGTAAATTAATTTGAAAAGCTTATCAGGACAAGCTGTGCAGATGTTTTCTTTAACACTTACCTTTTCCTAATTTGTCTAAAGCTCATACTTTCCGAAACCATCTTTCTACCACTGCTTTAAAATACATACAAGTGAACTACAGCCAGCTGCTCCTGAATTCACAGGGGTTTTCCACAGTGCGTAGTTCCGCATGTTTGACATATCACTTTTTTTTTTAACGTTGGATGCAACCGAATTCCTAATGCAACCCCAAAGACATTTGTGTGTAAAATCAGATATTCACTTTATCTTAAAGAGAACAGAAGCATGGAGACTCCACAGGCCATGCCAAAAAATGTTCAGATAGGATGCTTAGACACAACGTTTGCGATTTCTTATTCATACAATATTATATCTACAAAAAAAAAAAATACAGATGCAGTAACTTGTGTAAGGCAAAGAGAAACTTTCAAGGCAAAAAAAGTGAAAGTGAAGCTTTCAGTCACTTGATGACGACTCCCTCTTCATCATAAGCTGTATATTTAGAATATGAAGAATTAAGAAAGAATTGTTTAGCTAAAGTTTCTAAGGATTCTGAACTAAGACACTTAATGTGTTTATTAAAATTTGAAATATTAATTACTGTCATTGTATTTTTGTGGGGAAAGGTAACAAACAAAACCACCTAGGTAACCACCTAAGTTTTTTAGATATATATGGTGTAGACTGAGACAAAACGGGGGAGAAAGAGGAAGCCATGCAGCAAAGGGCCACGGGTCAGACTCAAAGACTGGTCGCCTGCTCATCAAACTTGCCTTTTTTTCCTCCCTGCTTTAGGTCTTTGCTGATCAAGAGTGCTGATCAAGCAACACCACAAATTCAAACCAAATATTTTGAAAAATGAAACCAATATGAAGTGGCAGCAACTGCAGTTCCTCTAATAGCCACTTAAAGTTGGCTCCAAAACCATGGACAGTGTAAAAGATGGATGTAGCTATCATGACATCACCCACTGGTTTACAAAGTCCCTTTTTGCCTGCAGAAAATAGTGGTTGGGGATATTGCTGTGAAGCTTCTTGCTCAACAGTTTGTGACTGACCAGTCATTATCCAAAGAGCATAGATAATCCTCCATAGCATGACCAAGATTTGCAACCAGGTATCACCATATGATCTTCAGATAGAATTCAGGTTTAAGACACTTCCACATTGGCTTCATTTTTCTGACCTGGAAGATATAAGCACGTGTTTTATGCTGTATGTGCTCCACATACAAGTCACATCCGTAGCCTGTCATGGTATAATGTCCAAATCTGCAGAATTAAGGAAAATGTCCACACTTGAGAGACAGGTGGCTCCCATTTCAGCTTCAGTGTTCATTGCACAAAAAAATCCTAAATAAATGATCCAGTAGTCTTTTTAGACTGTTTTAGCTCATATTTGAAACATAAAAACAACCACAAACAGATGGGTGATATCAAACTGGTTATGTCTATCTGAAATAATGATCTAAGGTATCAGGGAGCGATCAATGTCTTAGTGAAAAATGAAAATTATAGTGCTTTTGATACCTAAAAGGAAATATAGTTCCCCTTCTTTCTAATGTCTCCACAGAAAAAAACTGGAATCACATTTGCCTAAAAAAATTGCTCAACACATATTTGTCAAGTTTGAACAAAGGACGTTCAAATTTAAATCTTATAATGCTTAATTTCAGTCACTTATTAATGACCTGTAGAGTTAATATTATAGTTCAGAAGAAGCTATGGGCCTATTGTGTATAGAAGTTACAGCACACAGCTGAAAACAGGCCTGGATGAGTTATAGCACTGGTAGTCTCTTCTGAACCAGCAGGGCCTCCCTGGTTTGCAGGCCTGCCTCATTCCTTTTAGCTGACATCTCCCCACTGTGGGAGATGGCTGGTCTTCACAGAGGCTATTCAGTCTGGCCTTAGTTAGCAGCTACTCAGCTCTTTTATCCACACAGCTGCAGGAACTCTGCGGTCTCCACTTGGACAGGGACATACGGAAAATGTGTGGGAGCACGAATTTGTTCACTCCCGTGACGTCTTCTACAGCTCAGGCTGCAGTTGTTACAATTCTTTAAATTGTTATTATTATATGAGAAGTAGTCTAATAAAAATTAATGAGCTAAGTCTACGAGAAATTTTCTAAACTTTGAAAATGCTTCAATATGAAGATTAATGACACCAAATATGATTCTAGCAGGGACATATAAACAGTAACTAAATCTTCTAACCCTGGATATGATTTAAGATCCTTTGTTCAAACAATAAATTTACCCGGTCAGGATAAAATACTGGAGCACTAACATGACAGCCACCCCACAGTCAGTCAGCCTGTTGTTATAATGATGTGCTGATGAGCCAGCTAGCCATCACTTGCTGTCAGCAGTGGCTCTGCTGTACAGATGCCTTAAAGTATACAGCCAGGTTAAAGTAAATACATCATGTAGATACAGTGGGCTACATTTCAAACTTGCTCTCACGCCATATTGAGGCAGCACAGCACCCCATTTGTCTCTGCATTGGACAGGAAGGACCGATATGTCTGGGCATAACCCTTACAGGATCATTTTATGCCTGGTAAACAGCATGAAGGTCAACATAAAGGAGATATTCTGTTAGCTTAGAAAATAAAAATCATGCCTGTTGTTGAGTCATGTTGTAGTTTCTTTCAGACCGCACTTTGCTGTTTTGTATAATACTGTGGGTACAGATTGTTTTAAGGGTTTATGACTCTTTAAGTCTTTTTACTGTGTCCAGGAGGCAGTCTCCAACATGTTCTGTATATTTCCAGCTGTGAGCTGTTAGCCTTCATCCTTTTCATTTATGTGCTAGTTTGTTATGAAGTGTGATGTTGTCCTGCAGGGTTGACAAAGTACCCACAAAACACCCATTACACTGATCCCACTCACTGTGGTTGCAGTTGGAGATCCTACCTATGTAAATTTATGAAGAAAACCCCCCCAAAACAAACAAAACTGGTGATTACGAATACATTTTAGGAGGTATTTGTGCTAAACACAGGTAAGAAGTAGGAGGCACCACTTTGTGCAACATTTACAAATCAATTATTTATTAAGTCTGATTTTTAAGGAGGCAGATCACTGATGCAGTGTCAGCACAGTTTGAGAGACACAAAATAGCATTGTTGAACCTGCCTTTGATTTCCAAATAGCTATTAGATGAAAACTTGTCATATCTCTGTATGGTGTGCAGGGTGCCTGCAGATCACACAGAAAGGATTCCAGTAAAGACCTAAGACAGGAAACAGATAAGACATGCAACTGGCCCTTCGGTTGATTCATCTACTGTTTGCCGAGGCCTCAACAGAAAAGGTCTCAGTGGAAAGGTGGCTGTCAAGAAGCCCTTAATGAGGAAGTGTAACAGAGATAAAAGGCAGAGGTACGCCAAGTTACACAGGAACTGGACTGAAAAGCATTTCAGTCTTATGAAGTGATGAATATAAATTTGAAATATTTTGTTCAGAATCAGCATCAGTATGTACGGAAGAGGTCAGGAGAGAGGCAACATGGAGAGTCTACAGCCGTCTATAACATACAGTGAAGGCTGTGCTGTGGTTTGGAGCTGCATATCAACCAGTGACGTTGGGGATTTTCTCCAAATTGATGGAATTATGAACACAGGTTTTGATTCACCATGCAATAAATCTTTCAGATTGGCAGTGGTTTCAAACTGATCTCAGTTTGTGCAGTAGAAGCATTACTGAAGCAGTGTGGGATCGTGTTGACAGCGAAGGGAACAAAAGGAGCCAATATCCCAAAAAAGAGCTTTGAATGTTCTTCATGATAATCAAGGTAAAAGTAATACAAGTAATAAATACTTTCCCAATCAGTGTTTGGTGGTAAATCTCACAGGTACGTGCATCATTGTCTAATTATAAAAAGGAAAAAAAATGTCAGCTGTCAATCCAAACAGGCCCAGAAGTGATGAAATAGCTACCAGAGGCAGAATCACTGAAGGTATCATAGTCATTAGTTTATAAATGTACACATGCCACACTGACACCCACCCAGGAAAGATAAAAAACCCTGAAAATCTTTAGACTTGACTGACCAAAGCTGATTATCTGGCAGGGCCACTTATCCAGGGCAGACTAGCAGCCTAAGCAAAGAAGGAGATCCAAATGCTAACCTCTACTCTGAGTCTCTCGAATGACTCAACTCCTCGTTTCCACCATATCCCCAGCTGGCCAATTAGATCCTTTAAGTATAATTTCTATTTTTCTACACAAGGTATGTCTGACTAAATAAATCAAAGGTACTGCAGGAAGCAACTTCAGCACAGTAGTTCCTTGAAAAGTTATTTACTTTTTGGCTCTTGATTCTATTTGTATAAAGTGTTGCCAGAAATGCTGCATGAGCTCCTGCACAAGGACAACTTCATGCAGCTGCTGCACGTGCAGCTCCACGTGTTGTGTTTTCAGCAAACATTTGCAATCAAACTGAGGTCAAGAGGAAGGAGTATTTACATATCACACACAAATATTAAGCTCACAGTTCATAAACAATATTTTTCATCTGTCATAGTCACACTAAATATGGGACACGAGTCAAAAACACTTCAGTGTTATTGTTACAAACAGCTTAGAAGTGTCAGTTTGTTGATATTTTTCTCTTTTGCAGTAGAGATATTTCTAATGTGGAGCTGTTTCATTAGCATAGCGTATAAAACATGAGATACCGTCATCTCGTCCTGTTTCCAGTGGAAAGTCATCATTTCTGGGAAATACGAATTGAGATAAAGTCATTTAGTCTTAGAGTGATAATGACAGATAATAAAAGATATGCAACATTGTGGGAGGACTATCAGCACAAAGAGATTCCATGAAAAACATAATGAAATTAAAATTAATAGCTTTAAACTTTACAAGATACAGATGTAAAGATGTAAAGTAACTAAAACTGGAAACACTGAGAAAGCCTGCTTATAAAAATACAGATAAAATAACAAAATAATGAGTTTGCCAATGTGTTCTCCTCAGGTTGTTCCAGAGAGTAGGTGCTCTAACATAAAAGACCTGGGCATCCTTTCTCATCAGCTGGGATTGTGGGATGGCAAGCACATCCTTGGCTGAATACCTCATGTTATGACCTGGCACGTATGAGGAATATTTACAAGAGGGATAATCATAGTAATCGATAATTGTTTTGAAATGAGAGCGAGTATATATTTAAGGATGAAGGCCTTGAAGTTTCAGTTAATATATTTCTTAGTGACATATCAAGCACTACTTCCAGGAAAGCAGCAAGAAAGATGAGAAAGACTCAGCCATTATTCCTACCAAAAATAAAGTTTCTCTAATGTAAAGGCATGTGCTTAGTTAAAATTGCTACATATTAGTATTAGTATTTAGTATTTAGTATTTATTTATTTATTGTCATTGTCAAGAACAATGAAATTGCGTTTGGGGCTTCCATACAACCCAAAAAAAAGAAGAAAATAATAAATACCCTTTAAAACCCAAGTGTACATATTTAACCCAGTGTGACTCCAATGCAATAAGACAATCCTTAGCAATAATGTTCGTAGAAATTCAGACAAAGACCTGAGAAACATGACAAAATACAACAATGCAACCCATTCAATATTATTGTACTGTGAGATATGATATCAGATATGATAGTTATCTATTTAAGAAAGAGGGGGGGGGGGGGGGGGGGGGGGGCAGGAGGGGGAAGAGAATAAAGATATGATGCACCAATGCAGACCAGTTCATTGCTATTAAGAAGTTGGATATGGTTATTGTCCGTGAGAGGGGGGCAGAGAGTTCAGGAGCCTCACAGCCTGTGGATACAGGCTGTTGGCCAGTCTGGATGTTCTGACCTGTACCTTCTCCCTGAGGGCAGCAGATGGAAAAGGTGGCGCGCAGGGTGATGTTGGTCCTGCAGGATACTGTGCACCCTCCTCAGACAGCGAGTGGGGAAGATATTACTGATCTCTGGCAGACTTGTTCCAATAATTCTGCCAGCTTCCTTCACCACCCGCTGGAGTGCTTGCTGATCGGCCTTGGTGCAGCTGGGGAACCACACTAGACTGGCTTTGATAAAGCATGCTGAAATCCATCATCATAGACCAAGATGCTCCAGGAAGTCAGGAAGCCGTACACATGAACTAGCAAAAGACAAGGCTTTTGAGCTGTTTGAGAAGACTTCCACCCACATCAGGTCAGCGAGAGAGTCCTAAATCCTATACAAGACAAATTTCTGATGACACAGTTTCCCTCATCGAAAGCCCCACCGCAACCAACCAAAACAATCTGCTGTTACCACGACAACTGCACGATTTGCCTTCAGATGTGGGTGACAGTAGGAGTGGGAACATTTCCGTAGAGGTTACTCATACAGGAAGTTAATGTGGGACACATGGCAAACCCTGCATAGGTTTACACAGGCGCCCACTCTGACATGCTTTTTGGTCTTCGGTGTCTTTTTCCCCCTAAATGCCCAAACTCTCAATTCAGCCTCTCAAGATAAGAATTTGCCAACATATCACCATTTTACATTTTTGTACACTGAAAGCAGTGAGTGACTCATAGGTCACTCAATGTTATTTTGTGAGTTAAATCATGCCATTAATCTGTCATGTCTGTCACATCCTGTTTCTTTCTTGGTCAACTTCTTTCTTTGTTTCTGTTTTGTCTGCTCCTTTGCCTGCATCAACTTCTCATTGCCCTTGTTATTGTGCCCTGTCTTATTTTGGTAATTGGCTTTCCTCACACAGCCTTTGTTGTTTTACTTCCTGTCCGTGCCTGTTTTTCTGCTCCTTATGATCGACTGCTCCGAACTGATTGTTTTCACCCATATTCATTAGTTCCACCTGTTCACAATTAGTTCCCTGTGTATTTATAGCTCTCTTTTATTTTTTATGAATTGTTAAGACTGTCTGGGTTCTCCTTCACTCCTGTCTTGATTTGAATCACTCCTCTGGTCTCCTGGGTTGTAAACTGTGTTAGCAACCAATGGCTTCCTTGCCAGTTTTATTCCTGCCTTCTCTTGTCTGCATTTGGGTCCTCTTTTTGAATAAAACATAATGCTTAAAGAGAAGATGGTGCCTTGAGCTATAATTATGCTGAAAACTAGTCTAAAAATGTTACTTTAAGGCTGGACTATTTTTATTCCTCTTGTTTTAAAAACTCCCTGGAAAAGCTTTCACTTGATCCAAAATGCTACAGTGAGAGTACAAATGGGGTTGTTACGGCTGTGGCCATAAGAACACTGTGTGGGCTGTTTTGTTCTGTGTCTCTTTACTGTGTTTAAGACTCTTTACAGGTCCCTCCCCTAATGAAGAGTAGTGAGCAGCTGATTGGACCATGGAACAGGTGACCACATTCAAAAAGCTGCTCTGACAGCTCCCGGGAGAGAGAGAGAGAGAGAGTGGGGCGAGCGAGCGAGCAAGCAAGCAAGCAGGCAGGCAGGCAGGCAGCTTGACAGCCGACGCGGTCCTGACCCTGGTTTTCCCAGCCTATACTTTTACTGTGTATTTGTGTGAGCGTGATCTGTGAGAGCTGCTCTTGGTGCATTAACTTAGTGCTTAGGCACTCTTAGGCTGAAGCGGAAGGGGTGAGCCACCTTTTTCTTTGGAACAGTTTTCTCCTGTTTTCCGGGTTAGGGAGCGAGGGTTAGTATTGTCATTTGTTTGTTCTGTTTCTTTCTTAGGGTTTAGTTAGTTTTCTCTGGTGGGACTTAGTTGGTTTTGTTTATTATTTTGGCCTGGGTTCACCCTGGAGCTATGCTTCATTACCTTAAATAAAATCACCTTTTTTTACTCACAACTGGTTTTGGATGTCTGGCTTGGGAACCAGGGCGGGGATTTGTCTCTCTCTTCTCCAACCTTATGTGCGTCTCTACACGCCTAGACTAGGGGCGTAACAGGGGTCTACAAACAGAGATTTATGGCTTCTCTTTACTTGCTCCCTGTGAATTGAATTTAAAATCCTTACAGTGTACAACATCCTGAATGATCAGGTGCCATCATATCTTGAGGGCCTCATACCAGAGCAAAGACTGATGTTCAAGTCTCTCCAACTGCAGGTTTACTTTTTTTTTGAGTTTCTAAAAGTAGAATGGGAGGCAGACCCGTCTATCAGGCCTATCTGATCAGGTGACTCTGGCCCATCCCTTAGTTATGCTAATATATGCTTTGACTTTTGGGGGGATAGAAATGGTGTCTGTTTTCTGAATCTAAACTGGGTTCTGGTTCCACAGAAGCGAGGCCTCCAAATTCAAGGCTATCTTTCCCACTCTACCTTTAAATACCCTAGGAATCACAAATAAACCAGCACTCTGAGAGCAAAGTGCTCTGATGGGGCGATATGGTACTATAAGGTTTTTAAGTTATGATATGGCCTGATTTTTCAAAAACTGTGAGAAGGTTTTAAATTGGATCCTGGATTTAACAGGGAGCCAGTGAAGAGAAGCCAATATGAGAAAAAGAGCTCTTTCTTTCTAGTCCCTAAAGTACTCTGGCTGCAGCATCTTTGATCAACTGAAGGCTTTTCAGTGAGGTTTTAGGACAAAATCATGCTAATTAACTACAATAATCCATTCCAGAAGTAGTGAATGCATAAGACAAAGCATTTATTAACATAATCAAAATACTGTTATGAAACAAAAAGCAGTGAAATCTATCTATTACTTTTAAAACTGGAATCTATCTTTAATTTTTGCCTACAAACCAGTCTGCATAAGAATCACCATGACAAACTGTCTGTTTTCTTTGTTGACGTTTGTCCCCTGGCGATATTAAAATTTGAAACCCTGACAGTTTTTCCAGGTTGTATCAAACATCAGTTTCTGTTCTGCCTCAAACTGCGCTCCACCTCACGGAGAACATGATTCAGAAACCATGGTGAGGAAATCACAAACATCTCAAATAGACCGATCGGGGAAAAGATGTTGCTTTCAACCAGCTGTTGAGATAAATCATGATCAGACAACTGCAATTCTCAGATACTCCAAAACAAAGCTGAGGGTTACGCAACATTTTATGATTTTTTCTATAATACTAACCCTAAACGCACAAGTGTTTTTCAATGTTTCTAACAGCTACATGGATACTAAAAACCGTGTGTGTGTGTGTGTGTGTGTGTGTGAACGAAAAAAACTGCAGATAAGGAGCCACGGTATTTAATACTCAGTTAATGACATCACTCTAAAATATCATGCATATTATAGTGTCACTGGATATCAGATGTCCTTCAAATCAGTCAGGCTGGCCATGAAGCTTTCATACTTTTACTAAAATTTAAAACACTATAGAAAGCGTTACAGCAGGGACAAGAAAAGTGTTTTCAGTTAGATGCTTTGTACATATGACACAGTATTGACCAAACTTACCCTAGATTTGTCTGAAATTCACTAAAATGAGTGGAAAAGTCTCAGTACTTACAACACACAATGTGTTGGCCACTTTGGCTCATGCAGCAGATGCAACTGAGTCCTCTGTGAGAAGCTTCCATCAATGAAGTGACTGCAGGGGGGGAAACAGCATGCAAGGCTGTAACACATGATCCAGTATAACAGGAGACACTTAATCCAGATCCAGTCTTCAGTGGAGTACTCCCCCTTTTGTCTTTGAAATCAAAGCAAAAAACAGCAAAATTGACATCAATAAATTGGGAATTTATCTTGAGCAAGAAACACTGGTAAAGTTTGTTGGTGCTCTCGGTGGCCAACAGTAGCTGATATGTGCATGGGTCATCTGGCTCTCTGCAGGAGGTCTGTAAAGTAAAGAAGCCAAAATCAATACAGCTAATAAGCCATCAACTGAACAAAAGAGGTCAGTGCTCCCAGACAGAGAGAGATTAGAGCTGGCAGGCTGGTCTGGATACAGTGACATGAACGCCATTCATCTACATTTATTGGATTTACTGTAAAATCTTTTGTCTCCCTGACAAAAGGCAGAGATGACAGAGTTGACAGTTAAGATTTTATTAACCTGATTGCTTTTGCAGGTTTTTGAATCCCTCTCGATTTTACTGTTTTGCAAATATGGGTTACTTTATTTCTTTTAAAAAAAAACTATTGCAACTGATTTTATTAGATCTGGTGTACTGTGTATGCTGCAAAATAAGAAGCAGTCTTGTTTGATGTCAAAATTAGGTTTGCATCACACACAGACATTATATTTGCAACATTACAAACACACATATTGCAACTATGACCTAAAAAGCTTCTTGTTGGGAGCCTTTTCATGCTATAAAAACAAGTGATTTATGAAATTCCAGACTTCTCTTTATTACTAAGTTACTGGGTTTTAACAGCCTTTTGGTTATACCTGTACTTCACTTTAATTTCATCCTGTTAAACAAATAAAAAGTTTTATTGGACAGATTTGATGTTTACCTTTAAACTTCACGGTGCCATTACAGTTTTTCTCGATTGGTTTGGCTCATTTCTTGAAACCGAGATGACATTCTCAAAATAACATGGACAAATCTCCAAACCACCTTGCAATTGTTCCCAACAGAATGGCATTTTTCATTGGTTTTATCAAATTGCAAATGCTTTAGTACATGTCTCAACTGACTCTGTGCTTCTTTTCAAATGATTATGTACAAGTAGCTACAGTTAGCACAATGAGCCCACATTTAGCACATTTTCCAAATAAATAGATCTTGGCGATCTAAACTGATTAGTTGATTTTTCAGTGAAATGGTTACTCACTCCAAAACATATCAGCATGGTTTCATTGTGTAAGTCATCATATGCACAATTGTCTGTTCAACTGTCAAAATTAGTCAAAGATATAATACCATGGAAGAATATCTTGGAAGTTATGACAGTACTTGACAATCAATCAGGTGAAATTAGAACTAACGAAGGAGCAGTTTCCCACATCTCAGATGACCAATCAAACAGGTTGTTTAGATACCTGACAGGTGTTGTCTGTGATTATGGCTGCTGCCAAATGTATATAGACAGAGCTTGGCCCGGGGCCAGTTTCATTTGCAGTGTGAACATGGAAGCACCTTGCCAAGTACAACAGCAACTTCCTGCTCGAGGAAGAGGAGGAAGAAGAAGAGGAAGAGGAGGAGTGAGAATGCGTGGAGGAATAGGGGGAAGAGGCCGAGGAGCACGGAGGCACCATGATGTCCCAGATGAAATCCGGGCCACCCTTATTGACCACGTTATAAACCATCGCCTCACAATGGCAGAGGCAGGTCGCCGAGTGCAGCCTAATGTGCCTCGGTCTACAGTCTCCTCCATCATCCAAACCTTTCACAGGGAAAACAGGTACAGAACTATGCTATTGAACTATTCAGTGTTGGTGTGTGTGTAGGCCTAGAGTACTGTAATATCTTCATGTGATGTCATATGATACTATAAAAATGACAAAGAAAAAAAATGGAGAAAATACTGTGAATAGTATTCCAGTCACTGTGCAGTGCATCACACTTTTAGTACCATAAAACAGCAGTACAATTACATTGGTAACTCATTTTGTAACAAATTTACAGTGTTGACCTTTGACTTGTATGTCTAGGATTGGACGACAGCCTCAATTGGGTGGCAGAAGAAAACTTCTAAATGAACAACAAGGACGAGAAATATGCAACATGGTCATTGCAAATAATGCCATCACACTGAGACAGATTCGTAATGCAATCCTGCTAGACAATGTAATGTTCCAAAATATAAACTCTATCAGCATCTCCACAATAGACCGGGTATTGAAGAAACATCAGATGACCATGAAACAGATTTACAGGGTACCATTTGAGAGAAACTCTGACAGAGAGCAGTGCGTCGATGGCCAGGGGGATGAGGATGGTGGCCAGGAAAGAGAGGGTGACAATGGCGACCACTGAAAATATTACTGTACTATAGTTCTGAAACTTTATTTACAGTATGGTAGGCTAGAGTTTGTTTTGGTTTTTTGTTTGTGTTTATAACTGTTCACATTTACAGAATCCTGTATATGTTTTCTTTTCACAGTATGTTCTCTAATGTTAACATTTCTTTGTACGAATAAAAATGTTTACAGTTTCCTTGAGTATGAGTGGTTTATTGGAGGCTGATTTTACTGTAGAATCTTTTAGTTTTATTCATAGTGGTATTCTGTTGCTAGACCTGTGCCTCAGTGACAAAACGTCTAAGCATTTTGACTTGCAGTGCTTAAACAATGCCAAAGGTATAATGCATTTTGGGGGCATTGACTATTTATAAGAGAAGGATATTTAGTTTTGACACATGGATAAACTCTTTTGGGAGAGATATGAGCTTTTGCAGGCGATCCATGGTGTTGTGCTAAACCATCCAGGTTATTTTGACAAAAGCACTAAATGAATGCACATGTGCCAAGGCAATCGAGAAGGATCTGTGCTATTTTGACTGTACTGACCTTTTATATGGGAAAGGAATCTGCTTTTGAAGCATGGACGAAGAGTTTGGGGAAGGATATTTGATTTTGCTAGTGAGCTATAATGTTGGGCAGAACTGTAAGACCTTTTGGCCAAATGACCTTATGGTTTTGAGAATGTCATCTCGGTTTCAAGAAATGAGCCAAACCAAGCGAGAAAAACTGTAAAAGAACAGGTCTCCGATAATTACCATTGGTAATATAGAATGAACATTGACCTCACTGACTCGGTTTCTTTGCACTTTAACAAGCGTTTTTTTTTTTTAATCAGTGGTGGCAATACACTACATGATAAAGTATATCGAATGGATAATAAGAGAGTGGAAAAAGAACATTTTTGAAAATTTTCCAGTGTCTTATTAATCTAGGAATAAATGCATTGTGGTGTAAATATGGTAAATTAATCACATTTTAAAACATAACTAACTTACAGTATTTATACCACAGCTAGTCATGTTTAGAAACTAAGACCTTTTAATTAAAATATACAAAATAAATTGTAAGCATAATAAATTGTCAAATACAGGGCTGAGAATTTGCCCCTTGTATCCAGTGGGGATTGGAAACCACCCAATGACTAAATATGCTGCTAACAATAACAGCAACAGTAGTATCATGACACGATTCCAGGACACTCAATACAGTCAAAACAAAAGTTTTGGCAGTAGCACAGATTTTGTTTCATACTTTAACAGACTGGTGACCTGTCCACGGTGTACCATGCCTCTCGCCCTAAGACAGCTGGGATAGGCTCCAGTCCCCCCGCAAACCTGAATTGGATATGTGGAAGAGAATAGGTGGATGGATGGATGGAGGGACGGACGGATGGATGGACGGAGGGATGGATGGATGGACGGAGGGATGGATGGATGGATGGATGGACGGACGGATGGATGGATGGATGGATGGATGGATGGATGGATGGATGGACGGATGGATGGATGGATGGATGGATGGATGGACGGTCGGAGGGATGGATGGACGGACGGACGGATGGATGGATGGACGGAGGGATGGATGGACGGACGGAGGGACGGAGGGATGGATGGACGGACGGATGGATGGATGGATGGACAGATGGATGGGTGTTGGATGGACGGACAGACGGATGGATGGATGGATGGATGGATGGACGGACGGACAGATGGACGGATGGATGGGTGGGTGGGTGGACTTCAATTGACTTTTATTGGCAAATAAATCAAATTATGAAGAAATCTATTAGGACTAAGAAAACATCTTCCAACAATCGAGCAGCAATTTGGTGGACTCAAGGTGACAGTGATCATTTTGCTGATGCATAACTCAAGTGCACCTGACCTTCAGGACAAATAATGGCCGGAAATTCAGGAGTTTCTTCTAGAGAGATGGTTCCATCAGTTACAGCTAGTTGTCTAGATCCTGAAGCAACCCCAAACCATCACACTACCAACACCATGTTGTACTGTAGGTCTGATGTTCTTTTCATGAAATGCTGTTAGTTTATGCCAGATGTAGCAGAACTTTTATCTCATCAATCCACAGAATTTTTTCCCTTTGATGCCATTTTTGCCCAGTCTCTTTCTTTTTGTTTAATGATGAACGCTGATCTTAACTAAGGGAAGTGAGGCTTGCAGTTCTTTAGATGTTGCTCTGGTCCTTCTGTCACCTCCTGGATGAGTCGTCAATGCACTGTCGGAGTAACTTTGGTTGACTGTCCACTCCTGGGAATTTCACCACTATACCAGATTTCTCCATTTATGGATAATGGTTCTTACTGTGATTCACTGGAGTTCCAAAGCCTAAGAAATTACTGTGTAACCCTTTCCAGACTGTTAGATGTTGGTGATTTTGGTTACGTAGTGATATACTGTATGGATGTGCTGTAATATGTTGTCTTTGGAGATCTTTGAGCCTACATCACTTTCTCAAACAGGTTCTTTTTATATGATTTCTTGATTCAGCAGGTCTGGCAATAATCAGCAGTAATCATGGTTAGTGAAATTAATCTCAACTTAAAATGTGGTTAAATGTGATAGATTTGGATAGTTTTTATTATTTAAATGCAATCATTATTTAAAAACTGCATTGTTCGATTTACTCAGGTTAGCTTTGTCTAATATTAAAATTATTTTATCAAAAATGTGATTAAATATGCAAATAAAATACCTTTTATTTAACTTAAAACATGTAACTGATGTGTTCCTGATGTCCTGCGTTAAACATTTCTTCTTTTTTGTTTCTTAGTTGAGTCAAAGGTAAAGCTGGATGTTTAGACTGATTTCTGTTGGTCAGGACAAATAAAGGGCACTGGGAAGTACACTGTACCCTTTTAAAAACAAAAACTTGGGATAATGAACAGGTTCCAGGAGCAAACTAAGAATTTTCCTTTTTCTCTCTACTGTAAATGTGCTTCTCAGGGGTTATCTAAAGCAGATGAATACATCTTTTTTTTAATGGGTTTCCTTTTTACATGAAATCCAAAGATGTTGAATTTTACCTCTGAGTGTAATGTTTGACTTCATATTCCTAAAAGGAACAATTGGTCCCTTTTTCAACTTTACTTCCATGCATTAGTCACAGGAATTGCAGTATATCCTGCTGTCATGCTTTCCAACAGCCTCTATCATGGAAGCAACAATGGGAGGGCCAAGGATTGATGCAAAAACTCATCGATTATTCTTATGGTCCCCCCATAGACCTGCCACTTTCTGTCTCTCTCTCTTCCTGTCTCTCCTACATGTGAGTGTATGCTGCCTTTGTGTTTACTCGCCCACCTGATCTCTATCTGCTCATCACCTACCTGCGGTGTAACAGGACCAGCTCTCCACCACGTCCTTCCATCACTCTTCACGGTGGCGTCGTTCAGCTCACTTAGTGATAACAGTTTTCCAGTTGTTTCCAAGTTACCAGGTGCACTCTTGTACTTCAGATTCCTACAACCTCTTAAGTTTAGTCCACAGTTCGTAGTGCACATAAACACTTTAAACTGACTTCCTGTGTTTTGTCTTGCTTCAGAGTCTGCCAGTCCTAACACAGAGCAGGGAGGACATTCTAACAGAATTGTTTCCAGTACTTTTATATCAATGCATCACAAAAATGTACCTCTTTGCCACATTTAAGAAATTTCGATCAGTAGAGCTATTAGGGGGAACACGTAACAAACTTGAGTTTTGTTTAAATGCTTGACTGTTTAAATACACACTGTACATGTCCACTTGGATAGAAACTGGCTTCCAAGTTTGGAGTTTTCAGCCCGAGGTCTTGATCACTTTTGTCAGCCCTGCAGGCCAGCGGTCAAAGTTCTCGATGTTTGAAGTAGAACATTTTGAACAGTTTAACATGACAGTGGAGCTTGCTTTCCTGCTTACTGCAGAAATATATTGTACAAGATACATGGTAAAGTCTGATTTAGACTTCTGCAGGGAATATTCTCGAGCCTACAATGTAAGTGGCTGATGTCATTACCATCGTTGTGGTTCCAGCTGTTAAAAACAAGTAAAACAAGTGTGTTTCTGTGTGTGTGTTTCAACTTCTATATACACTCCATCAAGTCCAAGTCATGTTGCTTGTATTATGATGATTCTCTCACTGATAGATTCAAAGACTAGGGTGGAAAAAGTAGCTGGAAATCAACACGAGGCATAGAAAATACTGAACTGGACAGTCACAATAGCTGCATCGGCCCAATGTCACCAAAATTTCTAATGAGCTGCACGTCAGGTTGTGCTGTTTTTGGTTTTCTGTTTTCGTTTTGGGTGAAAACAGAACAGAGGTATCGGAGGTACCATTTGTTTTCCAGACACTGTAAAGATAATAGCGCTGTTCATCTGAATTAAACTGACAGCATTTTTATGATTAGGACATAGCACATACTTGTGGTCTTTTTTTTAGGACAAGTCACTTAGTTGTCACACTTCTTCCATAATTGAAGACCTATAACGATTATATTATCCCTAAAGGAGGACTTCGCTCTCAGATCGCAGGCTTACTGGTTCCTCTGGTTTCCAGTAGAATAGAAGGCAAGTCCTTTGGTTATCAGGCCCGTCTACTGTGGAACCAGCATCTGTAAGTTATGCTGCTATAGGCTCAGTTACGTGAAAATAAAGCACAAGAAGTCTCTTCTGGAAGACTACCCATAATGCACTGAACACTTCCTGTGCTTTTCTGTGCCATTATTGCATGTCATTAGTTTTTTTTTCTTTCTATTCTGTCCTGCATTTCTCTTTTTTGTCCTGTTTGTTGTCCTTTTCTCTTTTCTTTTTACCATCACCCCCACACATGTCGCGTCATATGCCTCATCTCCCTGAGCATCCGTAGAGGTCACTTCCTGTTAAAAGGGAGCTCCTCCTCCCCACAGTCACCAAGTGCTCGCTCATACCAGATGGTCTGACTGTTGTCTGAGTTCTCTTCCTTACAATATAAGCATTTTGGGACTACCGTTGTGATGTTTTGGTATTGAAATAAAATTGAATTGAATTGAATGAAAAATGGGAAAACAAGGAGGAAGGTTTGGCAAAAGTGGTGGACAAATTAAATGCGCAAGAGTGACATTCTTAATATGTGGTGCAAAGAAACGCTGCTGCAGATATTTGCTGGCAGTCTAGTAAGTATGATTAGTGTTGGATAGCAAATAGTTTGCCCATTGTAACTGGGTTTTATTCATTGACAAAGCAGCATGGTACATTAGCTTTCTCAGCAGTGTGAGTTCACCATGACCACACGCCGGGATTCTCCCTGCCTGAGAGAAAAATCATGGAAACGCATAAACAGTTTGTGTTGAGCCAGCTGCCTTTTAACTGATGTTGCCATAAGCTAATCTTGGGAACAACTGGAAACTTTGAATGCTCCATTTGAGATGTTGTCCATTGTTAGGTCGTTCCACAAAATAACTTTTAAGCCAGTAAGTTCCCTTGTCTTGTAATATTCAGACAATGATCTGTAGTCAACAGCCCTCAATTCACTCAATTCATCAAAAATCCCCAATGACTAATGTTTCTATTTTTTGAGGTTGTTTCCATGAAAAACCCTCTGACAAAGCATCATTTGTTTCTAAAAGTTGCAGACAACAGTGCTTTTACTGTGTATTTTTAAATAAGCTGTAAACGGTCTAACCATAGAAGAGCATCCTACTTGGCACCAATCAGATGTTTGACACCGCGCTGAACTATGGTTTATAATGTTTGCAGCAACACCAGGCCTTTACTTTCAGAAGGAATCAACTAGACCAGGTAAAAGGTTGAGCAGGTTTTTAAGAGGAAAACAAGGCTGCCAACAATCTTCTGATAATGATCTGATTATACAGGCAGGATTATACTTGTGCAGAAAGCTGAAACAAAACTAACGCAAATGCAAAAGCATGACGTTCTTCTCAGAAGCTTTCTCTTTATTTGGGGATTTTTGTATAAAAGCATGACTTTGGCAGTAATGTTATTGACATGTCTGCTCATACATATATAGACCCGGGATGTATGATGGAGTCACTGTAGATTAACCTGTTGGCAAGGTGTTTCACAAACTAAATCGCATCTTGCTGCAAAGACATCATTTGACTGCTCCACCATCTGTTCAGTTGTGATGCTGCTCTGCTACATTTGCAGCAGACAGTGCTGACAGGATTGGAAAACAATGGGTCAGAGATCCTTTGCTCGAAAAACTGCATTTCACATTTGAGAATCATTTTCCTGCATAAATACGTACATGTTGTGCTATTGCTGCAAAATGGAGAAAATTCAATTCAATTTTATTTTATTTATGTAGCACCAAATCACAACAACACTCACCTCAAGGTGCTTTATATTGTAAGGTAGATGTTACGGGTCCCAGATGTGAAGACCACAATAACAAAAAGAATACAAATCTGTAAAAATAAAGGTAGAGTCTCAGAGAAAGAATCACAGGAGCACTCGTGTCTTTTCCCAAATTGCATCTGAGAGGACAGGAAGTTGGTCCACTCTAGGCAACCGCGGGCGAACGACTACAGTGTCAACAGTTCCGCTTATTATTTCTCACTTTTACTCTCCTCAATTGTTATGGACTACACGTAATGAATGTAAAATAATAATTGTCTTAATTGCTGACATATGTTTTTCTTAAAAATAATACAATTTACCAAAATGTGGTAGCACATTTGTGTTCACCACACGCTCCCCAACAGCAAAAGTGGCTCCTGACACTTAACTTGAATTTAAAAAAAACCTTTAAACTAACAAAGTCTCTTTACAGAAGTCCCTGGAATATTCCTCTTGCCCAGGTGTCCTTAGACTTCAGGCATTCTTCTTCCTGAGATTTCTGTTCGATTCAATAGCAAGGAACAACATATGAAACAGGTAAGTAAGGGCTAAGGGTGAGGGGAGAGGGGTAGGGGGGTTGGGAGTAGAGAAGAGGGTAGTAGAGGGAAGGATATGGCGAAGGCTGGACGTTGATGGTGTTCACCGCAGGATGAGCCTGATAGGCTGGTTGACCCAAGGATGGGTAGGTGAAGAATGTGGTGGGACGTCTCTGCCTGCTGGACTGCCTAAGATGAGATGGTGGCTCTGGATGGATGTCATCCCCTGGCTCCACCCTGGGTTCCGGCTCTGGGTCAGGAACCTCTACTGGATCAGGACTGGACTCAGTGACGTCAACTTCTTCTTGAACCTGAGGCATCTCCTGATCGTCACTTAGCTGAGGTAGGTCTGGGTCTCTTAACACAATTAGATCCTCTTCCGGAACCATGGCACTTTTTTTTCTAGGTTGGACACGAGCCCTTAAGACTTGTCCTAGTTCACTTGGACCGGAGCTCCGTTGCGCTCCACTTGGAACTGGTGTGACTGGAGAATGGCCCCCTCGAGGGTATCTGGGTACACCAAGCCAGTACAATGGTTCACCCTCTTCCGAGTCAGTTGTGTCAGGGTTCGGCTTTGGTGTCATTGGTCTTCCGGTGGACTTCTTGTTTCTCTTGTGTGGTCTTGTAGCCTGACTTTGGATAATGTCCACTGGCAAGTCATTTACTTGTAACAACAAGTTCCTGTGCAAGGTGCGAACAGGACGGCCTCCCGCCTCTGGACTCACTTTGTAGACGGGGTTGTCGCCCACTTGCTCCCTCACAATGTAGACCGTTTGCTCCCAGTAGGGTCTCAGTTTGCCAGGGCCCCCCCTTTCACTCAGGTTTCGTACCAGTACTCGGTCTCCTGCCTGTAGCATTACTCCTTTGCATCTTTTGTCATAGTTTGCTTTGCCTTTGGAACTTGACTGTTGACTGTTTGCATTTGCAATGCGGTATGCTTCTGTCATCTTCCCTTTCCATCTTTCTGCATACCCATGTGGTGTCTCAGTGTTGTTTTCTGCCATGAGACCAAAGAGAAGGTCTACTGGAAGACGAGGGTGTCGACCATACAAGAGGTAGTACGGAGAGAAGCCAGTCGATTCATGCTTGGTACAATTGTAAGCATGGATAACATGGGGTAGATGTTCCTTCCAATTTTGTTTCTCCTTTTCTCCCAGTGTACGCAGCATCTGTAACAGGGTGCGATTCAGTCTTTCAGTAGGGTTGCATTGGGGATGGTAGGGGGATGTCCTTGAGTGACCAACGCCTGCGAGTTCTCTTAGGGACTTGAATAACTTATTCTCGAACTCGCGACCCTGGTCGTGGTGGAGCTTGGAGGGGTAGCCGAATTTGGGAATGTAGTCATTGAAGAGGCGGTCTGCCGCGGTCTTTGCGGCCTTATTCTTGGTGGGATACGCTTGTGCGAACCTGGTAAAATGGTCTACAACAACCAGTATATATTCAAACCCACCTTTACAAGACTCTAAGTGCAGGAAGTCAATGCAAACAAGCTCAAGAGGGGAGCTGGATGTTATGCTACCCATGGGTGCTCTCTCGTGTGTCGTTGGCTTCTTCTGCTTGATGCACTGACACTTCCTTGTGACGTACTCTTCAATTTCTCTCTTCATGAAAGGCCAATAGAACCGCTCTCGAGCCAGGTTCAAGACTTTCTCCACGCCGACATGGCCCATGTTGTTGTGGAGGTGTGTGAGAGCTACCTGTCTGTAGAGAGTAGGTAGGACCAGCTGCTTGCGTCCTGTAGTCTTTCTATAGAGAAGGTCATTCTCCATGTGCAGCCGACTCCACTCTCTCAACAGTCTCTTTGTGTTAGTGTCAGCCTTGTCATCTTCTGTTGGTCTTATGTCCTTCTCTACCATGTCAATGACTTTTCCGATTGCTGGATCTGCTCTCTGCGATTGTACAAGTTGGTCATGACTGATTGACTGTAGAGGTTCTTTGAGGGGTAGGTTTGGTGCGGTGAGGTTAAGGGCTGCAATCCATGCTACGTCTCCTTGCTTCGCTCTTCTGCTCCCTTCCCAAACCGCACATACGGCTTCCTCCGACAGTTCCTCTGAGCACTCTCCCATGAACCTCTCAATGTCAAGTGGGCAACGTGACAGCACATCTGCATCAATGTTTACTTTTCCCGGCCGGTATTTGATGTCGAAGTGGAAATCTGCCAATTGTCCGACCCAACGGTGTCCAACTGCGTTGAGTTTTGCTGTGCTGAGGACATATGTCAAGGGATTGTTATCTGTAAAAATGGTGAAATGTGGAGCATAGTAGAGGTAATCCTTAAACTTGTCACAAACTGCCCACTTGAGGGCGAGAAACTCTAGTTTTCCGCTGTGCAAGTGGTAGTTTTGTTCAGCAGGTGTGAGCGTGCGAGACCCATACCCAATCACTCTCATCTTGCCTTGTTGGTTCTGATATAGGACGGCACCAAGGCCTCTCTGGGATGCGTCCGTGTGCAATATAAAAGGGCGGGTGAAATCAGGGTACGCTAACACTGGTGGCTGAGTGAGCATGTCGATCAAGCGCTCAAGGATCTCTTGGTGTTCTTTGTTCCACTGTATCAGGGCTCGAGAAGGCTGCTGAGTGTGTTTTGCTCTGCCTCTAGTTGGCTTTGGTGGCAGTGTGTTGGACGGGACTTGGAGCAAGTCATACAACGGTTTGGCTATGCGGGAGAAGTCCTGCACATACGTCCGATAGTAGCTTAGGAATCCCAAAAGCTGCCTGACTTCTCCGACGGTCTGTGGCCTTTTGTGTTTGAGTGCCTGTACTGCCTCGGTATCTTTGGGGTCCACCTTTACTCCATCTGCAGATACCAATCGGCCGACATAGCGAACCTCTTTACGGAACAGCTCACACTTCTCGGGTTTTAGCTTTACACCATGCCGTTGTAGGGCTTGGAGGACTTTCTGTAGCACTTGGACATGTTCGTCAAACGACTTGGAAAAACAAAGCACGTCGTCAAGGTAAGGGATACAGCACTCGTCTCTGAGGGTGTCAAGCATTTCTTCCATGCTCCGTTGGAAGGCTGCTGGGGCATTAGACAGTCCAAAGGGTATCCTCACCCATTCATAGAGGCCCCACGGGGTAGTGAATGCCGTCAGGTACCTTGAGCCTTCTGCGATGAAACCTTGATGATAAGCTTTACCCTGATCCAGGATCGAGAACCAGCTGTAACCACCTAGCGAGTCTGTGAGATCTTGGATCCGGGGGAGTGGGTGTCTGTCTGGCACAGTCTTGTTGTTTAAGAGACGATAATCGATGCACAAACGCAAAGACCCATCCTTCTTCCTTACGCAAATGACTGGAGCAGCATACGGCGACTGTGACTTCACTACCCATCCCTTGACAATCAGCTCTTGAATATACTCCTTCACTTCCCTGTAAAGGGGTTTAGGGATAGAAGCATAAGCCCTCTGGACTGGTGTATCATCTTTGAGCCTGATTTCCATTTGTAGTGAAGGGATACAGCCTATGTCTGTGCTGCTACGAGAGAACGCCTCACACTCTTCCCTTAACACCTTTTCAACTGACTTCTGTTGGTCCGGACTCAGGTGGCTAAGATCAACTGGGGGTAGCCATGACTCAGTGGACAGTTCAGAAACAGGGGTGGCTGCGCTCACCTCAGCTATGGTGATGGGGCTCTGTGTGGGTTGAGTCAGCTCTGATGTGTTTGTGGGTCGGTCTGCCTCAATAACTTTAGCGACATGTTGAATAGTACCCAGGGCTGTTCTCTTCGGTAGAATTATTTCGTGTTTGGAGTGGTTAGAGATGGGGACCTTAACAAATGGCCTTTGAGGGTTGTTGATCTCAAGGAGCCCTTCCCCAACACTCAGGTGTCTCAAGGCAGTGTTCTCGTCGGGTTCGTACAGCACCAGGGGGTCACAAATGTCAAAACTTTGGGGTACTCTGCACCACACTTGGACTGCTTTTCCAGCAGGAATGGTCACATTGCTCTTCCCAATTCTCACTGTGGCTGGGTCACATTCTGCTCTTTGTGGTACTTGTATGAAGTTTACCATAGCCATCACTTGCTCTTCGTCTGTACCAAAAGCTTTGCGTAGGAGACTATACAATAAAGCACTGGCCTCTCGGTCTGACTCTTGTGTTTGGATAATGGCGCCAAGCACGTTCGCTCCCAGGAGGGGCTGAGGGAGTGACAGCTTACTGACAAGGAAAAGGGCTTGCACAGTAAGATTGGGATCTTCGTGACCAGCAAGAGTGACTGTAAGTTCAACCCACCCATCATAAGGAACTGCTTGTCCGTTAACCGCATAAACTTCAAGTCCATCATTTAACAGCTCTTGGAGGGGTCGCACCTGATAGTTAGGAATAAACCGCTGAACCCACTGTCTGTCCACTAAACTCACTTGTGAGCCGGAATCAAATAACACTGTCACTGGATAGCCACCAATCAAACACTTGAGGAGGCTTTTCTTTCCAACTAGGGGGACTTTACAGCTGTTTGGTGTTAAACTTTGGCAAGGGGTTACCTGTTGCTTTCTCTGGTCTCGCTTTGGCTGCCTTCTTTTTAGCTTACTGCGACGTCTTGCACACTCAGTAGTAAGCTGTGCAGAGGAAGACCTTACTGGCTGGGACTGTGACTGTTCTGATATCAAAAGTTTTTAAGGTAGACTGTTTTCTTGGATTTGGTAAATGTTTAAATATGCAATTGTAACTCTCTGGTGCCACCTTAAAACCTGTAGTCTGTAATAGGACATGATGTCGTCGGTAAACAGGAAGTAAGTCTGTGAATTAAGGAGAAGGCATGTGCAGCATGGTGGCCTTAGCCAGATAAATCCAGTGGCATCCACATACATCCTATGCCTTTGGTAGCATTGTGGGTATGTATAGACTTGTTTTATATTTTATGTGCATGTATAGACCACTTTCTTTCAAGTAAGTTCATTTTTTTGTAAGTTTAATGATAAAACCAATCTTATGCAGTTTAAGCTAGCAATCGCTTATGGAGCTAGTTAAAGGGGAATGACAAACATATTGGAGGCATTCATTATAGTAAGACTTGTTAAAATCATAATTTGATGTTTGTATTTGACTTAAAAAGGGAAGTAATTCATATGAACATTGCATGTTGACATATTAAAAAACTGGGTTAATATATTTTCATCGTTATATATGTACATGGTGAATAAGTACAGTGATTATGCCTTGTACTGTTTGTTACAGTTTCACCTTTCCCTGTGTCAATAAACCTGTGAACCGGGAATCGTGTCATCAGAGTCTTGATGTGGGGAAGGAGTTTAGCTGACTGCCCAACCATAGCAGAGGCAGTACAGTGAAACCACACTTCCTAGCGGGCAAGATAACGTGGAAACGCCGACAGATGGTAGGGAGACCATCATCACAATCAACTAATGGACAATTAGCACATCTAAGCAGAGATTCGCTGAGAAATTGTTCAGTCCCAGTCAGAAGAAAGAACCATGTCAAAAACGCATTCGCACGCTCCTTCTGTGCACTCCTATGCATCATCAACTGGGTCTGCTGCAGCCAAGGCACGAGCACGTGCAGAAGCAGCAAAGGCTCGTCTTTCTTATGCTGAGGAGGAAATAAACCTAAAACTAGAAAAGGCTAAATTGGAAGCCTCAATGCAAATGCTAGAATATAAGAAAGAAACTGCTGCAGCCATTGCGGAGGCAGAAGTGCTAGAAGCTGCAGCTGATATCAATAGTGAAAGACGTAGTTGTGACCTTGTACTAGATTCTGACCCTCTAGAAACTATTCAACGGACACAACAGTATGTTGCGGACCAAGGCAAAGTATCAGAGACAGAGCATCAGCGGCATGAAAGTGTTACGCCAACAAAATCACAGCCGTTCCCCAGCTCACATGGAGTTCAGATCTGTAAGGAAGAAGATGTTCACGAGCCACGACAAGTAAGATTTGAACACAGTTCTGCTACTCCAACCCAGAATCTCAGATCTCAAAATGACTATAGTGGTGCATTTCCCTCAGCCTATCCCATATCTCCTAACGCCAACTATGGCAGCCCCAACCCAAATGATTTTGTGAGATATCTTGCACGGCGTGAACTTGTGTCTACAGGCTTACTTCAATTTAATGACAAGCCACAGAACTACAGAGCCTGGAAACGCTCATTTCTATCTGCAACCAGTGGCTTAGATTTGACTGCGAGTGAAGAGATGGATCTTCTTTTAAAGTGGCTTGGCAAGGAGTCAAAAGAACACGCAGAGCAGATCAGAGCAATTCATGTTAATCATCCAGGAGCTGGGCTGGATATGATATGGGAAAGACTTGATAGAACCTACGGCTCAACAGAGGCAATAGAGGATTCTCTCTTCAAGCGCATTGACACATTTCCAAAGGTAGGAAATCGAGACTATGCTGAGTTAACAAAGTTGAGTGATCTTCTGATGGAACTTCTTTTGGCTAAGGATGAAGGAGACCTACCTGGACTTTCATTCCTTGACACAGCAAGAGGTGTCAACCCAATCGTGCAGAAGCTCCCCTTTCGTCTGCAAGAAAAGTGGGCTTCAGCTGGTGCATCGTACAAGCGGCGAGAGCATGTGCCGTATCCGCCCTTTACCTTTTTTGTAGAGTTTGTTAGCCAGGAGGCTAGCATTGCCAACGATCCAAGCTTCAACTTCATCACTCAGACAGACATTAGTCCCAGGACTGAAAAGTTAGCGTGGCAGCCAAACAAGCATAGAGGAATCTCAGTCTGTAAAACGGACGTATCCTCCAGAGCTAGTTCTGATTCTAGTAAGTTCTCATCAAAGCTTGATGATTGTGATAAAGTATGCCCCATTCATGGGAAACCACACCCATTATGCAAATGTCGTGCATTCAGAGAAAAATCGATTGATGAGCGCAAGATGTTCTTGAAGGAGCACAATTTGTGTTTCAAATGCTGTTCAGCATCATCGCACCTTGCTAGGGATTGCAAGGTCAAAGTGCAGTGTTCTGAGTGCAAAAGTGAAAGGCACAACACAGCTCTACATCCAGGGCCTGCACCTTGGATAGAAGTGAAGGACTCTGCTCCAGACCATGGCGGGGAGGAAGTTGAAACTTTTCCTCAATCGGACATCACAGCCAAATGCACAAAGGTTTGCGGGGGAGATCTGATGGACCGATCCCATTCCAAAATATGCCTCGTGAAGGTATATCCAGCTGGGAACAGAGAAAAAGCAGTGAAGCTGTATGCAATTTTGGATGAGCAAAGTAACAGGTCGTTAGTTCGCTCACAGTTTTTTGAAGTGTTTGGTGACAAAAGCCCATGTGCGCCATACATACTGAGAACATGTGCAGGAGTAAAAGAATCATCAGGTAGGAGGGCAAGTGGCTATGAGGTGGAATCTCTTGATGGGACTGTCCGCATTCCATTACCCAGTCTCACAGAATGCAATGAAATTCCCAACAACAGGGATGAGATTCCAACCCCTGATGTCGCTATTCATCATGCACATTTAAAGTCACTGGCACACCTCATCCCAGATCTGGACCCAAATGCCCAGATCATGCTTCTTCTAGGGCGGGACGTTATCAGAGTACATAAAGTCCGCAAACAGGTGAATGGTTCACACAACCAGCCCTATGCTCAGAAGTTAGATCTGGGGTGGGTTGTTGTGGGCAACGTGTGTCTTGGCAGTGTCCATAGGCCATCAGCAATCAGCTCCTTCTATACAAATACCACAGAGCTGCGAAGGCCATCTATCTTTAACCCATGCCCTAATGTGTTTTGTGTTAAAGAAAGGTACAGCGCCATCCAGGTTGCAGACCATCTTCCAGCATGTCCTGAACAAGAGTCCATCTGCGATGTTGACCATCTTGGATGCAATGTGTTCAAGAGGACCAAAGAGGATAACCAAGTTGCTCCTTCAATTCAGGACGCTTCATTCATGAAAATAATGAAGGCTGGACTACAGAAAGACACAAATAACAGCTGGGTAGCCCCTTTACCCTTCAAGAGTCCACGTCAGCAGCTTCCTAACAACAGGCCTCAGGCACTGAAGCGTCTCAAGTCTCTCATTCACAACTTTGAGAGGAAGCCTGAAATGAGGGAACACTTCCTTAGCTTCATGGAACAGATGTTCAAAAATGGTCATGCAGAGTTGGCTCCTCCGTTGGGTGAGGAGGAAGAGCGATGGTATTTACCAACATTCGGTGTGTACCATCCCAAGAAACCAAAGAAGATCAGAATAGTTTTTGACTCCAGTGCTCGATTCAATGGTGTGTCACTCAACGATGTGCTGTTGACGGGGCCTGATCTGAACAACACACTGCTGGGTGTATTGATTCGCTTTAGAAAGGAAGCTGTTGCATTCTCAGCAGACATAGAACAAATGTTCTACTCTTTCTTGGTCAGAGAAGAGGACAGAAACTTCTTGAGGTTTCTATGGTTCCGTGATAATGACCTCTCCAAAGATATCGTGGACTACCGCATGACAGTCCACGTGTTCAGGAATAGCCCCTCGCCTACAGTGGCTATTTACGGCCTGCATCAATCCGTTCAGGTCAGTGAGTTCCATGCTGACCCTGATGTAAAGCATTTTGTGATGCGAGACTTTTATGTAGATGATGGACTGAAGTCTCTGCCTACAGTCGAAGCAGCTATCAACTTGTTAAAGAAGACACAGGATGTCCTCTTCAGGTCTAACCTGAGGCTGCATAAGATCGCAGCAAACAAGAAGGAGGTCATGAGAGCCTTTCCTTCAAGAGACTATGCAAGTGACCTTAAAGATCTTGACCTTGATGCAGACACAGTACCGATGCAGCGCAGTCTCGGGCTCAACTGGAACCTTCAAACAGATTGCTTTGTCTTCAGTGTCTCCCAGGAGACAAAACCTTATACTCGCCGGGGAGTCTTATCTATCATTAACAGTCTCTACGACCCTCTTGGGTTTGTAGCACCAGTTGTCATACAAGGCAAGGCCATTCTGCGAGAGCTCACTGCTGAGAATGGTGACTGGGATGCGCCATTACCTCGAGACAAGGAGGAAGCTTGGGCCTCGTGGAGAGCTTCACTGACAGAGTTGTCAAGTCTGACGATACCCAGACCCTACACTGAAACTTCACCATCGACAGCTGTCAACAGAGAATTGTGTGTTTTCTCTGACGCTTCAACAAAAGCTATTGCTGCAGTAGCATATCTTAGAGTCACAGACACTGCTGGAAACCAGCATGTGGGGTTTGTCATGGGAAAGGCCAAGCTGGCTCCTCGTCCAGAGCACACAATCCCGAGATTAGAACTCTGTGCAGCAGTACTGGCTGTTGAGTTGTCAGACCTGATCTCAGCAGAACTTGATCTTCAGCTTAATGCTGTGACTTATTACACAGATAGTAAGGTGGTTCTGGGCTACATTTGTAATGAGACCAGGCGTTTTTATGTGTATGTAAGTAATCAGGTCCTGCGCATTCGAAGATCCTCCGGTCCACGCCAGTGGCACTACGTGGCCACAAACCAGAACCCTGCAGACCATGCAACACGTTCTGTTGCTGCAGGCACTTTAAAAGACACCAACTGGCTTAGTGGACCCAGGTTTCTGTCCAAACCAGAGCAAGACATCCCTGACATCACCTTTGATCTTGTGGACCCAGGTTCAGATCCAGACATCCGACCGCTTGTGTCCACATTAAGCACTGCCACAGCATCCAAGCAACTTGGGTCCCAACGATTCACCAAGTTTTCTTCGTGGCAGTCACTGACTCGTGCAGTCACCATCTGAAACATATTGCCAGTTGTTACAACATGATCACAACAAACAAACCTTGTAAGGGCTGGCATCTTTGTAAGACAGGATTTAGTGTTGAGGAATCCACCCAAGCCTCAGACATCATCATTCGAACAGTCCAAGAAGAGGTTTATGGCGAGGAGATCAAATGTATCATAATACACAAAGAGGTTCCCAGAAGTAGTCCTCTGAAAAGTCTCGATCCCTTTATTGATGCACATGGCCTACTAAGAGTCGGAGGTCGTCTTCACTATTCGAGTCTTGCTCAGAGTGAGAAGACTCCTGTGATTATTCCAGGGAATCATCATATTGCAACCCTGCTCATTAGACAGTACCACGAACAAGTTCACCATCAAGGGCGTCTCTTTAGGGAAGGGGCCGTCCGTGCAGCTGGATTTTGGATAGTTGGTGGAAAGAGAAAAGTGAGCAGCATCATCTACCGATGTGTGACATGCAGAAGACTTAGAGCTCCAGTAAGCTGCCAAAAAATGGCCAGCCTTCCGGCAGATCGTCTCTCAACAGACCCTCCCTTCACAAATGTTGGCCTTGATGTGTTTGGTCCTTGGAGTGTTTCTGCACGCCGGACTAGAGGAGGCCTCTCACACAGCAAAAGGTGGGCCGTGATTTTTACATGTATGAGCGTAAGAGCCGTACATATTGAAGTCATAGAATCCCTCGACACATCCAGCTTTATCAACGCATTAAGGCGGTTTCTAGCAGTTAGAGGGCCGGTCAAAAGTATTCGATCAGACAGAGGCACTAACTTTGTGGGTGCTTGTCAGTCCTTGAAGATACCCTCTAACATCGACCACAATGGCGTCAAGTCTTATCTGTCAGCCCAAGGATGCTCTTGGACATTCAACCCTCCACATGCCTCCCACTTTGGTGGAACGTGGGAAAGGATGATTGGTCTGGCTAGAAGGATTCTTGACTCCATGTTCCTCCAGCTCAAGGGGAAGCTGACCCATGAAGTGTTGGTAACTTTCATGGCAGAAGTAGCAGGCATCATTAATGCCCGGCCTCTTGTTCCTGTAACAACTGACCCCGACAACTCATTCATTCTTACGCCAGCTGCTCTTCTAACACAGAAGGTAAACTGTGTTCCTGCTCCTCCAGGAGAGTTTGGAGCCGCTGACCTCTACAAGCATCAGTGGAGACAAGTCCAGCACCTGTCCAACACCTTCTGGGACAGGTGGCGCAAGCAGTTCCTTCCAACATTGCAATCACGTAGGAAGTGGCAGTCATCTAACCCAAACATTAAGCCAGGGGATGTTGTTCTCCTCAAGGACAGTCAAGTACAAAGAAATAAGTGGCCACTTGGTCTGGTAACACAGACCTTCCAAAGCAAAGATGGTAAAGTTCGCCAGGTCGAGGTCAAGGTCATCAAGCCAGGAGGAGAAACATTGTTTGTGAGACCCATTACAGAAATAGTACTTCTTCTGGCTTCAGATGTCTAGGTGTTGAACTGTCATTGACAAAGTGTGGTGGCGTTAATCACGCCAGGCGGGGAGTGTTCTGATATCAAAAGTTTTTAAGGTAGACTGTTTTCTTGGATTTGGTAAATGTTTAAATATGCAATTGTAACTCTCTGGTGCCACCTTAAAACCTGTAGTCTGTAATAGGACATGATGTCGTCGGTAAACAGGAAGTAAGTCTGTGAATTAAGGAGAAGGCATGTGCAGCATGGTGGCCTTAGCCAGATAAATCCAGTGGCATCCACATACATCCTATGCCTTTGGTAGCATTGTGGGTATGTATAGACTTGTTTTATATTTTATGTGCATGTATAGACCACTTTCTTTCAAGTAAGTTCATTTTTTTGTAAGTTTAATGATAAAACCAATCTTATGCAGTTTAAGCTAGCAATCGCTTATGGAGCTAGTTAAAGGGGAATGACAAACGTATTGGAGGCATTCATTATAGTAAGACTTGTTAAAATCATAATTTGATGTTTGTATTTGACTTAAAAAGGGAAGTAATTCATATGAACATTGCATGTTGACATATTAAAAAACTGGGTTAATATATTTTCATCGTTATATATGTACATGGTGAATAAGTACAGTGATTATGCCTTGTACTGTTTGTTACAGTTTCACCTTTCCCTGTGTCAATAAACCTGTGAACCGGGAATCGTGTCATCAGAGTCTTGATGTGGGGAAGGAGTTGACTGCCCAACCATAGCAGAGGCAGTACAGTGACTCTGCGCCGGCCTCTGGCTGTCCCTCGACAGAGACCGATTCCTGTTTCCCTGAGTTTTGGTCCGCTTTAAACATCCCACCGCTCAGTGTCCTGACTCGCAGCATACAAAGCAATGACTACAGTCCTGCAAGTTCTGTTCAGTACACTTTGGACAAAGGAACGCTTTCTTTTGAGGAGGTCTGTTGGGGTTGGCTGGGGTTTGGAAAAGCGGGTTGGGAGGTGGTTGTGGGGACAGCTGGCAAGGCTTTGCCTCCTGTTGTTTAATTAGGCTGGCGACCATGTTAGTTAGAGTCTCTACTTGGGCGGCAAGTTGTTTGATTGTTGGTGAGGATTGTTCTTTGGCTATCTTGTCATTTGCTTCGATCCCAGCACTTTGGGCTTGTGCACTCTTTTGGCGGGCGACTTGGCCTAACCTTCGCTGGTGTTCATTTTCATCACTGATAATCTTTGTGACCTCACTAAGAATCTCTTCGTCAGTGACATTGTTGTTTGAGGTGAGAGGTCTTAGTCTTTGTCGCAAGTCTGCGTACTTAGCCCCCAGGCTTTGATAGATTGTGTGGAGGAAAACTTCCTGGACAGTTCTTGGGTCATAGGAGATCTCAGTGTTGGCCTGCTTCGACTGAAAAATAAGCTTCTGTTTAAGTCCAATCATGCGATACAGAAACTGCTGGGGCATCTCTTGTTCACTTTGTCTAGCACACATTAACTCCTGGAGCATTTCAGTTGTCGCTTTTTCTCCGAGATGAGACCTCAGAAAGCCCTGAAGTTCATGGAGAGACAGGTCATCTTTGAGCATTAACATGTCCCGGAAAGTGCCAGGCTTCACAATTCTCAACACACCTCGAACAATTTCAGCCTCCACAAATCCTTCTTTAACTCCTTCATTAATCTGCTTGGTGAGACTGTTGTAGCTGATTTCGGAACTGTTGTCTCCAATCTGTCCTCCAAACACTTTGAATTCTCTGCGTGGCAAGTACGAAAGGTCTCTTACAGTGACTGGCTGCTTAGGGCTAATCTGTATGATTGGTTGTGGTTGCAAATTGCTCTGCTGGCGTGCTACAGCAGGTGACTGGGCCCTTACAGTTCCATATAGTCTTAGCCTCTCACCCAGTATCTCATACGCTTTCCTCAACTCCTCTAACTGTTGTGTTTCTGCGTTTGCATAGGGGTTTGGTGATATATCTGGTGGATCTTCCGGCGGTTGTGGGTCTAGCACGGTATTAGATGGTTGTGGACTGGGCATGGCATGTACTTCATTCTCACCAGCTGTTTGCACGGCAGGATTACTTCCCTGGATGACCAGATTAATCAAATCATTCAGCGTCAACAAATGACTCATGCCCTCATCTTCAAGTTGCAATAGTGTATTTGACTGCATGTAGGAGGTGATATAGTCCATACAACCTTCTTTATCATCCTGACTGAGCTGTGTAGTGTCTTTGTTTTCTGATGCGAGGCTCTTAGCGAGTTCGAAGAGGTCTTGACCTTGGAGTGAAAACAAGCGTCTCCTGATATTCCAGGCGAGTTCCTTTCTCTCGGTCGACATGTTGTATGTATTTCTGATTATCCTTCAGCTCGATAGTGACCAGGATGCGTCACACTCCCCTCACTGCAGTACGGTTCCACGTCGAGGCAAAGGTCCCCTTTTCACCTCACTACCTGGACACCTACTCGCTGGCTTGGCTGGAGTAACGGCCTTGTCACGATTGTGTCGTGGTTCTGGTATCACTGGATCTGCCCTCGACGACTGTAGAGGAGAGATCCCGGACGAGCCCCCACAGTTTGTTACGGGTCCCAGATGTGAAGACCACAATAACAAAAAGAATACAAATCTGTAAAAATAAAGGTAGAGTCTCAGAGAAAGAATCACAGGAGCACTTGTGTCTTTTCCCGAATTGCATCTGAGAGGACAGGAAGTTGGTCCACTCTAGGCAACCGCGGGCGAACGACTACAGTGTCAACAGTTCCGCTTATTATTTCTCACTTTTACTCTCCTCAATTGTTATGGACTACACGTAATGAATGTAAAATAATAATTGTCTTAATTGCTGACATATGTTTTTCTTAAAAATAATAAAATTTACCAAAATGTGGTAGCACATTTGTGTTCACCACATAGACCTTACAAGAATACATACAGAGAAAAACCCAACAATCATATGATCCCCTATGAGCAAGCACTTTGGCGAGAGAGGGAAAAACTCCCTTTTAACAGGAAGAAACCTCTAACAGAACCAGGCTCAGGGAGGGGCGGGGCCATCTGCTGTGACAGGTTGGGGTGAGAGAAGGAAGACAGGATAAAAAACATGCTGTGGAAGAGAGACACAATGTAGCCATTTGATGCCCAGCACTGTCTGTATCAATTCCAACTGTATTAATTCATGGAAAAATTTGATCACATGCTAAAATGAAACTATTTAAAGTGCTTTGCGGGGTCCCTGGGTTCACTGGATTCAGGAAAGAATTCTTACCCCGAAGCACTGTTGCTCATCTTCAAACTTTTGTAGTTTTTTATACACAACCATCAGGGTCATACATCTGGATAAAATATGGCATACACGTTTCAAAAGCTCCACAGATTGAAATGAATGTTGGACACAATGAGTGTTGGACACAGTTTTAGTAGATATCCTCAAATGGAAATGGGGAAAAACTACAAAAAAATAAATCTAAACAGTCTCAGCTACTGAAGAACTTTTGGCTTTTTGATTGGGATGATGTAATAATGCTTCTCTAAATTTTGTAAAGTACCCTCTCATCAAACCTCTCTACATAAACAGTGTTTATAAAGTTGTTTATAAGTTGCTGTGAATTGATATGGCCAAGTTGACACTGATCAGATAAGCCAGCCTGCTAGATCAATTAAGTGGAGAAACACTCAAACTGATACCACTGCACAGTTTTCATAGGAGCATCCCACATTCTCAACTCTGCTGCTCAACCCACAAATGTGGTGCCATTTAAGGATAAATAAACAGGTTTTCCAACGGTATAAGGTTTATTGCCAAGAAGCCTCGTTACACAAAAAAATAATCAACCAAATTATTTTCTTTATGATTATTGTGAGAGATTATACAAAAGTATTGGGACCCCTATACAATACACTTACATGAGCTTTTATCACATCATTCTTAATCCACACATATTAATATGGAGTTGTTCTTGCTTTGCATTTGCTTCCATAAGATCCTGGAGTGTGTTGTTGGAATTTTTTTGGGCTCTGTGTGAGCCGGTCAAAACTTATCCAACCATTTTTTTATGGACCTTGTTTTGTGAATTGGAACACATTCATGCTGGGACGGAAAAGGGTTTTCCCAAAAACTGTTACGGCAAAGTTGGAAGCATAGAATTGTCTAAAATGTCCTGGGAAGCTGACACATAAGATTTTCCTTTATTACCAACCTCAGGGAACAAAAAAAACAACAAAAAACAACCCCATGGTGTTATCCCTCCTCTACCAAACTTTATTCTTTGCATGCAGTCAGACAGGTAACATTCTCCTTGCAGATCCAGTCAGTACCAGTGATACCACTTACAGTTGAAAATTGACCTCTAGGAGGCAAGAATTTCACAAACTGACTTTTTCAACCATGGTAAACAGCTTGATACTGTTACAGTATCAAACTTGGATGCAGTGTGCCCAATTCTTTTTATAAATATTTGCAAAAGTAGACTACAGATTGTATAAACATGTGGCAATGTCAATACCCTGTATACCTGAATTCGTTGTTTTCTTACAGGGTGATGAGCGCCACTAGGCGATGTTAAAAATCTTGAAAAGTGCAGTTTTTACAACAGACTCCTTTACGAACAAATCTTATAGCCACCCTGATACAGTTTATTTAATGCAACACCCGAGTAGAAGGTAGACCTCTGTTTACCAATATCTCTCTGTGTGAATGTCCCGTGGCAATCTCATTAATTGCGTAATGGATATAAAAGATCGAACCATAAATCTTCCCTCACTTAATTCCAGGAGTCTTTCCAAAAACAACAAAGCCCCAGGATCCCCGGATGACCCTCAGAGTCAGGAAATTGTTGAACAACACAACTTGATCCAGCAACACCAATAAATGCAGTCCATTCCTGGAAGCTGCAGGAGCCCTCATGGATCTTAGTGAAAGACTGCTATTTTGGAAAGAGCAATATTCTAAACACGATAACATAACTTGTGTTTATGGAGACAAATCTCCATAAACACGAGTTATGTTATCCTGTTGTATTTCTACGTGCGAGAGACTGACTTTCGTGTCTTTTTCTCTTACCCAGCACACAGGCTCCATCTGGTTAAAAAATACTCAGTGTTCAGAGGAAACCATAGACTCGCTGTAAAAGTGGGGTGCTTTTTTAAAAAAGTTATTATGCCACAGTGTGCCATTGTTAACCCAGTACTATGCAACAGCAATTCCTGACACACCACAGTGGTTCATTGTGCAGAGAGTGCACAAGAAGTGTGACTGTATCCTGTCTTTTTAATTATGTATTGATAAGACCCCAGGGAGTGACCCAATTTCAATCCCAACAAGCTTTTAGTCAGTGTGGGACATGGTAATGTGCAAAAACATGTATGTTCCCTTTCTCAGAATTAAGTGAATTATTAAAGCCAAACAATCTGGATCTTCTGTGTTTGGGTTACTTTAGCTGCGGTCCAGTCCTCGAGGAACTCAGTCATCTTGTTTGACAGTGAACACAGAGGAAAGACAGGCTGTGATTTAACACAACTGATTATCCCATACTGAGAGGGGGAGATGGATGGAGTGGGGTGGACTGGGGGAGGTGGCTGTTACTACTCCGTGCAGCAGAAGCTCACAATGTTAGAGTCTGTAAATGTTCCTGAAACTAAAATGACCTAACGTGGCAGGATTGTTAGAATATCTCAAGAGCATTATAAACAGAACGGCAGAAACTACCTGGGTTTATGGCCTGTTCTGAAGAAGGTGACAAAAAGCAAAAAAGAACAAAAATAAAATGTAGTTACACAGAAGCCCTGTTATAAAAAGGATTTGTTAGTAATTATCTGGTACCAGCTACCATTTGGCAGGGTTTTTTATTTCCTGAAAAATGTCATTACCACAATGTCATTTTATTGAGAACTTTTCACATTTAGCTGCTAGAATGCTTTACGTTCACCTACCACTGCTTGTTAATCCAAATATCTAATTCATTAAGACATGAAGACGTCATCAAGAAAACCTGCTGATGCTCAAACTGAGCATCAGGATGAGAAGGAAAGGTGATTTACGTGACTTTGAACAGGGTTTGGTGGCTGGGCTGGTCTGGGTAGATCAGTAACTGCTGATCTGCTGGATTTTCCCACATATCTCTAGGTTTGACAGAAAATGGACAGGAAAAAAAGAAGAGTGACTGTTTTCTGAGTGCCAGAGATCAGAGAACAGTGAAGCAAACTGCTTCAGTACGGCCATTGTGATAGTAATGCAAGAGTAAGTCAAATAACCACTCGATACAACCAAGGAATGTAGAAGACCATCTCTGAGTGCACAACATGTTCAAACCTTGCAACAGACCACACTGGGTATCACTCCTGTTTGCTAAGAAAAGGAAACAGACTACTCAGAACACTGATCAGATCAGAAAGTTAGACAATGGAAGACTGTAAACTCTTAACCTGGTCTGATGAGTCTCAATTTCTTCTGCGACATTCAGATGGTAGAATAACAAACAGCATGCTACCTGCCTTGTATCGATGGTTTGGGTATGGGAGATGTTTTCTTGGCACACTTTGAACATCATGTCAGTAAGCTGCATGGTAACACACCATGTCACAAAACTTCACAAAAAGTCTTTGGAAGAGGAGGTGAAGAGGAGGTGAAGAGGAGATTCACGTCATGGATGTGCATCCTAAAAATCTGCAGCAACTGCAGAAAGTGTGTTTTACTGTCATGTCAGTATCGATCAAAACATCTTCGATGTTTCCAGCACCTTACTAAATTGATGCCATGGAAAATTAAGGTGTACCTAATGAAGCGTCCATTGAATTTATGTGTAGATTATTTTTCTTAATGATCTTTAAATCCACAGATCATCTTCACAAAGAACATACAATGTGCTGTGTACAAGGTTTCTATTTTTTTGTTTTTGTTTTTTGCAACCAATTAAAGGTGATTTCCTACAGGGCAGAGATGTCTTGATTTCTCATTTTACATTGTGGGCCACATACAGCACACTTTGATTTTGAGTGGGCTCGACCAGTGAAACCGGTCAGACTGAAACAACTGCTTCAGCAAACATTTGTGAAAGAGTGGGTCACTCTCAGGAGCTCAGGGAATTCCAGCGTAGTACCATGATAGGAAGCCACCTGTGGAGTAAGTCTCTTTGTGAAATTTCCTCATTACTAAATATTATTTTGGCAGTTGTATTATAAAAAAAGTGGAAGGGGTTGAAAATGACTGCAATTCAGTCATGAAGCAATAGCCCACCTAAAATCACAGAGCGGGGTCAGCAGATGCTGAGATGTTGTCGACATCTGCAGCATCTATCGCTACAGAGCTCCAAACTTCATGTGGACTTCAGATTAGTTGAAGAACAGTGCGTAGAGATTGTCATGGAATGGGTTTCCATGACCGAGCAGCTGCATCCAAGCCCTACATCCCCAAGCACAATCCAGTGGTTTAAAGCACACCACTATTGGACTCTGGAGCAGTGAAGACGAAGAAGATCACGCTTCGCCTGATTATCCGATGGCTGAGTCTGGGTTTTGTGGTTGCCAGGAGAACCATACTTGTCTGACTGCATTGTGCCATGCGTAAAGTTTGGTTGGGGGGGTTTCAGGAGATGGATTCTGCCCCTTAGTAAAAAGAACAAAGTAAAAGGAGACATTTTGGACAATGTCACGCTCCTACCTTTGTCTGAACAGCTTGGGGATGGGCCCCTTCCTGTTCCAACATGACTGTGAACCAGTGTACAAGGCAAGGTCCATAAAAGCATGTATGAGTGAGTTTGGTGTGGAAAAACTGGACTGGCCTGCGCATAGGCCTGACCTCAGCCCAACAGAACGCTTTTTGGATGAATCAGAGGAGCTTTCTTTTCCAACATCACTGTCTGACCTCACGAATGTGCTTTTTTGAATGCTCAAAAATTCCCACAAACTCACTAAACCTTGTGGAAAGTCTTCCAAGAAGAGTTGAAGCTGTTAGAGCTGCAAAGGCTGGGCCGACGTCATATTAAGCCCCATGGATTAAGTATGTGATGTCACTCAAGTTCATATGCTTGTGAAGGCAGATGAAGGAATACTTTTGGCAATATAGTGAATGAGAATGAAGAAATGTGTCAGCTTGACTGTTTTGGGCTTAAATATGCAATAAGTATTTAAAACTACATAGAAAATTCTGGAAGCTCATTACTCAGAGTGTGTGTAATTATAAAATAGAAACATAGTTCATCATAGACTTAACTTGTTCATGGTTTTTAACAGTAGAACTGTTGAAAAAATGATATGGCTATCTGTTACTGTACTACTTTGTTGTAGTAGTTAAACAGTTTTTTTAATGAACAAATAATAAACAACAAACAGTTAAAAGTCAAAATGTCCTCATGCCCTTTGTCACATTATGCAAAGCTGTTCGGATGGCCAGATTGGCATCTTTGCTGGGCCAATTTTGGCCCCCAGGCCTTATATTTGACACCCCTGATGTTTTTTTGTCTTGCTTATGTTGCTGATCATATTGCACACACATTACCATTTGACTTGGTTTGTGTCTGACTTGCTGGATGTCTCCAGCACATTAATGTGAGGACAATAATAGCACTTTTAGCCCATTCCAGTCTGTTTTCAGTTGAACGCAGTTGTTCCTGGCAGCTCCACTGTGTCCTTTGCTCTAACCGCATTGCTTTGAAATATGTCTTTCAAAAGTATGAATGCTAAATAAACAGAAGAACTGCAGGTGTTTCTTATAATCCCCATTAGACCGACTGCCAACAGACATCAGAGTCCAGGCATACCTATATGATGACTATTACGGAAATGTGTCTTCTTCTCAGTGTCGCAATGACTTCAACCATGACAGTTCAAGTAAATGTTCAAATTTTAAAGGGCAAACAATACAGGTCAAAAGGAATAGACTATTTTTTTCCCATAGGTTTGTCACTATTAGTTTCAGAAGAGGAATCCACAAGGGCGGCATATAAATTGCTACTAGTGCAAATGGTTGTCTGTCTCTCTGTGTTAGCGCTGTAACTGGGACTATTGAGGCTTTGTTGTTATTTGCACTGTTGGCCTCATATTACAAATGGTAAATGGCCTGTATTTATATAGCGCTTTACTAGTCCCTAAGGACCCCAAAGCGCTTTACATATCCAGTCATCCACCCATTCACGCACACATTCATACACTGGTGATGGCAAGCTACATTGTAGCCACAGCCACCCTGGGGCGTACTGACAGAGGCGAGGCTGCCGGACACTGGCGCCACCGGGCCCTCTGACCACCACCAGTAGGCAACGGGTGAAGTGTCTTGCCCAAGGACACAACGACCGAGACTGTCCAAGCCGGGGCTCGAACCGGCAACCTTCCGATTACAAGGCGACCTCCCAACTCTTGAGCCACGACCGCCCCACAAAGGCAAAGAAGGTGACGTATATGACACAAAGCTTACCTTCTGTGCATCATCGAGGGAAATGTTGGGATCCACTTCCACATAAAACCAACCATACTACCAAACAAGCTGCCGAAGCTGAAATAAACAAAGGAGTGCCAAGTATTGCACATGATGTCAACTGAGCAGCTTTTTACATTCAATAGTTTCATTAATTATTTAACCCTTGAAAGCCGCCTAGGAGTAACTTTTGAAGCTCTTTTCTAAACTGAGCGCTTTGTGCCATATTTCAGGTCTGCTTATGGAACAAAATAACTTTTTTAATGGTTGCCAAACCACGTATTTCCTGATATGTATTGAAGTGTAAAAACTCGTCATTAACACACAGGCAAGGGCATTAAATGTTGTGCTTATCGTAGAAAAGTTAAGGTCATCAATAAGCCGCTATGATAGCTTCCATTTCAAGCATTCATTTTAAAAGCACTACATTAAAATTATATTTGTAGAACTGATGCATTTTTTTAAATTTAAAAATGTGAAAAAATGTCTCAAATGATCAAAACCTCCCAACATGTTTTCTGAGTGTTTCTTGGCTAAAAGTAACACAGTCCACTGAATGCATTGTTTTTAAAGTTAAAACAAATGAAATAAGTAATTATATAATTGCTTATTAGGAATTCAAATAAACTTTTGTATTGAATATATTGAATTTAAGAAGAATAGATTCTCTGCAAAGACTCACCTCTTAGACTCCACCTGTCATAGTCTTGAATTGTTATTCAGCAAGGGAGAACTGCTGTTAGTGGCAGCTCAAGTCAATCAAACTTTATTTATATAGTACCAAATCACAACAACAATCACCTCAAAGCACTTTGTGAATCCAAACTGGGAGCTGGCTCAACAGAAATGGGGCCTGAAACCTGAAGGCTCTGCCTCCAGTAGTAGCCTTAGTAATAATAGAAGTACTAGTAGTTATAAAGTAGAAAACACTAGGAACCACAAGTAAGCAGTCTGAGAGCACAGTGCTCCATTTGGGTCATATGGTACTATGAGGTCTTTAAAATAAGAATGGGCCTGATTATTTAACATGATCATGGATTTAACATGAAGCCAATGAAAACAAGCCAATGTGGGGGAAACATTACACTTTCCTACTGGCCTCACTAACTCCATAATTTAAACCAGAGATGCATCAGAAAATGGCTAGATTAACAGGTACATCAACTTATGCCTCAATGTGGCTCCAAAATGAGTCTTTTGCATGCAGATCATTTAAATAACTCAAATCAGAGGCAATATTTCAACTTCATTTGTATTTTGCGGTAACACCAAGTACTGCAACTGATCTTTTCATCTGAGTCATTTTGGTTCCTCCCTAACTATAGTTCACACTTACAGTGGGGCAAAAAAGTATTTAGTCAGCCACCGATTGTGCAAGTTCCCCCACCTAAAATGATGACAGAGGTCAGTAATTTGCACCAGAGGTACACTTCAACTGTGAGAGACAGAATGTGAAAAAAAAAATCCATGAATCCACATGGTAGGATTTGTAAAGAATTTATTCGTAAATTAGGGTGGAAAATAAGTATTTGGTCACCTCAAACAAGGAAAATCTCTGGCTCTCACAGACCTGTAACGTCTTCTGTAAGAAGCTTTTCTGTCCCCCACTCGTTACCTGTATGAATGGCACCTGTTTGAACTCATCATCTGTATAAAAGACACCTGTCCACAGCCTCAAACAGTCAGACTCCAAACTCCGCCATGGCCAAGACCAAAGAGCTTTCGAAGGACACCAGGAAAAGTATTGTAGACCTGCACCAGACTGGGAAGAGTGAATCTACAATAGGCAAGCAGCTTGGTGTGAAAAAATCAACTGTGGGAGCAATCATCAGAAAATGGAAGACATACAAGACCACTGATAATCTCCCTCGATCTGGGGCTCCACGCAAGATCTCATCCCGTGGGGTCAAAATGATCATGAGAACGGTGAGCAAAGATCCCAGAACCACACGGGGGGACCTGGTGAATGACCTGCAGAGAGCTGGGACCAAAGTAACAAAGGTCACCATCAGTAACACACTACAACGGCAGGGAATCAAATCCCGCAGTGCCAGACGTGTTCCGCTGCTGAAGCCAGTGCATGTCCAGGCCCGTCTGAAGTTTGCCAGAGAGCACATGGATGATACAGCAGAGGATTGGGAGAATGTCATGTGGTCAGATGAAACCAAAGTAGAACTTTTTGGTATAAACTCAACTCGTCGTGTTTGGAGGAAGAAGAATACTGAGTTGCATCCCAAGAACACCATACCTACTGTGAAGCATGGGGGTGGAAACATCATGCTATGGGGCTGTTTTTCTGCCAAGGGGACAGGACGACTGATCCGTGTTAAGGACAGAATGAATGGGGCCATGTATCGTGAGATTTTGAGCCAGAACCTCCTTCCATCAGTGAGAACTTTGAAGATGAAACGAGGCTGGGTCTTCCAACATGACAATGATCCAAAACACACCGCCCGGGCAACAAAGGAGTGGCTCCGTAAGAAGCATTTGAAAGTCCTGGAGTGGCCTAGCCAGTCTCCAGACCTCAACCCCATAGAAAATCTGTGGCGGGAGTTGAAAGTCCGTGTTGCTCGGCGACAGCCCCAAAACATCACTGCTCTCGAGAAGATCTGCATGGAGGAATGGGCCAAAATACCAGCTACTGTGTGTGCAAACCTGGTAAAGACCTATAGTAAACGTTTGACCTCTGTTATTGCCAACAAAGGTTATGTTACAAAGTATTGAGTTGTATTTTTGTTATTGACCAAATACTTATTTTCCACCCTGATTTACCAATAAATTCTTTACAAATCCTACCATGTGGATTCATGGATTTTTTTTTCACATTCTGTCTCTCACAGTTGGAGTGTACCTCTGGTGCAAATTACTGACCTCTGTCATCATTTTAGGTGGGGGAACTTGCACAATCGGTGGCTGACTAAATACTTTTTTGCCCCACTGTAGCACAGTAGACTCAAGGAGAGCATGAGCGCTGTGGAATCCACCCTTTGCTGCATGTCTCCATCAATTACAGGCAAAAGCACAAAACACCTAACCGTATGTTTAGGCAAGAGAGAGAGAGCGCAGAATGATCAAAGGGACAAACATCAGTTCAGGCAAAGTAGTTAATTATATACCTTTTGGCTCATTTAAGTACTTCAGCTTAGCGTCACACTTTAATTTAGGCTAATATTTGCTGACATTTTTTCCCGCTGTTTGCCTGATTAAGTTACCATTACATAACTGGGTGGCCTGGCTACTCACTTTGCAAGGCATTTTAGTGAGGCTGGAGTCCAGCTTCTTTTAGGATGCAGTGGAAACTGATGGCAAAATTTGTCGCCTAAAGTATAGTCCTTGAAGAACGGACCTCTTGCAGACAAAAAGGGGTCTCTGATTCACTTAAATTTACTTTCAAAAGCAAGATTTTCTCACAGCTTCTACAGTGCAAACTTTTCAAACCAAAACCTAAGAGCTCATCTTTTAGATCAGGCCTCAAAACGAATATGAGAAATATGGTGCTCTCTACCCAACTTTTTTATATTTTCATGGACTTCTGTTGTACTTTCCTGCACTTGACCTGTAGTATCTTTTGATAATTTCCTTCCAGTTTTATTAATGTTCTTTTTTTTTGTTTTTGTTTTGCTTACTTCAGTTCCTGCATTTGGGTCCTCATTTGAATTAAATATAACACAGAGTCCTCCATGCCCCCACCATTTTTCTGACTACTCCCTGTACCACTCTGTCACAGGCTGAAATACCAAAAACCTTTATTTTTTCAAGAGCTTTTTGTTTCAAAGATGAATTAATTCCAGTTTTGTTTGGAATTAACTGAGTTTCTTTGTCTCAGACAGTCTTTAATTAGCTTTCATGTTATAGATCAAGTGTGTGACCAGTTATTTTATCCAGTCAACATCCATGAAAATGACTGATGGAACACACAAAGAGAAGAAATGTGGACAATGCAAGTCAATAAAACTCTATACACAAAGTTTAATACTAACAGTCATTCCAACAATCGAGCCTGTGACCCCTCACAGGGGATCAGTGCATTCCATGAAACCAAATAACATATTTGTTACTCTGATTGTTTAGTCTGAAGCATGCTGCTGGCATCAGTGTTTAATGTCTGACCAAAGAAGCGTTCCAAAGTGGTGAGGTGTTTGAGCTTTTAATGTACTGCTTGATCTTGTGTTGTCTGGCTTTACCTTTAAACTGGATGATCTGTCTTGTCTGTTTTATTCAAGCCAAGTCTGAAACAGAACATGCGGATATCCATGTTTTAATTTAGGATAGTATTGTTATTTTAAAGATACAGGTTAGGTTCAGGTTCATCCCCATTTCTTTTTGACTTATGATGGTTTGTGAATTTCTGGGGAATTAAACTGCTGTAAACTAACTGGAGCAAGCTACAGCTGCTTTCGTTTAGCTTAGAAACACCTGTCGGTTAAAGGTCTCTGTTGCAACACTGCACTTATAAGCTAGGTTATTTTTCACTCATCATAAATTTCTGCACCATAAATTTCTGCACAAACCCATGTGACTTTTTCATGGTATTCGGCAACAGCATGAACAGCTGACATACTTTTTAAAAAACGCTGCATCTCTGTGACCCCAAAACATGTTACAACAAAAATTTCAGCCCGATCGTGTCACCCACCAGTAACAGAGCAATACAGTGTACGTATCTCAGTGCAAAGAGGATTTCTGTGACTTATACATCAGGGAAACCAAACCAAACTCTTGGTAAGAGAATGGCACAACACAGAAGAGCTACTTCAGGCCAGTACTCCACCATCTATTTACATCTACAAACCAGTGGCCACTCCTTCAGTGATGAGGATGTGCACATCCAGGACAGGAAGGACTGCTGGTTTACAAAAACCTAATTTCCAGCCTGTAACTGAGCACTGAAGATGGCTAACCTCTTAGACCTCAGACAGTCTCATCACACCAGGATTTCCAGGAACAGACCATGCTGTCCTCAAAGCTGAAAGACCTGAAATAAATTGCTAAAATTTGGTTTGGGTGCAGAGATTAAGATGCCAGATAGATAATCTGTGAGTATGGGAAATGAGTTTGGTAAAGGAAAACCCCAATGAAGAGGTAGGTTTCATATATCCAAATGTGGTTTATTTGAAGGAAAAATATAAGGCCATAAAATAAAAGATAAAAGCCGAGGAAAAATAATGAGAAGAAAAGATTTTACTAAAATGGAAAATCACCTGAAGACATTGTATGTGTAGAAATATGACACAACGCAGGGACAGAAAGAAATCTAAAGAAAAGGCTCAGAAGGACGAAGCAGATAAATCTTCTCAGAGAAACAATTGTCTGCGTCCTTCTTTAGAGCCTCAGTGTGTCACCACCGCCATCACCATCATACAATAATGGTGGCGCCACCAGACTCTTCCAGTGACTCATTAATGACCGCAGTCCACCATGGCCACCTCCACCATTTCTCCACTAGCCCACCACAACAGACAGCGACACGAAGAGCCTCCAACTACCCGTGGTTGAAATGGAGGACGCCCAGAGACAGCCCCCATTCATCTTTCAAACCTGATCAGAAGGAAGCAGTGACTCATTTGGCACACCCGAGAGAAGTTTGCAGGAGAGTTGGAGGTTTTCTGCTAAAATATTTAGCCCCACTATGGGAGAATTACAACACCTGCTCATGCACTAATTAGGAGCTGGCAAATGAGCAAAAATATCATACACGAGACATCTGCAGACATCATCATCCTGTACAAAAAGCCAGACAGGATACCTGACAATTCTGAACAGGCCAATCACAATAGGAGACTGCTCTCAGGCTGTCTGTACAGTTGCTTGACCTCTTTTCAAGGGTAAATAAAAATCACAAAGACAACCTGGTTGTGTCCACCTCGATTTAATGCAGATTCCTACGACACCTTACCGGCAGGTTATGTGTTTATTTCCAAATTCAGGTATCTGTATTTAATTCAAACTGAATAGAAGTGGACAAATACATCTTTAATGTAAAATGCCAAACCATTTCTGTTAGGAAAAACACTACTCTTATTACTAAAGCTAGTGTCCATTCTTACAGTTTCACCTTAGAGTAGAAGGAGAAGCGGGAGGAAAAGCAGATTTTATATGTCAACAATTCCTTGATTTTCCATCTGTGTTCCTGTCACCCACTGAGAAGTAAGGACAACTTATATCACAGGTTCACATACTGAGGAGATATTTCCACACTGTGTTATGTTAGCAGTCCCAACTCTACATGTGGCTACATCCTGGTTGTTTCACCATCAGAATGCTTGTGCAACTACACAACCACAAAATGTAATTACATTTAAAATAAAGGTGCAAAATGTTGAAACTTTTGGCAGCACGGTGGCACGGTGGTCACAGCAAGAAGGTCCTGAGTTCAATTCCACCATCAGGCCGGGGTCTTTCTGTGTGGAGTTTGCATGTTCTCCCCGTGTTTGCGTGGGTTCCCTCCGGGTACTCCGGCTTCCTCCCACTGTCCAAAGACATGCAGCTTGTGGGGATAGGTTAATTGGATAATCCAAATTACCACTAGGTGTGAATGTGCGAGTGAAAGTGAGTGCGAATGGTTGTCTGTCCCTGTGTGTTGGCCCTGTGACAGACTGACGACCTGTCACGGCGGGGTGCGCCGATGTGTGTGGAAACAGGACCCAAAAGCAGATGACGACGAGGAGTAGTAAGGTTTTAACAGAAAGGTGAGGCTTTATTAGATGACGGCAGAAGTAAACCAGGAAACCAAAGTAAACTGACAAGACACTAAGAAACTAAATACTAAAACGGTACTGAGACCAAAACCTAAACTATGACTGTGGTGGAAAATAACAAGCAAAGACCATGACTAAGACTAATAATACATAACAGACAAAAACCGAAACTAAGACTGAGGTCAAATAAACAGAACCAGGCTAGAACTAGGGCAGAATAAACAGACGACCCGACAATGGCATGCAGAAAACAAAGGGCTTAAATACATACAAGAGGTGATCAGGGGAAGTGGAGACACATGGGGGAACAGCTGACTGACATAAACCTAATGACAGGACCAGGAGAGGAAAGCTAAATACAATGAACAAAGAACACATGACACTGTCAGAATAAAAACAGGAAATACTAAAACTAAACATGACAACACAACTTAACAGACCTAATACGTGATGAATAAATACAAAACCCCAAAACACAGAAAACCCAGGAACAATAACTGCCTAAACTAAAGGCAAATAGGAAATAACACAAACTAATAACATATCAAAAAATACAAAGAAAACTCAGAGTGCTGGGTCGGAGACCCAGCCTGTGACACGACCTGTCCAGGGTGTACCCCGCCTCTCACCCTATGACAGCTGGGATAGGCTCCAGCACCCCCCGCGACCCTGAAAAGGATAAGCGGAAGCGAATGGATGGAAAATGTTGAAACTATTTCAACAAAACCAGGAAATTAAATTATTCATGAGAGCAGTAATAGTTTCAATCAGACGTCAGATTTAAATGAACCAGCAATATGTTGTCAAAACTCCTGAACACCACAAACGCTTTTTGTGGGACCATCATTGCTGTCTCACCATAAACTGTATATAAAAGATGGACGTGGCAAATGCGAACTCATCTGATTGTGAATTCCCTTCCTGAAACCTCAGCTTCAGGATTTTGGTTATCACCATCTTTGTGTTTTGAAACCAGACCAGACATGAGGAGCTGTCATTACTGAGAAAAAACAATAATACTGTGGCTCATATTTGACAATTAACAACGCCTTAAAGGATACAATCATTAAATTATTGTCATGTTTTTCTCAGAAAAAAACACTTGAAATCCATAGACTTGTGCAAAAAGTCATAAACATATGCAGAATACAAACACAGTTTTGTAACTCTCCGTGTTGTAGCTATTTATCGTCACCAGGGGTTAAAAATATGTGGTACAACCTGTCTTTGGGCTACTCTAGTTTGTGCTGTTGTTCTGCTGCAAATACAAAGTGAGTTTTTAAAAATGATGGTTTTGGAGCCCTTCACACTGAAGAGTTGTGTAAGCAACCAATCAATGCAGAGTATCACTGCAAAGTCAAAATAAATGAACACACAACAGATAAACAGGTTGGATAGTAGCAGTCAAAGAAACAACAACTTTTAAAGGCCCTAAATCTGCCTATATATAGTAGTAGGAGGATATTTATACAAACAGAAAACAGATGACTTAGATTGACAAGGTGAACCAATAGGAATTGAGGATTCCATCAAATCTAAAAGGGACAAAACTGAGACATTTATATTACAGTGAAGGTGGCAGAAGCTAAATTTGCTAATTACTGCTGCTTCTAATGACTATCCTTGCGCTAATGGCCTACCCCCAAACTCACAGAGCATCGCAACACTGGAACTGCTGCACAAAAGCATGAATGATTGTTCTTTAAATTTCTGGCCATATTGCACAGTGAGCACAAACACCTCATATCTACTGTCAAGCATGTTGGAGGAGGGATGAAGCCATGGGCTTGTTTTAGGATACTTTGTAGTTACTGAGCAGGCCATGAACGTTTTTAACAGGCTTCTTTGCCATCCAAATAAAAACTAATTCCATATCACAGATGAAAATCCTAAACATAGCTAATTTGTTTTGTTGGAAAAACAAACCGACCGCTTTATATATATCACATAATGAATTATAATCACAGATTTATGTATGTGTTAAAATAAACAGATCTATATGCAGTGGGTTAAATTGCATTGGAGTTTGTAATATGATTTTAAAAAGACTGCAGAAAGTTTTTTTTACTTTCTGTGCTCAAGGTGTGAAGAAATAACTGAATGTCTGTCCCCATCTTCACACACAGCCACATCCTGTCAAAGTAACCACTCTGCGTCAATTTACTTCCTTGACACCGTGTGACTCAGAGCTCATCAACCGCTTCAGATCACATTGATGACATAAGTAATATAACAAAAATAGATTTGTTCTCTTTTGCACGAAAGGTTACGCAAAAGGCACTCAGCTTTGCACAATGTACCGTGTGGGTCAAACTGTCCTGTGTACATAATTTACACCTAATGAAAATGTCCCAGGTGTTTACCTAAAGCAATGAAAGGCTTTATTCAAAGATAAGAGTCAGATCTAAATTACCCTGCCTGTTATAGTGCAATGATTGCTGCTAAGACTCTTATTCTTAAGGAGAGTGAAGAGCTCACATAGAGAAATTAACTGAAAGTCATATACTGCCCTCTAGTGAGCAGAGATCCACGTAACTTCTAGTACATTCAGGAACTTGCTTTTGGAGCAAGACATGATGAGTTTGCATTTAGGAAAACAATAATAATAAAAATTATTTTAAGATTAATTTAATAAATAATAATAAAAAATGACTCTGTTATTTCTGAGTGTGAATGAGGTTCTAGTTCTAGATGCATTGAGTTTTTCCTTTCCACTCACCTTTCTCACTCACTATGTGCTAGTAGACCTCTCTGCATTGAATCATATCTGTTATTAACCTCTGTCTCTCGTCCACAGCATGTCTTTATCCTGTCTTCCTTCTCTCACCCCAACCGGTTGCAGCAGATGGCCCCGCCCCTCCCTGAGCCTGGTTCTGCCGGAGGTTTCTTCCTGTTAAAAGGGAGTTTTTCCTTCCCACTGATGATTGTTGAGTTTTTCTCTGTATCTATGAAGCGCCTTGAGGCGACTTTTGTTGCGATTTGGCGCTATATAAATAAAATTGAATTGAACTGAATTGAATAGTGAACCACTATAACTTTACTTTATACTGGTATCTCATCTGTTCACTCAGTAACAATGTTATCTGCTTATTTACTCTCAGGGATGAAGGAACTATTTCAGTACATGAAAGGTATGATTATCAGTATTTATTTAAATAGACGTATTTGATCTTAAATTTCATTTAAAACTAAGTTTGTTTGATCATCTACTATAGCTTACATTGCATTACCATCCTTCGCAAGTTATGCACCACACTTTCCATACTGTTATACTGTTAAATACTTTTAAAGATACAGTAAAGATACAGTTAGTTGGCTGTCTAACAGAACACTTCTTCTGAGCTGAAAAATGAAGCCAGTGTTCCTCTAGTGGCCACTTGAGGCTGGCTCCCAAAGGGATCTGACTCATTTAACTTAAATAGTTGTTATAAAATCTGTTATGCTGCTGAGTCGTTGGCCCAGGGTTTTGTGTTTGTCATTATGTTTATTATTATTATTATTATCTGATTTGATATTAATTTCTTCATGTATGTAGGTTTCATTCTCAGGGTCTCCAGTCCTAAGGTTTATTTCCTGTGTCGTCCCCGGTGATTTGTTCATGTCCCTGAGTTTGTATTATGAATTTCCTGTTTTACTTTGAAGGTCTGTGTCTGTTATCACTGTGTTCAGCTTGTGAATAAGGATCAGCTGTGCTTCCCTCCTGTGTGTCATTGCCTGATTACCTTGTGTGTGTGTGTGTGTGTGTGTGTGTGTGTGTGTGTGTGTGTGTGTGTGTATATATAGTGGGTTTTATTATGATTTCAGGTTTGCGCTTTAGTTTTCCCAGTTTAGGTTTCTTCAGTAGCTTCTCGTGTCTCATTGCCTGTTTTTTGTCACTCTGCCACTTGTAAATAAACTCTCACTCATATCATTAGTCGTTGCCTGCATTTTGGGTCCTTTCCTCCGACACCACACGCATCGCCCCGGCAGCCTTGACAAAATCATTCCAAAATGCAACAACAACGTGCAAAATCCAATTTAAAAAATAATGAACAAATATTCTGATAGAGTAGATTCTAAATATCAGCCTAAGAAAGTCTGCATAGCACAGGGAATAAAGGAACCAGCTTCCTTTAGTTGGAGACTAGGATAAACATGCGAAAGTGACTCAGCTCATCATGTAGCACAGGTTGTAACAACATAGTGAATGAAAGTCTGTTTAGGATTAATATGTTCACATGGAAGTGTGACTGTCCCTCTCTATTGAACTTGCAAAGCCAAACCGTTATCACAACATTTCTTCAGAAAACCCTTTAAAGCAAGTCTTTCTGTTGCAGATGGAAGCCCCAGTGCTTAACTGTAATTCAACAAGATAAAAATAAGCTGAAGAGAATTCGGATGAGAGTTTCTCTTTTTCGAAATCATTTCTCTTTTATTAAGTTAACAGCAGTTTTCAGCTTGAAACAGCAGTGCTTAGTGGCATCAGACAACCACTCCACACAGAGTGATCTCTACTGACGTGCAAATCCCCCTCCAGCGAGTCATAGTTGCTGTGTCTTTTACAGCTACTTGGTGTCCACTAGGCCTCACCTCTGTTAATTGTAGTCAATGAGCTCTCCTCTGTGTTTGCGCTGTCGGTGCCTTTTGGAGCATTGCGATCGGATTATCTAATGTAATGGGCTGCAGTGTTATAAGGACTTTCCAGTAGATTGTGCTTTAGTTCTGGTGTGTGAAAAGCTAGCATTTGATTAGCCTGTTGCTTCTCACTAACAAGGCGAGTCTCAGTGTTCCACCCATAGCACTTTATCTAGAATATCTATCCCTAAAAAATGGCAAGGCTGATTATCAAAATGCTAACTGAAGATTCAAAATGCTCTTTTTTCTATACTTTCTATTAAAGATGCACTTTAAAAAATCAACACAGGCTGAAACCACCACGCTTTATTACATACTGCATGTCCTTTTTTCAGCATAATACATCAATTATCAACATCAGAATATATATGGCTCTGATTTCAAGGTACATAAATCGCTCAACAAAATACCCTGTCTGGACAAACAAACGATAGAAAGTGCACAAAAAAAGTTGGTTCAAGTCAACTGCATCACAAGACAGAACGGCTGTTGTGTGTTTTTTGAAAAGGAAAACCAACTTAATTAAAGCTTACATTCAGAAACCTCATCTGAGGACATTTTAAATGGGACAGTATTAATCAGCTCCTCTGGTGCTTACAGAAGTAATGACGCCTCATATTAAAATCTCACACACGCATCTTCATAGAAAAATTAAATAGAAACATATTTGGCACCATATTTTAGCATAGAACATAAAATTCAACTTGCAGTACAACAGTGTTCATACATGGAGGTAATATTTGAGTTTGGCACATTACGAGAACACTTTAAAAAGTCCATGTAATCCTATTTTATTACATGCTCAGCCTTCACTGAAAGGTTTCTAAGATAAGAGTATAAACTCACTGTATGGAACAAGAATTCCTCAGCAATAAAATGATCTTTCTAAAAGCCCACAGAGCCAGTAATCCTCACAGATAGCTACTGACTTGTGATTTTCATGTTACTGATAAAATAGCATATGATTTATGACAAGGAAAGCACCATATTTCCTCGGAGAATTGGGTTGCGGTTCTTCGGTGCCAGAATGGGTAATGAAAACAAATGAGTCGAGCGTGACCTCTGTATAGCCTAACAGACATGATCATATATTGCACTCTAGAAAGAATCACAAGTCACAAAGGGGTTGTCCTGGCCTGTTCAAACCATCAAACAAAAAGTTGGTATATAGATATAGAATTAATAAGGTATTCAGTAATACTATGTTTATTATAACCTCTTGTGTATATTAACATTGATATATAGATTATTTCAACATTATGATATGAAAGATACATATTTATACATTGCTATGAATATAGGCAGCTGCTTCTGTTGAACGGAAGCGGCGCCAGATATAACATAATAACTATTCTACGTATTTTCATCCAAACAAATACAAATAAATGCATTCACACGTGGCCCACGAGGAAAGCCGCTGTGAAACTCCATAGTGAGTATGAATCGAAGCCTCCCATGCACAGAGAGGTTTCAATACAGGTCAAGACTGGTTTCCAAACAGGCCAGCGTGAACCTTAAAACCTCAGGATGCGTGCCGAAAAAGTGCATCCCAGTTTAACCAGAGTTTTTGTTCGATGTGTGGTGCTGTGGGGAAAATGGGTGAAAGAGCACGAAAAGGGAAAACGAAAAATTCGGGGGCTGCGCTGAACATCAATCTGCAACAATACAACAATACAATCTCTTGTCTCCATCCTCTCTACCTCCACACACATAGCTCATTTATATTTGCAGCGATATATATATATATATATATATATATATATATATATATATATATATATATATATACACATATATATATTTTCACATGAGTATTCTATCATATAGCAGCAGAAACACATACGCACTGTATACTGTAAGGACAGAAAACAAGGAACATACTATTCCTTCATTTCGTGGAATCTGCGTTGACCTCAGTCTGTGGTGGGGCACGGTACTATGTGTTGAGATGTGAGCTAGTGAGCATATCCTTGGGAAAAACTCCAGCGATGTATGTTTGTCAGAGACAAAACCACATGTAAGTTTTACACCTCAGGCTTGACTGGCAAGCTGCCCTGACTCCTTGGTAACTCCACTGTATCTTCCACAGATGTACCAAACCACCAATCAGAACCACGACCCCCTTATTAGGAACAAATACGCAACACTGACTTTACATGTAAATAGCCTGGCTTCATAGACATGCAGGCAATGTCCACCATCACAGATGGATAAATCACTAACAAGTTTAATATCAAATGATGAAACTTTGTGAAGCTCAGTTGAAGAAAAAACCAAAACAACCCCCCCCTCCCAAAAAAAGAGCATTTTTATACTTTATACTTAAAACTCCAGCAGCATGCATTTTGTTTAAAAGAAATGAAGAAATAAAAAGAAATGCCTGTAATCTTATTCATAACATAACTCCACGTTTGTCTATGCAAATTTACTCCACACTGGAACTGAGACGCTCACAATATCCACAATCTTTAAGAGGAAGCAAAATCTGCATCAAGCCACGCTCTAACTCTATTATAATTCTACCGCCAGCTTCACCAGAGTGATCACATAAAACACATCTACAGCCCTGCTCTAACACACTCTGCATGTTCTGCAACATCCCCCAGCCTTCGAAAGCAGGGGACGAAAAACAAAGATGCAGTTCTACCTTTTCACTCCCCTCTGCTTCTGCTCAACACCACTCTGACTACATCGCACTGCTGCCTGCTTCCTCTAACTGAAAACTCGCCTGCAGAACTGAAACGGCACTTTATCACCGTGGATGGTGATGCTGTGATGTCAAGAAAGTAAGTTTTGCACCCAAATGTACAGCAATGACGGAGGTGAGGGTTCTCACACAGAGACCACCAAGGTATAAGAATGCCTGCATCATCTGGTCTGAGCAGCTACATGCAGCAGACTGTCGCAAGCATGTCTGTCTCCCCAAAGCTGCGGGGGACAGCAAGGTGCCCAAATGGCGCCCTGAAAGGGACCGCGACTGAGCCAAAATGAAGCCTTTAATGGTCAAAGAGCTGCCTGGTTGCCAAACTGTAACACCCAATGGAGGTCGTCTAGAGGCCGGTGAGGTCCACAATCGCCTTGATGAAGATGGTGTCGTCACGAATGTAAGTGTTCTTGCCATCGAGCTTAGAGAGCGGGCAGAAGAGTGGACAGCCGCTGGCGATGTTCATCTCGCTCACGGGTCTCTGGAAGGAGGAGGAAGTGACATCAGGTCGAAAGGCATCGATGATGTGCTCTCTGTTGCTCTGGTCCAGCAGCATCAGCGTAACCTGGAAGTCAAATAAGTAAGAGATTACTGTTGGGATAAAATAGGCAAGTTTCAGCAGAACAAACCTCACTGTGGTCCTTAAAGAAATAAGAACAACAAAAACAGTAGACTGGTCAACAACCAGAAGGGGATACTTGAATGCCTGCTTGTTTCTTAATCTTTTACCTTCTGGTTGAAGGGCCATTTAAGCAGGGCATCACTCAGCCCCCTCATCACCACAAAGAACAAGGACAAGTGGCTGCCACGCCCTGTCCCATCTCCATTAAGATAGATCCGTAGGCACATCTTATAGCCGTACTTGCTGGTATAGAAGGCTGGAAGAGAACAAGAAAGAGAACTAATTATTCGCACAAGACAACAACAGTTTCAACAATTTAGTAATAACTTTTTCAACGATTTTAATTTTGCAGGCATCTATTGCTGCTCTTCTCAAACCAGTTCACTGATCATGCTCCTGGTATTCTAGGCTGATGATTTTGGATCAACACCGTGATTAGCGCAGTGTTACCGGGCGAGAACATGGCAGGGGCTCGGCCTGCGATGGCATCTTGTCTCTTTTTGGCAAAATCTGAAATCCTCCAGATAAAGACGCCGTCAAAGGTGGTGGCGGACATTTCTCTCAGCCGTCCCTCCATCTCTGCGACCGTCAGGTCCTTCAGCCCCACAGTCCGCTCTAGCTGTCGCACCTGGAAAACAAACACATATTCATTAAATTGGATATTTTCCAGCAGTGACTGAACAGCAGCTGAGAGAATAACCAACTAAAAGTGCAGTAGTTTTGGTTGGTTTCACAAACATGCTCAGACATTACAAATGACTAATTCATATTAGCATCAATTCAAGGTGATCAACATCACTCTGCCTTTAAGGAAGAAACTACAAATATTTTGAAAAGACTGAGTTTGTTCAAAGTATCACTTTGAAGCATCTCCAAGCCTTTTCCTGTGTTTTCTAGGATTTTATAAATTGGCAGGCAACAAGTTTTCTCAAAGTAGCAGCCTTTACACACCGGAAGTGTAAAATCTGTGCAGGTATTTTGTGTGTGCTAAAAGTATTTTTTAGACTCGCCTATCCTTAAATCAGCCATTCACACCTTTTTTTTGTATGCAAATAAACAGATTCAACCACAACCTAAGATCTCTCCAGGATTCTGGATTACATCGATACGGAAGAAAAAGTAATGGTGAATCTAAAAATGAACGGTCCATTGTTGTGTGTTCAGATTTGACTGAGTTAAAACTCAGAGAACAAGGAATGCTGCAGTCATGGCTCGAGCTTACCTTGTTGCTCAGAGCCTCGATCTTATCCTGGTCCAGTTTATGCTGACGGTTGCTGGCTTCCATGGTGGTGGCGAACCTCTCCACCTCTCTGTTCAGGACGCACACCACATTTTCAAACGTGCCAGCTTTGACTTCCAGTTCCGTGCACCTGCGCCCGAGCTCGGCCACCTTGGTTTTCTCGCTGTGAAGCTGGAGCTCCAGCGCTGCGCCCACGGAGCTGGGCAGAGGCGTGAAGGATGTGGACACAGAGAGAGTGGGAGGCAGAGTGGGAGGTGGAGGTAGAGGAACTGAAGCAGGTGGACCAGGAGGTCCAGAGCTGGAAGATGATGAGGATGCGGCGGCGGCGGCTCCCTGCACGGGAGGCCCAGAGGAGGTGGTGCTGAGCTGGGAGACTCTGGCCTCGAGTTCCTTGAGGGATTGTTGGAGTTCCACCAGTTTGTGTCCGGCTACTTCCAGTCCCTGGGGCTGTAGGCCTTCCATGCTAACTTTCATGCCCATAATGTAATGCAGCAGAAGATTGAGGTGCTCATAGGCATATGCGCGCTCATGGTCATGAATCTTTTCCTTCTCCACCTGCAAAAGTGCAACAGAAACCAGAAACAATATATGAATGCACAGAGTAATTACTGAAGTAAAGGAGAACGGTAAATCTAACATAGTCTTAACTCATTTGATTCATTCATTCACATGATTCATTTCCACCAATGTATTGTAAACTCCTGTTTTTATTTTTTTAATTCAAAACATCTCTGACTAAGAATATATAATAGTCTACTGTCTACTATTAGCCGTTTACTAGCTTGTCCCGTTGAGTATTAGCAGCATTTTTTTAAACTTCCACTGTGTTTTGTGTGTTTTTGTGGCGGTTTTCTATTTGCTGGTGTTTTCCTAAGTTGCAGTGACCTCTCAAGGCCACGATAGTTTTTCCAATAACAATTTCAATCCCAAACATTACAATGAATAACACTGCTAACCAAACTGGCTAACTAGCACTTGTGTTTTTAAAGAACTAAGCAGGATGGTCATCCTTAATGCTCAAACTTTCAAAACAATAGTCCACAAACCAAATTGTGACATCACAGTGGCTCTGTTCATCTTTTATATACAGTCACTGGAAAAAAGATACCTCCTCACTCCTCCTCATCTTGGTTCAGATGATGTTTTCTCTCCTATAGTCTCGAATCTGACTGTGTGCTCAAATACTGAATTTGTTATTGAGAAAACAATCGGGCTACTTACAGACATATCGCATCCCACCACATGAAATCGACATGGAGTTCTGAATTTGCTGCAGAATTTGATATGGTCCACATACTGGGAAACAAAAGAAATAAAATAGTCAATTTCTCACAATCGATATAAATGATTTTCCATCTGCGGTGTATTAACAGCGAGTGATGAATCAGTTGTGTCTTTTTCTTCTTATATTTGTTACTTTGTATCTTGTGACATTTTACATATTGCATCTTCAAATTTGTTTGATTAGTCTGAATATCTTCAGTTTCTTTTTTATTAAACATAAGTAAACATGACAAAGTACATTCATTATTTTCAGAAGCTCAGTTGCATACTCCCTGCCATCACATTTGATTAGTGAAAAAGAGAATGTACAGCAGCTACATGGCCTATGGTCAGTTTTACACCATAAAAGTTTTACAACCTTTTCTGCACGTTGGTCTCAGATTTACCTTTTCTCTGGGTATTTTCTTCTTGGCACAGCCTTCACAGATCATCGGGTACTTGGGGCAGATCTCATCATGAGCCTGAAAAAAACGAAAAGGCAGCAGCGTTTCTTTTAATGCCACACAAATAGCTGCTCTGATCTGCCGCACAGGCCCCGACGAGCATCTTTGGTCTAAATAAATCATTTCCAACCTTGATATTCTTAAAGTGGAACGGCTCCTTGCAGTACTTGCAGTTGAGCGTCCTCTCAGGGCACTCTCGCTCATTATGGCGCTCCTGTTCATTGAAGCGGATTCGTTCTTTGCAGGAGGGGCAGGGGATGATCGTGAACTCGCACTTCCCCTCGTGGTTCATCTGTGGAAAGTGGGAGCTTATGCTGAGGTGCTGTGGCAGAATGGTAACCTCTGTTACCTGGGAGGCTTATTTGTCTACGTACAGAACAGCGCTGTAGCTTTAACAATGTTAGATGTTTAGAGTCTTATCCTTCACGCAACACTAGCATTCTGTAACAGGACGATGAGTCCAAAGGTAAAAACCACAGCTATAAAGAACCATCTTCAGCCACAAGAAGGAGAACAACAGCTGCAGATGTTACGGCCCCCAGAGACCAAAGAAAAACATGCAAACACAATTTCCCACAAAGAAACTGGTAGATATAAAGACAGGAAATGTGGCAGCAATATGTTTACATAATGTATGCATTTGTCTAAAGGCAGCTGCTGGACATGTGATACGGAGGAGACTAGATTTAAGTTGTTTAACTTGATTGTGCTTTTTCAAATCTAAACAACAAGCTGTACAAGTTTTATTTGCACCGTGGCCATTATTCCCATTGAACTTCATCCACAGCTGCGAGGTAGTCTACTGGAACCTGCCTGCAACACCCAAACAAACCAGAAATTTGGTGTCCCTGTATTGATGCAATGTCACAATTTGTGATACTATGCTTTATCGATTTTTCCTCCCACTTCTTGAAAGCAGTAGAAATATCTGCTCTGTTTGCACATTCCCACGTTATCCAAATGCCTCCTTTACACCGTTTCATAAATGCACCAGCCTCATTTCCACCTCCCACAGGCTGCTGTAGAAACTCTGTTAAACATCTGTTTGCAATCCAGATTATGGTTGCTCAAGAAGAGCGCCAAGGCTGCTTTGTCTCATGCACACAGTACTCTCCATGCAAGGCGGGGCTAGCGAGCGTTTCAAAGTGACAAAGACAAAACATTAGGCTACCTGGTTACTGAAAAACAAGTGAAGGAAAAAAAGCCGCCTCACCTCGTACTCCTTTATACTTCCTTTCCAAGTGCAGCTTTCATTGATACAAACAGCTGGCAGATTTTCAACTTCCCTTCGAACCGCATTGTCTGGAAAAGCCTGAAAAAAACGAGAGAAAATAAAAAGGGATCTGCTGTTGAGCTGCATCTGTGAAACGCACGTCCAGCTGCTGTGTTCATCAGTGTCAGAAAAGCTGCACATTCAACACATGCACGCAGTTACTTTACTGTAAGTTTACATATGATTTAATTTGGTGACGATTATATTATCTAAGCATTAGCTGAAACTCATAATCACCAGCATCATCACGCTGCTGTTACTACTGCACAGACTGCACATGATGTAAACGGGGCAACACGCAGAGCTCACGTCAGACATATTTTAACTTCAGAAGCTTGTTTTCTGCTCTTTTTCTTTTAATCTTTCACCAATTCAAATCAAGGTGATTCGTTTCATTTTTTAAAAAGTAATCGAAAAAAGAGTACTCACACATCCTTGTTTTAAAATCGAGGTAGGGTCCTCAAAAATATCCTCTTTGATGCAAGCATTGCATTTCTGAGGTCCATTACTGCAATTAAACAACAACATAGCCAATAATTTATGCTACTGACATATGCTATGACAACTTAAATTATGAGTTAAAGATTTAGCTGCTGATTTATATGCACTTTAAAGATATTAATAATATTAGCAGCTCCCGATCATGTTTGTGCTTTTGGTGCATTTTTTAATGTACTTTATCAGAACAGTAATAGAGTCAGTTCATGGTTATTTATGCTAACATTCTGTCCACTGGGCTCATGAGTAAAAATCTAGCATTTTATGCCATGTTAGGCAGGATTCTGTCCTACAGCCGACCCATCCAGTCTATGGAAGAACACTGCAAATCGAGCTCGTTAGCTTCAGCTGATTACTTTCAGCTCCACGCCCTCATCCAAATATGATCAAGTCTCTGTCATCGAAGATATTTTACAGAGATGCATCAATGGTGTCAAAGCAAAGAGATCCACTCAAAAAATACTGAACCGCTGACAATGTGGTTTTACAGCTTTTGACAAAGAATAAGCAACACACAAAGAATCAGTGACACATCAGTCTCCCACTTCAGTGGGACACTAATAACACTAATCCAGTGTAAGCACTAATTTATTACCAGTTGAGCGCTAATTACTGCTGGAATTAAATAGTGCTGGATTAGAATCATTTAAGTAGTAATTAACTTTTTCATTTCTCTTAGCCCGATAGAAGCTCTAAAAGCAGCTCCCTGAAACTGAACAAAGGAGAATGAGCAACATTACTATATATTAAATGATTAAAGTTTTTTTTTTTTTTTATCTAAATATTTACAATCACTTCCAAAGCACTTATTTTAGCCTTTGGCCATTCCACTCCTCACCTCACAGTCCTGTTAAAGCAGTAGGAACAGAAGCGATGTCCACACTGGGCTTGGAAAGGCCGTCTGAGGATATTGTGGCAGCAGTTGCACAGGTGTTTGTCCTCCAGCTTGTTGCCCAGGATCTTCTTGGGGAAGCCGGGCTTATTGCTCTCCATGGATGAAGGAGGGGACGGTTCCTGTGTGGCCATGGTGTCTGTTCACACGTCACACCTAGGAAACAAGCGAAATGTCAAGCCTGGGAGGTGCAACAGTTTCACTTTCAGAGTCCATTTGGATTGTCATTGTTTTTTTTATCACACCCAAAAGGGAACCAATACTCTACATCTTTAAAACCAAGTTTCAATATTCATATGGCCATTAAAAGTCCAGGATTGCATTTTCTGGTTGGTATTTAACCCATGCCTTCATATTCACATTCATTATCCTTTTGATTAGCCACAAATTTAAAACCACCTGACAGGCCAAGTGACTAATAGAAGTTTTCTCATTGGAATACAATGGCATTTACATGGATGTTACTTTGTTACCTTTATACTGTGGGTGCTGTTGTTACTTTTAAGTAATAAAAGTGTCTTTCAGGGCAGCACAGTGGTTAGCACCATCACCTCATAAGGTCCTCTCTCTGTGTGGGTTCAGTGTGTTCAGTCAGTGGTGTACTGCCAAAGTCCAAATACAGGGTTAACCGGTGATCCTAAATCAGCAGTAAATGTAAGTGATTGTCTGCGTTCCCCCTGTGACAGACGGGCAACCTGTCCAGGGTGTATCCTACTTCTTGCTATATGATGGCTGAGGTAGACTTAAGCCCAACCAATCCAGCGGATGGATAAATAGGGGAATGAACAGGTGGACGGATGGAAACATTGTTTTATTTTTATTCCAAGCACAATAAGATATATATAAAATCTTAGGATTTTAACTCATTGACCTAAACGTTTGGTGGACGCATGGACTAGAATTACTGTAACCAAAAAATCTGAAGAGTTTTATGATGTGAGTGTATTTCAGTGGCTTTGCTATTAAACAATACAAATATAACTTTAATGCTGTACTTTTGAATTCAGATAAACTAATTAATACAGTGTTAACTATGGCTTACTGATGTTTGCACGGCTATTAAAGCTATTTAAAATGAAGGAAGCATTGCTGTTTGATCTATAAAATGTCAAAAATAGTGAAAATCGTTTTAGACTGTCCTGAAGTCCAAGGCAATGAAATTTAGAATAGCTTGCTCAACAATAGAAAAGCAATCCAGCACGGCAAATAAAAGCTGGCAGCTTGAAAACTATTGCAGAGACCCAGTATAATGTTTGGGACCCCTGGGTTTCTGGGGCTCTGGAGCAGCTGTGATCCAGAGCTGGCTGGCCTTCTTCTTGACATGACTACATGATGCTCATGTGTGTGGCAGAGCATCACAGGCCAGCTGGAAGGCCCACACCCTTTGTTTACATTTCCACTCCGCATCCACGGCTCCTTCCTGCTCACTTGGAACAAAGTGGCGAGGATCGTGTCTCTCTCTCTAGTCCAGCAAACACGCGCTCAGCTCAGCCTGCCCAGTAACGATGCTGACAAATGGCACATCCATTGTCTCTGCTCTCCTTCCCCGTCGCTGTTGCTAAGCTATCAGCATCCGTTAGTCAGAAGTAGTACCCAGCATACCGCCACGCCCCTTTGAAATCTCAGGCTTGCTGCCTGCAAGAGACCATTTACTGGAAAAGCCTTTTTTCCCCTTTGGCGAATGCTGTTGCAATCAGCAGAGTTTGGACTCACCAGCGATTTATTCTAAGCTGTCATCGCGTGCAGAGGCTGGGAGATCACCTTTCCTGGTCGCAGGTTGACGCTCGCGCTCTGTGCCGATATTATATGTGGTTTTGCAGCCGGCTGGAGGTGTTTTCTTGAACCTTAGCCACATAATATAGATGTGGACCCCAAGCGCGATGGCTGTTATTGTCCAATATCGCCATTGCACTTTCAGATTGGGCGTTACGTCATGCGAGGGGCTGAACGCGGGTTGAGAGGCAGACGAGATGTAGAGGCGTCCGAGTCATTGGTCCACAATCCAGAGGAGGCGGGCTGCTCTGCTGCCGGAGACTGTAATGTAATGGGCCCGTTTACACTGGCCGCAAACAGTGACGTCGGTACCATTTATTCCAGAGCTGAGGGCGCGAGTACTCCCTGCAGTATTCTCCTGAACGGCAGGTGTCGCTGTTTAGACACACCCGCCACAACAGCGCTGGTGTGCGTGTTTGCTCATATGACTGTTGTGTTTTTTCTCTTTATGTATTATTGTAGTCTACCTTATCATATAAAGCGCGTTGAGGCGCCTGTTGTCGTGATTTGACGCTGTATAAATAAAATTCAATTGAAATAGGAGGTGAAATCCGCAGTGGCGTGTCTAGAAAATTTTTGTTGGGGGGGCCAGGTAGGGGCACAGATTTGGAGAAGGGTGGCAGATGTAATTGGCAGATAATGTTAAAAACAATTCTACCAACCGTTCACCATAATTCAATAACCCTGTAAACCTAATAACCGTAACCTTATTAGAATGAGATTTTAACCACTACAGTGCAAAGTGTTTAGATACTGTGTTGATTAAGTACAAGAGATACAATCAGTCAGTGTTTATTCAGCATTCAAGGACATCAATATTTGCATAGTATTTTTACTGACATGTAGTGCACATGTGTTTTGGGCAAAAACATTTTTGAATATTAAAATACGAACATTTTTAACATACAATTGGCAAATTAGCCAATTCCAATGCAAAACCAATGCCTGTTAAAAAAAAAAAAAAGAAGATAATCTTCTCACAAACTGGTGTTTGATTTTGAAACAGGAAAAAAGTGGAGAAACAACTGAAAAGACTAACATTTGAATAAAACCTGAAAGCAAGTAAATACTTTATATGCTGCCTTTCTTTGGTAATATTGAGAACAACACTGGCTGATGATGAAATGCAGTCAGCTGGCATGGTGACACTGCCAGTATTAACCTGCAGGGCTGGACTGGGACAAAAAATTGGGCATTTTCACTACAGATTGGCCCACCAGGTATTAAAGCCATAAAGCCTTTGAATGAAAACAAATGCTGTTGTGACAGTGATGTACAGTCTTTTTGGTATATGTATGATTTCTATACATTTTACGTCAGATAAAAACTTTCTTCGCAAGATTCAGATAATTATTTAATAAAAGCTAGATATTTTAAATGAGAATAAAAAAGAAAAGTATTTCTTTGTGCCCTCCTCTCCCTGTTAATGCCCTACCTGGCCCCCTGGCAACACTTTGCTAGACCCGCCCCTGCACAGTTACCAGCTGTCAGCTACATAAAAAAAGGATCCTGGTGTTATTTATCTCTCAGAAACAGTTCATAACTTCAACTCATTCCTGTCACCTAAAAGGTAAACCTGTTTCTCCATCACCTGTTCAGCTCTGATGATTCAGTAAGGACATCTCCTGGTTTCATCTTCATGTTTCCCTCTCACCACATATCCAAACCGACATCATGACCAGCAGCTTTACAGCTTTACAGCTGTGGCTCCAGCAAACATTCTAACTAAATAAATTCTAACAACAGCTGATCAAGCTTAAACGTGCTGCTGCTGTTTAGCGCGACATCTGCTGGTTTCCTCTTTCTGGCGCAAAGTGGGTGATAAACAAACAAGAGAGACGATCAGCTGATCATTGATCAGTTTCATGATTGAAGTAGCAACAGGAGAGAGAGGAGAGATAATGAGAGGAGAAGAGGCAGCTGTGCAGCGTAAAGACAGAATAACTCCAGTTTTGTGTCTTTTTCCATCCTAGCTGAAGTCCGGGACAAACTGCGTCTCTTCTCAGCTCAATACCAAACGCGTAATATTTTCTATGAATGAGGGACCATTCCATTTTTAAGGAGCTGTTGGCAACTCTACTAACTAACCTTATGAATAAAATAAAGTTCACTATCAGTAACATCATAGCAACCGAACATCTGTATAAACTTGTCATGCTAGCTCACACAGTATGAGGTATTGTAACTGACTGTAAAAAGTCAGCACAACGAAAATAAACTCCACCTAAACTTGGTTTATATCTGACCCAGATAGACTGCAGGTCATAGCTTCTTACCTGAAGTTCAGTTCACCTGACACTCGGACTGGTGGCCGCCTCGGGGCTCTCCTCCTGCTTCCCCTTCCCTCATCCACCTGCTGGCCTCTGTGGAAGCCCTGCCATAGCCACCACCAAACAACTGAGTTATTTTTACACATCGACCTGCATCTTATAACTCATAACTCTTATGTTAAGTGGGGGAACTTGCACAATCGGTGGCTAACTAAATACTTTTTTGCCCCACTGTACACTCACTGGCCAAATTTTTGTTAGATACACCTGTTGAGCTGCTCATTAGGTCAAATACCTAATCAGCCTATCACATAGCAGCAGCTCAGTGCATTTAGGCATGTATACATTAATAAGATGACCTGCTGAAGGTCAAAGGGGATTTAAATGACTTTGAACATGCATTGTTGTTTGTGTTGGACAGGCTTGTCTGAGTATTTCAGAAACTGTACAACCATCTAACCGGTTTATAGAAAATGGTCTGAAATGGAGGAAATCTCCTGTGAGCAGCACTTCTCTGGGAAAAAATCACTTGTTGGTGCCAAAGATCAAAAGCGGAATGAGCAGATTACTTACAGCTGTAAGGAAAGCAACATGAACTCAAATACCCACTTACTTCAACCAAGTTATCAAGAAGAGCACCGCTGAAAGCACAATACGTTGAACCTCGAAGCTGATGGCCTAGTGTCACCTGCTGGATAGAGGTGAAAACACAAAGCAAACAATGTCTCTTTCATCTGTTTCACAGCATGCACGGGAACTGGAAACTCGCCGAAGGGAGGCAGAGGAGAGAGAGCGGAGGAAGCAGAGGGAGGTGCAGCTGGAACTGGAAAGACAGCTGAAAGAGGCTGTGATGGTAAAAAAAAAAGTTTTCCACTTGACACCAATTATGTACAGTCTTTTCTCCTTGACTTTGATCTTTGAGAACTCCAGCAAAATGTTGACTGTCATTATAAAATTCACACCTAGTCTTTAATGATTTGGAAAAATGGTTATGACAGTCCAGGAAAAGGTAATTCAGGAATAGGTCAGTTTATACCGCTCTGTTGGTGCATCTGTTTATGTAGCTGTGTGTGTGTGTGCGCATAGATAAAAGACAGCATGCAGGCTGAGATGCAGGTGAAGGAAAAGGAGGCTGAACAACAGAAGAAGAGGATCAGGGAGCTGGAGCTGACACAGCAGCAGCTGGAAGTTGCCCTTAATATGGAGATCCAGGCTCGGCTGGAGGAGGAGAGGGCCAGACTGGAGCTTGAGCGGTAACAATGGATTTCTAACTCTTATTATGGCCCTTTATTATTTTATTTGTGATGGAGATCTGAGATATCCATGAGAAGTATTAACATTTTCAGTTGCTTCTTCCCTTTTTCCCCTCCTTCAGGTTGCTGCAGGCTGAAGATGAAAAGAGGAAACATTTCCAGCTCCTCCAGGAGCAGCAACGTACAATGCAAAACCTCAGCCCCATACAGGAGCTGTCAGATGGCAGTCCTGATGAGGACACCCCCTCAGCCCTCAACTCTGCCTCTCAGGAGCTCCAGGATCTGCAGGCATCTCGCCAAAGAAGTCACCAGCGTCTGGAGGTGAACAAGTTTGTTTTGACTGGCTTTGTGAGCAGCATCTTATTTAGTGCTCTTCTAAAACAACACTGATGAAGATGCCTGCATGATTTTTGTTTCCAGGAGGTTCAGGAGAGGCTGAGGAATGCCAGTCAACAGGTACAGCACTGGAACATCCAGCTGAACCGACTGATGACCCCCATTACTCCTGCAGGTGCGGTATTCACTTTGCCTCTTTGCAGCACAGACTTCTGGAACAGAGTGTTAGTATAGTTAATAACAGTGTAGACCAGGGGTGTCAAACTCAAATACACAGTGGGCCAAAATTCAAAACTGGATCAAAGTCGCAGGCTAACTTTAATATTTATTGAAATATATTTATTCCTCCAGATATAAGAATGAATCTTTTCTTATGGACTCAAACACATTTTGCTGAAAAACTGAATATGGAACAAGCAAAGCTTAATACTAAACAATATATATATTAGCTGTATAATACCAGTAGGCCAGCTCTAATAGTAATTTGGTATGGCTTCGCGGGCCAAATGTAATTAGAGCATTTCACCTCTCATTCAAGAAGCTTCTTCAGTTCTCTGAAGAAATTCTGAACTGAAGAAGCTTCTCAGATGAGAAGTGAAACATCTTCAAGAAACTTAAAGAAGTCCAGATGCTTTTCTTTCCAAGCTCCTTAGACTGTAGTTAAACTTCACACACTGGACTTGTCAGTCACACATCCTTCGCCAGTAGGCATTCCCAGAATGATCTTTCCCCTTCTGACGCTTAGAATGACCAAATATGTGCAAAATGGACAATTCCACATGCCACCATGTCAGTCTTTTATTAAATATGACATGAAACAAATGACTGAGCCATTAAATTTGTCACAAAGGTGTTCACCTAATTCCAGGCAAATGGAATAGACTTCTATGGGACCATAAGTCTTTTTGCACTTTGACATTTGTTTTACTTTTCAGATCTGTAACCTATAACTTTTATACTGTATGTGTTTTGATCATAGGAGTCTACGGGGACTTACTTACTTTTAGCACGTTTAGCAGTTGATGTTGGCTTCTTTTTTCAGTACTGGAGCTTCCTGCTCATTGAAGACTTTTCTAAAAGGAAATGCTTAATCCAAAATGGCGTTTTAAGGGCTTGGATTAATGTCAATTTCAGCAAATATTCTTTCTTATGTTAAAAGAACATGGATCTCTGTCAGTGATAACTTCTGACTTTATAACTCAAATTTTAAGAGAGAGCTTCACTGCTAAGCTCTCATCTGTGTGGGTGTCACGGTTCGCTTGAGGACTCACACGCAGGACTCAGAGGCACAGTCTGTATTTATTACAGTTCCACCAGGTGTATATACAAACAGTGCAGGGGATAGTGCTATATACAAAGCGGTGACAGGGAAAAGGCTCTGGGGAAATCCAGGTAGGGAAAAGACACTTGCTCCTCTTCTGACTCTCTCTCCAAACACCGCTCGGGGGATGCAGAGTCGGGTCCAGGGGATCTATGTACAGAAGGAAACACACGTTAGAGGTTTTGCACAGGGAAGCAAAAGAGAACTTGCTCAGAGCCGGGCTGCACTGACGCGAGTCACACACAACGATCCAGTGATGAGTAGAAGCCACTCCCTGGCTTAAATGCTGGCTGCACTGATGAGGCCCAGGTGTTTCCTCCTCAGAGGGGCGTGGGCCGAGGGCGTGAACCCACCATGAGTTCCGCCCTGGTGAGAGAGAGAGAGAGAACACTACTAGTCAGCGGCCTGCTGATCCCCTGGCCGTGACAGTGGGGTTCAAATCCCTTATTCAGATTAAGATTTTATGTGACATTACATTGGCAAAAATTAAATTTACTTGAATAATGTGAGTATTGGAGTAAGTACTTGAGTAATTTTTGAATAACTTTAATTTTGTAATGTGCATATTTTATGAATAATGATGTTTCAACACTTTAATCTACTGAATAAGTAAGAATTAGACTTAATAATCTTTTTACTTTAAAAAGGGAAATTGTGTACAATCTTTTATTCTCCAAAATGCACATAATAAAAATGTTTTGGGGAATGTATATGCTTTTTAAAAACCAATTGCTTCTTACTTGATGCATGCTATAACTTTCAGCAAAACTGAACTAAAATTTGTTAACAAGCTTACCAAATAAGAAATGTTTTGTGAATTTTCTTTGGAGAGCGACTGGAAAGCCGGCTGTTATCAAAGCCCACATGCCCTAAAAAGGAGGACGCGCTGGCCAGTAATGAGTTCATCACTAAGTTTAAGATAAGAGTTGATCAGAATAGAGGCGATGATGAAAGTCTGGAGCATCAGTTGGAGGCTGCCAACCTGTCTGATGAATCGTTCGAGGCCCAGACAGAAGTCAACGGACAAATATGATCACAGACATTTTAAAAACGCGAGTTGAGAGTTAAGGGGGAAAAATATTGTAATAAGTATATATTTGAATTGCACACTAAGATATAAAGTGATGGCAGCGAGCACAGTGTTGCAGGATTTAATTAAAAACACATCTGACTAAGACCAACTGAAATTTAGAGTTGTGTATAATAAAGTTTATTCATGATTAATAAAACAAATCTGTAATAATTTTCTTTCTCTTTTGTCCATCTGAATCTCGCTACAGCTTAAATAAAAGAAAAGAATGTGTTTTGAATATATTAAACTATTCTCTCTTTTTCTTTCTTTCTTTTTTTCTTGGTGGGTTTTCTTTTGCAATCAAACGCAACATTATACAATTATATAGTATAGTAAGAAATATCCTTTAACTTAATTTAGTATTTGTTTTTTCATTTTTGTTTTTATTGTTTCCCCTTCAGTTTTGTGCTTATAACATGTTCTAATCTGACATATTATGCAGTAAATTATTTTTGCAATAACTTAACAGGCCATTGTGGGAGCCAACATTCACTTATCAAAGACATATTTGTATATTCTGTGGGCTGCTTTATGGTTGTGTCATTTAGAAACATAAGCCACAACAGACTTCCACTGGAGAGTACTTAAAAATGTATTTTTATGTAAAGATCTTTTAATAACTACTATATTAAGAGAGAACCTATTGTTACATGGATTAATTGTACAAACTGTAGAGAAATAAGTTTAAGCGTGCAACTTTTTATTCATTTTTAACTGTATTAATGTTTTTATGTTAATACAGCCGCCTCATATCTGTTTCCTCAGTGTTTTTTAAACCATGTACTCCATCTATGAGTAAGAACATGAATAAATTCCTTTCCAAATTTGTAGTTCTTTTTTCCAACACACAGATGCAGGTATTCTTTTGCACCAAGGCGTTAAAGAAATGCTAAGAAAAAATGAAAATACTACGTTGCAACCTGTGTGTGTGTGTGTGTGTTTATATATCTGTATCTATATAGATATAGATATATATGTGTATTCGTACCCTTTTTTCATCATCTAGTTTCCTGTGCCAGATCTTCTACTGATCCACTGAGGCAGACATGTAAAAAACATGAACTAAAGCATATTTCTGTATATAAACAGGACTTTAAATCTTTATCAACAGCTACTTTAGAGGAAATTCTTCAATAAACTGCAACCAAAGGCTCAACTCAGAGGACAAAACCCAACCTGTTATAAATAGTGTGACACCAAACTTTCTCTTGTGTAAAGTTACAAATAGGAGTAATTATCCACAGAAGCTTTTATACATAATGAAGTTATAATTCGTCCTGTAGAAATTGTACATTTAAGCTATATAGTTCCCTCTGTGATAACTCTGCTATGAATGCCTCTTATTAACTTTTATGCTTTTACAACCCACTATGAGCAAACACTCAGCAACAGTGGGAAGGAAAAACTCCCTTCTTGAAGGAAAAAACCTCTGGTAGAACCTGGAAATCTGTCTAAACTAGTTGGGGGTTAGAGCAACAGATGCAAGTCTTCAGATCATTTGCAGTGTGACTGTCTTTGTGCACACTTTAACCTGATTCAGTTTTCTTATTTGTCAAAATGCACCATGGGTAAAAAAAACAAAACAAAACAAAATAGTAATGAAGGAGAATCCTCAGCAAAGATGAATTAAACAAGTTTTATTTTGATCCAATTTTACTTTAAGTAAAACACATCTTTATTTGATGACTTTAATGTCATCAAATAAAGACAGTTTTGATGGAGCTCCTGACCCAGCCCAAGCTCTCTATGAAGACGAGGAAAAACTCCCCAGGGGGCCAGATCGATGGGAAGAAACCTCGGGAAAGCCCATTCAAAGAGAGATCCCCTTTCCTGGGATGGCTGGGGGGGTTACAGGAAGTCCGAAAAAGCTAATTTTTTATTTATTTATTTTTTAAGATTGACCCATTCCTGTCCAACAGAAAAAAGAAAGGAGGTTACCACAATGTATCACACTTATATGATAAGGTGTGAATTGTGTGTTTGTGTGTGTTATCTTAGCCAGGGGTGAAGCTGGAGCTCCTCCAGTGTTGGGCGCTTCTCCGGGGCTATAGTTAAACATGCCTCCAAGAAATTCTGGCATTCTTGAAAGAAAGAAAAGATCCAAAAGATGAAGATGATAGTTCTAGTGATCCAAGACATCAGTGAATCTGGAAGTGTGAAGTTTTCTTACCTGTGGACAGACGCTTTTTGATGCTCAGTTTCTTTGCGAGGAACCTCTCGGTACTAAAGTGCCGTGCATGAAGCGCTTCATACAACACCACTCCCATTTGCCACACCGTGGTGGGTCCACACCTGTAGCAGCTCCTCCTGTACCACTCGGGAGGGGTGTGAAGAGGAGTGCCTAACAAACAGACACAATTACAATTTCTTCTAAAACAAAAGACACAAATTGTTACATCTGTGAAAAGCAGGAGCAGAATATGTTACCATAGAAGACGCGATACAGAGATCGCTGTTTAACAAAGCAGCTCAGTCCAAAGTCAATGATGCGAACTCGAGGCACATCGGAGCCGGTCTCAATCAGAATGTTTTCTCCCTTGATGTCCCGATGAAAGATGTGTTTATCCTCAAGTTCCTTTACAGCATCAACTAGTTGCTTCAGAATGACCTGGAAAAGATGAAAAACACAATAATGAGTTAATGCTTTTCTGCCTTGATTGAATGCTGTACAGTCTAAGGCTCTCCCAGTCAACCTACCTTGGCCTTGTCCTCTGGTAAAGTTCTTCCATTTTCTGCTTTGTATTTTTGCAGGTCCACAGCGGGGACAGGTCTCTCCAGCACCAGGATCAGCTCTTTGCCAAGGTCGAACCACTCCAGCAAGGACACAGGTGCTGATATTCCCACTGACCCTTCTGCTTCACCTGCAAGTTTAACCATAATGGCCACTTCCACCGAGAGCATCTTCCCGCTTTCATCCTGAAATATTACAACAAAGTGGATGATGAGGAACGCCGCATTCAATCCAGTAATGTAAAACTAATTCAAGTGTTGGACGCTTACCGCCACTTTGCAGTAGACTTTATTTTTGGGAATGTGTTTGATGGCAACCTAGAAGACACAGAGCATTGGTGAGCATTTCCTCAGTATGACATAATGAAAGGTGGAAACACAGCAGACGTCTCAGTTTACGATATTATCCATTATCTGCGTTACTGCCTGTCTTACTACCATCATCTGAACACTTACTGGAAAACGATCTTCTATCCGGTAGCCAGAAAACACTGCTCCGCAGCCTCCTTCTCCGAGCTGGTGCTCCTCCACATATCTGGCTTGGAATTCACCTGAACAGACAAAACAGCAAATCTTGTTTTATTACAGCTGTGACACAAATTACTCTCCTCTGTAGCCTAAATGTTCCTTCTGCCCTTCCCCTGAATATAAAACCCAAGCTGCTTGCTACTTACGTTTTTGGTCTGCCACTGATTTTTTGTCCTGGTCCACATTCCTTTTTTTTTTCTTGGGTGACTCTCTGTCGTCTCCCGTGGCCTTTCTTTTGCCATTTTTTGCGCACACCTGTTTGTTGTTCAAGTCTGGAGATGTGGAAAACACCAAAAGCACATCAGCTCACTGGATGATAGACACAAACACTAAACACCAATATCTTAAACCTAGCAACCACACTTAATCTACCCCCTTATTCAACTAATTAGCCTACCTTTACCAGAGTCCAACGAGGAGGATGCTTGCTCCTTGTCACCGCTCATATGGTCAAGAAGTTTAGCCCTCTTTGCTTTCTTTGTTGTGTCCTCTTCATCTTGCACAACCTTGCGCTTCACTCCTTTGACCACATCTGAGCTGGTGGAAGGACCAGCCTGCTCAGCGACCCTCCTCCTTTTCATTGGGGTCTTCTTTTCAGGACTGGCCTTTCTTTTAGCAGTCCTGCTCTTACGATCTATAAAGGACAACAACACAGTGGTGAAAAAGAGTCCCCGACATCAAGACTGGAAGCAGTTTGATGGCAAAGAATTTGAAATTGCTTTTGCTTAAATGATCACAAGTTTAATCTTGGGATGAAAAAAAAAAAACTGATCAGTGCGAGTTGATACTAGGTTTACTAAGTCTTAGATCTTGATGGCACTTGTTGGTCTGTTTTTACTGTTGAGTCCAAGAATAAACTTATTACATTATTTTACCAAAAGACCGGTAACCTTTCTTTGATTAGACATCTTGTATTAAAGCTATTTTCAATTAAACATATGATTCAATTGCTCCAAAAATGATTCACACAGTGTCAACATTTCTAGGATTTGGATTTTACCAGGATTTGATTTTATTATTTTACTTACCTTGATCTCCTGAATCTTTCTTATCAGCTGGAGTGGCAATTTTTCTTGTTTCCTTTTTCATTGTAATTTCGGAGACCCTTTAAAATCGAAAATGTAAACCGTAATGAGCTAAGATTGAGTTAATATTCCTTCAAATGTGCACCCTTCAAATGCTTGACTTTTCTAACTGAATTCTGTAAGTGAGCTTTATAAGTAAACTCTGGAAACTATGGCAACACAACATAGAATCTTGCCTTTCAGTGACTTCACTGACTGCCAGTAGTTCAAAGTAGTTTACAGAAAAACACTGGCAGACAAAGCCATAATATTTCATATAATTCAATCATTTCATATCAATTAAACAGTTTCTTTCATTATCTTTCATCATTTGTATAAAGACCTCATCTATGGATGACAGTATGAAGATTTGTGGTTGACCACACACATTATAATAAACACAGTGTCAGCTACATTGTCATCTGATTTAAAGTATTTATTATGTACATTTAACTGTCATGGTAGTGAGTCTGTGACCCAGTGTTTTGTGTTTGTTCATTTATATTCATTGATTATTCTTATGTATGTTTTTGGTTCTCTTTATTGTTTTCTTCTTGTGTTATATTCTTACGGTGTGTTCACACCGAACGCGATGGACGCGAATAAAACGCCCCAAACGCCCCTAATTTGACGCGTGTACATTCGCGTCTCAACGCGTGTCCAAGAAAAATCCATCGCGCGTCAAAATATGATATTTTGACGCGCGTGACGCGCGTGAACCGGAAATGTGGGAGTTTCCATCTTTGCAAGATGGCAGCTGTCGAGCTAGCGCTTGAAGAGAGAGTCTCCCTTCTCTATTTACTGTGGAGAGCAGAGCAGCAGCGTAAAAGACGTCCTCGCCGTACCTGGGTCCATCAAGTCCTCCAGGCGCGTGAGCAGTTTGGTGAGTTTCACCATTTGCTCCAGGAGCTGCGCCTGGATGACGGCAGATTCCAGCGATATCATCGTCTGTCACCCGGCCAGTTTGAGGACCTGCTTTCCCGCGTCGGTCCCAGAATCGCCCGCCTAGACACCAATTACAGGCGCTCAATCCCACCTGCAGAGCGCCTGTCCGTCTGCCTGAGGTTAGTAAAAGTGGTCAATACGGTAGTCCTTTATTGATACCTGTGCTAATATATGCTAAACCATCCATTTATACACTGCTAACATGGATGTGCTATGCTAACAGTGAATGCTGTCGGCGTTTACTGATGGCATAGCACATCCATGTTAGCAGTGTATCGTGTATACACTGCTAACATGGATGTGCTATAACAGTGAATGCTGTCGGCGTGTATAAACTATCGTTTATACACTGCTAACATGGATGTGCTATGCTAACAGTGAATGCTGTCGGCGTTTACTGATGGCATAGCACATCCATGTTAGCAGTGTATCGTGTATACACTGCTAACATGGATGTGCTATAACAGTGAATGCTGTCGGCGTGTATAAACTATCGTTTATACACTGCTAACATGGATGTGCTATGCTAACAGTGAATGCTGTCGGCGTTTACTGATGGCATAGCACATCCATGTTAGCAGTGTATCGTTTATACACTGCTAACATGGATGTGCTATGCTAACAGTGAATGCTCTCGGTGTTTACCGATAGCAAACTGGTACTGTTTATAATATTTCTAGTGATACTCAGATGGTCTCATCAAGTCCCGATTTAATTCGATTTATGCTGTTATCAGTGGTTGAATGATAGCATGGCTGTGGTGTCATAGGTATGCTCTCGGTGTTTGCTGATATCAAACTGGTATTAGGACCACTGTGGGTTAATCTTTGTAGTGATACACACTCCTTTTGTTTATTTATACCTGGTTTAATTTCTGGGATAGTTGAATATTTGTATATAATCACTGCAGACTGTTTTAGATTATATCAAATATATATCATGTAATTATCCTTATAATTACAAAATGTTTTATGTAAGATTTATGTTTTGGAATTTGTAATTTTGTAATTTCAATAATGTATTTTGTAACTGCAGTACACATAATACACATTTTAAACAATTTTGTCCAGGTTCCTTGCCACCGGGGACTCCTTCAGGACCATCACGTTCAGTTTTCGAGTCGGTGTGTCCACGGTGAGCCAGATCATCCCCCAGGTAGCGACGGCCATCTGGGACTGTCTAGTGGACGATTTCATGGCTGTGCCTTCAACTGAAGACTGGCGGTCCATCGCAGAGTGTGTGAAGGCAACGTGTGTTCTCCACAATTTTCTGCGCTGTGTGGACGAGAGAGGGGCACCTGCTGTGAGGGGTGTGGCACCTGCTGTGGTGGAGCCGTTGCAAGGCCTGGGTCGTGTAGCAGCAAACAACTCCTCCAGAGAGGCTGTCCTGGTGAGGGAGAAGTTCATGGCCCACTTCTCGGCAGAGGGAGCTGTGTCTTGGCAACCAAAGGAGTAGCCTGTTTGAAGTCTGAGTGACTTCCCCACAACGGCTCTTTTAAGAGCCACCCACAAACCTCTAAAGAGTGTTCCTGTCTTTTTAAAATTTTCTTAATAAATGGATCTCTACTCCAAAATAACCTAACCTCTTTATTCTCTTAAGTAACTTGTCTTCACTATGTTCCTATAACCAGTGTGATGCAAAAGTTTGAGCAACCTTATTAATAGTCATTATTTTCCTGTATGAATCGGTTACAGTAAAAAATGTCAATTACATATATCATATAGGAGACACACACATTGATATACACTACATATTTATGTTATTTCTCTTTTTATGTGTTGCCAATATATGCACCTGCTTTATTTAGTGTAAAGTTATTGCACACTTTCTGTAAATCCAGTGAACTGCATTTCACTTCTCAAATATCACTGTGTGTGTCTCCTATATGATGTATTTAACTGACAATTTAAATTGTGACAAATAACGATTTGTACAGGACAATGATGGCTATTAACAAGGTTGCCCAAACTTTTGCATCCCACTGTATCAGTATATTTTGTCATTAGTATAATATGAAATAAATTCTACTTGTGTCAAGTCGGGTGCCAATATTTGCTGTGTAGTAGAACAGAGACATTTGTCATTATAAATGTTTATTTGATAAAATATATAAATTCAGTAATAAAAAGATTCAACATAAATATATGAAATTTAACTATTTACAGAGAGACAGGAATAAAAAGGACCCAGCTTGGAGTGGAAGAGCCTCAGGGGAGAAGGAGGAGAAGAATAAGAACATTGTTTCTGCCCTGGAGAGCTGCTGCCTCATCAGAAAACTACTGATCCATTAGGGTCCAATGTTTCCAAATTTAGCACAGCTGTGCTGTTGTCAAAAACTAATTTATGAATTTGGAATTTCACGAATTCTCGTGTCTGAGGCGGCATGCTCTCCAGAGCAGGAACAAGGCCGAGGAGGAAATACTCTGTTGCAGACGGGCGTGGCCTCTTTAGGGACTCCAGGATAGCCAGCTCCACCGCCGATGGACCATCCTGGGACCCTTCCCTCGACCGCCTTCGAGCTCTCCTCCTCTGTGGGCCTGTAAAAAACAGAACAAAACACCACAAAGAAATGAGAAGGCTGCTACTAGATTGTCATTTTCAAAATTGAAAAAAACCAGGATATGAACAGATTGGTTGTAGATATTTAGTAAAGGTGATCACAAGGGAATCCAAGCAAGTAAAAAGCTATCAGTGCTTGATGTTCATACCTGTGGGTGCAGCAGCAGGAGTGGAGGGACCAGGGACTGGGGAGTCAGGAGAAGCAACAGGGGAGGACTCTGCTGCATGATAACTTGACTCTATCAAGACAATATTAAATGTTAACAGGTTGAAGACAATAGTCATAGAGAATATTATATTATTATATACTTATTATTATATACAGTGGTCTCCCATTTATTGCAGCACATGAACAGTAGTCACAGTTCTCACAAGTTGATTCTCAAAGTGCAAACCTTTGTCGATTTTAAAACGTAAAAGTATTATGCCGCGCTTTTTCTCCGTCTGCGGCGCCACTTTTGTGCGCCTTTTTTGCTCCCGGTGCAGGTGTCTATTTCCGAATGAGGGTCATAGTTATGAGTGTTTTTGTGCTGTTTTTTTCTATTTGAAGTGATGGTTATCAAAACCAAACATGATAAGTTTGGCAAGCGCAGGAGACACGACACGGAGGAGATTTGTCATTTGGGCTGCAGAATGCAATGCGCATCGTTGAAAGCTGTACGGTGCAATAAAAAAATCAGCGAAAAGGCGAGGCAGTGACGGATGAACAGCGGGACTACTTTATACTGTTTATTAATAAACAAAATATATTCCTGTATGACAACACGCATAAATTAACTGCCTACATTAATTAATTGTAAACATACCTTCTGACTGACACTCCCCTGCTGCCTCTTCGGGCTGTCCCTGGTCCTCGGGTGAGAAGTTCTCCACGGTCCGCACCATATTACCGCTGGTCTCCCGCGGGGTGAGGAAGGGGTCCAGAAACCCCATGACCGCGAAGAACTTCCATCTCCTCCCCGATCCTGCTGCAGACCCACTCCTCTTCTCCTTCTCTGACCTCTTCTCCTTATTATAGGTGTCCCTGAGGCTCTTCCACTTTCTCCTGCAGATGTCCTCTGAATAAACGCATTATCTGGTTAGCGGAAAGGTATTTGTACAACAGTGGGAAAATCGCGGGACAGTAGGCGCGCTTGCTAGCTTTTGCACGGCTTCATCGGGTCAGTCTGAAAATTAAAAAGAAGAAGGAATGAACTTACCAGGTTGCCCGATCTCCTCACTTATGTGTCTCCAAGCTAGGTCCTTTTTATTCCTGTCTCGGTAGAAATAGGAGCTGGCATCATATAGCTCGGGGTGGTTAGCCACGGCGCTGATCAGCTTTTCCTCCATACTGAATGAAGAATGAAGGGCTTTGGCTGGATCTGCCCCTTTGACCTAGGTCAGAGCCACGTCACCAGGCTCCTGATTGGTTGTCGCGGCGCGATTTGACGCTGGAGTTCAGATTTTTCCAACTCAAGCGGTAGACGCGAAACGCGCGTATGCACAAAGTGCAACACAAAAACTCACGCGCGTGGTTTTATTCGCGCGTCAAACGCGCCTGACGCGCTACACTGACGCGCGTTTCGCGCGTCAAACGCGCCTGACGCGCTACACTGACGCGCGTTTCACGCGTTTTGGCGTTTTCGCGACGCAAATCTGCTTCCGAATTTTCGCGGGACCCGCAATCGCGCGTCATCGCGCCTTTCCATTGACTTTACATGTAAACCTGACGCTCTATTCGCGTCCATCGCGTTCGGTGTGAACACACCGTTAGGCTTTAGGTTTCTGTTACTTTGCCTTGCCCCTGTGTCCCACGTGTCATGTCTAGTCACTCTTGTTTCCATGTTCCCCAATTTCTCCCCAGTCAGTCATGTCTCTGTGTCAACTCTGTGTCTTTGTAAAAGTCTCTTGTTTGCTGTTTTACTTTGATAGTCATGTGTGCTGTGTTAGTGTTTTCATGTCTGTGAAGGTTCTCAGTCATCTAGGTCATCGTAGTCTAAGGAGTTTGGAAAGAAAGCGTCTGGACTTGAAGTTGCTTGAAGATGTTTCACCTTCTCGGATGAAAAGAACTTAAACTTTGCTTGAACGTCTTCAAGCAACTTAAAGAAGTCCAGACGTTTTCTTTCTAAGCTCCTTAGACTATGTTAGTGTTTTCAGTTTTCCTTCCCCATGGTCTTGTTGTTTGTGATTTCTCGCAGCTGTGCTCTCATCCTGTGTCTTATTCCCTCATTTATCCCTCTGTGTATTTAAGCCCATTGTTTTCCTCTGTTTGCTGTTGGGTTATCTGTGTATCATCCATGACAATTAAATGAAATAGCAAATGCAACTACAATTTCAATGAGATTCATTCCTGGCATTCTACTGCGGTGGCTGAAAGTAGACACCAAGCATTATCACTGTAACTGATGTAAATATTGGACTTGGAGGGGATTCGTCTGATAGACTGATGCAAACATTACTGTGAGGAAATTTTTGAATCTCCCAATTTTCTTTTTTTCTGAAAGAAAGAAATTTGGTTACTGTATCACATTTGTATGGCAAGATGTGAATTCAGTATGCGTGTGTGTTTGTGTCAGAGAGGAGTTTATCTGAGCCAGGGGTAAAGCAGGAGGTCCTCCAGCATTGGGCACTTCTCCAGGACTTTGTTAAAACTTGTTTTCAAGACGTCTGAAATGAAAGAAGGACAAGAGATATCGAGATGATAATTCCAGTGATCCAAGCGATCACATTGATTTTCTGCAAAATTTTCTTTTTGAGAGTCATTCGGCTGGGCAGGGGGTATAACACATCTGCAATGCAGCAACATCTGCTCTCTGGGCCTGTGTGAGAGTGTTATCTCAATGGCGGGAATGAGGATGTTGGAATTTGGCATCTCAGGCACCAACTCATCTCTTTCCTTAACCGGGCTCACCAGAGATTGGTTTCAGCCTCTCTCCATGCTTTAAGGAGGTTGAGTTGATAAATCTGACTGGCCCCTCCCCTGTCTGACCCTATCTCTTCATAGTCAACACCAATGTTCTCACCGTGTGACCATGAACGGTCCTTACCACTTGGCAAGTAATTTCGAGCTAGAAGAAGGGAGTAAGACAAGCACTTTATGTCCCTGTGAAAATACAACTACATTTTATCAAATATCACTAAGCAGTCCTTACCTTTAAATACAGCCTGGTTTCTTTCTCTTTCTTTCTATATCTCTGAGTGAAGTTAGCTCTCATTCTTTCTCTTCCTGTGAAATACAGCAAGTAGAGCTTTAGATAGCAACACACTGTGACACAGTTAGTGTTTGTTGAGGTGATAGAAATGCTGCATTTGAAATTACCTGACACAACATTTTATTCCCTTTTATGTTCACTCCTTTTTTTCTGAAGTACCGCAAATTATGGGCACGTGGGGTTGTTCTGGTGTTGTGCTAAAAATAAATAAATCAAAACTACAGTACATGGTTTGTTCTTTCATCTCTTTTTATGCGACATCCTCTACTGATTAAAACGCGACTGCCTTTCACTGTTTAGGCTCAAATCTCATTGTTTGAAGGCCTGCAGTGACGTGAAATATTAACTTCCCCCAAATGCGTTAAACCCAAAGTAACGAGTTTGTTTTGAAAATATACGGAGTGGAAACTACAGATATTTGTAGTTTTGCACGTCTTTCTTCCTCCACCAGAGGCCATAGGCGCTGTCGATCTTGTATGTCCTCCTGCAGCAACATCTCTGTGAAGCTGATGCCTTCTTGCTTGCAGGTTGAAGAATCTTTGGTGCGCCTCCACAATTCTTCTTTAATTCGCCTCTGTGTGAATAGAATAATGATGTTTCTGTTTCTGCCATCAACTTGTTTCCCTAAGCGGTGGACAATATCAACAGCCTCTTCTAAGTTCAAGTCAGGGGCAATCTTCTGAAGCGTTTGCAAAACCTTCACTCTAATGTTTTCGTCTTTGTCTTCCTTCACCCCTTTCAGTTTTAGGCACCACCTCATTCGGTAGCGCTCTTGTTCTCTCACTCTTCTTTTCAAGTCTTCGTTTTCTTTAAGCAGCAGTTCATTCGCATTTGCCAGTTTAACAACTTTCAGTTTGCAATCAGCTATCTCTGCAGCGTTAAACTCTACAGCCAGACAAAGTGCAGCTATGGTTGCCAGCTTGGCTAACCAAGCTGGCAACCATAGCTGCACTTTGTCTGTTTTGTTCCTTGATATCCTCCAGTTGTGCTTCAAATTTTTTGTCAAGTCCCATAATGGCTTCAAAAATAGTTTTATTGGAGATATCATCTTCCTTCGCTGAAGATTTTGTTCTTTTCTCCTCTGGCGGTTGTTTTCGTCTCCCTGTGAGGTGTCATGCCGAGCAGATATCAGAATTGAGGAGTTAAAAAAAAAGAAAAAAAAAAAGAAAAAAGAATTGAGTTCAAGCAAAGTTGACTCTTTTGGTGATTACAGTTTGTCCGGGCGGGCTGTGCGTCTTATTTCATCTGCAGACACGTCGTTGGATGAGGAACAGCTCATGTTGGCATCAGTGGCAGTCAGGATGGCGGCATCTTCCAGAGGGAAGGTCAGGTTGCTGGTCTCTCTGAGCAGGACGCTGTCCACCAACAAGCCCGGTTCCACGGCTGGAGATTACCCTCCTCCGGCTGAAGCCCCCGCTTTTCCCCCGAACAGCGAGCCAGCAGCGGCGCCTCAGCGGAGACCCAAAAGCAGCGGCTGCTCCGTGCTCCTCTTCCCCAGTCAGGGCAGCCAGTTTGTGGGCATGGGCAGAGGACTTTTGAAATACCCCAACATTAAAGAAATGTTCACCATAGCCCAGAAGATCCTGGGTTACGACCTGCTATCTCTGTGTCTGGAGGGCCCCGAGGACGAGCTGCAGAAAACCCCAAAGTAAGTGCCAGATAAATGTCTGGAAAAGGACAATAACTGCAGGTCCTGCCTTCTTAAATGTGGCCATTTTATCTTTTTAAAAAAAAAAAAAAATACTGCTACAGTAATATTAATTTATATTTAAAATGTGCGCACATTATGTATGAAGGTGTGGATGAATGATGCTTGTTGTAAGAAAGCATTTTGAGTGCCCAGTAGAAGAGCATCTTTCAAATGCAAAGTTTCTCATTTCAACTTTAATTACTGCACATGATTAAGGCGATAAGAGTAAATAAGGCTTCCAACAGTGGTTATTTCTTATTATCATATCTTATTTTTATTGGTTTTATCAGTAGATTGTTGTTTCACTCCCACCAAAAACATCACCGTAAATAATCTTCTGATTCTGAATGACCATTTAAAAAAATAAACAAATTGTTCTGAGTTAATTTCAGTTACGGATGTATCAGTGACATAAATGATATATCGGTCATAATCGGGAGGCTGTTACATTTTTTTTTTTTTTACTTGTTTTGACTTGTCTTTTCTGGGGCGATGAACTTTGCAGAAGGTAGAAAGATTTCTTTTTTGGGGTCTTTTTGTGCATTTGTACAGTGGCGTGTCTAGAAAATTTTTGTTGGGGGGGCCAGGTAGGGGCACAGATTTGGAGAAGGGTGGCAGATGTAATTGGCAGATAATGTTAAAAACAATTCTACCAACCGTTAACCATAATTCAATAACCCTGTAAACCTAATAACCGTAACCTTATTAGAATGAGATTTTAACCACTACGGTGCAAAGTGTTTAGATACTGTGTTGATTAAGTACAAGAGATACAATCAGTCAGTGTTTATTCAGCATTCAAGGACATCAATATTTGCATAGTATTTTTACTGACATGTAGTGCACATATGTTTTGGGCAAAAACATTTTTGAATATTAAAATACGAACATTTTTAACATACAATTGGCAAATTAGCCAATTCCAATGCAAAACCAATGCCTGTTAAAAAAAAAAAAAAAGAAGATAATCTTCTCACAAACTGGTGTTTGATTTTGAAACAGGAAAAAAGTGGAGAAACAACTGAAAAGACTAACATTTGAATAAAACCTGAAAGCAAGTAAATACTTTATATGCTGCCTTACTTTGGTAATATTGAGAACAACACTGGCTGATGATGAAATGCAGTCAGCTGGCATGGTGACACTGCCAGTATTAACCTGCAGGGCTGGACTGGGACAAAAAATTGGGCATTTTCACTACAGATTGGCCCACCAGGTATTAAAGCCATAAAGCCTTTGACTGAAAACAAACCCTGTTGTGACAGTGATGTACAGTCTTTTTGGTATATGTATGATTTCTATACATTTTACGTCAGATAAAAACTTTCTTCGCAAGATTCAGATAATTATTTAATAAAAGCTAGATATTTTAAATGAGAATAAAAAAGAAAAGTATTTCTTTATGCCCTCCTCTCCCTGTTAATGCCCTACCTGGCCCCCTGGCAACACTTTGCTAGACCCGCCCCTGCACAGTTACCAGCTGTCAGCTACATAAAAAAAGGATCCTGGTGTTATTTATCTCTCAGAAACAGTTCATAACTTCAACTCATTCATGTCACCTAAAAGGTAAACCTGTTTCTCCATCACCTGTTCAGCTCTGATGATTCAGTAAGGACATCTCCTGGTTTCATCTTCATGTTTCCCTCTCACCACATATCCAAACCGACATCATGACCAGCAGCTTTACAGCTTTACAGCTGTGGCTCCAGCAAACATTCTAACTAAATAAATTCTAACAACAGCTGATCAAGCTTAAACGTGCTGCTGCTGTTTAGCGCGACATCTGCTGGTTTCCTCTTTCTGGCGCAAAGTGGGTGATAAACAAACAAGAGAGACGATCAGCTGATCATTGATCAGTTTCATGATTGAAGTAGCAACAGGAGAGAGAGGAGAGATAATGAGAGGAGAAGAGGCAGCTGTGCAGCGTAAAGACAGAATAACTCCAGTTTTGTGTCTTTTTCCATCCTAGCTGAAGTCCGGGACAAACTGCGTCTCTTCTCAGCTCAATACCAAACCCATAATATTTTCTATGAATGAGGGACCATTCCATTTTTTAAGGAGCTGTTGGCAACTCTACTAACTAACCTTATGAATAAAATAAAGTTCACTATCAGTAACATCATAGCAACCGAACAGCTGTATAAACTCGTCATGCTAGCTCACGCAGTATGAGGTATTGTAACTGACTGTAAAAAGTCAGCACAACGAAAATAAACTCCACCTAAACTTGGTTTATATCTGACCCAGATAGACTGCAGGTCATAACTTCTTACCTGAAGTTCAGTTCACCTGACACTCGGACTGGTGGCCGCCTCGGGTCTCTCCTCCTGCTTCCCCTTCCCTCATCCACCTGCTGGCCTCTGTGGAAGCCCCGCCATAGCCACCACCAAACCACTGAGTTATTTTTACACATCGACCTGCATCTTATAACTCATAACTCTTATGTTAGCTGCCCTCAGTAGCATACTGTCTGAAATATTCGATGGTTGCAAAAATTCTTTAAGTGTTATTTTTTTCCTTGGTATTCTAATTTCACCGAAGTTTACTAAACTCAACAAACTTAATATTACTTACCGGGACATTTATTCTGTCCTCATTTTCTTTCACCGAAAAATTGTTTCCTGCAGTGTTGTCCTTCGTGCTTGGCTCTCCTACCTTTGCTAACGTGATGCGCATAGCGCAGAAGCCGATGCTGCATTCACTTACACTCGGATATCTGAGCTTCACCGTGAAAACATAATCGTACATTTGATATTTGATTGAATTTTATTGTTTTACCTTTGGGGTGGCACCTGGGGTGGCCAGTCTGGTTGGGGGGGGGGGGTGGCCTGTGCCCCCCCAGGCCACCCCGCTGGACACGCCATTGGAAATCCGGAAGCAAAAAAATCGCGAATTTTATAAGACAGTTTTTTTTCCTGACAACCAATTTTTTTCAGTCTGTTTCAACATATGTATTTCTATCATTTGTAAATTTCTGAGCATCTGTACTGATATATCATTAAATGTACTTTAAAAACCATTCACTGCGCTTTTCATGGCCTCATATTGGGCCCAATATGTAGTACAGTACAGTACAGTAGTTGAATGACTAAGTACATGTATTAGTGTGATTAGCATGTTGAGCTGCTCAAGGTTTTTTTTTTTTCTTTCTACAAAGTACAATGCAAAGTAGGGAATGAAGTACAAATACTGAAAGTCACCCATTTTGTAACTGAATACTGCACTGTAAATACTCTTTTTAAAGTAATGTTTTGTTCATTTACATGATGACTTTTTCACATTTTACTTAACTGCAACTACACCCTCCATGTATTTATACACCACTTTGCATTTAATCATTAGTTATTAATATAACTCTGGCTTTCATCCAGAGAGCCCTCACACCCAACCAGTCACGACAGATGGTAGCCACCTCTGAGCCCAAGGTTTCTTCCTTTGAAATGGGAGTTTTCCCTTCCCACTGTTGCCAAGTGCTCACAGAGGGTCATCTGATTCTTGGGGTTTTATCTCTAATGTTGTAGGGTCTTTACCTTATAATATACCATGTCATGAGGTCACTGTTGTTGGGATTCGGTGCTATATAAATAAAACTGAATGGAACTGAATTTGTACTTTATTGTTGTAACTGAGTAAACTTACCTTAAGGACAATTTTAATTTCAATCACACAATAAAGATCCCTTAAATGTCACACATTTTAAAGAGGCATACAATAGGCCTATATATATAATTTTTGGTGAATTTGACCACATGTCCACTCTTACCTGTTTCTTTTTGCTCTCTCTTTGCTGTGTTCATCCTACTCTCTCCCTCTCTATCCACCTCTCTCAGTCTTTGTGCCGTCACCCAAAACTTAAACATAACAGTGAATAAAAGGCGTACACTGATCCATTTCAGTTTATAGCAATATTAAAGCTTAATGCAGGCTGCTGCTGGACAGGTAACATAATTTTGACTTGCTGTCACCTGGAATGTTAAAATGAACTGATAATCTCTAGTGATTTGGGGTAGCTAATGTTGGTGACACTATTTAGAGAACAAATAAAAATAAGGGGACACTTTATAAGTCACAGCAGCATCCTCATCATCGGAACAGTTTGAACTATGTTTCAGTTTTAAATGTCCATCACTTATTTCTCAACATAAAATTACAAATAATGTGGTATTATCAACGATTATGGTGCATAATGTTCTGAATTGAAATCAGAGAAAACTACACAAGGACAATGCTGAGCACCATTACTGAACTGTACTGAAGTGTGACTGAACAGCAGTTCACAAATGCAAGATAACATTCAATGCAAAGATTAAAAAAACAAGATCAATATGTTTTCTGAGGCCGAGCTTGTTTAAGATGGGAATTTTGGAGTAACACGTTGCCATCCAGATGACGTCTTTTTCAGGTAAGGTGTGGCTTATGTCAAGAAGCCAGTTCCAAATCACTTTCTCCATGTATTACTCCATGCCAAACTGGTCTACCTTTACCTGTCACCCAATAAAAACACTGTAGGGGAAAAATTACAACAAAAACAAACTCCCACTGCAGAATTTTAAAAAGCGCACACATTAGTCTTTTATTTGTGGTAAAGTGTTATTGTACACTGTAGTAAAGAGAGTTCTTCTTTCACTGCTGTGAGCAGGCCAGTCATCATGTTCTTGGGTTACATCGGTGCTGTTTGCATTCATTTGTCTGTGGTCTGCAGGCGCGTCACCTGGCTGAGTGATCAGCCTTATGTAACCTGGTGCTCCTAAGTAAAAAAGCTGTTAACGCCAGTTTCAAGAAACACTTCATGAAAAACCGTTTATTTTAGAGCTGTGATACAATCACAAAGGCACAAGCTGTGATCTGAAGGGTCACAACTAAAGTTAAACACATTTTTTTTTTGTTTTTCATACACACAAACAAAGTGAAAACAGAATGGGAACAGGGTAAATGCAGTACACGCTGCTAGGTTTGAGAAACTATACAATTGCATCTGAATGAAACAGCAGTTGGTTCGTATGAAAATTAAAAATTCCACACTTACAATAAAAAATATATTTTAAACTCTGATTTGCTCTTACTGTTGTGTGATTTCACAAAGCAAAGTGTATATTTATACATATCTGTTGACATCACACCATAAGAACAAGCTGAGTGTTGTACAATCTTTTGATGAGTGAGTCATAAGCATGATAAAAATATAACTTACTGACATTTTAATGCTGACAAAAACATTGACCTTGACATGAAATAGAACCTTTGGACCTGACAACTTATTAACAATCTTACTACTGTGAAATGTAACATGAAAGCTAAATAAATAAAACATAGTCACTTCGCTAACACTACCACTAGCAAACTAGCACACTGCTTCAGCACAGCTTTCTGTTAAAAAAAAGTGATCAAATAGTCCTGAGTGCAAAAGGGAAAGAAGTCATTATTGCACAATTTCACTTCACACAGTCTAAAGAATGCTTTGTGTATGAGCTGTCCATGCTTTGGCAAGAAAGTTATGACCAAATCTGATCACGGCTGATCTGCACAGCTCAAGCACGATCTCTTCTACACAGCACTCGCTCTTCTCTGTGGACACTACAACAGACCACAGTCTTCTTTTAAGTCTCCTCCAGGAGTTTCTGGAGGTTTTTCTGAATCTGTGGTGTGGAAAAAACAAACGCAAGTGAGGGATACTTTATAATTCACAATTATGTTAAACATGTTACCGCTGATTAGCTTAGCTTAGCATAAAGACTGGGTCCTTAAAGGCAACAGCTGGCTTTGTACAACTGTGGTTAGATTTAAAATGTGACACCATCAATCATCATTTCATTCCCAGTAAAATATTTCTGAAGCCAAGACTTCTGAAATTTCTTTTTTCTAAAATGTGCATCTTAATAAAAGTCACCTTCACCTTAGTTAGGGTTGCCAACCGTCCCTTAAAATACGGAATCGTCCCGTATTTCGAAACAAAAGTACACGTCCCGTATTGAGCTAATAAGGGACGCACTTTGTCCCGTAATATAGTGAGAATCAAAAGTAGTCTATAAATGTTAATGGAATTAACGCTTTGTTTGAAAACATAATTCCCAGCCCCTCTCCTGCTTTGTGACCAATGAGCTGACAGCACACTTATGACAATTCGAGTATGACAATTCAGATTATCTCATTGGTCGAGGAAAGGTCGCTTACAGAGAAAATACCGGAAGACAACAGATGACCACAACAACAAGCATGGCCAACAGGGAAACAAACGCCGACACTGCGGTGCAAGTCTCGGATGACAGTACACCTAAAGCTGGGCAAACACTGTGCGATTTTCAAACTGCACGATTGACTCGCAGGGGTTAGAAGTTGGTAGGTCACGATGCAGGTCTCACACTATACCGCCCGATGCTCTGATGCGACCTGAGAGCTCACACTGTGCCTCCATAAAATGAAGGTTATAACAGACAATCTGTCGCTCGCTCTCTCTGTCTTTCACTCACACAGACACACCACCACCATCAACTTTGCTAAATTGCTAATGAAAAACATGATCAGGCAGCTGTGATTAAGCAGCAGTGTAAATCCAACTGTTTTCACGGTTGTTGTGGTCGTGATAATTTTGTGATGCCACATCGAAAAGGCTCGGATGAGCTTTCTAAAGTTCTACAAGTTGTGCCTCCATGGCTTGTGTCCAGATCACACGCTGCACAGCTGTGCTGCTCCGTCTTTTTCACCGACGTTTACGTGTTTGCGCGTGCGCAGTGTGAGCGGCTGCGGTGACACCCTCACGAGCGATTGATGATCGGGAGCTGGTCGTGAGGTGTTAATCGCTTCTCGTTACCCCACGTATACTACACGACGCACGATGAAGGCCAAAATCGGTCTGATCACCAAATCCGTCGCACGACTCAGAAATCGTCTCAAAATGGGCCAAAAATCGCACAGTGTGAGCCCAGCATTAGAGCAGCAATGTTTGTTCGCTCAGAGAAAGAAAAATAGGCTGCAAAAGCACAGGGAGGAATGGGAAAAGGAAAACACCTGGCTGGAAAAAGTTAATATGGGCATGTGCAGTGAATATCAGCGCTATGTGGCCAGAAGTGTGATAATATAACTTATTTTGTGTAATAAACATCTGTAAGGATAGATGATTACAACAAATAGATGACTAATACATAAAAGTAATACATAGATGAATAATGATGATGAGTTATGATGCGTAATCATGGGAACAAGCGGGTTTACAAACAGGAGCAGCTGATTAGCATTAGAAAAGCTGAAATAATACCTCAACTGAAGCCAATTGTACTAAATGCACTATATGTGCACAGTTACAAGAATATTTTTCTTTCTATTGTTTTCTATTAATTTATATAATTTTAAGTTAAGCAGGACAGAGTTCTTTTAAAGAAAGATTTACTTATATTCTCAAAAGTTAAGCATGACAGGCTTCTGTTTAAGAAGGAGACCTGTTTTACTGTGTTAATGTTGTCATTTTGAGCTAAAAATAAATGGCTAAATGATCATTTGTTTCCCATGTGTTCATATCACAAAGAATACACATCTACTTAAATCAAATTCAAGTCAAATGGTTAAAAAAATAATTTCACACACAAAAAAAGAGCTACCACACTGGGAAGCATAGCTGGACTGGCCATCGGGCATACCGGGCATTTGCCCGGTGGGCCGCTGGCGATTTTTTGTTTTTATGGGCCGATGGATTTTTTTTTTTTTTTTTTTTTTTTTTTTTTAGGAAGGGTATATATAATGAAAGGTGTTGGATTGGCCAATTGGTCATGATCGACTCTGGGCTGGACCAATTACAGCCGAGGAGGCTGGATGCACCCTCCCCCTTGTTTAGCAATCACGTGATTTTCGCGCATTGCATGCCGGGAACTCGTGGCAAAACAATCCAAGTACCGCATCAAATGCAAACATTTGCAGCACCGCAAAACGTTCATTCTCCGGTTCCAATACCTTCTTTTTTTTCTTTGCCGCACAAAAAAGGAATGTACAAAACAAAAGGAGAACAATGCCGGTCCGTACAAAGACAGACTCGACGAAAAGACAAAGAAAAGATACGAGGAAAAAATCAAAGGAGTGAAAGAGTGGACAAAAGACGTCAGCGTGCTGCCCAACTTTCACCACGCTCAGATTTATAATTATACGCTTCTTGGAGTGAGTGCATACACTCATGAAGTTTAGTAACTTCAGGTCACTGCAACAAGCCCAGGTACAGTTTACCGACGGATGGGTACAGGACCTTGAAACGCACCGTGTAGAACGAAAGACTATTGTACATATCATAAGTTTACCAGTCTCACAAATCGTCTTCATAAATACACATTCATTAACAGTTTATTAATAGGAGCTTTGAGCTCAACGGTAATTAATTAGTAGTGGAAATAATTTCTGGTAGTGTAACAGTGTTTATGTGGTATTATTCCACTTGCCACAAATATCAGTGTAATGGGGAAACAGCGCCCCCCCTCTCGGTGTGGCTGGCTGCAGTAATCGCTGCCAGTCTGCCGTAGCCATACGAGAGGTGAGTTGTATTGTTCCGCACACAATATAGCTAAGTAGTACAGACACATAAAACATGTTTGATTAGCTGAAGAGCACCGAGTGTAATAAGTGCTTAGTGGACACATGTCCAACACCAGTTTTATGTACTTTTCATTTGTTTATTAATGTGTGAAACTGTATGCTAAAGCGGAATGCTAATGAGATGTTCTGCCGTAGTGTGCTGTGCGGAGTGGTGTGTGGCGAGCCTGTGCACTGATAATACACCGTTGTTTCCATTCAGGAAATAAAGTGGCAACGATCGATCAGAGACTCCTTGTCTTTTTAAAAACACTACACAACGCAGAGTCGAGGAGTCTGTTTGGGCCGAACTGTTGCAGCGGGATGAAGCAGAAACCGGTTACAGTAGCATTACAGAAATGTAGCAGTGACAATAATATTGTATGTTGTAATCGCAATGGACAATTAGTGATACAAAACAACTGTTTTATCTTGTGAATAAAAGTATATGGTTTTGTCAGTGTACCATGGTTATAACAGAAGCGAAACGCAATATTGTGTCAGGACAATTCACTATTTATGCACAATAAACAAAGGAGCATAGCGCGACAATTTCTGTTCAGCGCCAGACTTGCTTGTAACCTATATCACCAATTATGTTAAGAAAAATGACGCATTAACTACTACAAAACTCTGACCTTTGTGGGAATGCTTGGATCAGACTAACATGTGAGCTGGAGTGTTCTGAGATGTTATATTTGGTATATCCAGACCATCCGTCGGCTCTTACTTCGGAAACATGGCTTAAAAAATTTCACTTCAACGACGTAATCCGATAAAAAAAAACGATCTCTTTACCCATCGGCTTCCCGTGGCTGTCATGCGACCGGCTATTGCAGTTAATAATACAACAGCTTCTTGCCATTTTTTGGGTTTCTTTTTATCGCTGTGTAACTGAGTTCAATTGAAAGCCTGCGTGCGCTAGTACCTCTTGCCACAAGTTCCCAGAATCCTTTGCGGTTTTATCCCTGAATGACGTCACATTTCAATCTTTATCCTGGTGGGCCGGTCTCTAGTCAAAATGCCCGGGCCGATTTTTTGTCCCAGTCCAGCCTTGCTGGGAAGGGTGAAGACAACTGGGTTGCCCGGCCCTGGCCACGAGGTGTCCCTTATTTATTTTTCAGGGAGTTGGCAGTACAAGGATTGTCACACGGTGAGCGCTTTGGCCCCAATAATTAAATCCATGTGCATAAATAAATATTTAAGTAGTAAATAAATATAGTATAGTCGTTTTTGGGGTTTTTTGCACTTTATTATGACAGCGCCATAGTAAAGTGCATACTGCATCCAGGACAGAAACAATTGCATTATGCTGTTAACACAACTTCAGCTCTTTGCAGGCACCTGCACAGATAGCATGCTAATGCTAAGCTAGCCAAGAACCCAGAGTGATGTTAGCTGAATGAATCCTGACCCCAGCCTAGCAGCCAGACTCTGAACTTCAACAGGTACTGTCTGATGACAGACTGATGAGCAGTCAGTCTGCAGCCTCCTGTTTGTGATCGCTTTAAAGCTTCTTCATGCTGGTTTTGATCTTTGCTTTGTGTTCATATCTAAGAGAAAGATCATATTTGTGTCCTTACTGATGGCGATGGTGGTGACTGTCAGGCAGGGTCAATGAGAATCAATAACTGATATTGAAAGTGGAATCAGTTAAATTCTTATCAATTCCCAGTCGTGCTTTCTTTCATTTACTACATTAGCATTTCTATGTCGTTTAGAAAAATGACTTCTTTCTCATTAGGGTTAAAAGTGTAGTTAAACTTCTGTACAGTAACAAAAAGAAGAGTTTCACTGGTTTGGCTCGCTTAAGATTAAAGTGGGCTGTATGTGGCCCACAATGTAAAATGAGTTTGCTATCCCTGGTCTGTCACCCTTATACATGTTTTTAGTATTTTCACCTGTTTCAGTATTAAAGGGAATCCTGACTTTGCAATCAGGAGAGAACAGCACAGTCAGTGTCAGTCAGAGTGACAGTAAAGCAAAGAAGGTACAATTTATTAGACTGGATTCCCTGGATTTGTTTTAGCATTACTGGTTTATGTTACATTTTTCTATCACACTGCTAAAAGTCTCCTGTCAACAGTGCATTGCGCAGTACTGACTGTCTGTGTTGATTGCATTTACAGCTGCTTGGAATGAGGCAAAGTGCACTAGCTGCAGAGGGACATCAATAATAATAATAATAATAATGGATACTTTATTGATCCCCATGGGGAAATTACTTGTTTTTCTCTGCATTTGACCCATTCACTCAGTGAAGCAGTGGGCAGCCCACTAAGCAGGCGCCCGGGGAGCAGTGTGTAGGGACGGTACCTTGCTCAGGGGTACCTCAGGGTAGCCGTTAAGTGGATTCGAACCGCCGACCTTCCGATCATGGGGCGACCACTTTACCTACTGAGCTATCCCTGCCCCAATATTAAGATGATGTCATATGAGGAGGACAGCACCTCTGAGGGCACATCCAGGCACAGCTGCTTACAGCTTTCCGGTGTGATTGGCTACTTTAAAATGCACTAGTTTGGCCAGAAGTTATAACCCGACCAATATATTGGCCCCACAGCTATTTGCTGATATATCAGTATCAGCATTTGTAATGGCCAGTAAATACAAATTTAAAGAGTAAAGAAGCAACAGGAAAAAAAAAAACCTGCAGCTACCTTAAAGCTGTTTGCACAGTTTGTCCACCAGGGGGCACTCTGCAACACAACAATAAACAGCTGATCCGAGCAGAATCGGCCAGAAGGTAAATGAGCGACTTGATAGCACAATAACGGAAGAATATTTTTAAACTGTATTGTCATATAATCTTAGAAATAACTCGTAAGTTACTTTAAATAAGAAATGCTATGAATATCTATTTTGTTTCGGATATCTGAGAAAATATCAGCCAATACTCCAGATTTCTTAATCACATAAATATCAGTATCAGTCTTAAAAATCCTATGTTGTTCAGGCTCTAATTATTGCTTTGCTGACTCTATAATGACAAATCAGCCAGATCTAGTTTGCAATATTTTAAGTTCAAATATTATATCTAACAATACAATTTTTATTAGCACCTATAACTGCTGTTTAGCTCACAAAATCTGACAAACCTTCTCCAGCTTGAACAGGTTGGTTGACAGTTCCCCGTAGATCTCAGCATTCACTTCATCCTGTGACCTTTGGCTCCCAGTGTTGCTGCATTAAGATTTACACCAAATTATTAACCAAATAATGAGAAAGTTGCGCTACCTAAGAAAAACCATGCATTTGGAAATGTGGTGAATATGTGTATTTCACAATCCTTAAAGTTTCTAAAGAAGTTTAAATCCTTACTTACTCACTGTACATATGTTCTCCTGTTGAAACCAAAGAGTTCAAACGTTGCTCGAGAGCCACAATCTTGAACGCCATGTAACAGGAGGACAAGACAAGAACGCCGACTCTGTTAAATACACAGAAACACAGTGAAACACGAGGATTCAAATCATAGCCAAAAAGAACAGTCACTAAGCCAAATGATGTAAATGATTTTGACATCCTAACAAGTGTCTGTCAGACTGCTCGGGCTTCTCAAATTCCACATAATGAGAGGCTGCTCACAGAAACAGATAGATGAGGAGGATGGCTTGTAATGACATCGGCTGTGAGGACTTGTCTTTTGGAGAAGCTCCCCGCGTTGGCTTGCTTGGGTCTACATGTGAAAGCAACAAAGGAAAAAAATGAGTATCTCTGGTAATGTTCATCAACAAGGCAAGGAACTATTTAGAAAGAAATAAAGAAATGTTACAAATACTTTATGATAGAATGTCAAATTTCTAATTTCTGTGTTCTGCATCTGTTTCCACAAGACACGTGTGCCTCTAACTGTAGCATATACAACAGTATGAGTATGTCAGCTGTCTTTAAACTTGGTCTTTAAACTATTGGTTATCAAACAAAGAAGATATGACATGCTGACTGGTAAGCTGGGGTGTGATAGCGGCAGGCTGGGATATTGAGCTGTTCTCAGGCCTTCTTTTGTAGTTTGCAGATATAATGTACAAATATAATTCTTCTAATTTTGTCAAAATAGGTTTTTTAATAAAGGTCAGTGGCAAAAGCGTGGATTATCCTGATATCCAACTGAAACTTTTCCGTTTATCAACATTCAATAGCTCCTGCTAAACAGTGAAATCGAAGACTACAGAAGCATTAACAACAAAGCATCTTTTCTTTTTTAGAAAGCCATTATCAAAGTACCGCTCTTGAGGGCGGGTCCGTGCTTTTGGCTGGGAGTCTGGAGGTGAATATCTGCGTGGACTGAAACTTCTCCGCTCTTCGCTGTGTTCAGAAATGTGCCTGGGAGGCCGCTGAAGTCTGCTCAAAGCAACAGAGAAAAACGCTGTGACTCCAGTGGCTGGCGACTTTGAATAAATGTTAAGAGGCTAACAAGCTCGCAAATGTGACAAGTCCTTTTAGTCTGTAAAATAGAAAAAAAATAAACTAATTGTGTCAGTGCTGATGGCTGTCATTGAGAATAAAATGGAGATTACGTTAATTATTTAATGAGATTTCTTTCTGTGAAAAGTGTCTTCACTATAATAAAAACAAAGTCCCAGAGGCTCACTTGGCTTGACTCCAGCTAAATACTAAAGGCTGTCTAAGCCACAGTGACACCTGACACCCCTTACAGAGACAAACAATGACTCTACAAACTGTGTACAGTAGATTAGAGCGAGTACACAGTAGCTATATAATTACACAGGAGGAAAGAAGATGGGTGACACACCAGCTAACTTGTCATAATCTGGAGTCTGAGACCCGGAGCTGCTGCTCTCCATCATTTCCTGCCGTCTCTGCTGCACAACTCCATCGAGGTCAGAGAAGTCTCTAGAAAAGTCCTGCAGCCCACATGAAACATGGGTCACCACATACAATGTAGGCGTTGTATCACATGAAAACAAGCTATGTGTATAGCTCTTTCTATCGCAACAGAAAATAACAAATAAACATCTCAGAAAAAGAACAGACCCCTTACTGACCAGAGGAAGTGACGATGGGCACTTGATTCTGAAGCTGTTTTCACAAGAGGAAGTCACGGGGCTGCCACAGGACTTATCCACCTGTAATGACAACAGACTTAGCTGGTATTGACTTATGAAACTGTCTGCAAACAGTTGCCTATTCAGACAGAATCCAGCAGCAGAATTCATTTGGTTGTCTGTTTCTATGCACACAACGTGCAGAAAAATGAAGTCACTCCCTCCGTTTTGGTTAGACGCTGCCTTTTCACTATTTGCTTTAGCAAAGTTTTCATCTGCATTAGCAAACAGTTGCCTATTTAAACACACGTGAGGAAAAAAAGCTAAGCTAGAGTTGTGTGTTTACAGGCATTTAGTGAACATATTTCTCTCTGTTTAGCTGACTAAATTAAAAATCACCCCCTTCCATTTGCTTGCAACTCCTGCATTGAGTACCTGGCTCTTTAGCAGCTAAATGCTAAACTGTCTCTGTTAGCTACTTGCTAACTAGTTGCTAACTTTTGAATTTTGATACTTTTCAGTACTGGGCCTTTGCTAGAGCCCAGTATTGGATTTAGACACAATTTAATATACACAGAGTTTACAGTGTAACAAGAGAGGAAGCTGGAACACACTAATGTTTAATATACTGCGTCCAAGATACAAAGTAACTTCCGGTAACTGCCCAGTCTTAAAGAAACACAGAAGAGAAAGAAAGTACAGACACTCTCTAAAAAATGTAGTTAATTTGATTTATTAAAGTGCAAAGAACATGACGTGTTTCAGCAGTAATGCCTGAATTATGGTTCAGCAGGAACTCTAACTGGAACGTTCCACATGACCTGACGAGCACATCTCGACAAATGTAACAACACCTCAGGTTTACGTAGCCTGCAATGACTCGAATGGTGTGGAAGGTTGTGGTGCAGGGTGAAGAGAAAATGCTCAGTGTTTTTGTAAAGTAATATATTCTAACTTACAATGGTTGTGTTGTAAATTAGGACGTAGATTTCCTGCAGAAGACTAAATGTAGCTAGCTAATGAATACCGCTAGAACAAGTTGCATAACCCGTATAGAAGATGCCATTTACCTCTAAATGAAGGCAGATTGACTTCAGGAGCTTGTAGGTGGCGTTTCGAGAGAGGAATGACACAAACACATGCTGGAAAAGAGAGATTTAGCATCACTTTCATTTTAATTCCATTTTACTTTTAGCATATACTGCAGAAGCGGCATTTGGTGACTGTGGAGATAAAAAATTCCCCTTTTAACAGGAAGTAAATGGTAAATGGTCTGTATTTGTAGAGCGCTTTACTTAGTCCCTAAGGACCCCAAAGCGCTTTACATTTTTCAATCATCCACACACTGGTGATGGCAAGCTACATTGTAGCCACAGCCACCCTGGGGCGCACTGACAGAGGCGAGGCTGCCGGACACTGGCGCCACCGGGCCCTCTGACCACCACCAGTAGGCAACGGGCAAAGTGTCTTGCCCAAGGACACAACAACCGAGGCTGTCGGAGCCGGGGCTCGAACCGGCAACCTTCCGATTACAAGACGAACTGCCGACTCTTGAGCCACGATCGCCCTATTGACTTCTAACAGAACAAGACTCAACTACAGCCCCCCATCTGCCAGGTAGCGGGTTGAGAGGAAAGTCGGGGAAAAGCTGACTGCATCAAATGCTTTCTTACCTGTTCACTCGGAGTTTCGATCACGAGGGCGTTTGGCACTAACAGCGCTGTTTTCGTTTTTTTGATAAGTGTCACGGACATCGCCGGGATTGAAATCTGTGAAGGACAAGACCTCATGTTCTTTAACAAACAAGCTAATCGCAAAGATTTCAGATAAATTCCTCACTAGAGTTAACAGTGACGTACCTTGGTATCTTTGCCAAAGACTTTGGAGTGGAAGCAGATCCAGTTATCAGAGACAAACAACTTGCCCTGATACAAAATATCTCTCTGGAGGGCACAAGTGTAACCTGTTGGTTACATTTTCACATTAATACTGTCACATTCCTTTGTTTTTTGCCTGAAAGCAAAAGGTGAAACTTACTTTGCTTAAGCTGCTCATCTTTGCTGACCTCCTTAAATAACTTATGGAACTGGGTGTTTGTTTTTGACAACTGAAAGGCAAAGTTTTAAATTAAGAAAATGGCAAATGTATATACATAAAAACAGTTTGGGGTTTGGTGGTATTTGTCAATGGATCAGTATGTGGGTTGTTTTTGTTGTTGTTGTTCTTTTACCTGGGTAGGCTGCCATTTCTTCCTTTCAAACTTTGTTTCTAAGTCACATGGACTTAGCACTGGCGAAAGCTGCTCCACAGGTTTCAGTCTGGCAAATGAAAGGTCAGTGTTTACAGTTAACTATCATGGCAACACCTGAGGAGGACGAGTAACAGTAACTGCAGAAGGAAAAGTACTGTCACAGATTTATAACTCAAACTATCACTAAACACTGTTATCAGGCAAAAAAGTAAACCCCTCTAATTTGGCTCCGCAGCGTGTCATACGTGGTTAAGTAAAAGCTGCTTGAACAGCAGCAACATAATCAGTAAACAGCTCTCTGGTCGTGCAGGTATGTAGGAGGATGGGCGCAGCTGCAGAGCTGCAGTTAAAATGGAAAACTAGCACATTTTGAACTAAAAAACAAGTCCAAAAAAATCCTTTCTTTTCACTTTAATTTAGTCCTTTTATGTTTGACATTAAAATGAACTTGTTATTAATTTATTACTTGTCATTAAAGGTTTATATAGTGCTTATAAACAATAAAAATATACACATTGTCCACCTGACGCCGAGTGGTTTCCTCCTGCTCTTGGACTGGTCAGACGCTGTCTCCAGACAGAGCTGGAGGTCCCCAGGTGACCTTCCGTGCTTCCGCTGCCTCCCTTCGCCTCCATTGTCCACCTCAGACCTGCAGACATGACACAGTTAAGTCGCTGCTCTCTGTTCTCCTGGGAGAAGCTGGCAAACTTGTGCCGTAGCGAACACCTCTCACGTAATCTTTAAACGTTCTCAAAAAGCAGCTGCCTCAGGTTTCCACTTGTCTCTCCCCGTGCTCGTATTACCCGGTGTTGCTGTAATGGTTTATATCACAGGAACAAAACATGTTGGGGCACCGAGATTCTGGAGATTCCCATTCAAACGCACAGAAACATCTCTTTGAGTTAAAGAGACTGGGCAGGCGTAAAATTGGCCTTCGGCGCTACAACATAACTTTTGCCATCTGGAATGCAAATTAACCCTATCTTGGCTGTATTTCGTGCCACGTACTCGCTAAATTCGTGCTTTTACAGAGCCAGCAGAGGCCTTTAATTCAAATCCACACTCTGAAGCAGGATGCAGATGCAAATAAGCCCAACGCTTAAACCCCCACCCCCATCAATCGCTTTCCCCCAACTTAAACTGAAAGGCACCCTCGGGCCCTGGCTGCATCTTTCCCACACTCACGTCGAGCGGTTCCCTCGGGAGTCCTTGCAGGGAAGTTGTTCTGCTGAGAATAACGGGGTCAGAGGTCTGTCCGCCTGCTCGGTCATCAGTACCATATCTCATACTTCTGCCATCGGCTTCTGCTTTCGCTCTCGCGCCGCAGATAAGGGAGAAGCTTCAGGAAGGATTTAAAGTTTGGGACAATCGGTCTGTGGATCAAGAAGCCACACAGAGGAGGAGCCGGGAAGGGGGAGGGAGCAGCTGGGACCAACGTCAGGAGCAACAGGGAAAGAGCAAAGAGGACTCCTGTTGGGACAGGCTGTTATCTGCTTGTAATAAAATGCTCACGCACACTAAATGTTACGTCAAAGCTTTGCGTAAGCTTTAAGTGAAGGTTTCCAGGACTCCTCTGAAAGAGTGACTGTTTCCCTCACCAAATGTTTATACGCTTAAAACTCCAGAAATGTGATTGTACTTATGGTAGACCTCCAGCAGAGGGCAGCAGAGTGTAAACCGTGATAAATGTGTTTTCAAGTGAGATTACCTGAAACTATTCTCTCGGTTAACCGTTCACCAAAGATCGCCTGTGTGCCGAAAAGTGATTCCCAGTGTTTCTATTTGTTTTCTATTTGTAATGCTTTTGCTTATACTGATAAATAGAGCAGGGGTGTCAAACTCATTTTACATCGTGAGCCACATAATGCACACTTTGATCTTAGGGGGGCAGACAAGTGAAACTCGTCTTTCTCTCAGTGCAGAGAAGTTTAACTGCACATTTAATCTCTCAGATATCCCAATATAAGAGGAAAAAGTTCAATTTATCAGTGGGCGTCATCTGAGTCTTTGGTTCTGGGTCCTGGGCCTTATGTTTGACATCCCCGATGCCCCTTGTTGTCCCTACATTATAATCAGGGCAGTCCTTTTTGGCTGCTTAAAATATCTTCAAAGAACTGTGCTGTTATATTTGTTGCAATTTCTCTTTAAAAGAGACATGTTTTAATGTCAGGGACACTTTTCAGCTTCATAATTATTTATGAAGCTGAAAGATTATATAAAAGTGAGTTTACCAAAAAAAAAAAAAAAAAATGAATGCAGTTTCTGTGACAGAAGTGTTCTTTCTAGCTTGGTGTACAGATTTTAGGCTAGAAAGTTACAACAATTTAAATACCAGTATTATTTATTTATTTTGGCAATTGTTGACAATAACATTTCTGGTTTGAGATGGGGAGGAGACACAAGTCCGGAGGGTTGTATTAGGAATAGGGGAAAAAGCCTGTACCATAGCAAATATGCGAATCCATCTGAAGTAGTGATCCCAGAGCAGCTGAAAGAAACAACAACAAAGAGAGACAATCCATGATCACATTGTAAGGATGCAAGTAAATAGGTAATGCAGAGAAAATTGTACATGTCATGTAACAGCTATACTATAACAAACTTGAAAGTTTCCAGAAGATTTTACATTTAAAATATGTAATAGTTTCAAAAAATTGCAACTGAGTCTTCAGATCACATCCAGTTTGGATAGTATTGTGTATTATGCAATCAAGACTCTTTATTTGTGGAGTAAAAAACACACGTGCCTGTTGGTCTTTTTTACTTCTGCCGATCTCTTCTCAGTAATCATGGGTAGAACCATCCTTGTCTATGAACTTGGCCTCCTTTAGACTCCAACTTCAAACCTGTAAAGTTTTGTGACCTGTGTGAATGATCCTCAGCTTCCTGTTCTTAGCTGACAGCAGTGACACTTGGTGTGGTCTTCTGCTGCTGCTGCTGCAGTCCACCTGTTTCCAGGTACTATGTGCTGTGCATCCAGAAATGCTCTTCTGCGTACTGATTGTAACAATATCTGAGTTGCTGTTGCCTTCCTGTCAGCTAGAATCAGACTGGCTATTGTTCTCAACATATTATATCTCTGAGAAAATTGTCACCCTCTGGATATTTTTTCTTTTCTTTTCTTTTGGACCATTTTATGTAAACCCTGGAGATGGTTTTATGGGAAAATCCCAGCACATCAGCAGTTTTTAAAATAATCAACCCAGCTCATCTGGCATCTGAAGTCACTTAAATCACCTGTGATTAAATCACCTGTGATTCTGTGAAGTGGCCTTTGAGAGTGTGTGTGGTGTGTGGAGGATATTTTTTGGTACACTTTGGACCCTCTGGGCATTATTTAAACACCACAGCTCACATGAGATATTTTTGCTGGCCACGTCTATCCTCCTGTCCTTCTAGCATCTCAAACTGATTTTTTAAAAACCTGACATTGAGTTCACAGTGGCTCCCACAATCACCTGGTCTCAGCTGATTGTGGGGGCCTTTGGGATTTGGTGGAATGGGATGTTTGCGTCATGGATGCGCGCAGCCAACAACCATAGCTTACAGTGCAGTGAATTACATTGTACTGAATTAACTAAAACAATCCCTGGTTTGATTTAGGAGGCAACACAACTCCCAGTGTAAATCTGCAAAATCTATAATTCAGAGTTATCTCCTGTGGTAATGCTTTATGGCAAAGGTGCAGCTCAAAGTAGCCTATGTTTGGATGTCACTACAGTGGATACACCCAAGAAGATTGAATTTTCATTGTACTGTTAACCTAATTTTGCTATAAACTATGCTAGTTGAGTTCAGATAATTGCAGTCTTTATCACTAAAACAGAAGAAAGTGTCACTGTGCTGCATGTAATTTATTGTGAAATTGAATGAAACGCCCTTTTCTACCTCCAGGGGTCGCTGTTGCTGTATTTAAAGTCAGTGCAGGAACAGAAGACTTGTCAGAGTTCATTAAGTATCCAGGAGACAATGGCACGGCCAGCAGTGCAATGCAAGCTAGCAGCTAGTAGGTTTGCCATTAATCATGGCTGACAAAGAATTGGGGATTAAAGGAAGGAAAGCTGCCAGAGTGACTTTACGCTGAATGAGCGCTGGAAAACAGCAATCCTGTGTGTTTGGTTCTCTCTCTCTCTCTTTTTTTTTTTTTTATAAATACTGGAATTCAATAACTAACAGCCAAAACTATGTTCAGTTTCGCTGTTTTGGCTGATAATAATGCATGCAACAATGCAAGTGTGAATACATAATATGAAGAATAACCATTTGTCCAGACTTAAAGGAGCTGTACGATTTAGTGAAATATTTGTCCTTCTTTGTTCCTTGAACAAATTAAAACAAATTACTCGTACAATAAAGACACACTTGTTCCTGATTCAGGAATCTGTATAAAAATGTAAATCTACTTCAATTTTAAAATTCTACTTCAATTTTATTTTCAAAATACTACTTTATTTTGTTGTATTCACAGTCTACTATATGCTGTTTTATTGCAGGAGTTCCCAAAATAAGGCCTTAGCCCTTCCAGAGAATCAGATTTACTGTGAGATCATACATGGTGGTTAGAAAATCTCATTACAGACTTATTAATTATTGTTTTTTAAGTCTCTGTACCTTTGACATTGAATGAAGTGGAACTGACACCAGTTGTGAAATACTGGGTAAAAAGGAGTTTAATCTTTAATATTTAGTATTTAATTTTATAAATGCATCATGTGCTATTTAATGGTAAATGCATATGAAAATTTACAATTAAATAAATTAATATTAATATGAAATTGAATTCTTAGTATAACTGGAAATGCATGACAGTTTGGTTGAAGGTCCCACTAAAATGAATATGTATAAAGCAGCAGAGGATTTTTCAAGGTACGTTAGCAAGTTCTAGATACTGACAAAGCTAATGCTGTTAGCAAAATTACCATTCCAGGCAGCTAATTGCTGTGTTCACTGTACTTCAGGCAACTTTAAAAGAGAGTTGCTGCTGTACACGTCAAGTAAAAGAAGTGGAGCCGTGTTTTGAAATCTTTGTTTCCCTCCCGTGTTTATGCTAAGCAAAGCTAAGCTAGTGCTTGCCTCGCTCTAGCTAAATAATGTTTACAGGACAAGAGAGCATTACCAATCTCCTCACGTAATACTCAGCAACTAAGTGCGTGAACACATTTTCATTATTTTAAAGCCCAATCAAAAAGGGTGATAATTAGATGAAGTCGAACTTAGCCAGTATGTGTTCATGTGTGTGAGAAAGAGTGCTGCTCTCTGCTGCTGTTGCCTTCTAAGAAACATCTTCTGTAGGCAGAAGCCTTTTCAGTGCCTGTCATATGTTCCACCACAGAAAGACAGAGAACAAGGAAAGCACAGAGAAAGGAGGCTGCTGTGTGTGTGAGAGAGAGAGAGTGCAAAAATGGTACTTGTGACGGGGGAAGATTGAAGTCCTGTTAAGTGCTCTGCTTGAAAGCATGTCTGGCCTCATTAGCTGTCAGTTGTAACAATACTGAACTGGCAGTGAAGACAGGTTGGAGTCTAGTGGTCATAAATCACTCCTCGACAGCTGCCTGACAAGCTGGGAACCAGTACACAGGCACGGGCACCCTCTCAGCTTCGACACTACACAGGCACACACTAATCTAAAAAAATCATTGCTCTCACCCTGAAATTACATAGAGACTGCAACAGTGGTATGCAGTGTTTTGTAAGCGGTAAATTGCTCTCATTTTGAGTCTGCCTCCATATACGCACGTGCACTCATACGTAACCCCTCATCTCCTGTGCCTGTCTGTCGCTGGCTATGCCCATTAGCTAAACGTGCAGTGGCTGCAGTGACTTCTGCGGGGCAGCGGGGGTGTTAAGAGCAAGGCCTGTGGGTCATTAATCACGGCCCCTGACATGCAGAGCAAGAGGCCAAGGCTCCCCTATGCATACAGCTGCTGGGCCACACTCATTGCAAAGGCGATGTGTTGACCCTCGTACGCCCCCGCTCCCAGCGCCTGTGGCTCTCATCTGTCCAACTCCCTCACTGTTTGTGTCAGTCATTGGTGCTGTCAGACACCACCTCCTCTTGATCAACAGCAGCACTTCTGGTGCTGTTTCCTTTCATGCTCACAGTTTTTTATTGATAACTTTACCCTGATTAGACTGTTAATACAGTCAGTCTGATATCTGGAATATTTTTAGCCAATGGCTAGCGGATGCGTATTTAATTATTGGATCCTTCCATATTTCAGGTCTGAATTTCTTGCTATTTTCATTATCAGTAGGAAACTTTTAGCCATTTAACAGCTGATGAACGCAACTTGGAGCAGGATTATTTATGCTTAAGTTCCACATTCCCATCATTGTATGTGATCAGTTAGCCAGCAGAGACTCCTTCAAGTCAAATACATCAAATATTCAAACACACAAAAATGTGAAAAACCTAATGTACCATCTCATTCTCACTCCCATCCGCTGACATGATGTCACCCAGATTCACAGCTGCTTGAATAATGATAAAAGACAGTCAGGCTGCGAGACACTGAAACACTGTTTCATCATTCACAGCTACTAAATCAGCGAGTCCAGGCACAAGACATCTGTTGAAAGCTGATTCCTTATCAGCCTTCCAGCGCGATTTGCCGAACATCTGGAGTTTCTGAGGACTTTGGCATGTGTGCACTGGAAAACTCACAAAGAAGGCTAATTTTCTAGAATGTGTTGACACTTACAACTTCAGGCCAGGTGATCTATTGCAGCATAACATGAACTTTGAATGAATGTGGTGCACATGAGGGAAACCAGAAGACAGCATCTTTAGATTGCTTTTCATTAGAAATCGACATTTGAAATTGCAGGAAACGTTTTTCTTTATAACCAATATTGAGGAAAGAAATCATTTTGGAAGCTGACCGTTTGCTAAGCCCTGCTGGTCTACACATGTCCTGCTTTAAACTCACAATTTGTGCATGCAATTTGTGATCATGCTGGCAAGGTTTTTCTTGAAATTTTGTTAAATATTTCAAACAATGGGTCCTTGATTTCAGCTTAGAATAAACAACAGCAGGCTTCCGTGGAAATGGCTTTCATAATCCTAGCTAGCTTTGTGGAAAATGTGTAAATAGAGAAGCAGCTCATATGTAGGAATGGGTACAAAAACCTGGTATTAAACAGTCCCCAGGGATAAATTGTATATGGATGGAAATATCAACAAGTAGTGCTGCAGGCTTAAAATAGCTTGATGGTGTTGAGAATTGAATGCTCAAAAGTGCAGTTGCAGTTTGCTGTCAGTGCTCATTGTCACAAATGCAAGGGGTGTTTTGCTTCAGCTTTTGACTGCCTGACCCTTCTCCAGGTATGTACCCCAGAGTGCACTTATTATTTTATCCTAAATATCCTAAATGCAGGTAGCTACTAGCAAGGTAACTGTTAAGGACGCGTGCATTCCTTGCTAATGGTATTAGCTTAGCTTTCATCTGGCATAAAATTAGCAAATATTAATTAGTGAATGTGCCGTTTGAGATAAATGTATTGGTTTTCTAACATAAGCCTACAACATGTTCATTTGTGGCTAGCCACGCATGCTAATAAAAGGCGCTAATATGAGCGCAATAAAAAGAAGTATTCCTTCATACTTCATGTGGAAAGGTAGCATATGACTGTGCATTTACATACGAATGATCTGCTAAATCAGTGAATGTTTAAAAGCAACTTGATGTTCAGTGTGTCCCAAACTGAGCAGCATTTGTTTGGGTAATGGAGTTATAAACATGACATTTTATGCAAATTCTTGTGCACGTTTGGAAATCTGCTTTTTATTTGCAGATTATGTGACGTGCATTTCTCATCCCTCTTGGAATACTAGTAGCAGTCACTACAGGAATGACAAAACGTGTGACACATTCTTTTCCCTGTATCTATTTCAGTATTTCGCCTTTTTTTCACTTCAACACACCACATTGCTGGACGCACACATCATTTCTGTTGTAACATAGTGGCAAAGATCAGGTCTGCTGGTTAGACTAAACAACAGCATTTGAGTGGAATTTGCTCTCGATCATTAATCATCCTGACAGCTTGAAAAACAACGTTTCCTCCTTAATGACTGTATTTGAGTAATCACGTCTGCTTATTTCCATGAAGCTTCTCTCTCTCTCTCTTTCTCAATCAGATAGCTCTCTCTGCCTTGCTTTATGTTGCCGTCCACATGTGTGTATTTTGAAGCCTTTTCTTTGACCTCCCAAAGTCTCCGGTGTGGCGTCTGCTATGGGTCACACTAGCCAATTATGGCGTGTTGTGTTCGTGAAGAGGGTAAAAACCACGAGGAATGAGAGAATGTGGCTGTGAGGATCCAGATGCGGAAGGCAGAGGATCGTGTCCCCCTCTCTCCATGTGCCAAAACCACCGGCAGCCGCTGCTGGCCTCCAGGCCTCCACTGGTCACTGCCAAAGCACGTTTCTCTGTTAAGCACTGGGTTTATGATGCATGAGAGCTGACAACTGATCTAGGAGCCCTTACAGCTCAGCCAGATAAAAACCAGCTGGGGCCATGCACATTAGCAGAGAAGCCATAATTGCATTTGCCCTCTTGTACACCACTAAACTCATTCTGTTGACTTAAAAAAAAAGCCATAAGGCAAGAGAGGTCTCAGTAATTCTTTTTTTCAGAAATAAAAATACCTGCTCCAGTGCAGGCAGATTTATTGTTGGATGTGGGTAATTTAACATACGAGTAGTAGTGTAGTGGATGGGGTGACAGAGCTTTTATTCTTTCTTCTTTAAGCAAGAAAAGTGTATTTTCAACATTTCTCCCAGCCCGTGGGTGGATGTAAGTGATGGGTTTATGGTGGTTTAGAAACATCAGTACAGCATGGCTGACATCTGTGTCCGCTTTATTTTTGGACTGCTTGAAAAGCCCTCATAGTCGGATGATGGATGAAGTGATAAAGTTGGAGAGAAGACAAAATGAAAGCAGAGGAGTCCATTTCTGGGAAACAGTGTGTGATCTGTAACTCAGAGACGAGTCAGAAAAGAAGCATCGGGGCAGATGTTTGTAATTTGTGACTACGCCTAATGATTTTAATGCAGGAAATTTCACAGCGTCTGACATCAAAGGAGAAGACACAACAAAAAATTCTGGAGATCAATCGATCGATTAAAAAAAAATCTGCATTTTTAAAATCTAATTTCTCCCAGTGTTTCACCTGCACCGGTTTGGGCTGATAGAGAGGTTAGAGGCTTGTCATGTAATGAAGGGGCAGCTCCACAGTCTGTCACCATTAATCATCAGGGCTGTCAGGCTGCTCCAAGGACTCACTTATATCAACCAGAATAATACCAGAAGGCTTTTTATACATTACAGCGAAATGTGTTCGCAACACTGGTTTTAAATTAGAGTGCTAAATTTAAAAAGAAAACAAAGATGTCTGCAACCAACACATTGGAAAAGCAGCGCTGTTATGTGATGGATGAAACCATGGGTAAACCATATTGTTTAAATATAGATGTAATAGTCAGTGGGTGCCCTCCATCTCCCCTCCTGCTGCTTCTCAGTTCCCTTTGCACAGAACATTTCGTCCCCCCAAAAAAGGTTTGAGGAAAAAAGAAATAAATATAACGACTACTCAAAACAAACCTGAATCAGTGGTTAATAAGTAAAGTATGCTTACAATGTTTAAAATGCAAAAACTGTAAACATTGTGTCCCTTTCTATGAAGATTTCATACAGTCAGCAGCTCTGTGAGGTTGCTGCAAGTCAGCGCACACATGACTGTGTTCACTGACTTTTATACAGTCAATGAGCTGTGCCAAGTGGTACTCTCCAGAGATAAAAAACATGAACCCAATGCAGAAGATCCTCTCGGTGCCATTTCAGGCTGGCTGCTAAATGGAGTCATTGTCCTTAGACTCCCATGTTAAAACGTTCAACTATACAGCATAAAAAAAAGCATATTAACAACCTGAATACAATTTTTGGCCTCTATGTATAGTCTTCCCATGTGTAACACATCTCAGTGAGTTTTTTTGTTGTTTTTTGTTAACAACACATCCATCTGAATACTGGAGTTGGGTGCATGACCGCATTGACTGACAGGTGATAGTGCGGTCATGTGTCTGCTAGGCCTCATCCACTATGTTGGAGCATTTTTAATGGTTTATCTGAATAATACTGTGATGTGCTATGTGGTGCAGACCATCCTAGAATTTACCATAAAACTGAAATATTTCATTAGTCTGTTACGTGGCGCTAATTAGCCTGTATGTTTGTTAATGGTTTTGCTAACCAAGCTAGCTAACGCTAACTGAGACCGTCTAGCTTCTTAATTCATGTTATTTAGTTGCAGTCAGGGTTGCTGTCTGTAATATCCTGAAGCTAGAAAGCCTTGGTGTGAGGGCCATCGCTGAAGAAAGAAGAAATGTTGTGCACGTGGTTTGTTGGCTTTGCAAGTGATGGTGCAGCTGCTGTGATGGGCTGATAGAGGGGAACAGTCACGCTCCTTCGTGGAAAGATCAACCATAACCTAACCATCATTCACTGCTTCATTTACTGACTCATTCATGCAGTGAGTCTTTTTTTTCCACACATTTATTGACTTCAAACTTGGACATCAAGACATCAGTGGAATAAGATGTCTTTATCGCTGTCTAGTGATTTTCATATGTGGGTAGAAGAGGGTAAAGTGCTGCAGGCACAAGAAAGCAAAAAAAAAAAATCTGGCAACAAAACAGTGTGATTTCTCTGGAATCTACTATAGTGCAATATTTATTAATTCTTTCTTTAAACTAACAGTAATTTATGATAATGCACTTTGACATTTTTTTATATTTAATGTTAAATAAACGGTACAACTGGCCAAACAAGTGGAAGGATGGTTTAATGCTAGCATCTTAAACTGTTTGTATTGTTGCATTTGATTGTGAGTTTCTGAAGAAGAAAAGTTGAGATTAGAATTATTGCACATATTAATTAGATTTTTCGTTTAAAATTAGATTTAAAAAACCATTACAATGCGGTTATTTTTTTAAGAGCTGGGCGGGACTCAAGACCTCTGTGGTTACTGAATTATTTTCATAGCATTTTTCTGTGTTTTTATAATGAAAATCCTGTCAGAGATTTCTTCCTGTTAAAAGGGAGTTTTCTCTTCTCACTGTCTCCAAGTGCTTGTTCATAGATGGTTGGCTGGATGTTGGGGGTTTCTCTACATGATTTTAGTGTCTCTACCTTACAATATAAAAAAGCAACTTGAAGTGACTGTTACAATTTGGTGCTATATAAGTAAATTTTAATTGAATGTCACTTGCCTTATTTAAATTAATTGATTTAGATCTAAACTTTTATCTATATATTAAATTACAGAGAATTTTGTTTGTTTTTTGTAAGCTAGCTAAACAGGCTTCAAGGTATGGTGGACCTAAAATGAAAAATTAGAAATAAATAAAGAATATTTCACAAAACAATAAAATGGAAACATATCCTGAATGCTTTTGTTTCGTGAAACCGTGTTCTTCGTCTTGTTTTGTTTTGTGTAATGATGCTGTTTGTCTCACCTCCAGGTCACCGCAGAAAAGTTATTGTCTGTAGAAAATTGTTTGGTAATTCATCCCATAGGAGTTGAGTTGCTCTAAATCAAACATACTAACCTCATGGGGCCACTAGGAAAAACAAATTACCAGTGTCACCAGGATTCATTGCAAAACACCCCCTCAGTGTCCTGTGATAATATCACAGCACTGGACTGGTTCAGTTTGCCTCGGCATTAGTAAATATAAAGTCATAGTGTAATTTAAACCTTAATATCTGAAGACTGTAAATGTGTTTAAACACCAGATTGGATATTACAAACGTAATTAGAAGTTGCCAAAAGCCGCTCTATATTTTTTAATAACTTGTGGTGGTGAATGAGTTATTATCACTGTTGTAGAATGAGCTAAACATCCACTGGGGGTTGAACCCCCTAACATTTTTTGCTACCCTAAACTAATATAAAGTGGATCTGCTGATATTTTGTGACCTCAAATTTATAACTGATCTTTAATATTAAACTGAGGTGATACATTTCACAAGGAAAGGGTTAAATCTAAATTTGGGATGACAAAATGTTGAGAGGTGTTTTCACCTCCGAAAGAAATAAAAAACTGGGTTACTACCCTTCAGCAAAAAGAAAGGCGTGCGTGGCCTTTTTCCATTTCTGGCCTCTTGAATAATTTCATTAACATTACTTAAACCATTTTCAAGCAAATGAGTAGAAGATTACCACAGAGGCAGGTGATGTTGCCTCCTGGTAACATACAGATATCACTGGTCACCAATAGGTGTCATCCCAATCCAACGCCATAGCATCTTTGCTACAGTAAACACAAGTGACTGATAACACCTGAAGAGGAAATGTGGAGAGAAATCCAACGAAAACAACTCAAAATATCCTGAAGTCTGGCACTGAAAGAGAGAAGTGAAACTTAACTGGTAACAACTGCCAACTTATTTCTTAGAGCTAATAAACTAAAGAGTGTCTGTTTTCTGGGGCATATCTGACAACACAAAACACTCGGGGGGGGGGGGGGGGGGGGGGGGGGGCTGCCGAACTCAGACAGCCCCACAACAGCAAGTCAGACCACTGAAACAGGAGCGCTCTCTCTTGTTACAGGCCGCTTTGACCCCTCTGGGAGCCTTGTCAGAGTTGTGATTGACCAGCATGGGTCATCTATACTTTGCCAAGGGTGTCACGGAGTCATGTTGCTAGGAAATGGCATATTACTGCTGCCAATCACGCGCTGGCTGCGGTAACCTGAGCAACTGTCAGGGCTCCGTCTCGATCGCACGGAAAGCTGCTGCTAGTGGCTACAGTGTATATACATTACATCTCGACAGGCACAAATGTCGCCATTTTTCACGAAGCGCACTTGAACGCTAAATCTGGGAGCATTAAATCAGGATGCTTTAGCTTGAGGTTGACACGGAATAAGCTGGAGCTCAACGGTAAAGCACACCCGACGTCGTCAATCAAGTAACTGTTTTCGCTGCAAGAATAGCTGCCTGTACACATCTGGATCACCTATACTGTCGCCTCGCTGACATATATGCTCAGAAGGGTTTACGCCTGCCTTTCACCACTTCACTTGTTTTTCCTTTAAAAGGTAGGAATCTGCAAAGTGGCAGAACTGGTCTGGGAAATGTTTCGGACACTTTTCTTGTCGGTACTGATTTTTCTGAGAAGTGCTGACATAAGTAAACGTCTTGTTATTAATCAAGAAATATCATTTGTCAGGTGTTGGTTGTCAAGTATTTCCAACAAAGGCAACACAGTGAATTAAACCTTGGGTTAACAAATGCACTACAAAAAGCTAATAAAGAGAAATCTTTGACTGAAAGCCATTCACATCAGAAATGAAGACAACAAAATATACATCTTCAGTGTTATTTATTTACTAAAATATGACCTCCCCTTTCATTGGATCCCACCACAGGGTGCTCCAAGTTTACAAAAAATATCACATCTCAGTTGATTTGCCGTGTGAAAATAAAAACAATCAAAAGAGGCGAGGAGCTCGGAGAGAGATGTGACTGTAACATTCATTCTCGGAGAAGTTTTAAGACACAACGCATTCCACACCTGCCGTGTGTGCACTTGAAAACGAGGAGAGATTTATGTGGTAAAGTTTACAGTCAGCTCCCCTTTTATAAAATAAATACAAGTTCTCAGTAGGAATAAAAGAAAAAAAAAACCAAGGAACCAAAACAGATGATCACAAACCACGGGGGCAAACCAAGTGTGTGCACTGCGCTGAGCTTACAGGCATCTGATGCAGGGAGAAAGCCACTGCAGTCACACTAACACCGATCCCGATGCTGGAGCTCGCTGCCATTTCAAAATCATCATCATCAACATTTGCAACGAGAACCCTGAAAATCCCAGAGCTGTCACGCAGCGTCCATCCATCAATCAGGCGAGTCCACAGGGCGGCAAGTGTCCTCTCAGAGCAGTTGCGCCTGCTGCAGAAGCATCCGAGCAATGTGCAGACATGCAAGAGCTGCGTGTCCACTGAATTTTAGCAGTAGGTCCTGGTTTGAAACAAGAAATCTTGTATAAACAGATAATGTATAAAGAACCAAGAAAAAAAAAGTTGAAGATGCTCTCAAGTTAAAATCCAGGAGTCGCAAGTCCCTCCCAGTTCCACTTGAAGCTGCTGAGAAGTCAAAGGAAGCAGCAAGTTGCAGTGATTAAAGTTAAAGTAACCATCAAGACGTTTTGGGGAGGGCGCTTATTAACGTCCTGGCTGAGCAGATGAACACACACACTCAATATGAAGCGACAGCCAGCAGATACTAAGCTTAGCGTACAGGCTGAAGATGGAGTGAACTCTGTGAGGGGCACGTGTTAACCTGCTCCTCAGCTAAAATCTCTGCTAGCTCGTTCAGTATTTTACCCCTTCTCCATGCTAAGCTAAGCTAAATGAACTGGCTTCATATTTAAAATAGAAATTCGCCAGCGGCGTCAATCTTCTCATCTGACTCTTAGCCAGGAAACAAATAAGCATTATTTCCCAACACGTTGAACCATTCCTCTAAAGATTTAAGTAGGTGGTGCATCACTGGTATCCCAGAGCCGACGCAGACCCCAGTCTTTGACTGTAGAGTGTGTAATGAGGGTAGTATGGACCTGTGGTGGGCAGAGAGTGCAGGGAGATGGAGGAGGGTCCAGAGGGGAGATGGACCTTACTGTAGGGGTGATAGCGAGCCAGACCCAGGCTGGGGGGAGCCCTGAGAGAAAGAGAGCTGTGCATGGAGCCTGGACTGTTCTGATGTGGGAGGTGAAGGTGGCAGGAGGCAGGCCCTGAGGAGGAAGCAGAGAGCAGCTTACTGTCCATCCCCACCGGCAGGGCTGTGTGCGTGCGGAGGTGAGCCAGGAGTTCGTCTGACGTTGCGAAGCGCTTGTCGCACGGCCCTCCGGCTGAGACCCAGTTGCAAGCGTGTGGCAGGGGATCGTTGGGGAGCATGAAGCCGTACGTGTAGAGGGGATGAGAGAGGGAGGAGGATGCACTGGATGACAAGGAGCTTTGGTGGAGAGAGTGGAGGGGGTGGGAGGGATACACCAGGGGGAAACTGGATTTGAGGGTGGAGGAAGGGTCGTGGATGCAGGAGTTGCAGTTGGTTCCACCAAGATGGGATACACTTGGGTAACTTAGACAGTAGGGGTCCCTGCATAAACCCTGCATGAAGGAGGGAGGGGAGGCGCCCGTAAGAGGGCTGGAGCTTGGGTGCTTTCCTGGTACACCCATGCTGCCCACGCTCAGGCTCGACTTGGTCGGGTCCAGCCCAGGAACAAACTGGGATGGGTAGCTTGCGTAGCCCCCCACTACAGATCCATGGTAGCCCATATTTGAGGAAGGCAGAGGGAAGAGCGGCTGGCTGGTCTTATAAGGAGAAATGGGCGTAATGTGTCCAGGGCCAAGGTTAGGCTGGGTGGGCTCTGCTTTGCCTGCGTCATGGTTGGAGCCTCCGTCAGAGCTTCCGTTACTGCAGTTTGTGCTGGCCCGAACGTGACTGGAGTTAGCGTGGTGCGGGCTGTCCGAGCTGGCCTTGTTTACCTCAGCGTCTTTTTTGGGATTTATGTTATTGTTGTTATTATTATTGCTGCTCGTGCTGGTGGGACTGCTCTGGTCACGTGCAGATTCACCAGTGGGACTCTGGGAGTGTGGGGCGTGCTGTCCACCTGGAGAGTGGCTCTGTTTGGAAAGCTGCTGAGCATGTCCCGGTGGGGTGCTGCTCCTGGCTCTGGAGCTGGGCGACACAGCGTGAGGCGGATAGGACTGCTGGCCACTGGTTGAATTTCCATTAGCGGTAGTGCTACTGCTGCTGGGCACCCTGAAGCCGACTTTGTCACTGCCGGAGCCGCTGCTGCTGGTGGCTCCGTCTCTGCGACATTCACCGCTGCCTTTGTTGTAGGGCTTGAAGCTGGATTTGTCCTCCAGGGCGTGGCGGTGCTCGCCGAGCTTCAGGCTGGAGACAGATGACCGACTGCTGGGCTCCTTGTCCCCCTGACTGCAGGAGGAGTTGAGCTTGGAGGAAGAAGGAGGGTCCGGTTTACCAATTTGAGAGCAGGTCTGAGCAAGCAGGGCAAGGGGACTCTTCTTTGCATCCAGCTACAACAAAATTAAACAAGTTTTACTACATTTTTTAAAGCTTTCCAAAAAAACTAAACAACAAAACACCCAGAAGTTTTGTGTGACTTTGTGTAGGCCTGCTGACAGTTATTATGTACCAAATGCTTTATTGCTCTGTGCATAAAATGCCAGAGGGGTCTTTGTAACTTCCTAGAAGTCAGGGGGGGGGGGGTGTTTAAGCTTTAAGCTTCAGATGATTACAAATAAATCAGCATTTTTAAAGCATAAAAACAAAGAAAAAAATGCCCTTCTGTAACATCGATTACACTGCACTCAGTGCCTTTGTTCTTTAGGAAAACATCTGACATTTGAGAACTTCACCCTGTGCTCTGGGAAGGTGGGATGGCTTCTTTTAGACACTAAAGTAGGTTAATACAAAAAAGCTATTCACTTAAGTGAAAATAATAATTATTATTATTACATCACATGTTAGCAGACAACAAAAGCAAGAAAAGGATTTGATTATCTAAACAAATCTTCATTAACTTTAACAATTTATCAACAAATCAGTTTTTAATTTTGGAGTAAATTGCGAATAGAATTAAATAGATATCAGTTTATCGCAGTGCGCGTGTGTGTGTCAGCGTGTGGAGTTAAAAAACACAGACCACAGCATATTATCAGCTCCCTGCAAATGCGGGATTTTTTTTATCTGTTGTCATAGCAGATTTCAGCCCTGTGTTGCGACATATCCACAGATCTGCAGTGTAAGAACAGTCCTCTCTACAAAGGAACGCTAAAAAAATAAATAAATTTAAAAAAAGTCCATAAATACCTCGATGCTCACTGGTGCGGGTGTTAGAGGCTGTAAATATTCCGGGTGTAGCAAGTGTCCGGTGTGCGCCGTCAACATCTTGATAACTCGGATAGGAAGCCGCTTTGCCTGTCGAAGTGGGTCCAGAGGGGTCAACAAAGAGAGCGCAGCACCGGGACGGGACTTCTTAGGAACGCTGGTCTCACTGAGCTCGATCCGCGCGCTAACTCGATCAACAGCTGATCCTGAAGGGAGATATTTCATTGGAGAGAGGGCGCAGGGGGTGGCCGTGGACGTGCGTTACTTTATTTTAAAAAAAAAACTTATAAAAAATAGTAATAATAAAATAAAGGATAAAAAATAATAATAAATAAAAATAATGATTCAAAATGGGTTTGGTAAATATAATCCAGCGGACATGAAACACAGACGGCCGTCCTTAAATGTCCCGAAGGACGGAGAAGCCTTTCAGCCCCAGTGCGCTACTTCATTTGGAGCATCCTCGTCCCAAACACGTCTCCTGTATTCCGACTTCAAACCCCACAAAATAAATAAATAAATAAATAACAATAATAATAAAGTCCACAAAAAAGAGCACGGTGTCCTTTTTGGCAAGGCGCAAACGAGAAAAGAGCCACTTGAGAATCCGAGTGCTCGGGAAACGTCCCACTGCGTGTCTCCGTGCAGGACTTCAGCAGCTCACTGATCACAACTGGCGGACTTCAAAGTGCAGCAGCCGCCGTCCGTCCGCTGGGTGGCCGCATCGGTAATAAGCGGGGCGGGGAGGACGTTCGTGAAGGCGGAGCCACCTCGGTCTGCAAGTGACGATCGTTACTCTTTTGATTTGTTTATATGATCATCCGTGGGGGGGGGGGGGGGGGGGGGGGGGGGGGGAGTGGTGTCACAGGGTATATTTACTCAAATACTATACTGAAATATAATTTTCAAGTATGTGGAGTATATGGAAAGCCACGAGTGCCAAAAATGAATTAAACGAATAAGTTATGAAATATTTAATTAAATGTGTCCCGAGTTTATTAAATTGGGAAATAAATAATTGATGATTAAATAATTATTCGTAGAATTATTTGATTAATTCATCATCATCATCATTTATTTATATAGCACTTTAAAAACACACCTGGTAGACCAAAGTGCTGTACAATACTAATATGCACATAGTAATAAAACCAGACATAGCAATAAAATTAAAAAATAAAATAAAATATATAAATATCAGTTACCCACAGAGTTAAAAGCCAGGGAATAAAAAGAGGTTTTTAATAAAGACTTAAAAACTGGCACTGATGTAGCCTGTCTAATATGGAGAGGAAAGTTATTCCAAAGCATCTGCGCTGCAACAGAGAACACTCGGTCTCCTCTAAGTTTCAGCCGTGACTTTGGCACCGAAAGCAGCAACTGCTCAGCTGACCGAAGGGAACGAGTGGGGACGTGGGGCTTCAACAAGTCAGACAAATAAACAGGTGCCAGACCATTTAGAGATTTAAAAACCAATAAAAGGACTTTATAAAAATCGTGCCGCAGCATTTTGCACTAATTGCAAGCGTGACAAAGTGCCCTGCCCAATTCCTATTAAAAGAGAATTGCAATAATCTAAGATTTGTGATCGAACTCTTTAGTTGGAAAGTCAAAGATGCAAGATCAACATCTGGAGTATGAGAAAAACAATTTGGGCCAAATACAATCGATCATTAAAATTTAAAAGGTTTTTTGCCATCCATGCTTTGACATCAGTAAGGCAGTCAAGCAGAGGTCGACTTGGGAGACTATCAGAATGACTAAAAGGTAAATAGAGCTGGCAGTCATCTGCAGATGGAATGGCACTTTATGTTTTCGGAAAATCGCGCCAAGAGGCAAAAGGTACAGTGAAAACAATAACGGCACAAGAATAGATCCCTGTGGCACACCCCACAGCAGAGGGGCCACAGAGGATGAAGACGACCCCAACTTAACACAAAAGGTCCTATTTAAGAGATAGGACTTTAACCACAAAAGTGCCGAACCAGAAATTCCCACACAGTGCTGTAAGCGGGAGATCAGCACTGTGTCAAATGCAGCGGTCATGTCCAACAAGACCAGCACTGTATATTTACCACGGTCTGTCACTATCAGGATGTCATTCATAACTTTTACGAGGGCTGTCTCCGTACTGTGAAATGGCTTAAAGCCGGACTGAAAGATTTCTGACAATTTAGAGTCATTCAAGTAGTCCATCGACTGATGGACTATAACTGATTAAGAACATGCAGTTAATTATTGAATGATGTGTTTATTTAATTCATTTTGGCACTCATGGTTTGTGCACAGCTAAATCTGAACTGGACCACAATACCAAAGGGTTCTGTTGACACCATGCTAATTATTATGGCTCTGAAGAATAACAGTTGTATAAATTTTTATTAGATAAAATCATAGTTTTTAAAGATACATATACAAATGAGCAGAAAGTAGCTGTTTGTGAACAGATATATGCATATATAAACTGCTAGTCCATGGTTCCTATACAAACCCATGTGCATTAAACAATATGCCCATACAATTTAGTGACCGTTTTGTTGTTTTTGTTTATTAAAAACTTAGAGAACAGGATGTCTCAAATACTAAATGATGGTGTGAGTTTGCAAAAACAGAAGTTTTTCCACAGTATTATAGGATGTTGCTTTGGCACTGCACAAGTACTCTATAAAGCATGGATTAAACTGTTACCAGGAGATATATTTAAAAAAGTTCTGTGATATTATTACCCCCATTTGGGGTGGGGGTAATAATCTAAAGCAAAGAATAAAGTAAAACTTTTTAAAGCAAACACAACAGTGAAAACCTTTTGTGTTTGTGGAATCAAACTATGGAATAGTCTTTCAGTAGGTCTGCAGCAATATTCAAACATTTTACAGTTTAAAAAAGGATTTCAAGAAACAATTTATTTGTATTTAAATTTCCATATTTAGTGTACATATGCATATACATTTTAAAGTGAAACGTGTCTACTTGTGTCCATTTGTAATGTGTCAGTTGTAGCAGAATTAACTTGTCATCTTACTTGCCTGTGATGGTCCCTTCATAGTTTTTGAAACTGCACACAACTTTCAAGCTCCCTCACACTCACCGTTCCACATGCTCAATTACATTACAATCCACTCTGATTAGTTAAGAAGAACCTGCCATAATATGGATCAGTGTAGTGGCTGAATAGGCCTATTTGCTGTACACCAGCACAAACACACCAATAAGGCAAGAAATTCCACATATTAACTGTGAACAAGGCTCATCTGTTTATCAAGGACCATTCCAGGTGACAGCCTCATGAAGCTGCTTAAGATACAGCTGATAGCGTGCAAAGCTGTCATCAAGGCAAACTCTGAGGAATCTGAAATATGAAACGTGTTTTGTTTACACAGTTTCTCACACTGCAAAATTCCATGTGTGTGATTTGATGATGTGGATGTCTTCCACTATGTTCTACAGAAAATACATATGTAGAGTGAAGAAGAAAAATGTGGGCATTTGTTTATGCACAGATGGCCTTACATATGACTACAGAATAGTTGGGCATGCAGAGGAGTTCATGGCCTACTCAGTAACTGCAAGGTATCAGGTCCTGCGGCTGCAAGCTCAAATCTTCACCCTGGTTTTTGCCAAATATGGCAATGCATTGTGACCAAACATCTCCAAGTTGGTTTCATCAGTCCAAAGGACATTAATCCTGAAATCCTGTGCTTTGTTCAGGTGAGACGTTTGCAAAGGTTTGCCATGTTGCCATGCTCTTTTCACTATCACAGAGGCCTTTCTCCTGGCAATCTTTCCAAACACACCACACCTGTTCTGCCTTTTTCTAATTGCACGGTCATGAACTTTAACATTTAACATGCTAACTGAAGCCTGTAACTAGAGTCTAAGGTGTAGCTCTTGGAGGGGGAGGGGGTTTCTTGGACTTTTTTTGAGCCCTGCTGGTGAATTTGCTGGAAGTCCCAATAAATTCACCCCATTTAATCAAATCTTGAGGCACAACATGATCCCAGAAAAAAATCAATTTAAATTCATTTAAATTTATGCATAATTACTTTGTTTTACGGTGTTTTCTTCTTTTCCCCTTCCATTAATAATTTCATAACCTCAGATATTTCTGTTGGCCCATTGGCGAAGCTTAACCCAAAGGTCAGAAACCACTAACTGTAGGGGAAAAAAAGAACTCCCTCTAAAGCTGCTTCAATATTTAATTAATGATAATGTATTACTCACAGGGCTGACCTTCTGTTGGATGAATACGTTACTTCTGATGCTATAAGTTTGTTATATCCTGCATTTAAGACATTTATATGATGGAGGTTAAGTAACTGGATAAAGTATTCAAACCATTTACTTAAAGTAACAATGCAACACTCCAAAACACTCCATTAACATTATTAACAGAATCCATAAAAAGAGTTAAAATAAAAATAAACCAAAAATGTCTTGTTGGAAAAACAACCAACCAAGAGGTTGGGCTATTTCAAGGAGTAGGTCAATAAATTTAAGCAGTTGTGAGATGATTAAATGGAAAGTAAAAATGAGCAAGATGAATTTCGATTAGATTTTAATACAGTGTTGACTTTTTCGCATATACTGAACATTTGTAGAACTTTGTTGAAACAACATTTTCCTACAGGGTCACAATCTAAGGATTTCCAACCACGATTTTAATCTTACAAATTACATCTTCGAGTCTTACGATTTTATGGAAGAAACTGAAAACAGTACGGTAAACTAAATGTGTTTATTTTACTGTATACAGGAGTTTATAACTCTTTGACTTTGTTTTCCATAAATGGCAAAAGAACTTCCAAAGTAATACTGTAAAAATATTTATTTTGGCAGACAAATTAATAATCTGCATCTTCAAATCAGATAATTATATGCTCTAAACCCCTGGACAGATGTTATCCTTCATTTTAAGCCAAAATTGCTTAATCTATGGTTTCCTACATCTCAATTTGCACAAACATAAAGGCTGAAATTGGTGGGCATTTTTCCAAAGTCGTGTCAACAATTAATGATTAAAAGAAAATATCTGATAATCGAACTTTTTTGAGGTCATGGAAAAACAAGTTTGTTTAAGCAACGAAGTAGACGCTCTGTGGGGACCACAAAATCCCAACCATTGGATCATAAGCTTGTGTGCAACAAATATTTGGCATGTGGCGTTTCAGCGTTTAAATAAAACCACACAATCACGAGCAAATTTGGAAGACGAAACTTTAGTCAAATGCCAATTCGAATCGTATCATTTCATGAAACAAGGATCAAAGGGAAGGACGAGAACTTTCACCGAACACAAGAAAATAGTCTGCTGTCAACTTCGCAGAGAGGGATACCATGAGTCTGCTGGGACGCGGTTCAGAAACCTCTTATTAAAACTAAAAATGCTCTTTTGTGAGGGTAATGGTGCAGAGAACAAAGTGTGCAGACACATGAGTCATCTTTCAGTTGACGACAAGCAAAGCATTGCGTAAAAGGACAAAAACCAAAAGGGGGTTTGTGAGTCCAGATGCTTGTTTTTCATTGCCAGAGATCACCATGCCTCCATTATTGCCAACAGCATCATTCTAGAAAAAGGAAAAGGAAAAAAGAGCCCATATTTATGTCCTTAATTTTCTTGTCTTGTCACACTGGTGCACACAGTGTTCCTCAGCATCAAAGAAATCCATTAACTTTGGGTACACTGTAAATATAAATAAAATAAAAGTCATGGGTTGTGGGTACTGTATTTCTAAAAGTTAGTGCAAAATCCCCAATAACCGATGGTAATATTTTAACACTGATTCAATAATTTGCACATCGTTTAGCATATTAACATGCAGATATTTATGAACTACACTATTATGGTGGGGATGCACGGCATCAATGCGTTAATGAGCTAACCGCGCTAATGCGTCGACACCGTGCAGCCCCATGCACGGGGCGATCCGCGGTAACTCGTTAACGGAGATTTGCCACATTAATGCAGTTATAGCGTTAACGTCACTTTAACAAGATTAACGCTGACAGCACTACAAAGCATGGATCCATCCTGCAGTGTATCAGAAGTTCAGGCTGGTGTTGCTGATGTAAGAATGTAGGTGTATTTTTGTTGGATATTTTCTTGGATAGCACGGTGGCACGGTGGTTAGCACTGTTGCCGCACAGCAAGAAGGTCCTGAGTTCTGTATGGAGTTTGCATGTTCTCCCCGTGTTTGCTTGGGAGCACTCCGGCTTCCTCCCACCGTCATGCAGTTTGTGGGGATAGGTTAATTGATTAATCTAAATTGCATGAATGCAGGAATAAATGTGAGTGCGAATGGTTGTCTGTCTCTGTGTGTTAGCGACAGACTGGCGACCTGTCCAGGGTGAACCCTCTCGCCCTATGACAGCTGGGATAGGCTCCAGTGCCCCCCGCGACCCTGAAAAGGACAAGCGAATGGATGGATGGATATCCTGGCACACTGAGCATCATTTATAAACCACATTGCACTGGTGATTGTAATTTGATCTCTAAATATGGAGATATGAAATGTTTATATCTGTATGGTGTCCAGAAAAACCGGATCATGTATGTGCTGTGCAGTAAATCTAATAGCGTGACCTACTTCTTTTCTTTCTTTCTTTTTTTTGCATATCTCTGTCATCGCATACTGCATACATTACGCTGTACAGGGTATTATTACAATAATAAAAGTAAACACATGGAGCAAACATAATAGGCAGCTGAGAGAAGACCACATACTTAATGCTAACCCTTCTAAAGTGTACCTGTCTGTTTACAAGCTGCTTCACATTGAGTCATTCTTATTCCATTAAGACTTCAAATGTCACTTTACTTTGCATTTGCTTTTAACCTTTTGCTTCAACTTTTAGGTTTGCGTTTACTTTTGATGTGCAGAGTGACACATCGTTTGTCTTCTGGCTTTTGCTCTGAGCAACTCTACACACACAAAAATCAATAAAGTATACAGAACGTGTCACACTGCAGTCTAATTTCTTTTATTAATTTATGCCACTTTCACCAGTGAAGAAAAATGTGATAAAGACAAATCACCTCCATATTAATGGTTATATAAATCTGGAATGTTAATAACTTTATTGCATTACCGCCTGCTGACTGACTTTGCAATGAGCTAATTTTGTTAACCTAATTATACAATGAATTGGTTAAAGTACTTAAAAATTATGGCTGACAAGAACTATTAGCAGAAGCCCAAAATAGTCTGAATCTAAGGGGCTTTGATTCTCTGAATCCTTTGCAGCCTCAATTGAGTGCAAAATCATTCCTAATCCTTCATAACCTGTGGGCAAAAGGCTGCATAATGTGAATTAGCTGACGGATTTTTGTATATATCTCGCAGGGTCCTCCTTAATCTTCAAAAGCAATGGTTCCCATGTAAATATAAAGAGAGGGTGTAAGGAAGAGGACTCCCTTACTGCATTTATTTATATTGTATTGTCTGTATAGCACTTTAGAGCACACCTTTCACTTTATTAAAAGCACCTTATCAAGCACTTTATGAGCATTGCACTTTAAGCATGGATTTGCACACAAGAAGTTTAAATATTTATTGACTATTTATTGGGAATTTTAAAATCAGTTGGTGGCCTTGTTTCAGATCCTGCACAGCTGCTCCTCATCAAGGAATGTGGTGGTTGTCTGTCAGGAGAGAAGAATGGTGATTGAGATTGTGATTAAGGTTTACCAATAAGGAAAACTAATGCAAATGTGTGCGTGAAATCTAGGGATAAAAGTGGTGCAAATAAGTGTTTGTAAGTTAATGATTACTCACCTTTCTTGCCTGTGTCCTCTTCAAGGTGTTTGGGCAAATGTTTCCCCGGGGGTCCAGACACCATTTAAAGGTTCCGGGAGAGACCATTGGTAAAGAGAGTGTGGGGAATCTTTTTGTGCTTGGGTTTCTGGGTTTTTATAATATTGGGTTTTGTGTAACATTAAAGTGTGAAATATTTATTAATATGTAAATGTGAAGATGTATTTATGTATTTATTTATTCTTATTGATATATTGTATACTGTGGTGGAAGGTTGGGATTTAAGAATTTACCTGAGAGTGGAATAATGGTTAAGTCTGTGACAGCTGAACATATTTAAGGCTGCCAGTCCTCATTAGAGGATGGATTTTTGTGCTGTGAAGAAGCTCGACAAGTTAATTGTTTTAAGGAGAGCCATATAGCAAATAAATACTTTGTTCCACTACACTTGCCTTGGTCTGTCTCACTGTGTTTCCAGCCGCTAAGGGCTGCACTGTTACAAGTGGTGTCAGGAGTGTGTCACTCATGCCACAGTGAGAAGATGATGACAAGAGGTGGAAGAAAGCCAGGCCAAGAGGAGCAGCCTGATGAAGGAGTTGGAGCTTCATCTGAGCTAGAGGCCATGGCAGCAACAAGCCCTGAGGACAAATTGGAGGAGTTAACAGGGTTGGTGAAATCTCTTATGCGGTCTCAAGCAGCCAGAGACCAAAAGTGGGAGAAGGATTTGTCACGTCAGGAGCAAAGGTGGAAAGGCATGCAGCATCAATTTCAGCAAATCCAGCTACAAGTTAACGCTGTAACTGATAAGCCTGACCCACCAGAGGCGCCAGCGCCCCCTACAACATCTGAAGAACAAGAACTTGGATTCAATGGTGAAGACATTCCAGTGGCCAGTGGGTCCAGGTCTTTAATTGAACCAAAACTTTTTCCTCTGTCACCAGAAGATGACATTGAACATTTTCTGACTACGTTTGAAAGAATGGCAAACGTGTGTCGATGGCCCAGAGATGAGTGGGCTATTTGTCTGGTTCCCCTGTTGACAGGTAGAGCCCGCACAGCCTACATTCTTATGGATTTAACAGACTCTGAGAATTATGATAAGGTGAAAGAGGCAATTCTGGCAAAATATGAGATCACTGCTGACACCTACAGACGCCGCTTCAGATCTCTGAAAGTTGAGCCAGGTGAGACGCCACGTGAACTTTATGTAAGATTGAAAGACCTGTTTTCAAGATGGATTAAACCTGAAAAATCAACTGTAGAAGAAATATCTGAGCAGATAATTCTGGAGCAGTTTTTGAGAATGGTTAATCCAGAGCTGGAGATTTGGATACGTGAGCATGACCCGGAGACTGCAAAGGAAGCAGCTAGCCTCGCAGAGGTTTTCACTTCAGCCAGAAAAGGAAGCAAGAGCACCTACTTCAGCCGGGAGACCCACTACGCCCAACCAAGTAAGTCCACTGGGGGTGAACAGGGTTCTGGTCAAGTTCAGGCTAGAAATCTTTCTAGTTCTAGGCAGCTCCCTTCCCATAGACCTCACAATGTGAAGAAATCCTTTAAGTCTTCAGTTCAGGATATTAAATGTTATCACTGTCATAACTTTGGCCATACACAACAATTTTGCCCTGCACTTAAGTCAAAACCATCTCTTTTATGTGCAGTTCCAAGACCAGCCACAGAGCCAGTAGGAAAGAAAGCTTGTACTGTCCCTGTTTTAATTAATGGGCGTAAAGAGGAAGCTTTGCTTGACTCTGGGTGCTTCCAAACTCTTGTACACTCTAGCATAATTTCAGGAGAAAAGCTAAGTGGGGTTGGGGCTACAATAAGTTGTGTGCATGGAGACGAACACAGGTACCCCACTGCTGAGGTTTACCTGACAGTAGGAGGTCAAACCTACTTGTTAGTGGTAGCTGTTGTTCCCAGTTTGCCATATTCAGTGATACTTGGTAATGACATCCCCACTCTTTTTGATCTAATACATCAGTCGGATTATGACCCTCAAGTGAGTGCTGAGAAAGACATTCAAGGCTTAGGTGATGAATCTGGAAGCTCACTTCCTCTAGATATGACAGTTGAACCATTTAAACCCTGTCATGTAGTCACAAGAGCACAAAGTGCAAAGGAAAGGATGCAAGAACTGCCCTTTTTTGAGGAGTCTCTCGAAACGGAGCCAGGGAAGATTAGGAAGTCTAGGGCTCAGAAAAGAAGAGAAAAGTTCAAAGGCTCAGGGGAAAAAGGTACAGCATTGTTCCCTAAGCCAAATAACCAACTTGAGTTTGATGTTCCCTCAGATTTAGGTGCACTCCAAAGAAGCGACCCTACTCTAAAACCCTGGTTTGAGCAGGTAACAGAGGTAGAGGGGGCTAGTCAAGGTCAGGTAAGCTGTCTTGCAGACACTGTTTACTTGATTAAAGGAGGCATCTTGTACCAGAGAAAGGGGAAGTGCGAAGCTGTGGCACTCCCACAACAGTTCAGAGACAAAGTTATGGATTTGGGTCATTCAATTCCATGGGCAGGTCATATGGCTTTTCACAAAACACTGAATAGGATCAGCAGCCGTTTTGTTTGGCCAGGGATGTATGTCCAGGTTTCTGAGTTTTGCCGTTCCTGTGAAAAATGTCAGTTGACCTCAGGCAAAGGAGTAGCGCGAGCCCAGTTGCAACCACTGCCAATTATTGAAACACCATTTGAGAGGCTAGGCATGGATATTGTGGGCCCTTTAGAGAGGAGCTCCACAGGTCATCGCTACATATTAGTCATATGTGACTATGCAACACTGTTTCCTGAGGCCTTCCCACTCAGATCAATTAAAGCTCGTCACATTGCTAATTGTCTTCTGCAGCTTTTCTCTAGGGTAGGCATACCAAGAGAAATTCTGACGGACTGTGGAACGAACTTTCTATCCAAGTTGTTGCAGCAGGTTTATAAGTTGTTAGGGATAAAGGGACTTAAGACCACCCCGTATCACCCCCAAATGGACGGGCTAGTGGAGAGATACAACCAGACTCTCAAAAGTATGCTGCGCAAGTTTGTCTCTGACACAGGTTCTGACTGGGATCAATGGCTGCCCTACCTTCTGTTCGCCTACCGGGAGGTCCCGCAGGTTTCCACTGGCTTCTCGCCTTTTGAACTTTTATACGGTCGCCAAGTGAGAGGCCCCCTGGATCTGCTTAAGGACTGCTGGGAGGAATCCAAAGCAGAGGGCGAAAACATCGCAGCCTACGTCATCACCATGAGAGAGAGGTTGGAGAAAATGGCATCATTGATGCAAGACAACATGAAAGCTGCACAAAAACATCAAAAGACTTGGTATGATCAGAAGGCCAGGGATAGGGTCTTCCTTCCAGGTCAGAAAGTACTGTTATTGCTTCCCACTAGCGATAACAAGTTGCTGACAAAATGGCATGGACCATACGAGATCGTCAGACAAGTGAGTAAAGTCACTTATGAGCTGAATATGCCAGAAAGAGTTAAAAAATATCAGACATTTCATGTGAACTTGTTGAAGGAATTCCACAGCCGACAAGAGCCGGTCTATCAGTTACTGGTGCGTTCAGTTAAGGATGAGGAGGTGACTGAGAAGTTCTTTCCAACTAACATTCAAGTTTGTGCTTCAGTTGACCTCTCTCATTTGTCTCCTACTGAGCAGGCTGATATAAAACCACTCGTGGACCCACAGCTCTTTCGAGAGACACCAGGTTTCACATCACTGGTTCAGCATAAGATACGGGTGAAGGAGGATGCACCCGTTCGACAAAAGAGCTACAGAATTCCAGAACGGTTGGTGCCAGTGCTGCAGAAAGAAATAAAACTGATGTTGGACCTGGGAATCATTGAGGTGTCAAGTAGTGAGTGGTGCAGCCCGATTGTTTTGGTACCAAAGAAAGATGACACCCTGAGATTCTGTATTGATTTCAGATATTTGAATGCAGTATCCAAGTTTGATCCCTACCCAATGCCCAGGGTGGATGACCTGCTGGAGAGAGTTGGATCAGCAACGTACATTACAACACTTGATTTGTGTAAAGGATACTGGCAAGTGGCTTTGGCACCAGAAGCAAGAGAGCTGACAGCCTTCAAAACTCCGTTTGGTATGTACCAATTTAAAGTCATGCCATTTGGTCTTCAAGGTGCACCAGCGACATTCCAACGATTAATGGACCATGTACTGAGAGATGTGTCAGCATTCTCTGCAGCATATCTGGATGACGTGGTGGTGTACAGCCAGTCCTGGGAAGAGCATGTCATTCACCTACAGAAGGTGCTACACTCCATCAGAATGGCTGGACTGACTATCAATCCCAAGAAGTGCTCCATAGCCAAGAGAGAAGTGGAGTACTTGGGCTTTGTAGTTGGCTCTGGGAAGATAAAGCCGCAGGTTGGAAAGATTGAAGCAATTCAGTCCTTCCCAGTTCCGACAACAAAAAGGAAGGTGAGAGGTTTTCTGGGTCTAGTAGGCTGGTACCGGAAATTCATACCTTCTTTTGCAGAGCGATCCACTGTACTTAATAACCTCACAAGGCTCAGCCCCTAACAAAGTGCGTTGGACGGAAGACTGTGAGCAAGCATTCAGAGACCTCAAGGAAGCAGTTTGCACACATCCAGTTCTACACAGTCCAGACTTCAACAAGCCATTCATCTTGCAAACTGATGCTTCGGGAGTTGGCCTTGGTGCTGTCCTTCAGCAAGAGGTGGATGGTGAAAGAAGGCCTGTGGTGTTTCTGAGTCGGAAACTACTCGACAGGGAGACGAGGTATTCGACGGTAGAGAAAGAGTGCTTGGCCATGAAATGGGCTATTGAGGCCTTGAGGTATTATCTTCTGGGACGTCACTTCACTCTGGAGACTGATCATCGTGCCCTCCAGTGGTTGAACCGCATGAGGGATGCGAATGCCCGCATTGCAGGATGGTACCTGTCTCTGCAGCCTTATGACTTTACGGTCCAGTATAGGCCGGGGAAGTCAAATGTGGTTGCTGATTGTTTATCTAGGATGACAGAGGACTGAAGCACTTCGTGCTTAAGAGAGGGAGGAGGAAATGTAAGGAAGAGGACTCCCTTACTGCATTTATTTATATTGTATTGTCTGTATAGCACTTTAGAGCACACCTTTCACTTTATTAAAAGCACCTTATCAAGCACTTTATGAGCATTGCACTTTAAGCATGGATTTGCACACAAGAAGTTTAAATATTTATTGACTATTTATTGGGAATTTTAAAATCAGTTGGTGGCCTTGTTTCAGATCCTGCACAGCTGCTCCTCATCAAGGAATGTGGTGGTTGTCTGTCAGGAGAGAAGAATGGTGATTGAGATTGTGATTAAGGTTTACCAATAAGGAAAACTAATGCAAATGTGTGCGTGAAATCTAGGGATAAAAGTGGTGCAAATAAGTGTTTGTAAGTTAATGATTACTCACCTTTCTTGCCTGTGTCCTCTTCAAGGTGTTTGGGCAAATGTTTCCCCGGGGGTCCAGACACCATTTAAAGGTTCCGGGAGAGACCATTGGTAAAGAGAGTGTGGTGAATCTTTTTGTGCTTGGGTTTCTGGGTTTTTATAATATTGGGTTTTGTGTAACATTAAAGTGTGAAATATTTATTAATATGTAAATGTGAAGATGTATTTATGTATTTATTTATTCTTATTGATATATTGTATACTGTGGTGGAAGGTTGGGATTTAAGAATTTACCTGAGAGTGGAATAATGGTTAAGTCTGTGACAGCTGAACATATTTAAGGCTGCCAGTCCTCATTAGAGGATGGATTTTTGTGCTGTGAAGAAGCTCGACAAGTTAATTGTTTTAAGGAGAGCCATATAGCAAATAAATACTTTGTTCCACTACACTTGCCTTGGTCTGTCTCACTGTGTTTCCAGCCGCTAAGGGCTGCACTGTTACAGAGGGTGATAAGTTTATTCTTGTGTTCCTTCTAGAAATGCTGTCAACTATGAATATTTCTTTTTTTTTGGCATTCCTTCCAGCTCTTGCTAGTGATCTAAAATCTGCTACAGAGCTGTGGGTTTTATTCTCCCAAAGGTCCACATGTGGAACTGTTGCAGAGAGCCACATCAGTAAGTTGAATTAAGTTCTTCTTAATATTAATTTTATATCTTTAAAAGTGTAATGGTGTGGTCCCCCACAACTGTCAAAGTTTCTCATGTGGCCCCTTGAGAAAATTAATTGCCTACCCCTGAATCAGCAGATCCCTAAAAAAAAGCTAATATTTGGTTAGAGTAGCTGGTACCTTGAACTCATGGATTAAACAGCAGCACAGCTACTCACAACCATCCATCAATGTCACATTTGTGATAAGAAGTAGAGAATGGAAGCACCATCTCATCAGGAAACAAGGTCAGAGTCTGCACCACTGTGGAGCACACAGCAGGGAAACCAGAGGAGCAGTTTGATGTATGTGTTGGTAAAACAGTCTAATGGTGGTAGGGAAGTACCAATAGGAGAAAAAAGTACACAAGTCATTACAAGAGACTGAGAAGATATTAAGACAGTCATAAGATTGTGGGAGGGGGGGCGATTGTGGCTCAAGAGTTGGCAGTTCGTCTTGTAATCAGAAGGTTGCCGGTTCGAGCCCCGGCTTGGCCAGTCTCGATCGTTGTGTCCTTGGGCAAGACACTTCACCCGTTGCCTACTGGTGGTGGTCAGAGGGCCCGGTGGCGCCAGTGTTCAGCAACCTCACCTCTGTCAGTGCGCCCCAGGGCACCTGTGGCTTCAATGTAGCTTGCCATCACCAGTGTGTGAATGGGTGGATGACTGGTTGTGTAAAGTGCTTTGGGGTCCTTAGGGACTAGAAAAGTGCTATACAAATACAGGCCATTTAGGATAATTAAATTGAATTTTATTTATAAAATGCCAAATCACAGCAATAGGCACTTTATATTGTAAGGTTAAGACCCCACAATAATACGGAGAAAACTCCAACAATCGGATGACCCCCTATGCACAAGCACTTAGTGACAGCAGGAAAGAAGAACTCCCTTTTGACAGGAAGAAAACTTCAGCCAGCCAGGCTCAGGGAGGGGCAGCGTGGCAAAGCGCTACATCCAGGTCAACACAATCAACTGTTTGTGATTTCCTCACCTGGATGATGGAGCATGCATCAGGTCATATTAAATATAACCTTTAAACAACTAATAACAGACAACATCTCAACCACATATCCAAGGCATCAAATGCTGCTGTTCTGTCAGGTGATGCTAGTGTTGCAGTGTTTTTAAATTTGGTGCCTTAGTGAACAGGACACAGCAAAACTGGGTGCTGGCAATTGACAGTCGCCTTTTAAAGAGTTATCAGATCGTTAGCAGAGTGAGAAAGTCCAAATTTGCAGAAGTTTGTCAGGAAATCATCATCATGTCCAGTTTGGGAGCTCTGTGTTTAGCATTTTGTTTTCATGTGGCAATATTGGTTTATATTTATGTTTTTTGGCTTTTACTATCACTGGGTAGACTTAAAGAAAAAAAAAGCATTGTGGCTTGGGTTAAAATATGCACATTAACATTATAAACCCATAGGAATACATTAAGTGTGGTTATGTTGTGTTTTGGTTCCTAGAATTTCGCCAGAACTACTACTAAAATATTACTTATTATTACTTATTACATGTATATTTTAAAGTAATCACATCAAGCAGCATGGAGCAGGTGAGGGGCGCAGGAAGTCAGACAGAGGAAGAGAGTACAGAATCTAGATCAACCTTCAAAATAAAAGACCCCAGGCAGACTAAACATTGTGGTTTCTGCATTGCGTTTAAAATGTGTTTTTCTTTAAAACATATTAAATGGAAAAAATCCAATATAAATAATCTTAAACTTATAATGGAATAAAATACATAAATATACCCGTGAGCCCTCCAACACAGTATATACAGTCTTGTATATCAATTCCAATATAGCAAAAGTGTGGATGTATTCATAATATAAGTTGGAGAATGTTTGTGGAGCGAGGAAAGACAAAAGGTAGGTGAGCAGAGAGGAAAAAATAGCCAAGGTCAAATACTAACAAAGAGGTCCCAGAAAACAATCAAGCTCTTCTCTTTAACCTTCCATGACTTTCCTTGAGGTTGATCATTAACAAGCTGTGGCACAGCCAGCGATAACTACTTCCTGTTATTTAATTTAAAATGACTTTCCTCTTGTTCCCTTATCTCAAAATAATCAAAGGAGCAACACTTGGCAAAACAATGGAACTAAAATTGAAAGACAGACTAAAACAACTATTAAAGAGCCCCTCTACGACACCGTATCGTAAACATTGTTTGCACTCTGCTAAAAGCCAAAGACTGATAGTCTATTCTTTTTTGTCTTTGATGTGGTAACCCTGTGCAAACACAGCAGATATGACCTCATTATTTTGGAGTTTTTATTCTAAATCAAGATTAAGTGAAATTGATTAAGAGAATTGCCTGCATACATGTATGTCTACTCTCATTGCAGATTACAATATTATAGACCATATAGCCCAAAGAGACTCTTTCCTGACCTCACGTGCCAGCCTGCCCATGACCACTACAAACATGTAATCCCACACCCACCTTAAACTCATCTGTCACTCCTATGGCACATTCTCGCTGTCCTCATAGATGTCCTGCACCGCCCTCACATAAAAAAAAAAGCATGCAAAATTGCATCAAAATCTGCGAAGCAGTGAGACAGCGAAAGGTGAAATGCGTTATAGCGAGGGACCACTGTATTTATCAATAATATTTATAAATAATATTTATTCATAGATTTATATATAATATATATAATTTATACTTCTCATAAGCATATGAATACTGTTCAGCAATGAAAATGAATTCACTGGGCAATTAACCAGATTTGTCATCTTAATGCTTAAATTTTATTAAAGACTGTTTTTCAAACTGTTTTAAAATGTCTTTCTTACACATTTAAAGCGAAGCAGCTCTTCTGTACACACCTAGATGAGCGTGCAGGAGACTCACACTCTCAGAAGCACAGATGCATTTTTCCTGTGGGTGGAACGATCCAGGGAGATGAGGCTGCCAGCGGATGCCAGCCTGCAATCAGATTTTGCTCTGCTGTTCACTGAAATCTGACATCAAAGATGTTTTTTCACACCCCTCGAGATTTGGTGCTTTTTCCCTTTTTTTGGGAGGAGATCTTATTCCAAAAACTCTGAGCTGCCTGCTGGCGACGGTACTCTAAAATAAAAAGGTTGGAGTGCCAAAGCAGGAATTCTGTTTTAACTGATTTGATGGAATTATGTAGACCGTTTAATGCAGCTTGTTTTATCTAAGTTGAATGATACAACTTCCCAACGATTATTGTGAAAATAAGGGTGCAATTGAAAGACTAATGCATAATTCCCAAGACAGGATTAGAACAAATTATACTGAGCATTTCAAGTTACTAACTTACATAACAACATGTGGGATTAGGCTGAGTTAAAGCTATTATAGCAAAAACCAGTGATCTGATCTTCTTTTTGTTGGCAGACTATTTGTGGTGCATTTTAGGAAAGGCTAAATACAACAGGTTTAATTTAGTTATTCACTAAATTTATTCCAAAAGTGATTCCTTTAAAATACTTTTTAAAAATTTGCAGTTATAGCCTTTTTCTGTTCTGTGCAGGGGTGTAATTTCCCAGGGGGTTAGGGGGTTATGACCCCCCCTAATAATCAGACCCAACCAATATAATACCCCCCCCCCCCCCAATAAAACACTGAGTTATCTTGCATAAATAGGCTGTTGAATTTCTTTACTCATTTCAGGTATTACTAGAAAAATAGTTGCGTGTTTAATTATCTGGGAATTTACCTTGATTTATTTATTTATTTAGACAGAGATCTTGACCCCCCCAATGTTCAGCACAAAGTTGCGCCCATGGTTCTGTGTATCTTTCAGTTTGAATTCTAATGTGAGTAAGCAATACTAAATGAACTAGCACTAAGAAACCATAACAAGGTCTTACCAGACTGATTTTAGAAAAAATCCATTCTCGACTGGACTGAAACTAAGATACTAATACAAAGTTTAGAGAAATTTAGAAGAAATCGCTAGATCAGATAAACTCTGCTAGTCACAGTAGTCATTTTACCTGGAAATGTGGTTCCTGACTCTGAATAGGGGGGCATTTGTTTTCTACAATGAATCTAAATCTCTATAAAAAGTGTAAACTGTGCAGGAAGGGGGAAGCTTGAACAAATAAAAGGTGACCTCACACTAGGTGACCATGCCAGAGTATGACCTCCAAAGGGCAGTTCATTTGACTAATGTGTTTGTTGCATGCCAAGACACAGTATGTTCAACTGCTTGAAGATGTGGGTATGTATGGGATGGGAATTGTGGTGGTGGTGGTGTTGGGGGATGGGGTGGGGTTATGGCGTTATTTTTGTGCCACTATTCTGAGTGCAAGTGAAAAAAATTTGAGCGTACGTAAAAAAAGTTTGCAGATGCAACTGTTGCTCGCAATGTGTTGCTTGCGCTCTCAATATTTCTGCCCGTGCACGCTCAACTCTATCTCTCTACACCGTTATAGTTGTGCCACAAAACCAGCCAATCACAGACTTGGATGCAAAAAAATCTGATTGGCTGTTTTGGTCTCCAATCAGCTCGAAATGACGAAATGCAATATCCCAGAATCCATTTCATCCAAAACTAAAACAAGGCAGTGGCAGAGGAACACAGAGTGGTGGAGTTTGAAATATTACTCTGTCTGGGTCACGAAATAAACTTTTAAGATATTTTCAGGAGAGAATGGTGCTGTGTAAACTTCAAATACCTGCTCGATTTATCAAGACATCACATATTTGCAAAAGTGCTCTAACGTTTTCGGAGATGCCTGTTACCCACCAGCTGACCGGGTGGTCACTCGGGTTAAACATAATATATAAGGCTGAACTGACAAAAAATCGGCCGACTACACCACCAGGTATTATAGGAAAAACCATAAAGCCTTTGAACTAAAACAAACGCTGTTGTGTGTGTGTGGATAATAGCAAACACTGAAATACATTTTTTGCAAGCAGCAATGAATTTTGTTCACTCAAATTCAGCTTTTTTTCCGCTCAAAATAAATTTCTCCTCAAAATACAACACTTGCACCTGCAAACTTTTTTTACGTGCGCTCAATTTTTTTTTTTTTTTACCTGCGCTCAGAATAGTGGCACAAAATTAACGCCATATGGGGTTTCATGCCTGGTATGAGCACATCATAAGTAGGAAGACTTTTGCTAAACCACAAAAACAATATCTCTCTTCAAGGCATTTTAACAGTCTTCCAGACCTTTTCTTGACAGTTGCAGGGAAATTGATTGTGACAGAACAACCCTGGAGGCACTAAACAAAGGTTTCCTTTGCACCCTGTTGCCTTTACCACGTAATCATTTACAACTGATCTTCTGTTCAAAACAGAGGCAAAGTGGAGGTCAGGCTTATCACATTTGTCAGGGTTTATGCCACTGACTTATCTAAAGCCAGTGTTCCTCGTCTGGGAAAATCTCACCAAAAGGGTTTATGAAAGGGATTGCCTACATTTTTAAACAATGCCTGTTCATGGAGTTTAATCTCTACAAGTCTCACGTGCAAGCAGTCATTTGATGTGCCACAGCATGAATCACATTAGGTATTAAAAGTGTGGATGTGTCCCTGCAAATAGACAAGAAAGTCAATTCTTAAATAACTAAACAGAAACTTATCCTGTATTTGTTGATTACTTTGACATATCCACTAAGAACGAAGTCGATTGTGGTGACAACCAGTCAGTTTGTAACTGTGCCAAAATTCCACTGCAGTCTTTAGGATGTAGTTGTGGGGATGGGTGATGTGGATACAATTTACATATGTTCTGTAACCACCTGACATGCAGCCAGCTGGAGATTGTTAAAGTGTTATGGAAAACAGCTTTTAGCCAAATTATGAGAACTGTTCTGTCCAAAAAAAATAGAACAGACAATCACACTACCACGCTTGACTGTTGGGATGAATTGTTGTGTTAGTTTTACGCCAGATATAACGCGACTCAACCTTCCAAAAAGTTAAACTTTTGTTTCGTCAGTCCACAAAAATCTTTCCCAAACGTTTGGGGGATCATTTGGGGATGTCAAATGTGAGACGAGCCTTTATGTGCCTTTTGGTCAGCAATGGTTTTCTCCTCCCCTGGATGCCATTTTTGCCCAGTCTCTTGCCTATTGTTGAATCATGAATGTTAACTGAAGCAAGTGAGACCAGCAGTTCTTTAGATGTTGATCTGGAGTTGATTACTTCTTACTGGGCTGACCACTCTGAGAAGGTTCACCACTATTCCAGGTTTTCTCCATTTATGGATAAAAGCTCTCACTGTGTTTCGCTGAAGTCCCAAAGCCTTAGAACTGGCTTTCCAGGCTGATAGATGTTAATGACTTTGTTTCCCACCTGTTACCCTACTTCACTTTTAGCCAGGTTCAATTTATGTGATTTTTGATTTAACAGGACTGGCAGGTACTCTTGCTTTTTCTGTCTAATATTAAAATTGGTTTGGTGATCTGAAGCTTGTAAGTGTGACAAATATGCACAAAGATAAGAAATCCCGATTTTTCACTGTAACTTAACTCAAACTTTGCCTTTTCCCCCCATACAAATGAAAAAAAAAATACTTGTAATGCCAGTCAGTCAAATTAAAGTCTTTTGAGTTGTAAATGTGTTCTCTTTGAGCCATTTAAAATTGGTAATGATTCCTTGTGCTAATGATGAGAAAGCAAGTAACAGAGGAGTCAATTGCTCTCATACTGGATCCCATTAATCCTGGGCCTGTCTATGAAATCAAAGAAAAAGCAGTTAGCTGTAACAGAGCACTGGACCAGGATCTCTGTCACATATTGATTCATCCTGTTCAATAAGCCGCTTTGATAGAAAAACCAGTAGGTTGTTTAAACAGAGCAGAACGAGGGAGAAAATGAAAGAATGAGAGGAAGCAGCAGAGATGACTCTGTCCTTTGAATGTGCCCCACTTTGATGGCTTTATTTACTTAACCCTCAGCACAACCCTCATTCATAAATGTCAAGAATGAATCCATGCACCATTTAGAAACCCAAATGTGAACTATGCTAAACGTAGGCTGTGTTCCCGCATGCATACAGCCACATAATCACTGGTCAGTGGCAACCATTTCCACCCTTAAAACACACCATTACAGAGGAGGGATGCATTTCAGCATTCGTCCCACATCTGTCATCGCTCCACACACCACACGCCTCCTCTGCTCTCCCTCAAGACATGCCAGCAACACAGACAAAGTCTGTCATCACACTTGACTTGTGGTTTAACAGACTATGGCAACACTAGAAGGTGGTAAATGAGATTGCTTTCTTTATTTGTACTTCTGTCTTTCCAAATAAATCAAACCAAGAGCGTGCATGTTGCACATTTTGCCTAATGCGGAGCCAAATAAAATCAAACTGCCCTGCAGTTACTCTCTGTTTTCTACAGGGAAAACTCTGCTTTAATTTCAAATTCTCTTGGACATACAGTTTGTCCCTTAGGCAAAGGTGTCGAGTTTCAGGCTTCGTGACAGAAGAGGGAAGCTGAGTGGGAAGAAGGCAACCGTATTGCGCCTGTCAGTCAGAGAGGAAGGGGGGGAGAGAAAGCGCAGTTGTCAAACCACTTGTCAGCCTTTGATGTTAGAAAGGACGGAAGAGCTCAATTAAAAGGCCATTATTGTGTAAGTAAATCAACGCCTATCAGCCACGTCACCTCAAACAAACAATCTTACCCGACTGCTGCAGCACTCTTAGTTTATTTTCTGCTTGATTTTTGACTGCAGAAGTCCGCACAAAGGACGCAGTTCATGCTCGGCTGCAAACTCGAAGAGGATGAGGAATTATTTCACAGTAAAGTAGTATTTTTGTCTTCCTGTTGTGCGTGGTAATTATTTACAGTATATTTTACCGCTGTTCCTGATGCTTAAAAATGTCACGAATCATGAATTATTCCGCTGATCAGCCAACACCCCCCCCCCCAACACACACACACACACACACACACACACACACACACACACACACACACACACACATCCACCCCACCCCCTCTCTCCTTTAGTTAGTGATGACAAAATGCTCTATTTAGGAAGTTAGATTGAAATGTCTGGGGTCTAATTTATCTCTCCAGGATGAATACATGAATTTGAAGTAGTGCCATATTTCACACAGAGCCCCACCACTGGATGGAATATTATTACCACTGCCCCAGAAAGTTGAGGAAGGAACCGTTTTTCACCTGAACAAGCATTACAGTGTCATGTTGAACATTATTCACCGTGCGCAGAAGCCGTCTGACACACCGTGAAATATTTTCTGCGCTGACCTCAGATTTCTACTGAAGTAGGGCAGTTTCCCCTCCAGCTCCAAGCCCACAAGAACTTTAGAGGGTGAGATGCTGTCGTGATTTTCCACAGAATCATAAATACACATTACTCCTGATATGTATGAAGAATGGATCACTCTTTCCCCTCTGTTCACCTCCCACCGATTCTCTACCACTTGCGTTCAGTTACTCATGCAGGATGTTGACTCAGTTATTTCTTCTTTTTTTCCCCTCGGTGTCACTCAGCTTATTGGCAGAAACATTGATAACACATCTGGTAAAAATATCACAACTCTGTTGTTTAGTACGCACATATAACCCCTGGAAGTCGAAATGGATCTCTACACAATTTGTTTGCTGCTGGTTTCACAGTTTCACAACACCTTACATTACAGCCCACAGCATATGGTGTAATTACTTCAAATTTCCAGGGGAAACAATGACAGTGGGAGAACGATCACCTTATAAAAATGTGGGAACGTGCTATGTTTGAAAGTTCTCTACCTGAAATGAAAACAAAAGCCACGCACTGGTGAAGCTGAGAAAAAAGTAAGGTGTTTTTTGCAGGTATCACACGTGGCTTCATTACAAGGAGGTTAAATGTTTGATTAAACACTCCTCAAAATTTTTTTAACAGATCTCAGGGGGAAAAACACCACATGAGGCCGGTGCATTGTCATGCACCAAAAGGAATCCGGGACCCACTGCACCAGTGTAGGGCCTGACAATGAGTTGAAGGATTTCATCTTGAAATCAGGGTGCTGTTGCCTAGCCTGTAGAGGTCTGTGCATCCCTCCATGGATATGCCTCCCAAGACCATCACTAACCCACCACCAAACCAGTCATGCTAAATGATGGTACAGGCGGCATAAAGTTCTCCGCAGCTTCAACAAGAACTTTCAGTTTTGTCTTATGTGATCAGGGTGAACCAGCTCTCATCTGTGCGGCATTAGTGGACCTGCCAATTCTGGTATTCTATGGCAAATACCAACAAGGTGCCACGGTCCTGGGCAGGGTTCATTGGAAGAGATTGGGATACCCACATGAACTCTATTTCTGATTCACACTAGTGTCTGCGGTGGGTTGCAGGTTACAGGATACAGGTCCTGCTGACAGGTTAGGACCTTCTACGGTCCTGTTAGGCAGTTGCTCTAGGACAGCCTAGCTCCTGAAATCTCCTCCATGCGCTTGAGACTGTGCTGAAAGACACAGCAAACCTTTTGGCTGTCGCACGTATTGATGTGGCATAACAAAGGAGCTGAACTACAATATAATCTCCGTAGCATGTACATGCACAAAATAGAACAAAGAGTCAACAGTTAGAAATACATACAATTTACATTGTTTTAAATGCTGTATTTTCTTGATTTATTCTAAGAAGTTCACATTTTGTTTCCTTACATCAATAAATATAGTTGCTGCATACTATGTTAGTACAGCCCCGAACAGAAACATACATTGTAAAGTTGAATTAATCTCACTGTATCAAGTCAAATCAAAATGCATTTATATAGCACATATTAAAAACAACAAAGTTGACCATAGTGCTTCACAGTCAGTAAAAGCATGAGACAATTAAACAAAACAATAAAAACAGAACAGGAAACACTAGGTGACAACACAACAAGCCAGATAACAGCCAACTAGTTAGAATCAAAAGCCAAAGTAAGAGTTGATTTAAAAGACTGGATAGACTCGGCGGTACGATGAACAGGGAGGTTATTCCAGAGTCTAAGTGCTACGGTTGCACAGGCCCGGTCACCTCTGGACTTCAGTCGAGACCTAGGTTGTGCTAGGATCATCAGATTGGACGATCTAAGTGCTGTATTGAGATTGTACAAGTGGAGGAGTTCGAAAAGATAGCTGGGCGTTAAATTATTTCGAATTTTAAACGTGAACAAAAGAATTTTAAAATCTATGCGATATTTAACAGGGAGCCAATGTAGTTGGCTAAAATTGGTGGGATATGTTCATAGATTCTAGTACCTGTTAAGAGACGCGCAGCTGCATTCTGACCTAACTGAAGCCGGTAAAGAGAAGAGTGTTGGAGGTTGCAAAGAAGCAGACACATCGGATTTCAAAGGTGAATAAATCTGGATATCATCGGCATAACAGTGAAAGGAGATGTTATATTTTTTAAAAATGTATCCCAACGGCAACATGTACAAAGAGAAAAGAGCAGGACTGAGTACGGACCCTTGGGGCACACCACAATAAATAGGGGCAGAGGACGAGGAGTGTTGCCCCATAGCAACAGAGAACGACCTCTCTGAGAGGTAAGATTTAAACCAGGATAAAACCGTACCTTTAAGACCAACAACATGGTCTTATTCTCTAAGATGTCAAACCAGAACTTTTCACATTGATTGCACTTTATATTTACAATTACTTGCGCGACTTTCCCATTAACTCACATCCTGAAGATGCATTAGCTATTTGTAAGCCTCACTCCTCCCTGCTTTATCTCTCTTCAAATCACTGACACCAGTGGGCGTTGTCATCCTCCGTCTTTAACAGTTAATGCTGGATGTTAGTTTGTACAGTAACTTACAGACTTAAAGAGGTAACTTGCAGTTCCATCCTGGGTTTTCTACAGCAGGTATTACAGAAAGAAAGTTGGAACGATTATTTTAGGAGCGTTCTGGAGGTTCATGGATAGAGAGAAAACCATGTTAGGGTGTAGTAGAGTTGTAGTTTCTTTGTGCAAGCTGTAGTTTCACGAGGCATAAAGAATCTCATTTCCTCATGACAGCTGGTTTTGTGGATTGCCTTGAAAACTGAAAGACCTTAGAAAAGTACTTCATTTTAATAGACAGACAGATTAAAGAGAGAAAAGCTACTGTAGTTTGATGTTTTACTGGGTACATATAAGATTTGACTGGAAAGCATAAACATGCTACACACATGTATAAAATCAGCAGAGGTCTTGGCTCAACTCTCACTTGGGAAAAACTGCTTTTCTTTTTCTTTTATTTATGTCTACATCTACAGAATTTGACATAGTTAGGTTTCTCTTTTTAAAAACAACCCAGGGATCATTAGGAACCAACTTCATCACAATTACAAAGGGCAGCTCTTGTCATTTCAGCAAAAATAAAAATAACATCTGCTGACTAGAAATGAGAAGAAAAAACTTACACTTTGAGGTGTTATTTTGTCTTCTCCTCACTTCCTGCCACATGCTGCTGTAAATGACTCACATCGTGGCCACAGCCAGCCTGCACGGGTGTCTCATGTATCCATGTGCATTTGTGAATATCATGTGGGTGGTGCTGGAGTGAGGTTACTGGGGAGTGTCAGGAGGATAACAGAACTAGCACTTCTTTCTACTGTCATCTTTGATAAATGGGTTTTAGAACAAGACCGAGCATATATTATATCACCTGAAAGGTGTACACACTGCTGAGACCATAACTCTCCTTCGTTACCAGAAAAAAACCCAAAGTATGGCATTGTATATTTTCCCACTCGACATATTTACGAGCACTCCCTGTTGAATAAACTCAGTGATTGGTATTTCAAAGCACCTTGTCAGGCTGAGCACTGAGTCCTGCCAGCTGCCTCAGCTACCTCAGCAAACAGTGGGAGCATTTCAGAGTGAAAGTTACACCGGGAGAGTTACTGCCTTTGCAAAGTTGAGCGCCTATTAAAAAAACTCTCTCCGGTGACTGTAAATTTATAGTGTTTGTGCTCGCTGCTATTAAAATCAAAACCATGGCCTTGGCCGGGATTGTTCATTCCGCTGAACCAGTTGGGAAAAATCTGTGCAATATTACAGGAAAGCTTTAAAATGTTGGACCAGCATTGAAAAGTTGCAACATTTTTTTAAATAAAGAGATTCTTTTGCTTTAATATGAACAGATGAGATTAATTCTCAAGGCAGAGCGTGACAACTGAGGCTTTGAGTGGATTTTTGGACACATCTCTTTGGCTTTTTACCCCCCTGATTTTTCTGCTTCTTGTCATCTCTCAGTGACTGTAAGCTTTATCACAGACTGAATACTGAAAATATTTCTGAACATGTACTTTTCTTTTTATTAATCAGGACTATTATTGTTGTGTGAAAAGTCTTTCAGGTCCAAGACTCAAACTATTCTACTTTTCATCTTTAACTTCTTACATATGGAAGCCTATACATGCCACAACAATAAGCTCTTTAAAGAAACAATGTTACATCCCAGAGGTAATTTATATCGCTTTGCAGTACAAGGTTACATATTGCAAGTTGCCCAAAGTTTAGGTTTTGATTTAGAGGTCAAAAGTTTTTAGAACTCTTTTTGGTTTTTATTCAAATGTGGGAAGTTCAAGTTCAGCAAATAACCTTACATGGCAAATTAATAAGAGAATTTAAAATCAGAAACCAAAATTATTGCTGATCTTCCAGCTTTCCTGTGGCAGTAGAGGAAGTTAAAGCAAACAGCTGAAATCTGGCGGGTGCTAAAATTTAAGATGAAATGTCAGCAACAGGCTTTCGTTTAATGACGCTAACCTTAACAAAAAAAACCTCTGCCTTATGTTACAATTAAATTGTCTATATCAGCGATCCCCAACCCCCGGGCCACAGACTAGAACTGGTCTGTGAGTCGTTTGGTACCCGGCCGCGAGAGTTGAGGCTCGGGTGTGAAATGTATGGTTTCCAGGGTTTTTATTGGTTTTTATTGTTATTTTTTGGTTTCCAGGGTTTTTATTGGTTTTTATTGTTATTTTCTTTTATTGTTTTTATCGTTAACTCTGTTTCCCCGGGTCTTTTCCTGTGTTTTATGAATAAATCTTCTTTTTTTTGGTACCGGTACTGGTTTTATTTTGTTGTATTTATCCACAACACCTTAAAGGCTGGTCCATGAAAATATTGTCGGACATAAACCGGTCTGTGGCGCAAAAAAGGTTGCGGACCGCTGGTCTATATGACTGTTTATCTTTTTTTTAAATCAGTATAAATAATAAAATGACAACTGTGAGGTCCTCTATAAAGGACCCAAAAAGTAATAAAGTAAGTTAGAGTAAGTTCCTCTTATTATTTTTGTCCTGATCTATGCAGAATATCTATTTTCACTGTCAAAAGAAGCTTTAATCTTTTATTTATTAACCCTAGCTTTTTTGTAGTAGTAATCCAGAATGCAAGGGGATCTGAGCATTATAGTCAGCCTAGAACAACATGTAAATGGCGACAATCATCAAATGAAGTTTTTAAATTAGGCTGCCACCCAGAGCACACAGAGGAATATTATTTTGACACTTCGTCACCCTCTGGGGAGAAATGGACCTTTTTGATGTGCGATCCACCAAGGCTTGCATCGGCTGGCAGATTTTATCAGCAAACAAGACAGGCAAGGGGAGCGCAGACTAAATAAAAGGGGAGGGGTGGGGTGTGTGTGAATGATAAAAATGTCAAGGATTATCTTCGCTTTGCGCTGCGTTGTGGTGTCGTATCAAAACGGATTTGGCGGAAATGATTTGGAAAGAAGAGAAGCGATGATTGGAAGAGGGGGTGGGAGCCAGCGTACAACGGGAGAGGGCTGTGGTGTATGTCATACAAATTTTTTGACTATTTTTTGTCTGACAATAATTTCAGCATTGAGCAATCAACATAAAGCAGCAGTACATGATGCCACTTGTACTTATACTTCATTTGTAAAGTAGAGAAAAGAGAGACAAAAGGCCTACTGTACACAAGAAACTTCTGTTCCATGTTGCACACTGTAACTAGCATGTATCCTGGGTTTGACCTCTGCACTTGTAAATTTCAATTCTGCCACACTTAAGAGCTGTTGATGACTCAAAGCCATCACACAGAGGCACCATTTGTTCCACACTGCTCCATCTAGGGATCCCGACTTCTTTCATATCCCCACCATTACCAGCATTACAGCCATCTTTCTGACAGAGTGACAAATGAGGGTGGTGCCTCTGGCACATCAACCCATGTAGAGAGTACACAAGGTATCGGGGAGCTGTGACTCCCAGCACTGGTGCTTTACTGGAATCGTTAAAGGTTTTTATCACTCCCAGTTGGTTGTCAGTTCCAGGAAATGACTTGCAGTTGAGGGATGATATCTGTGATCTCCAAAACAAGTCGTTGAAGAGTTTTTAGGTGGATATGAAGTTCATTTCTGACCATATGAACAATGTGTGTATATATATATATATTAGGGGTGCAACGATACTCATATCGGTATTGAACCGTTCGATACAGTGCTTTCGGTTCGGTACGCATATGTATCGAACAATACAAAATTTTTAATTTATTTGATCAACTGTGTTGAGAGCTCAGTGGATCTGCGTTCGACTACTCCGCCTAGGCTGCACTGTCGAGCGCAGATCCACTGAGCGCAGCACAAGCTAGCAAGACAGAAGCTAAGCTCGTTGCAACATGGCAAATTGAACCTCCCCCACCCTCATTCAGATCTGGCCTTTGGAACTATTTTGGTCTTCATGTGAAGTATGACCCTGAAGGTAAGCGCGTCATGGACAAAAGTAAAACAGTATGTCGGATGTGCCACGCAATGCTCAATTACATGGGTGGGAACTACTGCGTTCGCGCAGTTTGTTCGTTAACGTGTTGACGCCGTCCAGCCCCATGCACGGGGCAATCAGTGGTAGCTCGTTAACGGAGATTTGTCATTTTAGATTAACGCTGACAGCACTAGTGGGAACACAACGAATATGACTGCACATTTACGCTGACATCATCCTAGTGCAAAGACAAGTGGAAGCAGACAAAAACAACAAGCACGCATGCTACAAACTTTACCCGAGTCATTTAGACAGCCGTTAGCACATGATTCTCCTTATGGGGACCTGATATGTTTAATATGCTGCTGAGAATATACCCCAGAAGAAACGTATAGTATAGCTTTTATTTTGGAAAGAGCCATTTCTCTGTAATAAACTCTCTTTTCCAAAGATGAGTGATATATAGATATATATATAGCTAGGCTAAATTAACCAGCACAGGAAACAGATTATAATTCAGATTAAAAGAATCCTAAAGATAAAGTATGTATCCAGATGGTAACAAGGAGGTTTTAAAAAGGAAGAAAAAAATTGTCAGACAGTTCTCACCAATTAACAGCTGTTCGTACTGTTTCAGCAGATATTACGAATATAACTTTGAGATCGGCTTCAAAATGAGGACATCCGACAGAGATACGACAACCAACCGCCAATAGAGGAGCAAATTCAAAAACGCTGATTGCGATGGTTTGGCCATTTGTGTCAAATGGACGCGAGCAAACTACCACACCAACTCCTCTGGCGAAAACGACCCACCCAGTGGAGAATCCAACGAACAGTACCGAAGAAAACATGGCTAAAACAAGTCGAAGATGACATCAGCGCGGAATAAATCTCGACGAGGCCAATCGCCAACGATCGCCATGCATTGTAACGAGTTATGAAGGAAATTCTGCAACCACTGGCGCCCACAGCAGCATATGGACTTAACATGACAATTTGCAACTGATACAAACACTTCTGGAAACAAAACCAAACTAGCAGCGTAAAAATAGTGGCTCCTCAGTCAAGCAATCCAACAGCAAATGGAGTATAGAGCTTTCCACGGGATGAACAGTGAAATCTGTCAGAGACACACTCGGTGCTTCAACTATTCCACGCTCCACGCTTAACGAGATTACACAATGGAAACGTTGTTGCACAAGCTAGCACTTCCATAAAACTCTATTGCTCTATTATCGTACCCTCAAAGAAACAAGTTATTAAAAGCTAAAGTCAAATGTTTGACATAAATCATAATTATAACACATCTGTTATATGTGTTACTTGAGATGATACAAGATGACAGTAAGGTACAAAATTACTAAAACACAACGACAAGGTATTGAAGTAAAACTATAAGATAATTACATTAAATACAAATTTATTAAACCACCTGTCATAAAAAAGAAGAAAACAGATACATGTTTAAAATTTGTCCCCAAAAAATCTTTAAAAATTAAAAATAACTGAATCCATGTTTTTATATCTACATTTGAGCCAGCACACTGGACTTCTGTGACAAGTCATAAATTAGTCAAGCATACTATTCAACTAAATCAATTTTTCTGTTCTGAAATGCAAGTAAATCGCTGTAATTTGGCATCTTAATGAAAAAAAAATTATAAAAATAATAATGTGCTTTACTATTTTTTCTGTTTTTTTGTTAAACAGCAAATTTGACAGTTCATGGATGACAACAATAATTATATTTTAGCTTTAAGTACCATGTGAACGTGTAAATTTTCACATTTATTTGTTTATGTAATACACATAAGAACCATCCATGAATAAGTGATGTGAATGTTCATGTTTTTTAAATTTCTGATTGTGTGCTGGAGTAAAACGCGTCCAGTAAAGGCTTTGAAGTGATGAAGGAATTGTGTGATTATTGTTTTTGTGCGTGTTGTCTCAGGAGTGTCATTTTGCTGTCACCCTGCCACTTAACATTGAGCACAACTTCCCCCGCCCTCAGTCTCTATCTGTCCATCAAGCTGTCACGATATTTGACAGCAAGGATTAGAGCTGCAGACACAAAGATTTGTGCACAGTTGTGTGTGCAGCAGCTGTGAGTTACACTTTGTAGTCTTTACCCATGACCCACATTTTTTTTTAAATATCAGGCCTGAGGCAAATGGGAGGGTTTCAGGTAATGTGTATCAGTATCTGTCAGTGTGTCACTCCAACCCTGTCATTTATACTCGGCTGATTTCACACTGCCTTGTGGATTATTACCGTCATTACCTGAGAGGAATGCAACTCATTCTGTCATGTCCACTGTTTCGATCTTTGAAGTGTAATTGGGACAGACGCAGGCACGCACAGGAACAATAATAGATGGACTCTAGTTAAAGATTTTGGATCTTTTGACCCAAAGCGGAAGTTGTAATAAGATGTGGATTTTGTGAAAGCACGCCCATTTGTTTGTTTAATTTGTCTTGTTCTCACCGGGTCTTTCTAACTCGTGCTCTTGCTCAACTATCCATCTCAAAGCAAAGGAAGCAAGCCCAGACAAAAGGAAGGTAGGAAAGTAGGCAACGAAATGAAAATAAAGCTGAAAGAAGAACCTCCTGGCGCACCAAGTGGAGGCATTGCTCAAAACTGGAAAACCCATCTTTGTCTTTGATGTGGGCGAGAGGAAGACGTGAATGTAAGAGCACGCCTTTCAGCCATCAGGGTGAAATGAAGCACAGGGTTTCATTCTGTTTACACTCATTAAAGAGACATCTGGAAAAGGAATCTCCACTCTCTTTGGTCTTTTTGACAAGAAAACATTTTTTTTAGATCATTTAGCAGGCTGACAGCAAATATTTACCTGAAGCTTTCTCAGGTCTTCCTGTGCAAACAGGCAACATTAAACAGCATGACAAGAAGAAGATTTATTTACAGGCCCTTTCTATTTCTACACTCGATTTGTCCTGTCGTGTCATTTGTATGCGACATGAACACAATGGAGGACGTCGATACCATTTGCTCACTGTATGGCTTTTTGTCAGACTCTGGGACCTCAGTGTTTTTTTGTGTAGCAATTTAGATTTTTGTAAAAGAGACACTCATGACTCATTGAGTGACACCAATGAGTAGCCAATTGGCAGTCTCAGATCACCTCAGATTGCTTGGAACCCAGATCAATTAGGTATTTAAAAAGTACCTGATACCGGCTTCTACCACCAATGGAAAACCGTAAAACCAAGTTGAGCTGTGCTGAGTCGACATAAGTAGGTACTAGAATCGGATTTTTGGAAACAGACAACTCTAGATCCAATAGTCTCTTTTAGCTCTGTTTTTAGTCTCCTCCAACTCCAGATTGAAATATTTGTCTATTTGTTAATTGTCCCTGATATTTGTTGCTCAACATCAAGTGGTGTACAGTTGTTCATGTAATGTTTCTAATAACAAATGCAGCTGCAAGCGCTTACTCTATGCTGCAAATGCACAAAGAGAACCAAAACATTAAAAGTGCAGACTCATTACAGCAACCTGTTACATGGTTTTCTCATTTCATAGATTGTCGTTACAGTAATATCAGTTATGGACTTGTTTTAACCTTCCTAATTCCTGCATTCAGACACTAGTTTGACTTCACCCACCTCTTTCCCTCCTCATTCTGGCCTGCTGTCCAGGCAGCACTTCAATAAACAAAGAAAAGGCAGCACAATGCTTTTGAATGAGTGTATCCTGCTGGCAGGATCTGAGCAGGCTGTTTATAGAGAGGTTTGTCAGCTGTTACCACTGGGATGTTGCAGCATGTGAAAACAGTGGGGGGAATTGGCCTTTGATGCGTCCCCGGTTCTACCTCTCTGCTTTTCCGTTCTTCTGTTCTCTCTTTGATGGAGTTCTGTGAAGTGTTTGTCAGCGACGGGAGGCCGGTGTATCAACGCCCACACAGGAGGATAGGAGACACGAACACACACAGCCTGTACAGTCTCAGACCAGCCACATGCATTTGTACACCTGCACAACTGTTCTCTCCACTGACTTTTGTTTTTGCCACAGTGAACAGTCCTTTTCATCTGCTTTAAAGGGACAGGAACTGCCAGTGAGTCTTAGAGCTAGCTAGTTCTTACGCTCATTCATCTAGGATATAATAAGTTTAATCATCAAAGACATAAAGTATACTATAGTATACACAAGAAGCAGATATATCCTGGAAGTCAAACAGAAGTGGGCGGTGCATCATAGCTAACAAGCTTGGAACAGATAGTGCTGGATGGAAGTTATAATTTGTGATTTTGAGCTTATGAATTAGCAAAATCTTGAGCTCAGTTCAATATTGAGTAATAGGTCTGAACAACTCAGAGATATATTTCTAGTATTAACTCCTGTTAATAAAGAATGTATGCATACTTTGGCAAGCTAAAGATATGTAGATATATTTAGCTATACCTTCATATTATTTATTATTGCAATTTTCACTTCTCTCTTACACAATGTCAGTTTTAATTGTACTGTTTTTAACTAACTTCAGTTTTAAAAACCATAATTGCAGCCCTGTGAAACTTAGCAAGGTCCACCTCGCTCATGCTGGGTTGGACCTTCGTTTGCCTTCAGAGCAGTCTATTTCTTCACTGCACAGAGTCAACAAGCTGCTGGAAACATTCCTCTGAGAGGAATGGGCCATATTGACATTATAGGATGACAGCCTGCTGCAGAGATGTCATCATCCATGATGGGAATCTTGTGCTTTACTGGATTGTGTTCTGGTGACTGTGAGCACAGTGAACTGATAATCATATTTTACAAAAACAACTTGAAATAATCTGAGCTTCTGCACTGGAAACACGGTCACAAAGGAATAGACATGATCAACAAACGAGACTTCAGGTTGACTGTGGTGTATGCAAAAGTGCTGTAAACAATAGTCAGTTGGTACTAAGGGGGCCATAATGTGCCAATAAAATACCCTGCAAACCATTACACGAGCAACACGTAGATTAAAATACTGATACAAAGCAGGACGGATCTAGGCTTTCATGTTGCATCTGCCAAAGTCGGACTGATTCTGAATATCACATCAGGATTCCAGAGGCAACATATCCAGTCTTCTGTTTTACAGTTTTGGTGAGCTCTTGCAAATTGTAGCCTCAGCTTCCTGTTCTTAGCTGACAACAGGAGCACCTGGTGCGGCCTTTTGCTGCTGTAGCCCGTTTGCTTCAGGTTTTTACGTACTGTGCATTCAGAGATGATTTTGTGCAAACCTTTGTTGTTGCAAGTGGTTATTTGAGTTACTGTTGTCTTCCTATCAGCCAAAAACAACCTTTTCATTCTATAAACTCTCATATTGCTGGGTAAAGTTGCCATTCATTGGATTATTTTTCTTTTAACCGTTGTCTGTAAACGCCAGAGATGGTTGTGCAGGAAAATTCCACAGCAAACACACCTGGTTTAGAGTCACTTAAATCAACTTTACCATTTTGATGCTTGGTTTGAACTTGCTATGATGCTAACTGATGCCAGTGAGTGTACTTCAGCAGGGCAAACTCTTGCATAGTTAGAGCTATGTGCTGCTCAGCACAAATTCCATCTTAGTCTTTAGCAAAGCTGAAATAAAAGTGGAAATAAAAAAAATATTTAAATGTGGCCAATTTAAGCATGATAATGTAAAACAGACAAACAGCCTTGGAATACCAGTAAGTGGCTTGAAGAACTGACACAAAGAGAGACAGGATTCGGTGTGTTTCAGATAAAACATTAAAATTTGTATGATGAACGAGCCCTAGGAACCATTAGACAAAGTGCAGAGCAGAGCAATTGCACCCATCAGTGACAAAATGCTGACGACATTAAGTGCTACAGACAAAAATTTGATTGCTGTCTGAGCTGAATGACTTCTCCTCATAAACCGCCTATTATGAAATCATGAGAAATTATGGACATGTTAAATTGGAAGTGGGGGGAAGAAATGTGGCAAAGAAAAAATATTTTGCGTAAAGCAGTATAATAAAAGGGCAGTCTGTAAAGAGCCTTCGGCTTTACGAAGAGGAACGCTTCCTCCGACTGATGTCAAAAGTGTTCTGTCAACAGCGCTGTTGGTTTAATTTGACTTATTATTGCAAGCTGTTAGTGCCAACAGATCAGGTCAAACGCAGCTACACCGCCATATGTTCTCAGTTTTGTAAGGGTCCATAATTTCAGCTGCCCTTGTAAAACATTTAAACAGGCTTTGAATTGAGCAGCACTGGGTCTGTTTATAAATGAGAGCATTTTTACAGGCAAGCAGTGCCGAGTACTCAACTATCCAGTTAAAGAGTCCAGGATTTCAAAGCCTGATGGAGGCGTGTCAGGTGAAGACGGTGACCAGGAGCGTGCTTATTGTTGGGGAGGGTTTTAACCTTGATGGGGTTCATTGCACTGGGTGAGACTGTCGATGTGGAGGAGACACTTCAAGGAATCTAGAGGAGACCGTTAAGTGCAATCTACCTCATCTGTGGTGCATGTCATCATGCTAAATAGTATTTGCGAGTGGGTGGCAATAACCTGAACTTTTTTATCACGTCTTGTATTAGCACTTCTGTTGTAATCTAATTCTTACTATAGCAGATGTTTAATGCTAAACGTATATACTAGTAAGTAGTTCAATGTACAGCCATGCATCGTAGTCTATAAACCTGTTTGAAGTGAACCTTCATAGACAGTGTGTCTTTAAAACTGCAACTTCCAGGAGCTCAAAAAAAAAAACAACCCAGCACACCTTACACAACAGAAAGGAAAAACCACAGGCTCAAACCTGTTTACAGTCCTCGATGACCAGAAGTCATCTGTATGTTGTCTGAAGGCTTTCCTCCAGGAAGGAATTATTATGAAAGCTGCTCCACACAACACCGTAAGTCCATCGTGACAATGGTGACTAACAGCTTATCCACAAAAATCCTAGGAACCATGACACAGGGGCAATGATTTCTTTTTTTGTTTACTTGCTATTAGTAATGGACAGTGAAATAAAGAATGCTGAAGTAATTTCTAATGTACACAGTTTCCACATCCATCGCATATGTGTATTGATGCGTGCAAGGTCATAAGCGATCTTTGAACACAGGAAGCTTGACTAGCAAACTCCTCTGAAGCTTCAGCTAGCCACGCATCAAAGATCACAGGATAATCCATAATGCAAATTCCAGAAGATGCTGCTTCCTCCTCTGCACGGTGAGTTTCTGCATTCCACACCCTCGTCCTTTAAAAAGACCGCTGGTCACTGCTAGTTGCATTATAAAGGACAAACTATTAAACTAGTGGAACTTTATTGTGCTGCATGTAACCCTCATTACTTCCCAGTTCAAGGTCAAAAAAGCTTCTCAAACTCAGTGGCCTCACTTTTAGTTTTTTTTTTTTGGTGACTGCTTGAGGACATGCAAGCTCTCACAAGTAACTCTGCTCTGGGGGATCAATCTGACAGTTTGGGTTCAGGGACAAAGAAATGATCTGGCTTTCTTGAACTTGTCTTTCAGAGCAATGACAATTAATTGATAGCTTTAGTTAAACCTACAATGCTGATTTGAGTACCTCATCATACCGTGTTTATTTATACTCTGAGAAATAAAGGTGACCGAATTTGCTCTTAACAGGCATTTTTTGCTGTGTCCAAACTTGCCTTGACCATCTTAACAAAGGGCCTCTGCCACCTTGACTTCCTCACATTTGTCAGCTTTTGGCCCTTTACAGTTTTTCTTTCTGGAGCATCTGGTTCAGATCCAGGATTTATTGGTTAACCCTTTCCATCCTTGTTTTAAGTTCAGCAGTAAGCACGTGGGTTGTTGCAGGGCTGGGGCGCGATGTTACGTATGTCCTGTTCTGCATACATTTATCTGCATTTTTCAACAGCCTCTGTATTAACCCTCAGGTTCCTCTCTATCTGAAGCTAGTGTTCAAGTTATATATATGTTTTTGCAGAAAACTTTCCCAGTCCAATCACAACAGAGAAAGGATGGGACAAGTACTACAACATCTAGCCAGCACAACCTATTCGAAGGGCTATTTAACAGTAAAGGAAACCATAATAGATCATGTTTAAAGGAATACTTCATCTGATTTTTGGTCATCCACTTAAGCTGCATTCAAGTGTTTGGAGATGTGAATATTTAATATATTTAATGTTCTGTATCTGTATCACATCTGAGCTGCACCTCCAAAGTACTCAAAGCTGTCAGTCCTGAGAAAAGTGCTTTGATGTACATGTCAAACTCATACTTTATGACAATTGTGGAATTCTATAGCACAAGGAGACTGCTCTACAACAGAGCGTTCTCACTCCCGAGGCGTAACATGTCGACGTTTTGTCACGTCCCGCGGCGTTCCTGAGGAACGCGAAAGGAGACCTTCGGCGTTCTTATGGTACGCGGCGGGTTATGGCTGGAATCCAGTGCAATGACGCTCCCGCGGTAGTAGACGTTCCAGCCCTGTATTCCAGCCCTAAACCTAACCTTATCCCTAGCCCTGACCATAACCTTATTCCTGACCTTAACCAGGACTTTAATGATGTTAAATAGCGTGTTTCTAAGCGATTTGAAGAAAAAGAGCGAACATGTGTAGGTTCAGTCCAGACGGTTCTCATATTTCCTCTTTTTCCGAGGTCGTCATTTAGGAACGTGGTGGGTAGCCGAAAACGTAATATGGTGACGATTTGTCACCTAGCGTAAAATGTTACGCTTTGGGAGTGAGAACGGGTTGTCTACAAATTTGATTTAGTGAGACACAAGAAATGGACACACACAAAATCCCCCAAACAATAAGATCCCAGTAGATGCACACCTGCTATTCAGTAAATCCCCCTTCTGCTGCCAAACTCTGACCTGTTAGGGCAAGGACACAGAATCCCAGAGGTGTGCTGCGATCTAGGGCACTGGGAAGTTGGTAGCACATTCTTTGGGTTGTGTGGGTTTCAGGATTGAACGTCAGTGGATCTGATTTTGTTCTGGCACATTCCGAGGATGGATTTAAGAAGATGCTGCAAGTGCAAATTCATTAACCTATATGTGCAGTTAAACTGTTGTGGCTTTAATAGTGTAGAAAAGGTTATTTTAACTCAAAAGCTAAAGAACAATTTCAGGTTTGCCAGATCAGAGCTGTTGGTAAAGATCTGACAAAGTCTGCCTTTTTACAACAGAATGGATTTCATGTTACATCAAAAAAAATGATCTGACTGATGGAAATGTGGTAAGAAAATGATGTCTTGATGTAGCTGATGAAACTCCTAAATGTACTCCTGTGCGGTTCAGATGTGCAGGGTAATGGATTACAGGTAAAGCTTCTTTCCCACATGGATTTATGACACTTTGAAAATTGAACTTTTCACCCAGAGAGAAGTGCAGCTCAGCTCAGCTGCACCCTGAACAGCTGTCTCATTTGGCAGACAAGCACAAAGCGAACTCATGGTTTGAGTTAGAGGAAGTGAAGTCTGTAACAGCTTAAATCTGAACACGTTTGACTTGGGGGCTCTCGAGAGCTTCCAAGGACTCGAATCTAAACCAGCGAGAAATATCCAAGTTAAAATGTTCTGTCTATGAACTGTTAAAGAACACCGCCATGGGTGTTTATCTTCACAGGATAGGCTAGAATAGTGTGAACTGCACACCTGCCGCATGCTTGCATGGAACAAAACAGTGACGAGACATAGACAAGACTTTCCTGCGCTATTATGTTTCACTATTATATGTACTGTCATGTATTTTGTACGGCATCTGGGATGCTATTGTATATGCTGTATACCTGAGTATCAGTCTAATGAGAACAAAGCAGAAAAAACTGGTGTCTCTCTCCAGGAATCAAAGCTTTTATATACTACTGGTAGCAAATTCATGTACGGGCTCTTTTCTTAAATTTGAACAGGAAAGCCAAGAGGACAAACAGTAAAGAGCCCCAGATCGGATTCGAACCCAGGCTATTGCGTTGCAGTTGTGCAAGAAAGTAAGCTAAGCTGGCATCCCAGGGACTAGTTTCTTTTTACCATCCACATGCATCAAACAAAGAAGCATGCAAAATTACAGTTTAGCACAATGCGGACACCATGACATCCTGTCATGATGTTACAATCTTGAGCCCTTATCCGGTCTTCCTTCTGTAAAAGGTAGATGATTCTAGTTCAGTATTGAAGTATTCTCATTTTGTGCTGCTTTAGGTTTCTGTTTTTTAAGGTTTTAAATACTTATCTGAATTAGCTCTTTCCTGCGTTTGGTGGATCATTACTACACCATCCCAGCAAACCTTTAGGTGCTTAATAACCATCGGGTGACGGTCTTATTTCGATATCTAGTCATAACTGAAAAATTGTTCTCTATTCAATTCAGTTCAATTCTATCTCTTTATCAATTCAAATAAAATGAAATACACTTTTTTTTTCCGCCGTAGTAAGAAAAAGAAGGAAAAAATACACTTTAACATTGACTCAAAGTAACGTCCTCGGCTTTTGGGTCCAGCTCATATTCTACTGAGCTAATTGTCTCCATGTCAGGATTAGCATTCCTCCATTTGTAATGCTGACAGACAGACGGGATCATTCTAAGAGTCCAACATGTTAAGTTCACCATGCCACATGAATTAGAATTTAGTAAAACCATAAATAGCTTTAAAATGCTTTTTGGTTTGTTTGTTTTTTGGTTTATATGAAGTCCACGTTTCAACCATGTTTGCGGGCTTGATGATTAGTGAAAGGCTGCTAGATTATCAAATGCATAAGAATGTACCAGGGACCCTTAAGTAAAATTTGTTAGTAATTTTTGGTGTGGTTGTTGTGGTCCAGTAGTTTTTAGTTTGCACTCTCCTTTTACAAAACCACAAAGAGTTTGCCGAAAAACACAACTTTTTGACATGTGTCTTGGAAAGCGTAACGTTAGCATGACTCAGACCACCTTAAAGTGGCCCTTAAAGTTATATTTTAAGCTGTATTCAAGTAAAAGGTTTTAATATGCCATTTCCAGCTATTGACCAAACATATGAAAAGATGAGAAAGAGGAAGAGACCTGGCCTAATCATCAGGACAGCAACTGTACTGGACAAACCCTTGAAGCACATGTGTGATGAGAGCACAGCTCAACACCTGACAGAGAGAGAGACAGATGATTTACTTCAGATTAAAGAACAACAGACACATTGTTCTCTCATCTTTCTGCCTCCTTTCTCTCCCCCCGTTTATCCCCCGAAGCGACTCATTGATGCCATTCATGCCCCTGAAATGCTATGCCGTTGTGATTTTCTTCCCCTTCTCCTCCTTTGTTTCTGCGCTTACTTTTTTTTTTCTCCCCACCCCAAGCGTTCCTGGGGCACTGGAGGCTCTCCTCTTAAGTTTTTCTTTCCGCTCAGATTAAGTGTGACAGATTGGCAAAAGGAGCACATGACAGGAGTTCAGATGGCAGACAAGAATAAGATCAGACATGTGATGTGATATTAAGAGGTCACAAGAGCTGACGCACGCATGCATACGCGCGCGCACGGAGACGAACCCTTTCTTTTTCACACACTGATTCCAACCATATGATCCGCAGCCACATTATCAAAGTGCGCACCCTCCCATACATGCCCTCGCTGAGGCCTTATCTCCGCTTTATCGCAACAAGAAAAGGGGGCGAGAAAGTGCACGAAGCATCAGCGGCAAGAGGCTAAAATTTAAAGCGAAGGTTTGACGTTTGCTATAACAGCCATAATTTGATTAGACTTGGGTGACAATCTTTCACAGAACTCTGAACGGAGAAAGACATCTGCTACTGCCAAATGCATTAACTCCTACGAACTCGGGAGACAGGAAGAGTGAAGTACTGTTTGAATCCACTCTCTTTCCATTTGGTCAAACAACAGGCATTTTAATGCTTTCAAGACACTCATGACAGCTCCCCAGAAGATTTATAATGCTTAAGAATTGCGAACACATGTAACTGAGGAGGGATAGATAATATTACCCAGAGGAAAGAGATGGGTAACAAGAACCTTTAATAGTAAATATGCAAGGGGATTTTCTGCACGCTGGGCACTGGGCTTTAATTTATTACAGACAACGAAACACTGTACTTAAAAATATGCGTTTAAACAAAAGGGGAAATACAACAAAAGAACAGGAGAAAATGCAAGGTTTTCTGGGAGAAAGCGTGGTGGCAGTGAAGGCTGCAAAAAAAAAGCCCCAACAGCAGGGTCCAGCAGGAAATTCAATAAAAACTCTTCAAAAGGCCCAGCCTTGACATTGAAAAATAGCAAAATTATAAAATGCAGCAGGGTAACGAAAGAGAGGAGTTATTGTATTTGGCACTGGATCGGAAAGAGAGAGCCCAGGGCCGCCACGTCAAATGAGCCGTCACCGACGGAGGGAGTTCAGCCTTGTGGTGATTAAATATAGGCCTCAAACCTGCTGGCTGCAAGGCAGGCAGGCAGACAGCAGACATGTTTGTGCACAGGCAGCAAAATGAACAGAAAACAAAGAGCGAGAGACAGAGGGGGGGACGGACAGGAAGTATCCAAACTGAGACTGGAAAAAGCTACACAGCTATGTGACACGTATAAGTCAGGGTTAATGTGGACAAAATAAAAAGGCATTTTCTGACGTATCGATGTATAGATTCAGTCAGAGTGAAAACTGAGGTGAATACCATCAGGAAATTCGATTTTTTTTCTTTTAGAAACCTGTCAGGAAGAAGTCAGACTAAGTCACTGTATTTCCTGAAAACATTTAGACTTTTATCCAATTTCCCCATATTCATCTTCGCCAGCATAGGAACCCAAGGCAAACCTCTGGTGACTTAGTTTCCAGCGGCAACGGCCAATGTGTCAGGGCTGTGGGTGAAGCCAGTGAATATCTGCATAACAGATCACGATATCTATGTGTTCCCGTTCCATGTGCCTGTCATCGTTTACAGTCTTGTTATGACTGCAAATAACTCAATAAGGGTAATAAAAAAAAATATATATATATATCCTAGTAAAAAGTTGAGTTTCTTTTCTAAACTCCTCATGTACACTGTTCTTTCATGCAGCCAAAGCTGATCATACTTGATTGGTCAGTACTCCTCCGACTACAACCTAACTGTATATAAATATGCTGAGGTGGTTGATATCTAGACTAAGGATAATATGTAATCTCTATTCTATATTTAAAAGATTTACCTCATAAATTGCAATTCAAATCTAAATCCTACATTTACTTTATTTGGGGTGACAATAACTGTGTCCTGTGGACTATTTGATACAACTAAAGATCAGCCTGAGCTGCTCTATGGGATGTGAGTGTCCAGAACTACTTTGAAAACACAGCAGAAAGGTTGACAAATATCAACAGGTAGGTCAGTTAAAAGTTTTTACAGCATTTTACCTTTTTACCTCAAAAACTCTGGCCACCTTTCATCTGCAGTGAGTGTACTCACATAGCAAAGTGACTCTGGAGCAAATACGTCTCAAATTTTTTCCATATTGTTTAGATGCTAAGTCCATTGTTTATTTTAGCTGCTAATGACAGCTGAGAAGTGTCCACCTTTATTTATTCTGGAGGAGGCTTTAAAACCTTAATGTCAATGAGTCAGTGAAGATGACTTCTGTCCAATGTCAGTGATACTGAAGTGAGTTATTGAGGATATGCTTAAGCTTGGTGCCAGTAAACACTGCTGTTTTGCCACGGTTAGCTAGCGTTAGCCTCTGCTAGCTACTGTTAGCTACTGTTAGCCAGCAATATGGGAAAGGTTGAGTATAATCAAATATAACCAAACAGTTTTTTGTTTAGTTTAAAGTGTGATTTTAAGGACATTCTAACCTAACATTAGCAGGCATTTGTTGCCGGTTTCCAGCCACTTACATAAAACGGTGTTAGTCAGAACATCTTACCTAGCCACTGTATTAAAATGTGGTGGGAAAACATGACAGCTTCCACAAACAGCAAACCCCGCCCTATTAGAATAATTATAAAAAGACATTATCATTTTTTCGATTAAGTAAATGAAAAAACTTCTGAGTGTACCTGTGATGGAGACTTTCGTCTGTGAAAGGTTGAGGGCCGGTGTTGTTTTGTATTCAAATTTGCATTCACGTCACATTAGGGTTGCCAACCGTCCCTTAAAAAACGGAATCGTCCCGTATTTAGAAACAAAAGCACACGTCCCGTGTTGAGCTAATAAGGGACGCACTTTGTCCCGTAATACAGTGAGAATCAAAAGTAGTCTATAAATGTTAATGGAATTAACGCTTTGTTTGAAAGCATAACTCCCAGCCCCTCTCCTGCTTTGTGACCAATGAGCTGACAGCACACTTATGACAATTCAGATTACCGCTCATCTCATTGGTCGAGGAAAGGTCGCTTGCGGAGAAAATACCGGAAGACAACAGATGACCACAACAAGAAGCATGGCCAACAGGGAAACAAACGCCGACACTGCGGTCTCGGATGACAGTACACCTAAAGCTGGGCAAACACTGTGTGATTTTTTCAGTCGCGTTATTCAGCTCCTGCTCAAACTGCACGATTGACTCGCAGGGGTTAGAAGTTGGTAGGTCACGATGCAGGTCTCACACTATACCACCCGATGCTCTGATGCGACCCGAGTGCTCACACTGTGCCTCCATAACATGAAGGTTATAACAGAAAATCTGTCGCTCTCCCTCTCTGTCTTTCACTCACACAGACACACAAACCACCACCATCAACTTTGCTAAATTGCTAATGAAAAACATTGATCAGGCAGCTGTGAATGAGCAGCAGTGTAAATCCAACTATTTTCACGGTTGTTGTGGTCGTGATAATTTTGTGATGCCACATCGAAAAGGCTCGGATGAGCTTTCCGAAGTTCTACAAGTTGTGCCTCCATCGCTTGTGTCCAGATCACACGCTGCACAGCCGTGCTGCTCCGTCTTTTTCACCGACGTTTACGTGTTTGCGCGTGAGCAGTGTGAGCGGCTCACGAGCGATTGATGATCGGGAGCTGCTCGAGGTGTTAATCGCTTCTCGTTACCCCACGTATACTACACGATGCACGATGAAGGCCAAAATTGGGCCGATCACCAAATCGGTCGCACGACTCAAAAATCGTCTCAAAATGGGCCAGAAATCGCACAGTGTAAGCCCAGCATTAGAGCAGCAATGTTTGTTCGCTCAGAGAAAGAAAAAAAGGCTGCAAAAGCACAGGGAGGAATGGGAAAAGGGAAACACCTGGCTGGAAAAGGTCACCATAACACCTATAAAGCGCACTGCACTGTGTGCCGGCGCACTTTTTCCATAGGCATGCTTCTAATGGTGGGCACATGAAGAACATGAGGGGCGTGAAAGCTCAGGGAACCCTTAACCAATTTCTTGTCCACCAGGCCACGGCAGAAGCAGATATGGTATGTAAACACTGGTTTGTTTTTTAAACCCTCTGGTTAAGGTTAATATGGGCATGTGCAGTGAATATCAGCGCTATGTGGCCAGAAGTGTGATAATATAATTTATTTTGTGTAATAAACAACTGCAAGGATAGATGATTACAACAAATAGATGACTAATACATAAAAGTAATACATAGATGAATAATGATGATGAGTTATGATGCGTAATCATGGGAACAAGTGGGTTTACAAACAGGAGCAGCTGATTAGCATTAGAAAAGCTGAAATAATACCTCAACTGAAGCCAATTGTACTAAATGCACTAAATGTGCACAGTTACAAGAATATTTTTCGTTCTATTGCTTTCTATTAATTTATATAATTTTAAGTTAAGCAGGACAGAGTTCTTTTAAAGAAAGATTTACTTTTATTCTCAAAAGTTAAGCATGACAGGCTTCTGTTTAAGAAAGAGACCTGTTTTACTGTGTTAATGTTGTCATTTTGAGCTAAAAATAAATGGCTAAATGATCATTTGTTTCCCATATGGTCATATCACAAAGAATATGCATCTGCTTAAATCAAATTCAAGTCAAATGGTTAAAAAATAATTTCACACACACAAAAAAGAGCTACCACACTGGGAAGGGTGAAGACAACTAGGTTGCCCGGCCCTGGCCACGAGGTGTCCCTTATTTATTTTTCAGGGAGTTGGCAACCCTACGTCACATTCCCTCTGAACCTTTAAAGGCAGAAAAGTGATTAGGAGTCAAATAGAGGGACAACTTTAAATAGTTTATGAGCAGCTTAATGTATTATTATGGAGAGCAACGTCAAACCCAGATCCTGGTTATTGTGTTGTGCAAATATCAATAGAGTAACTTTCAAACATTCCTAATCTGGCTTCCTTGGCAGCAGGCGGTCACATGAGACAACGGCAGCTCCAAATTGTCACGATCAATCCTCACTCTTCTTTCTACTTGTCTTTCTCATTGTTTCTCTTCAGCTCTCTTGCTGTTTTTTCTGCGGCTCACACTCACCCTGCCGAAGGGTTACCGGATACTGTGAGTCTCTAAACTCTACCTGACAGGGTGTCGCTCCAAGCAACACGGCTAATGTTACGGCAGTGCTTAGGAGCCAGACAAGGGGTGGCAGTGAAAATAATGAAAGCTCACATTTGGTGTTTGAGATTACAGATGACATCTTACTTATTTTCTTTCTCCTTTTATCACTTCCCACATCTCTCGATATTAAAATGCTAGCAGGATATCTGTTGCTGGAGCCGGTCCGCAGTCTGCACATGTCACTACACTACAGACTGCAAAAACAGAAAGAGACAAGCGAGCAGCGTTGTACATGAAACCTTCCACCAGTATGAGTTCAGTTTGTAGCTCAAAGCTACAGTATGACTGTGGCAGTATGAGTGTTGTAGTAATCTTTGAAAATGACAAGGGGGACAGAAGGCAAAGAACAGGAGCAGAGAAGCCTTTTGTGCTTTGAAAGCTTCCTTCATGGTAAACCTCTCTCATCAAAGCTCTTCAGATCTATTTCATCCTCCTTGTCTCTCTAATTCCTGCCTTGGAATTTAGATTGATAACCTTTGAAGAGCGGCTTCATGGCGAAGACAACAAGGAGGAACATCTCTCTCTCAGCACCAGCAAGACGTAAAGGGCGCAAAGCTATCCAGCATTTTAGAGATGCCTGTAGTGTAATTAATTCAGAGTCTTCTTATCTAGGGGAATATAAAGACGGATCACGCAGACAGAGACTGTCCTGGATGGTGCTGTCAGCACCTCTCTGTGGCATGTCTGGGCCAACTTGTCTCTCTGCCTGTCTGAGGGCACTGAACCGTGATTGTTTGGCTGATATGAGCCAGATGATCCTCATTGTCACACCCTAAACTGAATCCTGACACGAACATAGCCTGAGGGTGAAAGACTACGGTCTGTCTCTCAACTCAAGGAAAGCTTCAAATAGTGATGATAGGATGGGTAAAATCCATAAAGGAGTTATCCAACACAAACATGTGCTCACAGTGTGTCCTTCTGTAATGATAAAATGTTTCTGTGACCAACTACCAGCATTTTTAAGCAATTTAAAGACATGTGCATCCTTTTACTTAATTTATACTACCCACAAAGGATACTATACCTCTGTAGACCAGCGGTCTTCAACCTTTTATGCACCACAAACCGGTTTATGTACGACAATATTTTCACAGATCAGCCTTCAAGGCGTCACAGATAAATACAACAACATAAAACCAGTACCGTTACCAACAAAAAGAAGATTTATTCATAAGATTTATTGACAGCGTGGCCATTTTCATTGACTTGTGCCATCTGCCTAGCAAATTTTACCTGTGCGGACTCATCTCCACTAAATGAAATCACTTGCCCGATCCTCTCTACTGTATTTATACTGTTGGTGCCTTTTAAAGTATTTTTAATGAATTTATATCAACAGTATTCTTTATGGTATTTGCATAGTTCGGTAGAGTTTGTGATGTGATACAGACTATCTCAGAAGTTTATTCTTCCTTGGATTTGGTCACTTCTGGCAATAAAATTGTAATATGGCAGCAGTCAAAATGCTATCACTAAGGCTTCAAAGAAACAGTGGGTAATCTCAAAGTGGCTATATATGTTTGGTTCTGCTGCACAGTACAACAGAAAATGAGCTCCAGGGGGTTAGCAACACAGCCCAGAAAAATTACTGGATGCTCCTTCCCTGCTCTGGAGGACTTGCACAGTCCCCGCTGCCTTAAAACTGCCACTAACATCATAAAAGCATCCATCTGGCCCTGGTCACTCAGTATTTTAACTGTTACTATCAGGTAGATGGTACAAAACAAATAAAGAAAGGACCAAAAAAGCACCTAAAAGCACTGAAACACCTTGATCAGTCAGTCTGTTGGAGATTTGCTGCTGTCCTTGGCATCATTGCCCTGTTGCATGATCTAATTAAAGCTAGGCTTCAGGTATCAGACAGATGGCCTCATATTTAACTCTAGAACATTTTGCTATACAGAGGAGTTTGTGGGCAACACAGTGACTGCAAGGCGCCCAGGTCCTGTAACTGCCAAGCAAGCCCAAATCATCATCTCTCCACCACCATACTTCACAGCTGGTATACTGTACAGTGTATGCTTTAGTTTGTGGTGTTTGTCATGCCAAATGTGGTGCTATGAATTATGACCAAACATCTCCACTTTGGTCTCATCTGTTTAAAGGAATTGTTCCAGAAGTCTTGTGGTTTGTTTAGATGTAGCTCTGCTAACTGTGCCTCCATGGTCTTGTTGGAGAGAATGGATTTTTCTCTTGGAAACACTTCTAAACAAGCCATACTTGTTCAGTTTTGTTTTAATTGGACTGTCATGAACTTTAACATTTATCATGCTAAGTGAAGCCTGTAGAGTTTGAGATGTAGTTCTTTGTTTGTTTGACTTTTCTTTACAGTTTCTCTGACAATTACACAGTCTGTCTTTGGTGTGAATTTGCTGGGACGTCTGCTTCAGAGGAGATTGGCAACTGTTATGAATGTTTTCCATTTGTAAAAAAAACCTTCTTCCAATAATTTGGAAATAGCCTTATAACCCTTCCAAGAATGATGGGCAGCAAGAATTGTTTCTGTAGGATCACTGCTGACGTCTTTCCACCTGAATGCCACGGACCAGCAAACTGCCAAAACTTCTGCTTTTATAGACGTGATCACACTTGCTCATACTCAGTTGATCAAGTGCATTTGATTAGCTGCTAATCAAAAGCCTTAGTATCAAAAGAAAGTAGATTTTCTTTTTGCCATGGTCTAGAATTAACTGTAACAGCAAATGGGATGTCAATTTTCTCTCCTGAAAAGTGAGCCCAAACAAAATATACTAAAATATAATAAGCAGAACAAATAGAAATAATCTAGGATAGTAAATGGTTAATGGACTGGTACTTTTTTTACTCAATATGAGCACTTTCTACAAGAATGAACTGCATCTTTAGGCAAAATGGCCACACTGTTAATTTTATATAGCTTTAAGCCTTAAAGGAGACCTAAATAACTGTCCTGTTTCCCCTGAACAGCAGTCTAATGACACAAACACCTGTGACTTGACATTTGCATTATTTGGTATTTTTATTTTTACTAGCTAAGCCAGTGAAGTACCTGTTCAGGCTACATATTGCACCTGGTATTGAATGGTAACAAAAGGATTCAAAAATTCAGACAAACCAAAATAACTCACCAAAGGCCACATAAGAACACTGATTTGACTCACCAGCGTTTTGGCTCAGTGTATCTTTCACAGTATACCGTTGCCTTTTAACTAAATCGATAAATCACACTGCGGATGAATCAAATTTCCTCTTCTTCAGCTGCAGAGTGAGCCTGAGCCCTTCAGTGTTTTCAAGCATTATTTGGTAAATCTCTGGTATTTAGTATACCTGTCATCCTACTATGGAAAGCACACCTGCTCACATGCAAAGTGTGCCATGTGGCTGGGTCAGAGCTCAGTCAGATCACAGTCCCACCCCATAATAACAAAGCAACTCATAATTTGTTTGTGACCAGACTGAGACTGTTATTTATAAGAGACCTTTAAGATGTTGTTTTGTTTTGCAGTTTGGATCTTCACCAAGGGGCAAACAAGCCAAAGTCCAGTTTAACGGGACTTTAAAAAAAAAAACTTACTTCATGTTTGCCCCATTCCCCCTGGTTTGAAATCAAAACCTGTCTGTAAAGACATACTCAAAGAGGTGAGAAGTGTCACATTAATTGAAGTTTTAGGAATTCAGCTGAGCTTCTCATTTGGACCCGCCTTGGTATTAAAATCAAGCGACACATTGATCGAGGCTGGGCAGAAGAGCCATTGTTCTCTGCTCTACTTGAATCGGCTTATACTTTTCAGGCCACATCGCAATAAATTACAGTTAATAAAAGCTGCGTGTTGGTCGTAAATCACTCACCACTGCACAGTACTCTTTCACAAAGGAGTGGTTAACACAGTTTATCATGGTTCTTTCAGCTGGTCAAAGGTGGGAAGAAATCCAAGAGACCTCACAGCCAGCCAGCAGGTGCTGCCTTAGTGCCAGTGAAGCAGATGCGGGACCCTGTTTTCCCACCACAAACACGCCAATACAGATTAGCACTCTTTTCTACTTGTAAGAGTTCTCTTCCCTTTAAAAAAAGTTACTATCATAAAATACAAGGTCATTGTATAATTGGTGTGTTCCTATACTGAACCTAGCATGATTTATACAATTCGATTCAATTCAAATCACATTTTCATCAAATCACAGCCTCAAGCCTCAAGGCATATTGTAAGGTAAAGAACCTACAGTGATGGAGACAAAACCCCAACAATCAAGCTCTTGGTGACTGTGGGGAAGAAAAACTCCCTTTTAACAAGAAGAAACCTCCAGCAGAACCATGCTCAGGGAGGGGGAGCCATCCCCCTTGACCAGTTGACGGTGAGGAGAGGGATGCAGGACAAAAGATATATATAAAATATATAAATAAAATATATATATATATATATATATATATATATATATATATATATATATATATATATATATATATATATATATATATATATATATTTATTTATTAAGGGTGCAACGATATTCGTATCGATATTGAACCGTTCGATACAGTGCTTTCGGTTCGGTACGCATATGTATCGAACAATACAACATTTGTAATTTATTTTATCAACTTTCCTTCTGACGATGCTGTCTGTGTTGAGCGCTCAGTGAATCTGCGTTCGACTACTCCGCCTAGGCTGCACTGTCGAGCGCAGATCCACTGAGCCCTCAACACAGACAGCATAGTCAGAAGGATGAGCGCAGGGCAAGCTAGCAAGACAGAAGTTAAGCTCTCCTTGCAACATGGACCTCCCCCACCCTCATTCAGATCTGGCGTTTGGAATTATTTTGGTTTTCATGTGACGTATGACCCTGAAGGTAAGCGAGTCATGGACTAAAGTAAAACAGTATGTTGGATGTGCCATGCAATGCTCAATTACATGGGTGGGAACTAGTGTGTTAGCGCAGTTAGCTCGTTAACGTGTTGGCCGTCTAGCCCCACGCACAGGGCGATCGGCGGTAGCTCGTTAACGGAGATTTGCCGTGTTGTGGCGTTAAGGTCATTTCAACGAAATTAACCTGAAAACACTAGTGGGAACACAACGAATATGACTGCACATTTACGCCGACATCATCCTAGTGCAAAGACAAAAACAACAAGCATGCTACTAACTTTAGCCGAGTCATTTAGACAGCTGTTAGCACATGATTCTCCTTATGCTGCTGAGAATATAGCCCAGAAGAAGCGGATAGTATAGCTTTTATTTTGGAAAGAGACATTTCTCTGTAATAAACTCTCTTTTCCAAAGATGAGTGATTCCTCAATCAGATACAGGGCTTGCAATATCGCTAGCCCGACGTCCTGGGGCTAGCGATTTTTTTCAGTCGGGCTACCAAAATCTATCTCTGCCCTGCCCGTCGGGCTATTGTAGGAAGGAAAAATATATGTCAATGCTTTTGCATTCTTTCAGAAATGTAGCTGGGTAATTATGTCATTGGCATCGGTGAGCCACTGTCAATATGTGACATATTGAAATCGCGTTTGAATTTGCGCTTGTTTTTTGCTTTCACTTTGCAATCGTGCGAACTGTGTATAGAGAGCGACAGCACTGATTGGTGAGTGATGATAATTTGTGCACCAATTCCTCTGACATCGTCTTATTAATCGTTAGCTTACTATGCAAACATGACAAGTGAAATCTCCCGCAGCAAGCTTAAACATGTGAGAGGTTGATCGCGCAGAGAATCGCTGAGCTTATGTGAGTGCGTGTGTAAAAGCATTTCAGTTCTGCTGAGCCAAATAAGACAGGTCAGGGTGAAGAAGTGACAGCCAAAGAAAAGCTTACCACAAAACGGAGAAGTTATGACAAATCAGACTATGAGGCAAAAAGAAAGTGCAGCTTTATGGTTTCATGGACAAAATAATTTCTGTGGCTGCAATATGACGAGCTAAATAACCAGGGCTGCACATAAGTGGTCCGCAGGTGCGCATTCGCTGTCAAAATAAAAAACACGCACAAGGGTTAGGGTTAAATTTAAAAACTGTACTTTTGAGTTAAAATATATATTTATAATTTTAATAAATGACAAATTAAAAAGGCATGAACATTTTTTTGTATCGAAAAAATATCGAACCGTGACACCAAAGTATCGAACCGAACCGTGAATTTTGTGTATCGTTGCACCCCTAATATATATATATATATATATATATACATACACACACACACACACACACACACACACACACACACACGGAGTGGGGGACCATGGAACAATCAAATCCTTTGGAGACAAGTTGTTCAACTGAGCTGTAGCACTGCAAGTTCACAGCATATGGTGCTTTATTGTCCTTTGTTAGCTCGAATGGGAACCATCATTTACAAAGTGAACATCCTGCTGTATTCAATGAGACTTGAAGTTGGACATCAGCAATTCAAAAAGTAGTTAGTCGAACATTAATTTTCTAATAGACATCATACCATAAGGCTTTTTTCTGTAACCAGAGGAGTTACCCCCTGCTGCTCATTAGAAACAGAGCATGTTTAAGGCAGTCTTGCATTTGTTTCAGTGGCTAAACGATATCCTCCCCATAAAGTTGCTCACTGCTTTTCTGAACCTCCGTGAAAGTTTGTGTGGTGTCGTCACATCACTCTCGGGTAATTTATGTCTTTCCACCCTGCTGGCTCCTGGGCAATGTTACTCATGAACTCTACAGGAATTCAATGCACATACGTGTATGAGATTGTGGAGGAGGCTGAGTGGTGTTTAAAGGGAGATTGGAGTATATGGTGAAATCTCGGGATTTCCATCTGAAACATGCAGACTCTATTTTTTGTTTTATTTTGGGGTTTTTTCTTTCTTTCTTTTTTTGTTTCTATTTCCTCACTAACCAGAAGTAATTACAGATACAAATTCAGACTTGTGGACAAGCACAGCTCTCAGAGTACTGCAGATGACAGACACATTGAAACCATGTGTTTCCACTCCTCGCTCTGAACCGGGGCAGTCTCCCAAAAATCCCCAGCACTAGTCCCCTGTGCCTGCCACCAAGCATAGAGTCAGCAGCAAGCTCAACTTAGCACTTCAAACCAGATTTTCTACTTCCCGTGCCAAGCTGCTGCCATATCCCATTTTTCATCAGACCTTGACGGACCTAATATGGGAATCCATTATCACACCCATACTCTTTGCGGCTTTGCTCTGCTCTTTCTTCGGCCCCATCGACTGTCATGGATCCACAACATATGCCTCCGAGGCCCCCAGCACCCCGTCTAGTCCGTGCTGTCCCAGCCCTGGGTCATCCTCCGCTTTCGTCCCGTTCACCCTTGTCAAAAGACATTCTCGTTGTGTCAGTGTGCGAATAAGAGACAGTAGGTTCAATGTAATGGGCTGGAATTGAAATAAAAGAAGTTCTGTTGGGTAGCCACACTTGATTTTTGAAGGCTTTGAATAGATGTGCTTGTGCTACAGTTGCTTGACCTTTTTGTGCCCAAGTCTGTGAACAATCGCCGCTGTGTTTAGCGATTGTCAAACTCTCAGATGCTTCCTTTGCTATATAGTGGAAGAGTTGTACCGCTATACATAAATGTGGTCCACATATAGTAAATCTAACTGCTGTAGTCTTTGTCCCTTACACACACACACACACACACACACACACACACACACACACACACACACACACACACACACACACACACACCGTCTGTTTCTCTCTGTGAACTCTTCACCCCGGCCGCCACCAGAAGCCTGTCATGCTAAATTATACCTGTGTTGGGTTTTTTTGTTTTTTTTCTTGCCGCCCTTCCCTCCAATTGACAGGCAGGCGGTGAGTTCAGAGATAAAGATTAACTCCCTGTTTATGCCTTGAATGTTTTCCTTCCACACTTTGCAATTAGATTACGACGGAAGGCTAGAAACTTCTACCTCGTTTAGGTTAAGCGAAGAAACATGGTGAGAAACAAAAAGCAGCACTACCTCCATCATCTGCTAAGTGGTTAAGTAAATGAAATGAAATATGGCTGATTCATCCCCTTAACTCGGTTAAGACCACTGTTTATCATGTGAGTGTTCCCAGTCACACAATGCTGATTGGGACTTGTGTTTCTGTTTTATTTTAAACATCAGAGGTTTTAAAATCATCTCTCAATTGTGGGTCATCAAGACTGCTGGTGAATGGACTCATTTGTATCAACAGAATCAGGCTGTTCTTCTTAAATAACTAGCCAAACTTAGACTTAGGGAGAAAATTACACCCACTGAAAGTCTTTTACTTCAAAGTTTCGTCCTCACTGTCAGCTTTGTGGTAACACTGACAGGTCTCTTGAACTGCCTGACAATTGGGTTTTGCCTTCAGAACTGGCTTAATTCTTACTGAGATAGATTCGACATAGATTCAGTTGTGGTGTTTAAACAATGCTCAGTTAGCACTGAGGGGCCCAGAGGGTGCCAAGAAGATATCACCCCACACCATTACACCACCATCAGCTTGAACTGTTGATAATAGGAACATGAAACATGCTTTCATGTTCTTTATGCCAAATTCAGACCATGTCATCTGGATGTCACAGCAGAAGTCAAGACCAATCAGATAGCTGGTAGATAACATTTTTCCCATCTTCTGTTGTCCAGTTTTTGATGAGGCAGTGAGAACTGCAGCTCGGTTTCCTGTTATGAGGAGTGGCACGTGGTGTGGTCTTCTGTTGACGTCGCTCATCTGCTTCAAGTTTCGATGAGTTGTGCATTCAGAGACGCTCTCCGGCAGACATCGGTTGTAACGAGTTTGACTTGCTAACAAATCAACCCAGTCTGGCCATTCTCTACTCAACCCTGACATCAACAAGGTATTTTCCCTGCGGCGAACTGCCACTCACTGAATATTTTCTCTCTCAGACCTTTCTCTGTAAACCCTACAGATGGCCATGCAGGAAATCTCAGTAGATCAGCTCTTTCTGAATTACTCAGTGTGCCGGTGACAAACACAATGCATTTAAAGATCTAAAAACCTTCTTTCTTCACTATTCTGATGCTCAGTTTGAGCTTCTACATAAATGAACAAACATATTTACTGCCATGTGATTCCCTGATTAGATATTTGTACTAAAGATAAGCTGAACGGGTACCTAAAAAAAGCTATTGGGTATATATGCTTTTACTCAAATCTCACTTAGATAGGTTTTTCCTTTTTGTTTTTCAATGGTGCATCTCCATTGGTTGACTTTTCATACCTCAGATCCTTTTCAGTACACAGAGTTACCTAATTTATTTCATTTAGTTTTTATTTTTTGCAAAACCCACCACCCACATATTTGTGTAAAAGGAGATTAGAGTACAGAAAAGTTTGTTTTTTAACCACATGGAGGCCCTGGCCCTGTATTCCTGTACATCGCACCCACATCAGCAAAAAAAAAAAAAAAAAAAGTACAGAGAAGTGTCAACGCACATTTACAAGCATATACACATAGTGTTGAGAAATAAACAAGGTTCAGCTGTAAGCAGGAATTTTTATGCTTGTTTTTTTGTTGGTCCCAGCAGGGTGTTTTGGGAGTTGAAGAGGTGACACACACATGCCTTAAGATAAGATACCTTAAGCAAAGAGAGAATGACCTTTGACTGTGTCTGTTGGTCAAGACCCAGGCGTGAACCTCAAGCCCCAGGGCATGCTGGGAGTTAAACAAGGGGCCAGAAGGTCACTGACATGATAGAGGGGTTAAAGAGGGGTAACAGAGAAGCACTGCTCTTATTTTCCCCGTGATACAAATATTTTCTCCTTTAAAGCCCATTATAAATCATTATTAGTCTACATTGTCAGTCAGTTCACCACTTCAGTGCATACTGAAATATCTGAAGCATTACCAGATGGACTTTCATGGAGTTTCGGTTCAGATGTTTGTGCTACCCTGAGGAAGAATTGTTCGATGATCCTCTGACTATCACATGGTGTCATGATAACGTTAACACTGTTTTATGACATGCCTTGAGACATCATAATGGAATTCTGGCAAACATATTCACATTGTGATCTAGCACCACACACAGTTTTCAGCTACCAGTTTGAATAGCAATCGACTTGCTAAATCTTGGTTCTTGCATTACTATGATATTAAAGATTTGGAGTGCAACAGCATCAGTAGCTATTGGATAGAATTTGTTTGAGATGTTCATGGTCCCCAGTGAAAAACCTCTGGACTGACTCTGACTTTTTTTCTTGCTTTAACAGGATGTTTTTAGATTTTAATTAATCAGAAGGACAAAATTTGAATGTCAAAGCTTCGGCTGTAAATAGTGTTCTGTGCAAATAAGCAAATGTTGGCATGTTATCAAGCTAATCCTCTAAGCCTGTGGAGACAGAGAACAACACCTAGCTGTTATATGTATGCTATCATGCTAACATGTAAAGTGTAGCCTGCTGTTAGCATGGCTGCAGATTCGGTTGTTTAGTTATACAAAGAAAACAGGCTCCTGTGGTCAGTAATAGATTTCTTTTCACTAAATGGAAATACAAAAGTTTTTTTTATATTGACTTCTTCATCCATTGATTTGGAGCCGGGGTAGCTGCATGCCTTATGGAGCCTGCATGAGATGAGTCAATACAGTCTGAACAAGGTCCTCACATCACACACCCATAAATCCTCTTTATGACAGATTAGAGGGAGCAATGGCTTTTCCACTCGTTTAGCCATAAATACAGCAACACACTCAGCTGGTTTATGCCTCTCTCTTTAGATGATGGAATGGGTGAGCTGATGTTTATAACTGTCATGGACCAGCAGTGAATATGTCTCTTACTGGCTACGGCCCAGCTGAACTTCAAAGCAAAAAGAAAATAGAGCTGCTCTGTAATGGAAAAGCAAAACAGCTGTGTGCAATATGATTTAACTTTGTTCCTTCCAGAGAACGTTTTGTTGTGAGAAAGAACAAATAGTAAATGTAGGGAAAGTGCGTGGTTGCACGTAGCAAAGATAATATTTCCCACCCTAGTTTTTGAAAGTTCATGTCTCACATATTTTGGATCAGAGGAAATGAAAGCATACAGGCTTTGTGAGACAGAGAACAGGTTGGTATAGGAGCCAGGCGAGCCGTCAGATCTGATGTAGGCGTTTTTTCCTGACAGCTGTAATTCTCCAGCCTACAGAATTTCATCAACAGCAGTTGCATTTAAGCTGTGCCGCGGGGCAGCGGCCCTTTCAAGTCTCCTTCCTCTGACAGGTAGATTTATTAGTCCTGAAATTTGTACAGATCACACGTCACTCATGGCAAGCTGTCAGCGTGTCAGAGGGGCCTTCTGGCTTTTTTTAAGGTGGATCTGCCCAGAAGAGGTTTACTCATCACCTCCTTGTCTTTCTCCTGACTTACTCAGTTCATACCAACCTATTTTAAAAAATGAAGCATGCGGAAAAAGTCAGAGAGGAGTCTGAAAAATGTTGTTTTTTCAAGATAACCTTGGAGATCAGTAATGCTAATAAGAGACCATTCTTTGTGAGTGGAGGCTAATAAGGCAGCGTACTTCGAGGAAATGTCCCCTTTTTGCAATGCTAATGGCGCGTCACTACCAACGACCATGGCGGTCTTTTGTTTGCTCATTTTAGATCCTCTGAAGCTGAGCATTTTAGCCATCACTCACTTAGCTAGCCACACTCAAAGCCCCTCTTTTATCTTATTTTTTACTCTAATATGGAACATCATGTACTGTTCAGTAAGAACCTTGCAAGTGGCACATTAACCTTGTCAAGAAAATGTTCATCAAGGTCACAGATGAAGTGACATGTAAGCTTATTTTTCTCATACTTCAATGCTTCAAAAGAAAGCCGTGGCCACACTGAAATATAAAAATAAAAAACAAAATTCTGACTTTTTCGGATCACACACCAAATGTGTCAATGTCGACTTTTCACAGAACATTGTGAACCCAAGTTGAGACTAAATGTGGAGAGGCAGAGAAATTGTTTCAGCGAGCTAATTGACCTGAAGTAATGTCCGTTTGCGTATCTGGTGTAAAATGGTATTATTTGACTATTTCCGTATTTCATGCCAATGAAATGCTAGAAATTGACCAACTAAATCTTAAACAAGCAAACTTCTTGGATGGTCTGTGCCACACAGCAAATCATTTTATTTGTCAGATAATTGCTTAAAATCCTCTAAAATGCACCAACAGCACAAACACACTAGCTAAGCGGACGTCAATTAGCAGACGTGACGAATATGCTTGTGCTGGTGCATTACATGTACAGCATGTACATGATATCATGATTGACTCTTTGTCTGGTTGTGTTTTTTGACATTCTCTCACTGATCAATTCAAAACTAGCTGTGAAAAAGTTGCCGGAAATTCACAGGAGGCATTGACTGCACTGAATTGGCCGATCACAATAACTGTGGGCTGCATTGATGTCCCCGATGTGTGGTTACATTTCTAGCCTTCCTGTCGGATTCGGGTCAAATCTGACTGATTTACAACTTAAAACACTCATAAGTATTGTGTTTTACATCTGATTGCCTCAAGGCCTTATATCTTCCACACTATGCGCTTGAACATATAAAAGTGATGGTCACCTCTTTCATTGAATTTTGAGTGTTTTAATCAACCTTGTTATATCTGTGGTGTTACCGGTCACAAGTGACATAGAAAATGAGTGGGAATCCACTCAACCCACCCCACTGCACTCACAAAATGATCAGCATACTTAATCGAACTTGATTAAAAAAGATTTTAAAGATTTAGCAGATTGGGATGTTAGCATCTTAGCATAGCTAGCTGAGCTAGCTAGATGATGTGCTATGTTCTGGCTCAAGTATTTCTAAAAATGAAAGAAGAAAAACTACATCATTTGTATAATTTGCATGTAAAGCTCTATCAAAAGTAGAAGAGGGGAAAATCTAATGAACATATTCGATTTTTATATCTGTCATCATTCTTGACAATTTAAAGAAATTCAAAACCGATTCTGCTTATAAAACAGCTTTAAAAGGTTTGATAGGTTGAAGTTGGACAAAGAACACTTTGGGTAATAATGCTCATGTTTGTCTTCATTTCCCCCATTAATCACTAAGTCTGTGATCACTGGGCTTTCATTTGAACCTCATGTGCACATTTAATTGCAAATTTGTGTGTAACAAACCCAGACTGTAAAGAGAAAAAGAAAAACAAGTGTTGCTTCAGGCAAACACATTTATTTGAGCTGCCTTCAAAATCCAAACTATCGACTGTGTCAATTTGCTATTTCAGTCCCTACAACATTTACATTTTCCTAAAACAGCCTGTCATATTATCAGCAGAATTATAGCCAAGTGCTGAGAAGGGGCAAAGAAAAGAAGAAAAATCACAAGCAACAGTTAGGAAAAAGGAAAGAGTAAGATCGAGCGAGAGAGAAAGCACTCTGGGGTCTTTCTTTTAGTTCCACATCTGGCCCTGATATTTCAGAGTTAATTAGTCATGCAGGGGTTGTGTGTAGATAAATCTATCATCCCGCGGTGCACAAACCATTTGAGAAATGAAAGGAAGTGAGGAGATATACACAGCCCAGGCTCCTTCATAAATCACTGGCCCAGATTAAAAACAGACACAGCCGTGATGAGAGGGAAAGATCAGGATGAGGCTGGCCCTGGACTTTTTCACACAACACCACAGCTCCATGCACGCACATACAGGATATGCATTTTACTTCAGGGAACAGTGGTGCTCGTACTGCAAAGAGGTACTTCTCTCATTGCCAGGATGTGTGTGAAAAGGCTGAAGAGTAACCTATCAGTATATTGAGCCAGCTATAATACTGGGACTCAAAGCAAACACATCTATTGATTAGCTGGTCATTTAGTTTCTCCGTAAGATCCAGTCCTTCAAAGCAAAACACCAACATGGCGACAGCAAAAAGCTCCCTCAGCTTGAGGTGTCACACTGAGGTCAATGCTCTGGTCACGCCAGGAATGACAGGGTTTGGTCACTTTTAATCTGTTTAGCATGACTAAAATAATTTCAACCGTGCAATGCACTTGCAATCTTGTTGCCTTGCAATGGTTGCTTCGAACATGAGGACCAGGTCTGCAACCACTTGCTGTCAGCTGTCTTCAAAGCTGCTTTGGTGTGTCAAGATGGCAATAAAATGGCAACAAGCAGAAGTCAGTCTGCTATCAGTTTGTGATTGAATGGGGTCAAGCTGGCAATTGCTTGGAATCTGTTTGTGATTAACTGTAATAAATCACAATAAGCCATCTGCTGCAAATCTGTTACCATCTCCATACTCCATACATCTTGATGCAAATCCATATCAACTACTTTCATTCCAGACAGAACCTGATGGATGCAAAACAAATAAATTCTTCTACAAAAGTGACGTAGTTGTTGCAGGATGGGAATGTAACTGCAAAGTGACATAGGTGCTTGGCAGCCTTGCTTTTACATAGGAATATAAGAAGAATACAACCAGTTGGCAACCAGCTAAGTTGAGACCTGTTGTACAGAGACGTGTCGCAGATGAGTTGCACTCATCAGCACAGACTCACTCACATAGACTGCAACATGTTGACAATCTGTCGGCATTCATGCTGTTGGTTGTCAGACCACAACTGTCTGGAGACGCCCACCAGGCAACCTGTGCAATCGCCTAGTAATAATAATAATAATAATAATAATGGACTGGATTTATATAGCGCTTTTCAAGGCACCCAAAGCGCTTTACAATACCACTATTCATTCACTCTTACATTCACACACTGGTGGAGGCAGCTACGGTTGTAGCCACAGCTGCCCTGGGGCAGACTGACAGAAGCGAGGCTGACATATCGCGCCATCGGCCCCTCTGGCCAACACCAGTAGACGGTAGGGTAAAGTGTCTTGCCCAAGGACACAACGACCAGGACAGAGAGCCCAGGGATCAAACCTTCCGGTTACAGATACGCCTCCCAAACCCCTGAGCCACGGTCGCACCCTAGTGATTGAAAGCAGTCGCTACTACGAGTGATTGTCCTCCGACAGCAAAAATATTCAGTGAAATCACTTGGAAACCGTTAATTTTACTATTCACAAGGAGGTTTCCATCCTGTATTTAATCTAGTGTGACTGAGTCATAACCACGCTATTATAGTTACACCCAGTCTATGCTGTCACATTGCTATGAGACACAATATAGCTAGTTGTGTAACTCATGCTAAAGGCAAACTATTGAAAAGCAGCAATAAAGAAGTCCAAAGACTGCTGCACATTTCTTATCCGTGATTGGTCACTCATGGATTGCAAGAGCAACAGCAACTGAGAAGTCATGGCAGGACAAAAAACATTTTCCAAACAGGCTACCATTAAAACACTCAAAACTGTTAACAGGCTGCTTCCAGATGAAAAAGGTCAGCTATTAGTCTTTCTACTTTTTGTTTTTTTAAAGCATAAAGTACAGGTTTTATATTGATATGAATGCTGAAATGTCAAAAAATAAATAAATAAATAAATGTCATTTATTTTTCAGTTCCTCTTTTCAATGTCTAGTTTTTTTTGTATATTGATGATGTCCTCAGTGTTAGACTGAATGGAGAGAAAAAGAATTCATCTCCACAGAGAAATAAAACTGCTGAGCTGGCCAGCATCCAGTGATCCATGCTTTGTTCCAGCGTGACAAGATCAAAGGTACGGACAGAGAAAGGCATCACATTTGCCAAATAATAACAGCTGGAAATCAAAGTAATTTGCAGGGTTTATGTGAATCTATTGATCTGGACAGAGAGGATTTATGTGCTGATCCACCATTTATTTTCTTTTAAAGGAAATAAGTTGCTCCAACTTCAACAGTTTAGATATTTTCACATACTTAACCTCTTAACATTCACAAGGTCACCAGTGAAGCACTAGAGCTAGGGTTTAGGTTACACTGCAACCGCATGCTAAAGAAATGGTTTCAGAAACTCTTATCTGATCTGGTGGAGGTAAAGAGTCCAAACTTAATATTAAATGCATTATAGTAAAATCAAACAAGCACTTCTTAGTGAAAAAAAATGAACCAACGGCAAGAGACAAGACTTGGAAAACTAAACTGATAGAGTAATATTAGAGGAAACGTGGCTTCCAATAAATCCTTGTTTTTGGACAGATTTCTGCTTGAAGAATCTGATTCTGATGGTGGGAGTGAGGATGTGGATCAGGCACATATTTCTTGGATCTGTCCATCTGTTCAGCTTTTTTTTGGAAAGAAGTGGGATGTAGGGCTGGGCGATATGACCCAAAATTCATATCTCGATATTTTTTAGCTGGATGGCGATATAAGATATATATCTCGATTTTTTTTTTTTAAAGCCATAAGTTAAGAACAAAAAGAGAGTTCTAGTCACACTGTGTCCCAGATGTCACACGGGCACTTTTATTTACATACAGCATAGATGTACATGAAGAAATTACTCAAAAATAAATTATCAGCATTTATTAAATAATCATGGTCCATAAATAAAAGAAAATGTTGTTTTTGTGCATAACAAAAAGCTCACAATTGTGCAGTCAAAATGTAAACTAATAGACGCTGAGCATAGTAACAAAGAGACAGATTTCACAGCTGCACCACGTCTCTGAACAGGTGCCATTTGTGGTCCTTATACACACACAGTACGTATCACTCCGCGAGGCTCCTCCCCGGTAGCCGTAATCCTCCGACATCAAGCCGTGCAGCTCCGTAGCTTAGCAAAGTCATATTAAAATTTTTTTTGACAGATTGCTGAGTGCTGTGTACCACATAAAATCGGTTCGCGGTCAGTAAGCACAACTAGAATTCATACATAAGGCGCACTGTCGAGTTTTGAGAAAATGAAAGGATTTTAGGCCGTCCAGCCCCTCCGGGCTGCATGTCGTTAGCTCGTTAGCGCGGTTAGCTCGCTAACACGTTGACGCCGTCCAGCCCCACGCACGGGGCCATCCGCGGTAACTCGCTAACGGAGATTTTCCACTTTCATCTTGTCATTGCCTTGTCATTGTCAGGTGAAGCTATGGGGGAGGCGGAGTTGTGTTCAGTGAAGGAGAGGCGAGGCAGAGTAACGTTGCGTAGAGACAAAAGTGGACGAAAGAGAGGCAAACCTGCGGCTCCACAAGTATAATTATAACGTAACATAGACTATATCGATATAAACGATATTGTCACATCTTATATCTCGTATGAAAATATATCGATATTTTTAAAAAACTCGATATATCGCCCAGCCCTAGTGGGATGTCTCTTCTCAGAGATCCTGGACCTGAACTCGTTTCTCTACCTTGGTAATGTCCCCAAAAAGCCTCGGTGAAAAGCAAACAGTCAGCTCAGGAAATAGCCACCACCACCCTCATTAGCAGTATAGCCAAATCTTTCTTTTCATGAAAGTAAAATCGCTTTTAGCCTCCAATATATACTGAAAAAAGTGGGACTGCCGGAAAAAAAAATTTCTTCAAGTGCTGTGAATTTTATATTTGAACTTTATTTTTATTCAATTTTATTTAATGTGCTGCTGCTGCAGACCGCTTCTGCTATCTCAGTGAAAAAAAAAACATGCAACATAAAGGGTATCCCATGGAAAAATATCAACTATTTATATTATTTTTCAGTTTTAATGAGCTGATTGTTAACATGGCTGAGACTTGTTTGAAACTGTATACACTGTAATAATTAGGGTGAACAACAGAGACTCAAAAACCATCACAGCAACTGCCAAAAGTTGCTTTTCTTCTCACTCCAAATCCTCTAACTTACCTAGATCATTTTTCATTCGCTCTTTCTCACATTCCTGTCATCGTTCTTTCTGCTCCTTCCTGTCATTCGTCTCCTTCCACTGAGTGATAAACTGTAGAGATGAAGCGCAGACTCCGTGGTCACCGTATGTTTATGAGACCTCTGCTGCTGAGTTTGTTCTACTGTGTAAACATTCAACAGCTCCTTTAACTAATGTTTGTGCCATAAGCATGGAAATGTGACCGAATAAGAGTTGAGCCCTGGGCTATTGTTGAAATTTCTTATGGAAAAAAAAAATAAATCCCCAAATGAAGCTGGTTGAACAGCTATAAGGTCAAAGGTCAAAATGAGCAAGCTTGGACTGTGGATGAGAGAAAAAAGAACTTCAAACTAAGTTCCTTTTTCCTTACTGTCTGTTCCAAGTGGACAATGAAAATGCAATAAAATACCAAGTTTTACTTCAGGAAAAGCAATTTAATGGAACAAACCTCAAATCAAATCCCACACCAATTAAATCACAGAATTATTCATCAGGGAGAGGGGTGAATGTGTTCGTCTATCGTAGTTTAAGGATCAACATGCAGGATTCAAACAAAAGTAAACCTTTAATAAAGTTGATCCAAAAACCGGACCAAACTGAAATACAAACGTCTTCACAGGTAGCCAGGAAACGGAGCGCCAGAGGGGATACAAGATATTAGGAAAGAGACTAAGAGGAATGTCAGGAATAGTAATATATATACATGAGGTAATCAGGGAAGTGGTAACAGCTGGGGCAACAAGACACAGTTGTAAACAAGACAATGACACAGGAAACAAAAAAGACACAGGAGTAGTTAAAAGAATAAAGTGGATAATAAACTAAATCCACTGAAACCAGAAAACGTGAAGTGTGAAAAAGTCCAAACCTCAAATAATAATTACAAAGAAAAATCAAAGAACATAAAACCTTTTAAAGTATACTTTAATATTATCATTATAATCCATATTTATCTAGGGACCGAAGATACAAGTACATTCACCGGTTTGATTGCTCTCCTTTGTATTCTTATTTTGACCCTGACGTTTTTAAAGCTTTCACATTAACTTAATATTAAAAGCTATTGGTTCAGCATTTATGCCTCCACTGTCCTGCATTTGGGAAGTCAGTGTATCTGCCATATGTGCTTCCTTTACCATATCTGAACTTCTCCAGGAAATCATCACTCCACAGCCTTGGGAATACCCTGGGAATACAAGTCACAATGTTTCTGACGTCATGTCTTCAACATGGTTTGCTCTATTCCATGCGTGGCTTTATATCACAAGAGGAGGATTTTAGAAGCAGAGTGTTTAGTATGCAATAGTATTTTATTCTGAAAATCAGCTCTATTTCATTCCTGTGTCTGATTTCCTCCCTCCTCATCTGCAGTTTCCCTAAAAAAAAAAAAGACCTGGTACAAATTTTATCGATGCTGAGTGGAGAGTCGGTTCTGCGATGCTTCTGATATGAGCTGCAGTTTGTCTGGTGTAAAACACAACTGTCTCGAGTGAGTACAATCAGCTTTGGGGCCAAAGATCAGTTACAAATGTGAGCGTCAACTCATTTATGTCTTAATCAAAAGTCTGTTTTGATGTCAAGTTAATGTCAAGACTAAGTGAAAAAAATGCAATACTCACAAAATTTAATGCTGTTTCTAAACTGATTTGAAACGTTGAGGGGAAAAATCAATAGGTGAAATTTGAACTAGAAGACAGGTGAAGGATAAAAGTGCTGACCTCTAAATCACCCCAGCCTTTAATTTAAGGTTAGTTTGAGATTTATAGTTTCAGGGAATTACGATGGGGTTCAGGTTATAGTAAGGTTGAGGGTTAAAAAAGGGACAAGGTCAGAGGTTAAGCTGGGGGAAAGTGCTGAGTATTATCAGGAACGTGTGTTGTAGAGGGGCAGCAAGAGGCAGTGTAACGCTAAAGTCTCCGGCGTTCCTCAGAAAGCACAGAGCCATGAAAAAGTATTTGCACTCTTCCCGATTTCTTCCTTTTATGCATTTTTTTCATAATTAAATGTTTCAGATCATCAAATAAATTTTAATATTAGACAAGAATAACCAGAGTAAATATAAAACACTATTTTAAAATAATAATAATCTTATTTATTAGGGAAAAAACACTATCCAAACCTACTTGACCCTGTGTGGGAAGAAAAACATGCCCACCTCATTAAATTATGAATAATGAATCAAATGTTTTGGAAATCTGAGTTCAACTTCACTAGCCATACCCAGCTATCTGACAAAGAAAAGAAAGCTCAAAGACCTCCAAAGGCAGCACATCGTGCCACAATGTAAAGAAATTCAAGAACAGACAATAGATAACAAAAACAAAGGGATGGACTTTAGTCTGAAAGGGGGTTACAAAGCCATTTGTGATGCTTTAGGACTCCATTGAACCATTGTAGAAGCCATTATCCACAAATGGAGAAAACTCATTCAAGATTGCATTGACAACTCTAGAATGTCAGAAGAGAGCTCAAAGCAACATTTAAACAACTGCAGGCTTCTCTACTCTCACATGTGGTCAGTGTTCATGATTCACCAATAAGAAAGAGACTGGGCAAAAATGAAAAGAAAAGAAAATGATATCAACAGTCAAACATGGTGGTGGTAGTGTGATGGACTGTGGCTCCTCTGCTGCTTCAGGACATGGATGAATTGCCATAATTGGATTCTGCTCTCTACCAGAAACTCCTTAGAGACAATGTCCGGCCACCAGTTTGAGGCCTGAGGTTCAAGTGTATTTGGGTTATTTAGCAGCAGCAAGTCCGCCCCTGAATGGCTCAAAAAATAACACGGAAAGTAAGATTTAGGAGTGGGCTAACCAAAGTCTGAACTTAACCAGATTGACATGTTTTGGCATGACCTTAAACATTTATGTTTGAAAACCCTTGACTGCTTTTTTGCTGCCAAGGGTGGCACAACTAGTTATTAGGTTTTGGGGCTGAGTAATTTATATTTATTTATTACTTTTCTCAATAAATGAAATCATTCTAAAACTACATTTTTTATTTACGTTTTTAGTACAGTTACTATTGTCTAATATTTAAATTTGTTTGACGATTTGAAACATTCAAGTGTGACAAATGTGCAAAAAAACTAAGAAATCAATTCATTTTTAACAGCAGTGTAGATCAATATTGTTATCCATTAAAAATGCAGATCAGCAAGATCCTGATTGTAGCATAAAGTAATCTTATGCTTCTCTTTTTCCATGTACTGTCCCGCAGGACCAGAGCGGACATGTAAGACAGCTGATAGCCATCTGACCGGGAAACACTAAATCACAGATGAAACAGCAAGAGGGAAACTGTAAATCAGATATTACAAAGAGCCTGCTGAAAGCGCAGGAACATTGCTTCGCCATGAGATTGTCCCTCATACACTGCCTTCAAAGCTGGCTCAGGCAGGAAGCAGTCATTCCTATTTCCTGTCTACGCCACCCAGGGACCATGGCACAACGGAGGTGTGAAGGAAAATCACTTCTTTTTTTTTATGGTTGGATATATTAATTCTCCCAAGGACACGCATATCTATTGTGATTGTACTCATGACTGAGCCGATGAAAAGAGATTACAATAGCACAGGAATCACATTTGTATGTATGTGAACTCTGGGCGTGATAAAGCTGTTGTCGTGGAAACACTGATGATGGGTTTGTTGGTGTCATGGTTGGTTTGGTTGAAAGTTAAACAAAGGAAGACAAAGGTCTTTTCCAAACTGTACAAACCCCTTGTATAACTGAGTGTATTTATGTGCCAGCACACATACTGTATATAAGTGTTTATTTTGTTTTTGTGCATGTAAATACCAAACAACAATAAACATGTTCAGTGTACTTGTAAAAATTCCAAAATAAAAAGACAAGAAAATACATTAAATAGTTAGCTAAATGCTAACATGTTGCTTATTTAGCCTCCAATAGCATGCCAAAGCTTGTAATTAGTTGTGGCTGTAGCTCAGGAGGTAGAGCAGGACATCTGGTGGTGGTTTGATCCCTGGCTGCTCCAGTCTGCGTGCTGAAGTATTCTTGGGTAAGAACTTGAACCCCAAGTTTCTCTCTGATTTGTTGAGTGGAGTGTAAATGTTTGATAGAAAGCACTTAAGTAGAAAAAGCATAGAAAAAAGTACTTGTATGATTGGGTGTGAATGAGGCATGTTGTATAAAATACTCTGAGTGTTCAACAAGAGAAGAAAATCGCTATGTAAGAAGTAGTCCATTTACCTTTTAATTTTGGGAATATTAATTATAAACAATTGAAATCATAACGTTAACAATTCATACCAAGAATCCTTTCAGGTAAACAACAGAAGAAGCTTAAAATTTTTGCTGGAACAAGTACCACAGTCTGAGTATATATCCTGTAATCCTTAGTTACAGCCATGATTGTAGAGACTGTACTATAGGTATACATTTACTAACACTGGACTAACTTGAACACTTTAAGACAGGCAGTTAATTTCAGTAGTGACAGACACAATCTAACATGAGCAGTGCAACGAGCGGGTAATCCTCTAGCAAAGATAATATACCGTATTTTTCACAAAATAAGGCGCACTTAAAATCTTTTAATTTTCTCAAAAATCGACAGTGCGCCTTATGTATGAGATCTGGTTGTGCTTACTGACCCCGGACTGATTTTATGTGGTACACAGTGCTCAAAAATCTGTCAAAAATGTTTTAGTACGGCTTTGGTAAGCGACGAAGCCGCTGTCGAAGCATTACAGCTACCGTAGTCACGATCCTCACGGAGTATAATCCAGGTCCAAACTCCACTTCAGGTCCCAAAGTCAAACGAACACTGCGGCATTAGTTAAAAACTGTCTAAATTCTTTCATCTTTAATGAAATGATCAGCAATAAAGTTTAACATCCAGGCATCCATGAAAACTGAACTTATTACATTTAACGGAGTTAGCAGGAAGTTAGCTCGCTAGTTTCCACCTAAACATGATATGCCATGTTCTGACTGAGAGATTTCTGAACAAATTAAAACGTACAGCTCTGCTCTCACTTCCAACATAAATGAAGACGGAAAACTAAACAGCAGTGACGTTTGTAAGGTTACTGAAGTTGGGCTAGCTGGTATAATGATGTGCTACGTGATCGCTAGCGACACAGGTATGTTAGCATAACATAAACACAATGAAGCTGGAGGATGAACGCTAACCTTTTTCCACTCAATAAAAGTTCCCGATGGTTAGGGACAAATGCAATCACATGGCAGGATGCTGTAAACGGACCAAACTTCAGTCAGGAGAACAACTGAGATAATCCATCCACAATACGAGGTTAGTTGTTAATGTACTGCAACAACACGGGATTAGAACAACTCTGAGAGAATTCAACATGGTATCAATGGTATGGAAATGGAGGAAGCAAGAAGGATGAGTTGAGTAGTAGTAGATAAGTTTGACTTATCTGACTGTTTTGTTTCACTTAATGCACCTTAAAATCGGGTGCGCCCTATGGTCCGAAAATACGGTAGTAAAAATGTAGGTTTTACACAAGTGTTTCTCTCCAGAAACAGCATGGCAGTTCACATCGATGAGAGGAGAACTGGTATGCTTTCAGCTGAGCTCCATTATTGCAAAGTGTGCTACCTGTTGTAAACCAGGTGTTTGATTATTGTTTGTTTGCTTTCCAATATGGTATGTAAAAGAGAGAGAAGCAACGGATGGAAGTCAGTTTGTGATGATCCAGAGTGTGCACACTGTTGAGAAAAGACAGATGCTTTTATCTGCTGTGCAGGTTTTATTTTGGACCACTGTGTAGAGCTGTGACGACACAGTCACACTGTACATAAGCTATAGCATAATTAGCAGTAAACTGCCTATTTTAAACCTTTGTAAATCATATTTGTATGAATCATTTAAATACTCTTCTACCCAAAATTTTAAAAGACACATACATAGGGCCCCATTTTCAGACTCTCAAAAGCGAGTAGTTGAGAGTGCATCGTAAATGGACAAAATGAACCAAAGCATATGGCAAAAGAAACAAAAGAGTAGACTTGTAGTCAAGACCGCCTAAACCAAGACCAAGACCAGAGGGTATGGAGACCAAGACAAGACCAAGACCGAGTCAAGACCAAGACAAAGTCGAGACAAAAAAGTCTTTAAAATGCATGTTTTTGCGATGCACTTGCACAGCCCTCCTCACCGCTGTCTACTGTCTCACTCACTTACTGAGAGGACAGACGCACACTCCACTTGACTGCCGCGTCTCTCACCCTCTCTGTTTTTCACATAATGATATTATCCTATATCCTCGCATGTGATTGGCCACAATATGGAGGGATTGGAGCATAGCTGAGCCACTGTGTGAGAGCTGAGCAGCAAAAGGAAATTAAGTGAGGAGCCGGCTCTCACTCAATGGGAGTCGACTCTTCTGATTCACTACAAAGCACTCTCTAAGCACGGCTCTTAGAGCTGATGCACATGACAAATTATCGACCGTTACGTTGTGTGTCATGGATACTGTTGACTCCAAATCTCCCGACCACTATGTCGATCTGAGACAGCAAGACCAAGACAGCGAGACCAAGACAAGACCAAGGTCACGCTTTTCAGTGTGTTATCTTCTCTCCTTACTTGCCTCCCAGTTACCTACTGGAAGTTTGTTGCTTGTCCCATTAGTCTGAAGTTCACAGACTGTCATTTACCTACACCTCCCTCAGCTCGCCACTGTACACCTGGGACTCTTGCCACTTTTAACATTCTTTAAATAAACCATTTAAAGCTCTTAGCTGAATCTCCTCCTTGGGTCTGGTCACTGCAAAAACATGACAGATTTCCCGTAAACATCTGTAGGGTCGGAAGTCTTTCACAGCTGCAATTATCGCCAACTGGTGGCCTTCAGATAGAATGCAGGTTTAGGGTGTCCATGTTTTGTACTGTCTATGAAAACATTATAAAGTGAACTCTATTAAACCATCCAACAGATATAGCTGTCTTTATTGATATTGTGAATATACTCATTTACCACAGGCGATAACAATGCTAATATCCACAGCAGCTGGCCTCATTCTCTACTGTTTGGTATTTTCTTCCCTCCTTTTAGACCATAAAGAGGGCTGGATATTTACAGTAAAATATGCAATACCACTGTTATTTGCACAGATTATATTTCAGTTTTGAATGTGAGTCATAATTCCAGAATGAAACCGTATCTGTTTGATTTGTAGACTTTTATTTAAAGCATTTTCAGCTCACTTTGTTTTTATCCTGAATTTTGAAATAAAGCGCACCCCAAAAACAACAATCCATCTTTCATCCTTTCCGGTATATCTGCTCAACCTCCTCCTTCTCCTCCCCTTTCTTCTTCCTCATGTCTACCTATTCCTCTCCAACAGTATCTCCCACAGCCCCCACAGACCCCTCCATAAATCCTGGGACAGCAGCACTTTAATGGATAATTAATTGATGCTGCTGCAGCACTGTAATAAGACAATAAATTACGACACAGGCCGGTGTGCTGTGTCAGTGTGTGTTGCTAATGGCCCTTCAGGGCTGGGGCAGGAGGCTAATAAATTAGACAGGTATTAACTGTTGTGTGCTAAGTAGCCCTCCACCACCGACTTCCATGAAAGGAGAGGAGTAAGGAGGAACATAGCGGGGAATAACGGAAGAGAGATGGAAGTGTGGAGACAATTGATCACATCATTTTGTAAAGTTTAAATGAATACTTTGGCATTTTTGTGATAAATGCTCCACAACTGCTTGAGATGATTGATAAGACTTTTGTACTGTCCTGCAAAGTTCCAGCCGGGAGTAGGTTATCTTTGAAGAGCACGGAAACTGGAAACTATGCCCAAAGACAATAAAACTCACATACCAGCACCTCTAAAACTATTCATTTTTAACACGTCTGGTACAAAATGTTTTAAGAAAAGCATTTTAAATCATCTGGTCGTTGCTCACAGCCAAGAAGCAGTCCAACACAGTCTGCTTCTTCTTCTTTTGGCCATTCCCATTGGGGGTCACCACAGCAGATCATCTTCCTGCATCTCACCCTATCTCTAGCATCCTCTTGTGTCACAGCAACCCTCTGCATGGCCTCCTTCGTTACATCCATGAATTTTCTCTGTGGTCTTCCTCTTTTCATCCTGTCTGGAGCCTCCATATTCAACATACTTTGTCCAACGTATCTACTATCCCTCCTCTGCACTTCCAAACCATCTCATCCTTGCCTCTCTAACGTTGTCTCCAAGTAGATTCGTGAAAGAAGCAGCAGATCTAAGTAGTAATAAGTGGTAACCCTAGCCCTACCTCTGCTATAACCCTGCATTTTGGAGAAAGATGAAGAAGAGGGTGGACAAAGTTATGTTTTTTGTGGTATTTCTGGGTGACTGTTGTCTCTAGAGGCAGCAAGAAGTCCTAAGAGGTCATCCCAAATGTTTTAATTTTAAATTTAGCACCCTAACAATAAACAACTAAAACTATTTGGACTGAATATGTCAGTGTACACTTGCAATATCTGCAGATTAGTACTAACCACAAAGGGCACCATTAATCTTAGATTATACTTTCAGCATCTGTGAGCATGCTGGGATCCACTCGAGTCAGAGTGACATAAATTTTATCATCAGATGGGTCCATACAGGCTTCCACATGCAGACTCACCTGCCGAGAATTTACAAAGAAATTAAACTATTGAAGCAGAATGGAAAATTTCACAGAAAACTTTCTAACACATCATTCCCATAAGCTCATCACTACTGGTAATTTTTCACCCAGACCTAAGTTTACAGTGCTATTAGGTCATTTTAGACTTACAAGTAATGAGTCATTTCCCAGTTCTAAATAGTATACATTCAGTAATACTGAATAATGAATACCGTTGCATACTAGCAAACAACAGTTTGTTTAAACACTCTTTGGCTGCCACTATGATGGTGCACAACAATGGTTCCCTAGGACATAGTGCAGAGCTTTTTGGCATACATACTCTGCAAGCAGCATGGCATCGATTTTCTTTGAACATAGGTGGATTTTTACTCTTCATAAAATGGGACAAAAACATGCATAATTACCATAGTAATTCTAGTTTACAGAAGACTTGCTTTCCCTTCCACAAATGTGTGGATAATTCCAACTGTGGGTCAACATTTTAGGAAAAATCATGTTAATAATTCGAAAAACAGGCGGTATGTTTGGATAATAGACAGCTTTAGCGTTTTTGTGCTTGCAACATTTCCCAGATTTAGCCACACTAGAATCTCACATGTGGCCTTAATGGTCCGAATCTCTCAGCATGTCGATTCTAAGGGATTGTGTCGATTTCCAAAGAGAAAAATCACAGATTAGTAAACAGGAACAACATCTCCTGCTTGGAAATGTGGGATTTTAGTACATAGGCTCTAATCCCATTTTAATGGTTGTCTGATTAAGAGGTGAGTAGGATTAGAGTGTGTGTGGTGTGGTGTGCTGAGTGTACTCACATCCTTGAGTAAAATGCACTGTATATTGCATGTAGCTGTAAGGAAAACTGCAGCTGAGGAGGGGGAAACCAAAAACTAATACATGGGAAACAAAGCGAAACATTGCCAGGATTAGAAGAGAGCAGCAGCAGAAGAAAAATGGCTGCTCAGCCACGTCATTCTAATTAAAAATGCTGCAAATCTTTCATCTCCTACTGTTAGCCCTAATGAGCGGGGCTTAGTGGCAGTTATGTAGATAAAAACTCTTTCTGATTGATTCCAATGGCCCATTGAAATTTGTTTCACTCCACCTTATTGATCACACACGGCTGGTTGAAAACTGCTAATTAATAATGATAATAAAAGTGCCACAGCTCATTAAAATCAACCACACAAGGCTTAACTCCAGTCCCTTTTATCTTGTCTGCCGCTCTCTTTAACTCGCTGTTTCTCCCATAAACCTCTGTGTTTTTGTTCTGTGAGGAGCGCCTAACATGTTTAAAAAGCTCCAATTTTAGCATCGCTTCTTGTTAAGTTTTCCCTCAGATATCTGAAATGTCAGCTATAATCATATTAATCGTGCACTTGCTATTATATTTGTTATTATCTTTACTAATTAACTCTGATGTTGGCGGATAAGTGTCTTCCCACACACACTCCATCCACAATAATAATATGTTAGCTCTTTTCTGCCCACGGTCATCTCTCAGATTGGCATATTCATCCATTTATCTCATTATATGTTTAGGTTTCTTCATCACTAGCATTGCCCATGTGTTCTTCATGAAATCTTGAAATACTCACCAGTGAGATGTGTGAGCTGTGCATAGTGTGTTCTGCACATTATCTGATGTTTTTAAACTCCATTGTTTTGAGGTTTTATTTATTTTTCCAGTTAGGAAAAGGAAGCTTCCAAAGAAAGTTTCATCACACATGATCATAGTGGTTATTTGTTCCCAACTCCTGAAACGACATGTTTAAGTTGACATATATAAGGAGTTGATTATAATGTTATTATATAATTATAATTGGGAACCCTCACGTTAACTTTGATTGAGTGGAAAAAAGTTTGCGTTCATCCTCCAGCTTCACTGTGTTTATGTTATACTAACATAGCTGTGTTGCTAGCGATCACGTAGCACATCATTATACACCAGCTAGTCCAACTTCAGTAACACTAGAAAAGTCACTGCTGTTTAGTTTTCTGTCTTCATTTATGTTGGAAGTGATAGTAGAGCTAAATTTTTTCAGAAATCTCTCAGTCAGAACATGGTATATCATGTTTAGGTGGAAACTAGCGAGCTAACTTCCCGCTAACTTCTAACTCTGTTAAATTTAATAAATTCTGTTTTCATGGATGCCTGTATGTTAAACTCAATTTTTACACCTGGTAGAGCAGCAACACTGATGATTTTAGTAAAGATGAAAGAATTTAGACAGTTTTTAATTCTCAGTGATGCTGCAGTGTTCGTTTGACTTTGGGACCTGAAGCAGAGTTTTGGACCCAGATTACTCCATGAAGCTCCCAACTACGTTAGCCGTAATGCTCCGACAATCCATCAAGCTGTGCGACTTTGTAGCTTTCCAAAGTCGTACTAAAACATTTTTGGACAGATTTTTGAGCGCCGTGTACCACAACCAGAATTTATACATGAAGTGCACCGAATTATAAGGCGCACTGTCTACTTTTGTGAAAATTAAAGGATTTTGAGTGCGCCTTATATTCCGAAAAATATGGTTGTTTAAATCAGAGGAAATATCTGACTTGTGAACGACACTAAAAAAAAAAAAAAAAAAAAAACAGTTTTAAAAATAGTTGAAACCCAGCACAATCTACTAAAGCTGACAGCTTAGGTTAAATATTGGCCTTACAAATTTCTATGTATTCAAGAGCAGTTAGCATTAGTTCATAAGGTAGCAAATTAACCTGTTACAAAAGTTAACACGTCACAAAGTAACATGTTACTGTAGTCGTGTTACATTTTACAGTATTGTAGTAATGTAACAGTACTCTACTAAAATAAACAATTACTTTACCGTTACAATTATGTCATTACTTGCATTAAAAAGGCTCTTCGGTTATCTGCACACAGATAAAAAAGAAAACAGAAAGATGTCAGACAAAACTTCATTTTTCTTCATGTGCACTTGCACTATAGTCAGTTGATTTCAGGAGTGAAAATCAGGACATTACTTTAATTTTTATTGTACGAAAGAACAAGCGTATGATGATAAAGTGCAAACTGCGTCTAGAACAAAAAGAGCTGCATTATACTGTTAACAGAACTTCTTTGCATTTACTTTCATGGTTGCCATGGCGACATATCCATATTTTTCAAGCACAAAACATTGTTAATACGGAAGAATATTTGCAGTGTAAAAGCAACCTGTAATCATGTGTCACACATCTCCTGAGCTTCCCATTCCCTGCACTGGCACTAAACATTGCAAATCATGTGCAAGATGGATATCATTGCTCTTTTCGGTTCCATTGCTTTGTTCTCCAAAACTGCAGAGCACACCGCTGAAGTGGAGGAGGGTGAGGTGGCAGCAGCAGTAGCAGTGAAGCAGTGGCAGCAGCCACTGTGGATGGTGATAAAGCTGTTTCACTGCACCATAAGCAGCCCCGCTACTAACCCTCTCCGCAGAGAAGTGGAGCGCTTCATATATTATCAGTGGACACAACTGACACCACCAAAGACAGAGTGCCCAGTGCCGAGCACTTGCAGCCCAGGACCTGAAACATTCCACCATATTTTTTGCCAGCTGTCAGGTCATCTAATAAAGCAGGGCAGAATGGAGGGACGATGCAGGAGCTGAGGGTGGATGAAGTATCTTGCACTGATGTAATATGGCTTATAAATCTAATTTAATTACCCTGTGTGGGGATAGGCTGTAGAAGCCATGACTGGATTTATTGTGTCTTAACTTGGCATCTTAACGACTTTGTGCTTTTAATATCATTACCCTGTAATTTATTCTTTTTCATGCACACACTCTCACACTGTATAACCACAGAAACCCAACACCCACACTGCAGTCATAATCTTTTTAAGCAGGCAGCTTTACAGATCATAGGACTCCTGAGCTGTGACAGCTATTGATCCATAAACTCCCACTTTGACTCATCCAATGGTGTCCTTACTAATATGTCATCAAGTTGATACCACTGATACTGACTTCATTTAGTTAGAGCTACATTTCATCAGTGAAAAGTTCATTGGGCTGTAAATCCAGAGGGTCTGTTAAGTTGTGTTGTGGACATCTGCAATAAATTGAAGCGCACACAATCATGTTGTCCTTATGAGGAATTTTTTTGTTTTGTTTTGTTTTGAGTACAGACAGGATGACAGAAGTCTGCATGTTTTAATGATAAAGAGGGATTGTGCCATGGTCACACAATACAGTCAGAGCACTGTGTGCAAAAGATAACTGAAAGATTACATCGAGACTGAATAAGACAATGTGGAGACTTTCATTCAGTGAGGCCAGCGTGAGGCTTCATTAGCTGTTACAAATGCATTTTAGCAACAAAGAAGATCTTTGACTCTACAGATTTGAGCAGATATTGGACCAGCTTTGGAACAGTCCCCCACAGCTTTAAGGAGAAAGGTAGAGATGTTCTTCTCCAACAATAAAAACACAATGTGTGGGGAAAGAAATTGAAAAGACAAAAATTACAAAAAAAATCTAAAAGCTCAGACAGACATTGATGAGATCATTTTGATCGTAGGTGTTATGCTAGGTAATCCTATATTGTTGGGGATTGTAGTTGCATATGTGTATGTTGAAGACTATGTATAGCTACTTGGGCTACTTGAGCCAATCAGGAGTTAAAGTAAGTAGATGGATGTAAGCTGAACAGCTAAAACAGCATTAAGTTATATAATTTGGGGCTCTTTACTTATTTGCTTGGACCTACAGTTTTACTAAATTAGCAGGCCTTTAGTTTTATTAAACTAATGATGGACCAGTGTAGCTGCGCCACACATACACACTTCATTTGAAACCATGCAGAAATCTGAGCATCTGTGTGTCTGTGCCCGCATACACCCAAACACGTTTGTGTTGCAAGATGAAACGCAGTATATAGTGGAACAGATTCCGTATATTATGAATCTCACAATAATGAAAATATTCATGTCATTTCATGGGGAAATGAGGCATAAATGGCCTTGACTGGCAAGCTATCTCCGATCACCAAGAACACCGTCTATCAGTATAATCCGATCTGCTAAACAATCAGAGCAAACTGTTTGTGTACTTAACAGAATTCAAATGCAGATATAGCATTTCTAAATATATTTAGAGTCAAAATGTTTGCCAAGTAGCTAAAATAAGTTGACAGATATCAGTTGAACAGCTAATACTGTTTTATCTAGAGCCTATAGTTCCAACTCCTCCAGTCTATTGGTATATGTGTAGATGTTTAGTAGCACATTGCATTATACCAAACATCAGTAAAAATAAGAGAACTGTGTGTATGTCAGTATTAAAAAAAGTCTCATAAACTGTTACATTTTTTTAAAATCTTGATGACTTTTTGAATATTTGAAAATCATGGCGATAGCTATAGAGAGTGCACTGTAATATGATTTGTTATGGAAATAGCAGTTCTGCTTGGTTGTGCTATGCAGGGGAAGGCTTTTCAATCACTTTTCAATCACAATTGGCGTAGTCATATTTGGATATGTAGCCACAAATGTACTCAAAATGCTTGTCCCAAAACACAAATTTAATACAGTTTGTGCTCCAAGACAGCAATGACCACCTCTTCATTTCTCTGGAAACACAAACGCTGATCCAATAAGGGGAACTCTTTCATTTCCAATGTCCCACTCTTTGTTTTCTCTCCTCCACAGGCATTTTTCCACTCTTGTTTCTTTCATTGCAGCTCATTTTTATTTCATTTCATCTGTCTCCTCCCTTCTCTCACTGTTCTCTCATCCTTATTCCTCCACTGGCCATCCCACGCCCTTCAGTTCAGCCTGTCGGCTTAAATAAAAAAAAGACAAAAGGTTGGAAAAATAGAAAGAATTAAGAAGAGATAGAAAATGAGGGAAGGCAGCTCCGCTCCTCCACTCTTACCCTCCACCTCCCACCATCTTGTGCAAATAGTTTCCAGAGGCCCTGTTCCACATTAGCTTGGGTTGCTATTCAGCTGAGCCATCGACTTAATGCAATCTCCTAAATGCCTGCTGTATGGTCTCACTGACAGTGACATATTTGTTTTGCAGCCTTCTGCAATCTGATGTCTGCCACCGTACTAAGGATTTGATTAATGCCTCTTCTTTTGAGGCCTGTAATTGGTGGTGACTGTACTGGCAAACAATCACAGCGACGCTCCTGTTTGCCATTGGTTGGCGAGGTGTTAAGAAACTAATAAACCAAAAGCTTAAATCAACTCAGTGTTTGACAGCAAACAACAAATCAGTCAGAGACCATTTGCTGCACACTTTAAATGACTGGTCTGATTTTTCCACAGATTTTGCATCTGTAAAATTAGCACTTCTCTCCATCTTAAGACTCTAGACCAGGGCTGCCCAATCCCAGTCCTTGAGAGCTACTATCCTGCAGCTTTTAGATGCATCCCTACTCCAACACAGCTGAATCAAATGAATGGCTTGTTATCAGGCCTTTGCCAAACACGATGGCATGCTGAAGAGGTAATCAAACTCAAGCAGACAGCTGATTATCAGAAGTGTGAGATGCTGGAGAATATACTCCGGTGTCCTGTTATATTTTAGATAGCAAGGAGTTTATTAAACTTTTCCGAAACAATCTGCAAATTTCATTAAAATTGAATAAACTATCATCTTGTCTTTATTTTTAGTTAGCACCTTAAAAGCTTAAAGCTGTAAGCTAATGATAGTTATATAAGAGCAGATGCTGCTGGTGCAATAAGCTGTAGTTTTACGTCCAGTGGATGATGATCTGATTAGTCGACTAATCGCATAAATAATCGGTGACTAGTCGACTATCAAAATAATCGTTTGTGGCAGCCCTAGTACCCATAGTTACCCGCAGAACTTTCTACTCCCATTGGCACTTTTTTCCCCAATTGAGGCCTCACACTAATTTGTCCTGCTAGGAATTCTAGGCCTCATCTGCAACCTGAGAAGGTGGTGACATCTTCCCACTAAAAACAGCATAGGTACTAATGTTCAGTTGCTTATTATTGCAAATATCCAATGGAAAACTCATATAGAAGCAGTTCAGTGCATTCAGGTGTGTGTAGACATGGTCAAGATGACCTGCTTAAGATCAACGAGCACCAGAAATGGGAGAGAAAGGTGACTTACGTGACTTTGAATGTAGCATGGTTGTTAGTGACCGATGGGTTTGCCTGAGCATTTCAAAACTGCTGATCTGCTGGGATTTTCCCGCACAACCATCTCCAGGCTTTACCGAGGACGGTCTGGAAAAGAACAAAAATCTAGTTCTCTGGGCAAAAACGTGTTGTTGATGCCAGAGGTCAGAAGTGAATGGCTGTTTTGAGGTGATAGATAGGTGACAGTAACTGTGCCACAAAGGATTAACACAGAGGTCCAACCACAAACTCACAAGGTGTCTGCATGTGCCCAAGCAAAGAATTTTTCCACTTTTCAAGATAATATGAACTTATCTCTGTTTTAGTTTTTTTTGTTTTTTTGCACAACCAAAGCATGATCATTCTTTGCTTACTGGTACAGGAATAGCACAGTGGAGTTGGGGAGGTGATGTTAGAACATTTGCCCTGTCTTTGATGGTTTTGGGTTGAAGGTTGAATGCAATAAATGAAGTTAAAGAGGCAAACTGCTGGCCCTACACTGAAGAAGAAAACGAGGGAAGGAAAACAAATGTTATAGAAAAAGCAAGAAAGGGACACTGACAAACTGATGTGGTTGGAAATTATTTAATTATATTCGTCATTGTAAAGCTTTTAGTACACTGGATATATTACACATCACGTAATAGGCATATATATTTTCTTAGTACAACTTTACTTGGGGTGTTTAAAAATAGGCTCATGCACATTTAGTTGAAAGGTAAAGATAGATCACATGAAACTGAATTTATGGGACTACTGTATATAAAATCCCTGAGGTATTAATAGGATTTCGATGTTTTGCACAATGTTGTTTATGCTGTTTGTTGTTTGGTCTCTTGAGATGCTGCTTGTTTAATTACAGGGAAATATATCTTTGCAGCTTTGTAAAACTTCTCTTACATTTTACCATCATCTATGGTTTCTCTTCTGTGACATTGGTAATATAATTCACTGTCTTCACTGATGCCTAAAGAGTTGTGTTTAGGGTTACATATGACCTGTGTCATACTAATGGTTTATTGTAAACTGCTACAAAGAAAGAGAGAGCCCTTCTCTTGTTTCAGGAAATTCAGGTTGATTTTGCATAACTCTGTTTCCAGGCTTTGTTCTTTTTCTTTGTCCTGTGGTTTTTGTGGGTTTTTTTGTTGGTTATTTGTTTGAAAGTTCCAGAAACTGTTCAGATATCATTATAGGCATCTACAGCTTTTAATTTGTACTATTCGTGTGTAGAATATCCTCCAGCGAAGTTGTTAAAGCTCACAAGTTGTTTTAATGGGTTCCGACACCAAATATTTTAATGGTTCAAAAACAATTTCCTTGCCTATTAAGCTTAGGATCATGAGTTTTTGGAAAACAATTTACCAAAACAAACCACCCCAACAACTTATGACTAACTAACAATCTTTTCTCTTTGTTAGAGTTTTATTCTGGGGTTTTTTTAAAAGGATGCTTGGATCTGAAACGAATTATTTTACTTGAAGTATTTACATTTTTTGTTTTGCTTCTAATAGTGCTGCAGTCCTTTTTTAATTTTGTTAGCATAAGAAATGTTTTTGTTTAAACATGTCAAGATGAATCATAACCTTAGCATCACATTTAACTCATCGGGTTTGTGTCATTGTGACTCATATGTTGTGAGATCCAGATTTGAAGCCACCCAAGCCTATTTGCTGTGTTTCTTTTGCTTACTCTCTTGACTGCTCCTGTTATAATAAAGGTGAAAAAAGCTAATTAATAATAGAAAGATAAAAGCTAATATTTGTCACTGCCTAAAAGATATACAAAAACTAAATTCTTGATATGTTTGCTTATGAGTACTTATAAGTATTTATAAGAAATAATAAACCCAAATACATAATAATATACAAATTTTTGTGAACTTGCAACTTTGGATTTACTTTTAGTAGTAAGGGTTAGGGTGTAAATATGGTTGATTTACACTCAAAACTCAAACTTAGAGATAGAAATAAAGGGCATGGTGTATTTCCTAAGTCTTAAATGGTTCTAAAAGGTTGCTCTGTGCCATTTCAACCACTCCTTTGACCCCCCCCTTAAATGGTTCTAAAAGGTTGTTCTGTGTCATTTCAACCACTCCTTTGACCCCCCCCCCCCCCCCCCCCCCCCCCCCCCCCCGCACCACCACACTCAGGATCTGATGACAATATTTTGTGGGGCATTATTCATTTCTTTAACAGTTTGATTCTTTGAAAGGTTACAAGCACAATTTTTTTTATATCAGGCACAGATTAAGTTGCTGGAGTCATTGTATTCACTTCCTGACCCTGTGTCATTAATTGTGTCTAAAAGGTTTGACCTTAATTACTGAAATAACAACAAAATGAATGTCCTCCAGTGAAAACATAAGACCAGCCACTCCCTGACCTGCCCGGCAGCCGTGGTCAGCGTGTGGCCCATTGTCAAAACACGCCATGGGTGTCAGTGGAGAGGTCAGGGCTGGGCAAAGAGGAATTGGCACTCCTCACCCTCATTGGGCGGGGGAGGAAAGCAGGAGGTCTGTGAGTGACAGAACCCACAGAGACCAAGTCCATCAGTCGGAGAGCTGCCAGCATTGGCCGCAGAGAGACGGAAAGGAAGAACGGTCTGTCCACATCACCACCAGTTAAGTATTACTGGACTGTGAGCGGAAAATCCAAAAGGTCACAGGAATATTTGCAGCTTCTTTTTTCCACCCACACACTCCTACATTATAACATAAATAGAGCTACCAAAGCAGTGTTGGGGGAATTATTACAAGCCTTTACTTATGCAAAAGTATGATAAAAACTATAGTCACTTAAAATCAGAATGAAAAATTTAACATCGTATCCTATTCGATACAGAAACAAAAGTATTGTTAAGGAAAACAGGGTAAGAATCTGAGAGACTGTTATAACTCTAATGTGAAGAGCAAACAGCTAGTTGGCTAAACGTTACTCATTTAAATCCTCTTTTTGGCCCTCTGTATTTACAGCTTCCAAAATGAACTTTTGTATTTAAAGTCAATATAATTGCATTCTGTCTAAGTATATGAACTGGATTAAATAAAATTGGATATGTTGATATCGATATTTGGGATTTTGTTTTGTGGATTTTTTGCATTAATAAAATCAAGAAACAATTCTGAAATATGTAAACCAAAAGTAATTGTGGTTTTAAATGCTGAGCAAGACAAAAATTAAATACTCATTTAGCGCACATATACAAAATGCCGCAATAGGCTGAAATAGCTGTCACTTTCATTTGAATTGATCTGAATTGCAGTGCTCTACCTTACTCAAATGAAGTATCTCAAAACCACACTTAAGCACTGAGTTTCTTTCCAGCACTGTACCAGAGAGACACACAGATGGTCAGGAAGAAAAAAGAGACAGATGTGGTTGAAATAAGCTGTAGGAGATGTGAGTTTTCTGTTCACATGTGGGTTTCTGTGCTTGTGTGGCCATGAATGTGTTTTACTGTGTGTATGTGTGTGTGTGCTGCCAAGTGATTTATGGGGCCTGTCTTCCTCTGCCAGCAGTTTGTCTCTTCTAGCATGGAGGATGAATGGCCCACTGTCAGCCTTGCCTCAACCTCTTCTACTACTCTCCCTCTCTCTCAAATTACCTTTCTTCTTCTCCATCCTCCCCTTCCTTTTTGTGTCTGCACTATCTTATCTCCCCACATGCTCTTCCTCTGCACCTTGTCATCTTCACTTCCTTTTTGCCCTGGCCTATCTTCTCCTCTGTTCGCTTAGTTGATTTGATCCTTCTCTCCCTTGTTTGGTGACCCTCCCTTTCCACAGCTCCTCCTCATCTGTCACAGCAAACGGCTCTGCTATGGATATGGGATGCGCTTTGACCAAATTCTGACCTCTAATCTCATCTCTGATTTCAAGGGACACTTCATTCAAATGTGGTGCATCTATTTCAGCCGGTCTCCTCTGCTGGCTTTGCTTGAAGCCAACAGAGCTGATTGTAAAATGACACATTGTTCATTAATAATCCACAGACGCTGGCTAAACTTTATGACAGCAAGGCTAATTGTCTCATTTTTATTTTTGCTGTGATCATGCTCATGCGTTAGCACAAGAAAGGCCAGACCTGACAAGGCTTCAGCTTTCTGTGGTAAACCTAGCAAACGTCAAAACTAGACTCACATTTTGTGTGTGGTACGGATTTCATGTTTTATTATATTCAACATTCTTGGTCCTGTTTTTATTAAGAACGGTCAGGGTTAGGCTCTTCACTCCACATTCCTGTGCCCACATCAACTGTTTCATGTCTCTGACAGCTTGTTGCTGTTCAAGGTAATCATGAATTAACTCTAAGACCAAACAAGATTTAACTAAAGGCTGTACTGGGCTGTACTGGGGTGTTATCCTAGCTTACCTGCCATAATCCCTTTATTGGCTATTGTAAGTTAAAGCCTGAACAGCATATAGGGTGAAAAAACAGACACATTAAAAAGATATACATTATAAAGGTACAGTCTAAATCTATCAGAAGACAATAAAAAAATACCGAAGGATGATGAGACGGATAGCATGCTGGGTAATTGGTACAAAACATTTTGCTGTTATTATGTGGCGCACTATTAATATTATTGCACAATGCTTTACAATTTCTGTTTCATTAAAACATGAATTCTTCCCCACAATCCTGCTTGGGTTTGGCTAACATATACCCAGTGTTGCCAACTTAGCAACTTTGTCGCTATATTTAGCGAGTTTTCAGACCCTCTTAGCGACTTTTTTTCTAAAAAGCGACTAGCGACAAATCTGGCGACTTTTTCTGGTGTTATTGGAGACTTATTTAAGACGACCTTTTGACGTGAAAGTGCGTATCGCTTTTACTCTCAACAAGCAGCGGGTGCTGCCGTGGGCACCTCACCCGTGCCAAAGCGCTCACAGGCGGAGGATAGTTCTCCCCCTGATGCTATCAGGGCAGGAGATGTTCACACCTATGCGTCCAAACTGCAAATGAATCGCGCATGAGCGAAGCCGCTGCTCCTGCACTAACTGTAACGCAGTCAGTTCTTCTTTTACTGTTATGCTGTTTTGTGGATCACAAGGTTTAAAACTACTTATAAACACACACACACAAAGTAACTCCACCAGAGTGCCTATTTCGGGTCACTTTTGCCGGTCCAAGGCTTTTATTACCGCTAATCATTTATTTAAGCTCAGTTTTTAAAACCTTAGCATGTAACTACAGCCCAGCCCATGCAGCAGTATATGAATGACTAACCTCGTATTGTGGATGGATTATCTCAGTTGTTCTCCTGGCCGAAGTTTGGTCCTTTTACAGCATCCTGCCATGCGATTACATTTGTTCCTGACCACCGAGAACACTCACGTTAACTTTTATCCAGTGGAAAAAAAGTTAGCTTGTTTATATTATGCTAACATAGCTGTGTCGCTAGCGGTCACGTAGCACATCATTATATACCAGCTAGCCAAACGTCTGTAACCCTACAAACGTCACTGCTGTTTAGTTTTCTGTCTTCATTTATGCTGGAAGTGATAACAGAGCTGTACGTTTTAATTTGTTTCCAAAACCCCGCAGTCAGGACATGCTATATTGTATTTAGATAGAACTAGCGAGCTAACTCCCTGCTAACTTCTAACTCCGTTAAATGTCATAAATTCCGTTTTCATGGATGCCTGGATGTTAAACTCAATTGTTACACCTGGTAGAGCAGAACGCTGATCATTTTATTAAAGATGAAAGACTTTAGACAGTTTTTCAACTCTCAGTAATGCCATAGTGATCATTTGATACAGTAGGGGAGAGTGAGGTAAGATGAGCCACTTTTTACTCATGTTGCCCTGGATGTGAGAAAAAATGACACAGAAATAGAATGATAACATATTCCTTTATTTCAGGATGTCTCCTTTCAAATGTAATGATCAGAATCTATGTCTGATGACGCTGCCCAAAATAATGACCTATTAAAAAAAAACTTGGCTCAACTTGCCCCAGATTAGGGGTAAATTGAACCTAGTCAGTGGGTAAACTGAGCCATCTTGGGGCAAACTGACCATGTAGTTTTTAAAATGTAAAACTGATCATATTGTGAAAACAAACCATTTTAACAGTTGTAAACCTGTGAGAACAAACCTGGAAACTGGTGGTTTCTAAACAAACGACCAGTTCAAAACCATTTATTCAAAAGAACTATTCAATATTCCAATGATCAAGGTTGCAGGGGAATATGAACTGTTGCTCCCTCCTTGCAGTTCCTCCAGCCTGTTGAGGTTGAGGTAGCTTCTTCAGCACATCCTTGCGTGGGAAAGATGCCTCATCATTTTCCTTGAACACAAACGTCGGTTTCTTACTGCTAGTGATCCCTCGGATTCTTCTGAGAAATCTGGCACTCACTTCGTTGTCTGCAAAGCTGTCAACCAGGCCAATGTAATGGTGGCTCCTGGATTTGGATGAAAATCTTACGATGACAAAGTCACCAACTACCAGGTCTGAGACATCTGGTTCACTTCTTTCATTGCTGGAACTCTCATACTCAGAAGTGTCTTCAAATGGGATGGGAACATCACTCTCCTCAGAGCTGCTTTCCACTGCAATTTTTGTCTGGGTTTGTTTCCTCTTCCACATTCCTTGCTTTTTGTGGATTATTTCTTTTTTGCCTTTCAGTTTATTTGTCCTTTCTTCATGGGCTCTCTCAATTGCCTGCTTTTCAGGTGTATCAGTCAGGATTCGTGTCTTCACACGCTTTCGATTTGTTTGTTTCCTGGGCTGCTGACTTTTGGGTAAGGGTAGAATATCAGTGGGAGACACATATCGAGCATGGTTGGGGTCACTTCGTGAACCACATGCATGTACAGGGTCTGGTAAAAATCTGGAACTGCTCTGCAAGCTTCTTGATATGCTCTGCTAGCTCCTTCTCCACCTCCTCAGAGAAGACTCTCTTTGCTGAAGCTGTTCCACTATAGCCAACCGATTTGACCTCCTATGTGTCCCTCTTTTTAATATATCTCCTGAGTGTTGACCTGTCAATTTGTCTTTCTTTAGCCACTGATCTTATGGACTTTCCTCCCTTGACTTCACTCGCTGCCCTTTCAATCTCCTCCAGGGGTGTTGAGCCCCAGCTGGTCTTCCGTCTGTAGGTCCTTGGCATGATATCTTTTCTATAATAGTTAACATATGACAAATACAACAAAAGGATTCAGTATACTGAACTAAAATACTATTTAATAAGTCAGAGCCTTAAATAAATTTCAGTGCCTTATGGTGGGGTAGGTTGAACCATTGGATCAATTTACCCCATAGCCTTTGGCTCACTTTGCCCCATAGCCACCATTTTGAAAAAAACGGGCTAGCTTAGCAATTTAGGCTAATCTTTAGAAAACTTCTTCAGATGATATTATATTTTAGAAACCCACCAACATGTATAATATATCATTTTAGACACAGATACATTTGTTTTAATATTACAGTCAATTTACCTGATATGCAGAAATTTTACTTTGACAAGCAAAAAACATTTTTTTGTGTAATACAGACTTACCCCTTCTCCAATGTGCTCCTCTTTAATATAGCAGGATGGAAATGATGAGTGCTTCCTGGATTTATGGTCACATGACAAAACATGTACACAGTTACCTAGATACAAGGGGTGGTTCAACTTACCCACTGGCTCATCTTACCTCACTCTCCCCTATATGGACCTGCAGCGGAGTTTAGGTCCAGACACGGCTAGTGACGTCAGACTGAACAACCGGATTGGTGCAAAGCAGTGCAAAGTAACAGACTTAGAAAATGCTGGTCAAACACTCATCTATACACTTCTGTAACACTACGTACAGCTGCACACCTGTAAAAAAGTTAGGGTTTTTTTTATAGTCACACGGTCAAATAAACGGCTATCTTGGTAGCAATATTAGCATGAGGTCACTGTACATCTTCAGCATTCCTGGCAGCTGTGATATGCCAAAAGGCTGAAGAATAATGTCTCTCAGTGTCATTAATTGCACTGTCATTATCATAATTTAACATCCTGCTCTAGCCTCTCCATCTTTATCACTGCCTTTGCTGTACAGTCATTAATCACACTGAGAAGAAGAAGGAGAGGGGGAGGGAGGTGGCCGAGCAGACAAATGAAATCAAAAAAATGACCTCTCTATCAATCCCATTTCTAACACATTAGAAAGGAAGCACTTTTTCTTCCACTCCTCTTCCTCCCTCTAGCACTCAGCCTTCCTGTGCTAATGGTAGATATACGGTGACATGGTAATGATCTGGCCACGGCTGCAGAGCACAAGCAGTATTGATCAGCAGCTGATTTATTGCTGGTTACGGCTGATTATTGGGCCATTAATCAGTCTGGGATTACCCTATCAATAAAACTGCTTACGTTTGTTTGTAAAGTGCTTGCTAGGGCGCGGTTGGGGGGATGCAGCACAGGTTCAGGCTCTACTGACACACAGCTACTGTTTCAACTCAAGGATGGGCTATTTCAAGATAGGTCATCTTTAAAGCATTATTTCTAAATCCTTTCAAGTAAATAAATCATTCTGCCATTAGTAAAGATGTTTAATTTTTTCCTTATACCTAAAGAACTGAATATGTCTGTACATATATGTTCTATATGCTGATAAAGTCTAAATTCTGAGAAACTGAATTAATACATCATTTATAAATATGTTTTATCACAGAAAGGAAGTAATGGTCACATGGCAATGTTATTTTTACCAGCCTACTACATCAAAGAGCTTTGTTATCATGGCTTATTACTAATTTAGAAAGCATTATTAATGTGCTAATTACTAACTTTAAATGAAGCAAAAAGCCTTTATGGGATACTATTTCAAGTGATACCAATAGTTAAATATATAAACAAACATTTGAATCAATTATGCATGGCTATTTAACCACTTGTAAAGCGTTAGAGACACACAACTAGCGTAAAATAAGAACACTGCTAAAACATTTTGTATGAGGCCCATGCCTCAAACCAAACCCTTTCTCATCATCAGCAAATAGGAAAAAGCCAACGCCGTGAGCGTTATTTACAACCTTAATCCCTTTCCTTAAATTAGCAGCCGGATAAAAAGATACTGCCACTGTCAGCCTGCCAGCAGCTTTACAGCATGCTATAAAGCAGGAGGGAAGGGACGGGTGGGCTCTGTGGTTAAACCTCACCAGAATCCACAGCCACTACCTGGGACACACTTTTATAAAAGCCAGCAAATTGAGAATAGTGATTTTCCTATAAAAACTCTCAGGGGCAGCTCAGGGAGCCTGGATCCAGAGAGTTTAATGAGAAGGTTTGATGGCTATCCCTGTCAAACAGAGCGACTTCCCTGCCAAACACTGTGCTCTCGTTTTATTTGCGAGTGTGTTTGAGTAACATCCCAGAGCCGCTTGGCCGCGCTGCCAGGCATCCCCTCGCAGCCTTCCAGTGCCACGGCTGTAAAACCTGACTTGACAGCGGTCTTGTAAAGCAGACATAATGCTGCCGTAAACATGTCACGACACCTGTCATTAACATTAATGGCTGTTTATGAAGGACGATGATGAATTGAAGGACTCCGGCTTCTCTGGAAGCCATTCAGCAGGTCACGGCTGAACTTTGGCAGAGCGCTCAAAACAAGCCCGAGCTTTGCAGTCCGCCGAGAAGTCAAAGCAAAGTCAGAGAAGTTGGGTCCTGTTTATCTTCAGATCCATAATGAATAAAAATATTAAAGCTGTCACAAACAAACAAACATTTCATGGTGATCGACAGCTTCCTTCGGTCACGTGAGCAACCTTTTCGCTGGGTCAAATACCTCTGCGTATAGCTAAGTGGCAGGCAGCATGTGCGCGGCTGATGGAAATATGTAACTGCAAAACTCACAAGCTTGGCGCACAGCACGCCGCAGAGGAACAGATAGCTGTAATCCCATTTTCCCACCAGGCGGTCCGGCATGCCTGTCCGTGGTACTTAGAGATAAACATCGGTGTGCACTCTGCGTGACCTGCCGCACACCTGCTGAGGCAGGCTCTATCATATACACACATGCATGCAGGTGCAAAGACTGCTTTATGCGCTTTGTCAAAGTGTGAGTTATGGTACATGGCGTGACAGTTTGTATTTAAGTGATGTCAGCAGATCCAATAAGGCTATGTGGAACAGATGTATGTGAGCTTTATATACTTTGTGTGCTGCGCTGTAAGACATCCCTAAGGGGACAGCCTAAGACAAATGTGTTGGTAATTTACAAGTGTGCTTAAATACCCATTATTCTTTCCTCTGCGAGGTCTCTCAGGATCTGCTGCGCTCATTTATCATCCGCTACGTAGCGGCATACACACACATGAACACGGGAAGAAAAATGAGACGCTGTCACCATTGGGATTGCGTCAGATCGGAAGCTTTAAAGGATCATTTCAATTTATTATGACTTTTGTGTTATTTTGGTCTAGTCGTTGCCATCGGTGGCAATAACTGAGATGCGGAATAGTGGCAGTTTTGGAGTTTGATGCCGCAGGAAACACAAAATAAAGAATAACATTGGAAAAACCCAATGGTTTAGTCCAAGTCATTGTACATTGTGGGCCAAATACTGCTCACTTTCATTATCACCGGGCCAGACCACTGAAAGTCAACTTCACTGTAAAAGAGTTATCTGCACTTTTAATCCCTCAAAAGACAGTACGACAGAAAACAAGACAGTTGGTCGTTTTTCTAGATGATAGAGAAATGTTGATGTAGTACATTAATCTATCAGCACAACTCTTTGGGCTTACACTGTAAGAAATGAATGTGTAAAACTTCCAGTAACTCATTGCCCAAATTGTCCTGTAATTATAAAACTGAAAGTCAACAGAAAAAGTCCTGGCTTTTTGTTTTTAGTGGGAATTTAGTGTAAAAATAGATTTTGGAAAAACTAATTACTTTGGTGTAGCTGTGAGAGAGGTCTTTATCAGGAGGAAAAGCTGTAAATGACATGAAAATACAGTTAAAAGTCAAAAATATTTGCCCGCCTTCACATTTCCCAGAACAGTCTTTGGCCTTATGTTTGACACCACTGGTTCAGTCAGTCATAAGTTAAAATAAAAAGTTGGAGCATAGGAAATTTAATTTAGTTCAATTCAGTGTTATTTATAAAGCAACAAATCACAACAACAGTTGTCTCAAGGCGCTTTACATAAGGTAAAGCCCCTACAATAACACAGAGAAAACCCCAGCAATTGTATAACCCCAATTTGCAACCACTTTGATGACAGTGGGAAGGAAAAACTCCCTTTTAACAGGAAGAAATCTCCAGCAGAATCAGGCTCAGGTAGGGGCGGCCATCTGCTGTGACCAGTTGGGGGTGAGGGGAGGAAATTATGGAAATTTTGGAAATTGCAAGGCTACTTTGTGTTGTGTTTGTATAAATCTAGGAAACAATGATCATGAAACAGGTTAATGTGCTTTCATAGTGCTAAAAATAATCAGGTGTTCAAAAGTCTGCACAATTATCAGACGCTTATCACACTTTGCAATCCACAGCTTCGTGTCCTGCACTAGAAGACTGGTAGTTGAACTGTTCCTTTTTTTTCTGCCTCCTAAAAATTCCTCGTCACCACCTAGCAAACATCCTCCACGGTGTTAAGTTCTGTTGTCAATGCACAGTAAGCAAAATCAAATGTCTGCTGGCGTGACAATGGGCTCTGCACAAAACATTTGGCCGGCGCATCAATCACAGAGGGCTGACGCTGTTTATAGCAAGGATACAGTAAATCACACAGTGACAGTTTAATCCCAGGGAGAGTTTCACGTGAAGAGAGGGAATTCAATTTCGTAGGAAGCCTGAGCAAAGGTATGCAAAATACAATATGAGCAAGGATACACCAAGAGCCTGGACAGACATGGCAGGGGGCTGTGGGGTAGGGTGGGGTATGGGGAGTCTCTGGGGTCTCAAAACCTTCCATGCTGTTCAAAGAGATTACATTTCAAAAAATGCCACAGACAAGACAGACAGGATAATCAATCACATGAGTTCAAAACACACACGGGCGCGCACGCTGGCGATGTCTGCTGGCTGTGTGTGTTTGCAGGAGTCATAAATCAACGCTGCGTTGTCAGAGTGTCTAACATAAGCTGGAAAGAGAAATAGAGCAGCGGTGCAGTCTGCTCCATGCTCTGCTACACTCTCTTTCTTCAGCTCTGTATGGGTGCCAGGCCAAATGACAGAGCACAGATAATGCTAGGTGATCTACTGTGCGTGTGTGTGTGTGTCCTTGTGGCTGGCCAACGTGCCAGACAGCAACCTCATTAATGTAACACAGCAGAGTTGGCTCAGAGGTGACCTCATTATTCTCCTCCCCAATCTCAAGGATAACAAAGTGTTGCCTGCATTTTCCACAACTGCCGTCTAAGTGTGTGTGTGTGTGTGTGTGTGTGTGTGTGTGTGTGTGTGTGTGTGTGTGTGTGTGTGTGTGTGTGTGTGTGTGTGTGTGTGTGTGTGTGTGAGAGTCGGGTTTTCATAGTCATGAATCAGCACTACAAACCAGCGTCACATTGTTTTGATAGCAGCTTTCCTGCTTAGCTCAGTAATTATAACACCCAGGCTCATATTGCTCCAGTAAATCTCTCATAAAAATTCCACCAGACGAGCGTCACAGCTCCAGGAAAACACAGGTAAACAACGAGGAGCAGGGAGAGGATGCTGCGAAAGAACATGGTGTGGGAGTCAAAAGGATAATAGGCCAGAATATTAGGTGTGATTTACAGATTGCTACCCAAAGATGCAGGGCTTTACCAACAGGTGATGTCATGGGGCTGTATCAACTTTTTATGTGCAGTCTGTGGGAAGAAACAGGATGCCCAGTTTAAGCTTAAGGACTGTTTTCCAAATTTTTAATGTACAAAGTGGATACATTTCTTACTAGCTTTTAAAACTGGCAGACCATTTAGTTTACTGGGTGCTAGAGGAACTGATTAAAACGTTTAATTAATTTCAGGACGTAGGGCTTGAAAATGTTCATTATTCCCTCTAAAAATATCATTTTGGTTTTTAGATAGCATAAGTCCTGTCAAAAGTCTGGAGCCACCCCTCATCTGCTTTATATGTTCTAGTAAAATGGGAAATATGTGCAGAGATTTGTTTAAACATATGCAAACATAAATGCAAATACGGTGTTTAAGTCAGTATATGGTATGACCACGTTTATTCTTCAACACAGCTTGAACTCGTGTAGGCAAACCTCATTGTCTTTACTTTAAGTAGTCTTCAGGAATAGTTCTCCAGGCTTCTTGGAGGACGTTCAAAGCTTTTCTTCAGATGTTGGCTCTCTTTTTGTTCCATTCACTAAGACGATCCCACACTGCTTCAAACATGTTGAGGGGAGGCCCATCCATGGCTCATTGTGTAGCATTGTGTGTTTTTCTGTCCAGGTATTCTTTTACTACCCTGGCAGTATATTTTGGATGATTGTCATGCTGAAAACTGAAGCTGTTGTAAATCAGATGATTTCCAGATTGTATCACACATCCATCCATTCTCCTCAAATTATCCAGTTGAGGACCATGGGGGGCTGGAGCCTATCCAGTCATAGGGAAAGAGGCAGGGTACACCCTGGACAGGGCACCAAACAAAAGCTCTAACCCCACTAACTGCATGTCCTTGGACTGTAGCAGGAAACCAAAGTATCTGAAGAAAACCCACACAAACACAAGGAGAACATGCAAACTTCACAATACTTTTATTGCACACATAATTCCATTAATTTTGACATCATCCCTAACACCACTCGATGAAATGCAGCCCTAAATCACAACAGAGCCCAACTGTGATGGTGATTTAAAAGAGAGTCATCCCTCCATAAGATCTGTTGCCATTGATTTTCTGTCCAGTTCTTGTGTAATTTGGCATACCTCAGCCTTTTCTCCCCTTTTCTCCTTCTTAAGAATGGCCTCTTGACAGCCACCCTTCCACTGAGATTATTTGTGATGAGGCTTCAGCCAACAGTAGCTGAAGGGTCAGAAGCATCTCTCAGGTCCTGTGTCACGTCCTGGCTGGATTTGTTCCTATTTCTTTAAGACATGACTTTTAAGTTCTGTTTATCGTCTTTGAGAGGAATAAAACTCCTCTAAAATAGTCAAAGTGGTAAAAGTGGACTGAAAATGAGCCAAAAAGCACCCAATGTCCAAAGAAAAACTTTCAAAGGCCTTCAGAAAGTCTGGAGAACTATTGCTTGAGATCGTTTTAAAAAAGGTTACAAGACCGTCTGGCTCCTTGGAGGCAAAATAAGCATGGTTTGAGACTTTTGCACAGTAATATAAATAACTAAATGAGGACTTATCATACCGAATAACTAGTAAACTTCGTAATTAGCTATTCGTGTTCTGAGCACCAAAAACAATGTAAATATTACCCTGGCATCCAGTATATTTGGTTGGATTGGCAGAGTCGACCAAAACTATCTACATGGTTTTCTACAACAAAACTAGTGAGAAAATGTTTTTATAATTTGGTTGAGCTGGCATTTTGAGTACATACAGTAACACAGGCTGGTCTTTTAATGCAAAACATTCAGCTGTGGAGCTCTCTAAGTAAGTACATGTTTGGACTGTCAAGGCTGTGATGTGGACAGCTGAGAGCTGTTGTAAGGAGATCTGCTGCTGATGATGGTGATGATAGTGAGGCTTATTGGCCTGTAACTCTGCTGTCTGCTCTAATAGCAGCGCTGACAGATGTAGACCACCCACTTTCCTCTAGCCAGAACACATTCATCATACTCTTAACTCTTTTTTTTTTTCCAACCATAACATCTTAGCCGGAGGCTAGAAAAATATATACAGAACATGCGATCTGGTCGTTACAGTTTTGAAGCAAAGGGATGTTATAGATTTTCGGGATGGTCAGAATAATAAAGAATCCTGATTTCAAGTATCTGGTTCATATTTCTGAGTTAACCACAGTGGAGCAGGCCAGAGCCATGGTATGAAATGTGGGCAAGAGAGAGACGTTACCGTCATGGTCATTCCTCAGCTTTTCCTTTCTCCTTCTCCATTTCCTCTTCGTCTTTTTATAAAATTAGTATAATTTAATTCAACTGAAATGTTATTAAATTTTTTGGTTAGTGCATACGTATCAGTTCTCTAAATCATTTGCCCTGTGTTTTCATCGAGAGGAGAATAAAATTTCATACTTGACATGTTAGCCTTGTGGCAGACCAGACGGTCATGCTAACTACCAGATGTTAGTCTGAAACAACAACCCACATTAGCTCTCTTGGTAACATTTTCTTGGTATCTGAGTAATAAAAATGAAAACACATTCTGCCTGAAGATCAAAACACACGTTCATTGGGATAAAATACTCTGCCGATGTCATTTCGTCTGCAAGATTTCCAATTAGCTGCTCAGTTGTAGAAAAAGAAGAAGAAACAACATGTAAGCATTACTGTAAGTGTCAGGCTTGATGCTGGATTGGCCTTGGGTGCCACTAACAACATGCAGGTTGCCCACAACTTTGTAAGGCACAGATCAAGTTTCTTGGCAGTGCCACCTGTAACTGAGTTCAGCCTGCAAGCTGCTGTTAATCAAACATTGATGAGCTCCTCTGCTCAACCACAAAACAGGCGTGATGTGTCAGTGTTACAAAGACCCAAAACAAGAAAATGCATTTCCACTGCGTTGTTTCATAAATAAAAGCTGTGGGAATAGCACTTATTTCTGCCATTCCTCTAACCAACCACAGCTTAGGAGGCCTCCCAGCTTTACCAGCTAGCTAAAATGTTATTGGTTTCCTATATCACAAGGATATCGTGAGAAAAGACAAGATTAAGCCAACGCAAAAATACAACATAATTAAAGTTCTTTAAGTGGACACTTGATACTGACTCCAAGGGCAAGTCATTCCCTGTAGACTACTGTACCATTAAAAGGGTCAGCTTTATATAATAAATGGCTTTGGTCTGGGCAAATTTCTTGAATGGAATCACTGTAGTGTCAGCTATTGGTTTTTCTGTTTTTCTGGAGTCAGATGCTAGCATGTTTAGATGAATGGGTAGAGTGCTAACTCTAGACTGCTTGATGACAATTAGTGCTAAGAGACTAACAAAACACTTCACTCACCAAAACTTAAGCACAAACTTTGTGGGTGGCTTGTAATACAGCTCACATTATTTGTACGGTGGGTCCTTTAAAATGTTCAAAAAAGGCAAAAGCAGCATAAAATCTGTGAAGAAGCTCAATTCAGAAGGTGAGGTCTTAGACAGCAATGGGCTTTAATTGCTTGTCAAATGTATAATGCCAGCAACCAGTTACATTTGGGAATCTTTAACTCTTGGACGTAAAGACTGCAAAAACATCTGTAAACCTGTTATTGCTACTCTGCAGTATACATGCTTTTAATAAATGTATGGTAAGGTTTTATGTTTTAAGACAAATTAATTTAAACTAATAATTGATTTTATGGTGCCCACTAAGGTAACACAATAATTTCTTATATTTTGTGAAAGGTTATGTTGCGTTGTTATCTAAGCTAGGCTAGTTAGCTTTTGGCGAAAACAAATTTATTTATCGTCTTGATGCATGCTCAATCATCCAGGTAAGTAAATCTCCAAAAGTTGATTCTGTTCATCTGGACATAGCGTTTTCAGTGGGAGAAACGTTTCGTCACTCATCCAAGTGACTTGGAGACTGAAGAAGTCACTTGGATGAGTGACGAAACGTTTCTCCCACTGAAAACGCTATGTCCAGATGAACAGAATCAACTTTTAGAGACAAATTTATTTATGTTCTTTATTTTATGTTGATTTTTTTCATTATCACTGTTATTTTATTTATGCACCACTGGTAGGGTAATCCGGTCGTTAAGTCTGACGTCACTAGCCGTGTCTGGGCCTAAACTCTGCTGCAGGTCCATATATCAAACGATCACTATGGCATTACTGAGAGTTGAAAAACTGTCTAAAGTCTTTCATCTTTAATAAAATGATCAGCGTTCTGCTCTACCAGGTGTAACAATTGAGTTTAACCTCCAGGCATCCATGAAAACGGAATTTATGACATTTAACGGAGTTAGAAGTTAGCAGGAAGTTAGCTCGCTAGCTTCTATCTATATACAATATAGCATGTCCTGACTGCGGGGTTTTGGAAACAAATTAAAACGTACAGCTCTGTTATCACTTCCAACATAAATGAAGACAGAAAACTAAACAGCAGTGACGTTTGTAGGGTTACTGAAGTTTGGCTAGCTGGTATATAATGATGTGCTATGTGACCGCTAGCGACACAGCTATGTTAGCATAATATAAACAAGCTAACTTTTTTCCACTCGATAAAAGTTAACGTGAGTGTTCTCGATGGTCAGGAACAAATGTAATCGCATGGCAGGGTGCTGTAAAAGGACCAAACTTCAACCAGGAGAACAACTGAGATAATCCATCCACAATACGAGGTTAGTCATTCATATACTGCTGCATGGGCTGGGCTGTAGCTACATCCTAAGGTTTTAAAAACTGAGCTTAAATAAATGATTAGCGATAATAAAAGCGAGGGAAGTCAACAGTGATCACTGACTGACTGTAGGAGCTTTTTGAGATTAAATAGAAGAAAATACAAAACATTAAACATGTTAACAACACAAAAGCCATATTAAACGCAGACTACTTTAGGCCCGGAAGTAGGATTCGTCACGTCATCACTTAACGACCGGATAGGAGCATCAAACTGAGGCTTTAATTCATAGCAAGAAAGTAAAATATATCAATTAGTTTTGCCGTTGTTCGGGCTAACAGCTAACTAGCCATTTCAGTTTATCCGTGCTTTTTGTTCTTTGTAAACTTCTACACGCAATTTTTCTTTTTGACCCAAGAACTATTTTCATGGCAAGATGTCACAGGATTAGATTTGACCAAATATAACCATGTTTTAGCTTTACATGTCAGTATACATGTCAGTGTCAGGTTTTTAAATATGTTTCCTTTCCCACTGGAGTCTGAATATTTTCATGATCCATAACTCTGCTGTCTTCACCAGGTACTGAGGGCCTTTGGGAGATTCTAGACTGGCAGTAATTCAATGCAAAATCCATATGCTTTTGTTGGTCAGAGCGTGATGCGTTCACTTCCCCTCCCTTTTGACCAGGATGTTCCTGCTTCGCTGACTCCAGCGCTTCAGTATTCGCTCTTGAGCAGGATGTGATGTCACAGCTTCATATCAACAACAAAGCAAAGGCCACTGAATAGGCTGATTCATCTCATCTCTGCAGAGAGATTTCTGCCATGTCTGCTGCGCTCCAGCTCTCATGTCTTTCATCCTCCGTCTCTCTCTGTGATGACAGTGATTAATGACCCTCAGCTGCCGTGTGCTTCTCGCTGACACTCCCATCTTTCTTTCTCCCATTTTTGTGCTCTGTCTCACAAAAAGAAGGATTAAAGAGAGAGGATCAAGCCAAAAAACAATTGATGCCATATGTTCTAAGAGGGAGGGAAGTGAAAAAAACTTGATTTTGGTCAATATGAACAAAGAAATCCAAGTTAAATATAACATATATGCACAAATGTTCAAGTGTCTCAGTGCAGAGGAATGTGTAAGACTGTGAGGATCAACAGGTCAGTCTGTGACTCTGTCACTGATCCTGTGTGGCAGACAGTATCAGGAGTCCCTAACGGAGAAAAGACACATCAATCACTCAGCTATCATAACTGACTGGTTGAGTGAAAACATGAAAGATATTCATTGTTATACTGGTGAAGCTTATGGAGCTCAAGAACTGAGGTATGCCACTTTTTTCTCCTGACTTTTTATATTTATTAATAGAGGTCGTATAATAATGATCAGAGGAGAATGGCCAGACGGCTTCAAGCTGATGGGAAGGCAACAGTAACTTAAATAACCACTCATTAAACTTTGAAGCAGATGGGACACAGCAGCAGAAGACCACACACACAAAATTGTTCAATAGAAGATTGGAAAAACATTGCCTGGTCTGTTGAGTCTCAATTTCTGCTTCGACATTCAAATGATAAAGTCAGAATTTGGTGAAACAACATGAAAACATCCTTCCATGTATCAATGGTTCAGGCTGTTGCTCATGTAATAGTGGTACATTTTTTGCCCTTTACTACCAGCTGAAGCATTGTTTACATACTGCAACCTACCCGAGTATGGTTGTTGACCATATCCATCCCTTTATGTTCCCATTTTACTGATGGATGCTTTCATCCGGTTCACAAGATATCATCTCAAACTAGTTTCTTGAACATAAAAAATGTATTTTTTGTGTTCAAATCCTCAAAAGGTTTCACATAAACATCGGGCAGCAAAATGCCTCATATTTTCCTAAAAGATAAAGTGAAGTATGATGATGGAAAAGTAATAAATGAGTAAGTGTACTTACATTGCTCTGCAGTAGATTAAAAAGGTGAAATAAGTCAAGGAGGAAGAGACTGTATAACAACTAAAAGATTAAAACATGATTGACAAAGAGGCGTTTGCATTGACTTGTGCCATATGGTGGGTAACAAATGAGGAGGCGGGCTCTTGCAGCTTCTGGATGCAGTCACAGCTGTAGTTGCACAGGAGCATCTCTCCACCTCTGTCACTTCCTTTTCCCCTGTCACTACATTTCTTTATTTGTACTGATGTCACAGCATCCACCTGATCCCCAGGTGTCCGACACAAGTGCCCCTCTCAAGTCAGGGTCCTGACAGCCGCCAGACAGCAGAAGCTGAGGGCAGCCAGGGTGATACAGATTGACAAAGCTAATGCATTTCTGTGTTCATTGCTTTGCATCTGTTATTTCTTATAAAAATGCCCCCAGGGTGTTCCTAAACCACCTGATTTTCCAAAATCTTCCATGCAGTGTCAAAACTGAAAAGTGTGAAGTTCCTCTTTATAATTTGTTCTATCTTTGGCTTACCTCCAGCATAAGCAAAGACCTAGAGTGTTAGCACCTGCCTGGTATTGTCCAACACGCAGAGACAAATCCTGAATAAATTACAGAGAGGACCAGCGAGATAAGGCTGTGACGCTGGGATTATTTCAGTTCAAAAGCTTACAATCAGCATAAACAAGCCATCTTCTGAGACAAGGGGTCCAGAGGAGATTAACCCCTGGTCATCCCTCTGTGTCTGCTGAGATGGTATCAGAAGGTTTGGCCTTTTTCACAACGCTGAAACAACAATCTGCAGGAAAACTCTAAGCCAGGCTGTCAGAGCGCATCACCATTTCCTATCAAATCTAGCCTCTCATTTCGATCTCTCTGGCCCTTTACATTCTCTCAGCTGTTCAAACACAGCTCTTCTATTCATACGCATTAGCCCGAGAATATATTTACTCTGGTCCAGTGGAGCAGTCCAGCATGAAAGAGCATCAGTTTAGATTGTCAAATTACCCTGCGCTTGTGCTGCGCTGCCTGCTAATGACAGATAATTGAGCTGCTGGCAGGTCCGCCTGCTTGGTTTTATGTCAAGATCTAAAACCTCTATTGCATCTCTGCAACTCTGGGGTCATGTCAGTTTACATAGCTTTGAGTGTGTTTCAGTAGGGCGAAAGTAGCTTTAATTTAAGCCTGTTGTGTGCTTCCATTAGATTTAAGTTTTAAAGCTAAACGCAGGCGTCATTTGGTTCTCAGCAATGTTTGAAAATCAAAAGCTCTTTTGTCAGTTACTGTTGCTCACAAGGCCCTTTTTGACTTTTACAACCATGCAGTTTTAAAGGTTTTAAATTAAGCTGAAAAAACAGACTGCACTGTCTTAAAGGCACATTTTATAATTACTCTCTGCGGAACTTAACTGAAACTTGTGGGCAGCATCTGGAGATGTTTTTCAATGTGTCCTGTTGTTGTTTGTTCTTTTGATATTTCCGTTTTCTCAAGAGACTTTGTCTTTCGCTATGCTGACATTTTTAAATAAGAATGCTGTCTTCATGATTTACCTCGCTAAATTAAAGGTTACACTGACTCATTATGTCACATTGTGGTGGTAGCCTGCATTACTCAAAGGTTTCACGCATCTCTTTACAGAAAAGAGTCTCAGTGTGTTGAGTGTTTTATATAAATCTAATGCATCACAGGGCGAAAATTGAAATATGAAAATGAATAACAGTACAAGACTAAATAGAAATAAAATCGAATCTACACAATCAGCAAACCTTAAGAGGCATCCATACAGGAAGCAGCTGACCATGGAGAGTTGTGACTTTCTGTGGCTACAAGAAACACAAAATGTGTGGGTCACTAGTTAAACTTTCTCATCTGGAAGTGACGGAGCGATGGAAACGACCACCAGCAAAACTACTGAAAGACATATGACAGGGTTGTAAATACATTAGAGGGTACCACAGGCTACCAGAACCTGCCAACTATTAAATATGGGACAAGCAAATCACTTCCAGCATGGAAGGGTGTAAGCAGAAGGTTCCACTAAGTATCTTTTGTCCATTTAGATAATCCCAGATTAAGTCAATTTTTGAGTTTTGATCTTGCATTTATCTTCGTAGTCTCTGTTTCATGTTGTTCATTGCCTATCCTTTCCCCAGTGCCTCGTGTTCATGTGTGCAGTTCTTGTCTCTTTTCCTTTTAATCATGTCTTTTGTTTGTCATGTTCTTGGTGTGTTTTGGCAGATTTTCCTTCCTGTCTTTGTGTGTTGCCCTCCATCACCCTCTGTAACTGTGTATCTTGTGTATGAAAATATATGAAAATAACAAATTGTGATTACAAACTGAGGAAGGCACATGTTCCCTACACAATCCAAAGAGATTTAAACTGATTTAAATGATGATTTCCAAATAGGTACATCTTTACTTACTTGTATGTATTATTTGCATCATTTAGAAAGTAAGGAAACTGAGTGGAAAATGAGTTAATGGTGTTTTTCATAATGCAAATGACAAAAATTATTTCTTCCAGCTGGTTTGAGGAGTCTCCAAGGATTAATAAACAACTGCTTTGTCGGAGATCACAAGGTAATTATATCCTAAAGAACCAGATGCTTTTAGTAGATGCTGCCTTTAATAATAATACATGAGGGGTGCAAACTGAGGTGACGCATAGTGAAGGGTTTTTTGTTATTTTTCTTACCATTTATATTTGCTGTGCAGCTGCAGCCAGTTAACCAAAGTATTCTCAGCTTTCCACCTACACCAGCGAGGGCAGCACAGGCCAATCTGTGGTTAGTTTGCTCAATACATCCAGTGTAATTTAATCCATTGCCAAGAACCTGTGAAGAAGTTTAATGGCGGTATAGAACGAAAAGAATTAGCAATACCAAAGGAGATTAGAAAGGCATTAGGATCTGGGAAGCTTGGCCGCGAAGCTTAACGACTACTCTGTCCTGAACAAATCAGTTTTACTAAGTAAAGCTGCCCTCAGCAGAATTATAGCCTCTGTTAGCCACTCTTATTGCCTACCCCCATTAACTGGGTCCTACCTGAAGAGGGATCGGTGGAATAACACCATCAATTCAGACCCCTGCGTAACAAGTTGGTTCATGGAAAAAAGTTTCACTCCGTTTATAGCTTACAGCTCAACTTACTTCCCTCATATTTTCAGAAGGAATACTTACAGCCTGGTCCTATGGATGATAGTGTCAGTCCACTGCTCCACCAGTTTGGTAATGACTGATATCAGTAGCTTTTTACTGCTGCTCACAAGTTCAGTACAACAAGCCATTGCTCCCTTACACTCTAATCCAGCGGTCCCCAACCCGTGGGCAACGGACTGATACCGGTCCGTGAGTCGTTTGGTACGGAGCCGCGAGAGTTGAGGCTCGTGTGTGAAATTTATGGTTTTCAGGGTTTTTATTGTTGTTTTTTATGGTTGACATAAGCTTTAGATTTCAGTGGAACCTGATTTTGCATGATTTTTTGTCCATCTACGGCAAATTCTCGTAAATATGCAAAAATAATGTTTTACTGCAGTCCGTCTCTGCTCACTTCAGTACTCACAAGATACATAAACCTCTGTAAATATTTTTGATATGGTCTACTAAAACAGTTATACCAATGTCAGACTAATGCCATTCATCAAATTCAAATCAAATCAAATCAAAACACTTTTATTGTCACATCACATGTGCAGGTACACTGGTACAGTACATGCAAGTGAAATTCTTGTGTGCAAGCTTCACAAGCAACAGAGGTGTGTAAAAATACAATAACATAAGAACAAGCAAACTATAAGAATGGCTAAATCTGAGAATTATATTAATAAATATATGTACAATAAAAGAGTGTATGCACATTACTGAATGTGTATACTAAATATGTATATCTACCTGTGTGTGTGTGCGTGTGTGTGTGTGTACATATTTTAAAAATTAAATAGAATAAAGAATAATAGGGCAGCACGGTGGCACGGTGGTTAGCACTGTTGCCTCACAGCAAGAAGGTCCTGAGTTCAATTCCACCATCAGGCCGGGGTCTTTCTGTGTGGAGTTTGCATGCTCCAGCACCCCCCCGCGACCCTGAAAAGGATAAGCGGAAGCGAATGGATGGATGGATGGATGGATGGGAAAGAATAAAATAAAATATACAGAGGTTGGCAGTTGGAAATGTGCAAAACAAATGGCATTTGTTTTGCACATGGTTGCCGGTTCGAGCCCGGCTTCGACAGTCTCGGTCGTTGTGTCCTTGGGCAAGACACTTCACCCGTTGCCTACTGGTGGTGGTCAGAAGACCCGGTGGCGCCAGTGTTCGGCAGCCTCGCCGAACACTGTCTCTCAGTCTGCTGGTTCGGGACCGGATACTGCAGAACCTCCTTCCTGATGGAAGTAGTCTGAACAGTTTATGGCTGGGGTGACTGGAGTCCTTGATGATCCTCCCCGCTTTCCTCAGGCAGCGCTTCCTGTAGATGTCTTGGAGGGACATTATTATTAGTGAATTATAAATTCACTGGGAAAACAAATATTAACTAATAGAAATATAAACTAATATTACAAATATTACTCCTAAACTTTGTCCTGCATAAGAAGTTTAGATTAATTACAATACGTGGTTCACAAAAGTTGTTCGTGTTGTGCATGCAAGCATTTTAAAATAATGTAACCTTAGACCAGTGCTGTTCCACCAAAGGGGCAAGCAGGGCAAACAGTGCTTGTCTGGTAAAATCTAACAATAAGCAACAAAAAACTAAAGCTTCTCTCTCCTTAAACGTCAAATAGTATTCTGTCATAAAGCTTCTCAGTTAGTTGCATTTAAAGGGCTGCCATCTTGTCGCCACAGTTGGCTATTGTCTCTGAAAGCAGGCTTAACTCTGTTTGACTGTTCTACCGAAATATAAAGCTTGTGTCATTTTGATGGGTGTACCCATGACCTGTTGACACATACAGGAACTAGACTGTTTATGCATGCACATTGTGGATAAACTTAGCGTCTTTGATGGGAAATGGATCGGACTAGAATGCTATACAAGTTGCCACTTGCTCTGCTTTCACTGTTCTAAGCAAGTAACTGAGCCCTCTCTGACTTATCCATTTGTCAAATTTAGCATCTTAACAAATAGTTTTTGTTTTACAAACAACCTTGGCCACCATATTGTTAGGTATCGTTAATCTAAGTCGAAGAAAACAGGGACAAAGCTTTCTCGAGCTTTGACATAGGGATTCCAAAGCGAAAGTTTTTCTCAAGCTTTGTACATAAAGATTTGTTCATTTAAAGTTTGTAGTCATTTGGTGGCTTCAGGTGGAGGACAGAACCTGGCACTCGTTCTTATTGTTCACACAATTTAGCAGTGAAGGCTTTGCTTTTCTTTCCTTCCCTTTCCTTGTATTTTCTTCTTAACCCACATCACATAACAGGATATTAAGATGCCAGAGGGAGCAATGCACCACATTTTCTGATCTCATCGCAGAACAGGAGGAGGAGACTGCAGTAAAACAACTGGCTGTAATACCTGTAATTTGTAGTGAGTAAAAAACACCTGCAGAAAGCTGAACGAGTCTCGATATGTTGGGATCTGCAAGTTAGTTATTTTGAATTATTCATCCAGCCTTCCCCAGCATTCCTTGGTGTCAAGTTGCTGTGCCTGTGTTTATATTGAGTTTGTTTTTTATTTGTCACTTCCTGTTTTATTTTGTTATTGCTTGTGTTTTGCATCTTGCCTCAAGTTTGACTTCCTGTTTTGTCATTTTCCCTGATTACTTTCGCACATGGTTCATTTTCTCCAGCTGTGTTCACTTACCTGGTTACCCTGTTTGTGTTTGAATAGTTCTTTCTTTCCTTTGTCCTTTGTCGTGGCATTGTTAAGCTTTGCTTATGTGTTACTGTCTGTTTGCACTGAGGAATTTGCATTTCGGACTGCATCAACAACCTCTATTAAATTGCGATATAAAGCCAGATTATCTTGATACTAACCTTGATAGGATATCTGCTTCAGATGTCTTCTCCAGCAGTCCCAGTTTGGTATAAGATGACTCAAGATTTTTCTATATCCAGAATAATTTACATCCTATAATTATGGAATAGATGAGATTTTCTACCTTTAAACCAAAGGCTGTAATGCTAGGTCTACAAACCAATGTCTTCTGTGATACCGGATTCATTTTATTCTCTGGGTTTTTGAAGCTAGATCAGTTTGCTGTCACATTTCTTTACATCTCTCAGTGGTGGACATAACCAGATGCTCAATTGCATTGCAAAATTTGAGGAAGAATGTTCATGATAATAACTTGTTAGTGAATTCCCACCAAAACAAGCGGTAATTAAATTAAATTTTCACATTAAAGAGAACTTGTCTGTTACTCTGGCCTTGCTCCTTGTTTCAGAAAGGGCTAACAAGTTCAGTTTTCTCGCATAAACCCAGGCTGCAGAGAGCAAGTCGTCAGAGAAATACAGTGTGCAGTAAAGGAGGAGGAGGGAGAGGTGGTGAGGGTGAGAGGAGCGGGAGGGAGAGAGCAGAGGGGAAGGGCTCGTATTGATCATCCGCCAGGTGTGATGGATAGCGCAATAAGTGGCAGCGGCCAGCGGAGGAGAGGAGTGAGTGATTTCTGCTTTTCAAAGTCCTGATGAATGAGGGCGTCAGAGGGAGGCCCGGCGTCCAGAGCCCAGCACATGATGGACTGCTGTGTCAGGCAGAGAGAAATTGAAGGAGAAAAGAGAGGTGAGGGGAATGGAGGGAAGACAAGAGCTTTTTACAGAAGGCAAAAGAAAAGGAAGAGTTGGGGAGAAAAAGGAAAATGTAAGGGGGAAGACACGTGAGATGGGGGGTGAGATTTTAGGACGGGGGGGTCAATAAAGTGCAAAGAGAAAGAGGACGACTGTGAGACAGAGATAGAGATGAGTGCAAGAGGCGACAGCAGAGTGAGTTCATCTTTATTAATGGCCAAAGAGCAGAGAGGGAGTTATTAAAAAGGAAAAAGATGAATGAAAGAATGAGTGTGAACGAGCGGAGGGGTGACGAAGGGAGATGTGATATATGCCCCCTCCCGGGTTTCTGAAATCCAATAATAACACTGAGGAATGGGCCAGCTGGTGGACTGGGAGGGGGGAGGAGGGAGGGAAGGAGCACTTATAGGAAGCAGCGAATGAAGACCAGGCAGGGGCAGCAGAGAGGCTCACAGCTCTGAGAAATACACTTCTGTGGGAATGCACAGTAAGTGTCTTTTCAAAGAATGGGTGTTAAGCTAATCCCACACAAAGTTCAGTAAATGCAAATATTCTTCATTCAAATCAATATTCGGCTTTGCTTTTGCTCCAGTTTGTCTGGATACTGTTTTTCAAAAATACTAAAATTAAATTTACTAAATTTTCATAATAAGCTAGCTAATACAGCAAGAAGCTGAACTGTGAAAGAATCTCTCATTTTTATATCATTTTCTTCTCGTACTCTAGTCTAATAGCATGTCAGCTAACCCTGTAAGGCTGTACTGGGCTAAAAACCAACAATGTGTAGTTGTCATTAAGTATAATGAAAAATTTCTCATTTCAACCACCTTGATTTCTCGTATTAGCATGCTACAGTTTAGCACTTACCATGTAAAACATCTGAGGCCAATGCTAAATGGCCATAAGTCAGTATAGTTGAATTGATATATTGCTGTTACTACCAATCACAGTGTTTGGTGACTTAAAGCTCTAATATTCAAATATATATACATATTTTTTTTATTTTTTTATTTCAGACATGAGGTAACAACGGTGAGATGTTTTTTATCCACTGGAAACAACAACGAGAAGCGGATTAAGAGGTTCTGATTTTTTCTGATTTTGTAAGGGGTTGTAAACACTATATATTTATTGAGCTGTTCTACTTTATGTAATGATTTTGTTAAAGGTTGTGTTTAATGTCTTGCTGTCACACAGTAATTTCCCAACTTATTACAACTGTGGGATGCCCTAAGAGGTAAAAACACACCATACGCTTTATACACCTTGCTTTTTCTAAATACAAGTAGTCTATCTACATTTACACTCCAATGGATGCATTGGAGAGCAACTTAGGGTTAGTTAGTATCTTGCCCATTGATATTTTGTCATGGAGACTGGAGCATTCAGGGATTGAACCACCTAAACAGTACATGCCCTGCTTAGTGTTGCTCTTTTTTTCTTTTTGCTGGTGTTTCTTTAAGTTGCAGTCCGTTTGACCCCTCAGGTCCACCGGTGGGTAAGAAAAATATATCTTCAAATATATTTTATCTTAAGAAACAAAAACTTAGCATTTAGAGCCAGGCTTTAGACCCAAGGGCTGAGTGCCTTTGTCCCTTGGGTCTAAATTATGTCTCAGACTATTTTTACTTCAGGGACCTTCAGGGTGTTTGTAGCAGGTGTCGAGAACAGTTACCAGCTTTTTACGATCCCCATTTCCAAACATCTGCACCTGCATAGAAGTTCTTTTTTTTTCCTGTTTTTGTTTTATTTAGCTAATGGTACTTTGACACAAAGACATGGAAGTACAGAAGGAATCCTGTCCCTGAGACTTATATATGAACTCTAGAGATGTGAACAACAATTCACAATAATAAAATCTGTCTTTAAAACGCGGTACTATTATTGACAGCAGTTGTGGAGCCTATTTATGTTTAAATAGTCTTGACAAAAAGCAGCAATCTGATTGACACTGCCATCCAAAGACATACAATGCTAACAGTTTTTTTGACACTAGCACATTGGCACTGTGGCACAGGAGAGACATAAAAAACTTTATGTTAGCAAACAGATACATGTTTACACAGATATGTAATCACTTTAGCAGTGATTGGTAGGCGTGTGTTTGTCTAACTGAAGAGTTCAGGTCGGTCATATCTTATAGGTTTGTTTAGCTGTGTTCGCTAAGTTTAGCAGCTAAATGCTCCAAGCTAGTTGCTAGCTACGTCTATCTGCTATTTGGTGCTGAGCAGGTACTGCACACAGTACGAGGTTTCTTCTGGTAAATACAGCTGCCTGTTGCATGAATGGGAACAAAATGTGAGTCTCAGCCTGGAAAAGACAAAGCAATGCCAAACACAGAGGAAGCTCATTAAGAGGGAGCTATAACAAAAAATTATGAGTATCAAATGCAACAACACTTTTCCAAGCTTCAGTTTAAAAAAAAGATGACAGCTTGTCCTTAGATAGCCAGCAATGTGATGCGATTCAGGCTGACAAAAAAAGGAGTGCTTAGTTTGGCAAAAGAAAAGTTTGACTGGCTATTTCTTGAAAGAGAGATGGAGGAGCACATTCAGCTAGAGATAACAGCCAGACAGGATTCAGGAAATATTGGGAGAATAACACCCAAATCCTTCTCATCTACTGTTGCCTGGTAATAACTGGTCTTTATGTATCTGTATCCACAGGACATCATACATTATAGCAGTGATTCTCATCCTTTGAGCCCCTCACGTATATCATAAATCACTGGTTGGGACTCGTTCCGAGCCAAAATGACAGTAAACCATAAATACAACAGACTGTGTCTTATCCAGCATAATTTTAAAAGCAGTCTATGGAACAATCCCAGGTTTGAGAATCCTTAGTATGACTAAGCATTAGCTTAAGTTTCCACAAAGAGCAGTAAAGTACTGCACTGCTGAGGAGGTTGAGGACTAATACTATTAAACATCTCTCAACTCCATTCAGCTGCGATGTGTGGTGAGCACATGTGTGCTTGGTTTTTGTTTGTGGTGCCATTGTTCTCAATGTTGGCATCTTTACACAGCTGCAGAGTGCAAACAAAATCGCTCTTCATCAGAACATCGAATACAAGTCGTGCACGACTCACATCAACTGCATGAATGGTTCCTTTTTCAGGGGCTGTTTATTTATTGTCTTCCCTTCCTGACTGTTGGGTGGGAAGACCCTTTTTACACTAGAAATGGATCAAATAACTGGGTAATGGGTGGCTGTGCGTCAGGAGGTACAGTAGAGCAGGTGTATTATACTTGGGCAAAGATACTAAACCCCAAGTTGCTCTCCGATGATTTCACTGAAGTGTGAATGTTAGATAGAGAGCACCTAGGTGTAGAAAAAAAAGTACTTAAATGAATGGGTGTGAATGGCTGAATGAAGCACGTCGTATACAGTGCTTGAGTAGCAAAGCACTATACAAGAACAACTCCTCTTGGGATATATAAGAACCAGTAATTTGAACAGTCCCATTAGCACTGTGGGTGTCTTTCAGATGTTTTGTTTTTTTAGGCAGTAACTTTAGAAGTAAGCAGTTAGACAGAGTTAGCTACCAGATGGTGAACATTTGGACTACAAGCCGGAGCTAAAAAGTTGAAGGAATAGAGATCACTGAATGTATCAGGTCAAATGGCAGCACCTGTCCCAGTATGATGTCCAGTTTTATTCATCTGAAACCTGAGGCTACAGATTAAGACTCTTCTGTATCCTGATGTTACTGGCACCAATGATGATTTATAGGAGTGGACAGATTCCAATATCGATAAGCTGCATCAGTAATGTTGACTGACTAGCGGCTAATGGTGGAGTGTGGTCATTTGCAGGCAGAGGAGGCTACACACAAAATCGTCGACAACTAATTTAATAGTCAACACATCGTTTGAAACTTTGTAAGATCTCAAAACACGCAGGAATAAGTAGTAGGATTTAAGAGTGTAATAACGGACTGAAACAGAAGATGGTAGCACTGCATGTACAAGGATGCCAGCTGCCGTTAAACCCCAAAGAAGAAGCTGTGTCCGGTATCGTACCCGTGTCCAAATTCAGGAACCGCATCCTCCTGTGACCGCATTTGTAGGCCGATTACGTTACAGCAACACGATAAAGACTGTCCATATTTGAAGACAGATATTCGACAAATGCGGCCGACAAATGCGCCCTTCATTTCCCCAGATTTGAAGGATGGGTCGGGTGTATACTTCGTGGCCCGACCTATCCCGGAATTCATAGCCCTGCTCAGTTTCCAACAACGGCAGCAGCTAGTTAGTTTTAATATTAGTCTTATTATTTTTCTGGGTCATAAAATAAACATTTAACATATTTTCAGGCGAGAATGTAGCTGTGTAAACTTCAAATATCTGCTCAGTTTATCAAGACACCACATATTTTCAAAAGCGCTCCGACGTTTTCAGAGACGTCTGTTACCCACCAGCTCGATAGTTAGCCGGGGTTCAAGGCTCACTAGAGCCGGTGAGAACACCGGACACCCGGCAAATCGTCTTTCGCTAATCAGGTTAAACATATAATATAAGTCACTTAGATAACTTAAAAATGTTATTGTTTGGCTTTTTTCAGTATTTTATTCGTTCTTGAGTAAATCCGTTTGGCTGAGATTAAAGTTATAGTTTTTACACAGCTGAATAAATGTCAAGCAGACAGCTGATTATCAGAAGTGTGAGATGCTGGAGAATATACTCCGGTGTCCTGTTATATTTTAGATAGCAAGGAGCAGACGGCTGAGTTTATTAAACTCCACCGAAACAATCTGCAAACTTCATTAAAATTTAATAAACTATCATCTTGTCTTTATTTTTAGTTAGCACATACCTTAAACACTTAAAGCTGTAAGCTAATGATAGTTATATAAGAGCAGATGCATGCTGGTGCAGTAAGCGGTGTGTTTTACATCCAATGGATGCATGATCTGATTAGTCGACTAATCGCAAAAATAATCGGTGACTAGTTGACTATCAAAATAATTGTTTGTGGCAGCCCTACCTGACACCTAGTAGGCATCCCACTTTAACCTGTATGTAATGCTATTTGCCATTTTGGTACCAAAACATTATACTGTTTTTGGAATTCCTGGCAGAGTGGAGCAGCGGTTATTGCTATCGGCTTTGCAAGAAAATTCCAGGTTTGAACCTCCTGCTCAGCATGATTGGAAATTGGCTGTAGGAGTGAGTGTGTGTGGTTGTTCATCTTTCTGTGTTGACCTGATTAGCAATTTGCCCTTAAGTTCAATAAGTGTACGGTGTACAAACAGACAATGTCTGTATATAAACTAGATGAAAAAACAACTATTTCATACATATTATATGTATTTTTATGTAAACTAGTTTAGTTAATAAATTAATAAGATGAATTTTCCCCATGCACTTGTACAGTTATAAATTTAAATTAGCTTGATAAATGTAATTATGCAACTGAAATTCCTTGATTTTATTTCTATGCTTTTTCTTATTTGTGATATTAGCTCTCGCAGCCATGCAGCATCTATTCCCTCCTTTGAATAACTGAAAAAACAATTAAGGCAAACATTAAAGTTTTATTTTTGTATTTGGTGGTTGTTTTGATCTGTTTCACATTAATTAAGTAAGCTTTGTATAATTCAATTCTTTAATTACTCCTGAATTATTATAGATATTAATCTAACATTAAGCTGTGTCGGCTCCTTTTGTCACTACAGAGATAAGAGTGCTCCCGATAACCTTGTCAAATTGAAGAATGTAATACCTTCCTTCATCAAGGTTAGAACTCTTTTCATTAATGTGAAAAAGAACTGCCGGGGCTTGTATTTTAATATGTCTGATTTAGAAATGGCAGCACATTTTCTTCATGTTTTACAAGAAGATAAAACTCTCTTTTCGCCTTCTTGACGCATAAAGTTTATTTTTCATTCACTTGTTTTTTTAGGTTTCTTCAAATCCATCTTGATCCTTTTTTTTTATCCTCTGTCCTCAAACAGACTGTTTCTGAATCTACTGCAGTAAGATTTTCATGATTTACTACCACATTCACTTCCAACACAGACTGTGTAAACACTGTAAAATGTTTCTGGTATTTTTGCAGTGAAGAAATTGTTTCTGCTGCCAAATAATTTTCTGTCCACCGACTAACTGTTACACCTCTATTTGTGTAACTGGTTATGTAGTTTTATGTATAATAAAGCGTCAAAAAAATCACATATTTCAGGGAATCATTGTACTTTCAACTACCGCTTCATTTTACAGATAGCTATTTATTTCACCTTGACCGGCTCATGCTAAAGGTGACTTTCTGGAGTGTGCATGTGTTGACTGAATTTGGGGTATGGATTTCATAATACCAGAAATTTGTGTGATTCTATGAGATAAACTTTACAATTTCCCTTATCAGTTTTGATCCCTGCAGCATATCACATCATGAGCTGTTGCTATATTGACCTAAACAGGCGTACATGAACCTTTGTGGCCCCTGTGTGTGGAGCACTGCTGCTACAGGTGACAAACAACAACAGCAACATTTCAGGATGTGAAAAATGTGACAACACAAAGTAGAATTCAGCGTACAGATCCAGATGACGCTCTGCTGCACCTGCTGTTGTTGTCGGTTATTGTTATTTTCGAAAAATGATCCAGTACTAACGGCAGCTACTTTCAGACAAACAGGTTGTGCCACCCAACAGATGTCAAAGAGAGCAAAGAAGCTGCTGTTGTGGAGAAATGAGAATTCGTCTTTATTCAAGCAAACGTGGGAAGACCGATGATGATCAAGAGAAAAATGGCAGTTTACACAAAAAATACGCTTTTTTTTAGTGTCAGTCTTGTTTATGACAGCCCATTTCTATCTTTGAATACTGGACGATCATAATATAACAACAAGTCTTTAGACAATCATCACCCTGCACTAACAGCACAAAGATCATACATGGAAGTAAGGCATGAAACATGTTAACGCATGTGTATAAATGTCATTTATTTAAGGTTACTTGTTTATTACGACATAATGACTACACTTTTCCAGGTTCACAAAATCACTTCAGCTAGTTTTCTTACCTAAATTTTAGTTAACTATAATAACTATAATAACTTGTGTTTGCATGCTATAAAAAAATCACAGTTTGTTCAGTTAACTCAAAATTATAAAGGTTTTAAAGTGCAGTCCCACACAGTCCAGTAAGTATGTGCGTATTTTTGCTTCTTCTTCTTTGGCTGCTCTCTTCAGGGGTTTCTACAATGGATCATCTGCCTCCATCTCACCATATTCCGAGCATCCAACCCTCTGCTTGTCCTCCTTCACTATATCCATCAATTTCTTTTCTGTCCTCTTCCTCTTTTATTCCTGCCTGTCAGCTTCATATTCATCATCCTTTCCCCATTATCCCTCTTCTGCTAATGTCAAAACCATCTCAGCCTTGCTTCTCTCTGAAACACTCAACCTGAGCTGTCCCTCTGAGGTACTCATTTCTAATGCTATCCATTCTAGTCGCTCTCAACACAAATATGAGCATCTTCAGCTCTGCCATTTCTAGTTCGGCCTCCTGTCTTTTAGTCAGTGCCACCGTCTCCAAACCGTACATCATAGCAGGTCTCGCTCTTGTCTAAATTTTTTCTTGCTGCTGTCTTTCTGCTGACACTTGTCTCTGCACTGTCTGTTATTTGGGACGGTTGACCCCACATATTTAAACTCCTCCACCTTCACTATCTCTGCTCCTTGCATCTTCACCATTGCACCTGTGTCTCTATCATTCACACACGTGTTCTGCCTTGCTTCTACTACTACTGCATTTTATTTCTCTTTCCTCTTGTACATGCCTCGGCCTCTCCAGGCCTTCTCCTGCTGGCTCCCTGCTCTCACTACAGATAATAATGCTGTCTGTGAACATCACAGACCATGGAGAAATCTTACTTATGATCTGCATCTTTGATTTGACATTCATAATGCAACACAGCCTTGGGACTGGCACCAGGGTTGTAGCCGCCTGTGTAATTTGTTTTTTACCAAAATGATTTTAGCAAATAAATAATGTGAAATAAAAGCTAAAGCCATTGAGAAACATGAATTAACCCATCAAGCAGGTCTTTGAACTGTGGAAAGAAGCTGGAGTACCCAGCGAGAACCCACATAGGCCAAAGCTAGCCAGCAGTTTCAAACCAGTAACCCTCTTGCTGTGAGGCAACATTGCTAACCACTCCACCGCTGTACCACCCTAAATTATCCGCAATTCAAATTATCAGTGTTTCATGGATAATTTCAAAAGTCCAAAATAAATTTCAGAAGTTTATAGACAACTTTATTTTTTCACTAATCATTTCATCAGATTTAATCTTTACAGGCTCTAAGACACTAAACTGCTTACACTGCTGCAGCTGCATGTTTTTGTAGGATCTTAATCATCAAAATCATTGAAACTTTGGTGCTTTTTTTCAAGGACTTCCTTCACCACTGCCCACGGACTGGCTGCTGTAATCTCCACCCACTATAAAGCATGCTGCTTGTATCATTACCTAAATAGAGAGTAAGTCAGGGGGGACTGACAGTAGGACAAGTAAGAAGAGAAGTTGTTCTACATGCAGGCGAGCCGAGTTAAAAGATTGAAACAGTCAGCTGAACAGGGGATGAAAGGTGAAGAAGAAGAAGGGAGAATGAAAAAGGAGGAGCTGAAGCCAGACAAGCTCATTAAAGGGAGGGCAGCGGTGTGACAGATGATGCATGGAGCTGGCTGCATTGATCTCACCGCTCACAAGGAGGGTGTCTGGGCTGGGAGATGCATGGAAAAGTGTGTGTGCGTGAGTTTTTGTGTGTGTGCGGGCGCAGGACTGAGAAATACTCAGGTGCCACAGCTCTAATGGAGAGGCCAGAGCCGCCAACCCGTTTGACAGATGACTTGTCAGTGAAGAGGAGGAGAAAGGGGGGAGAGGAGGAAGAGAAAGAGTAGAGCTAGTGATTAGATAGTTTCGCTAATGCTTGACCTCCTCTAACCCGGCGCCTGTCCTTCACTGGCACTGAAGATGGGGTGGACAAGAGGGGAAAAGGGAAGGAAATAAAGAACAAGGGAGAGAATGAAGGGATGAGAATTGATTTTTTTGGTGGGAGGATAACCAACTGTGAGCACACTCAATTAGCACTTTGTTTGGGCTGAAACAAATATAGCATTTTTACAAATGAAATGATATACAATGAAGCAAATAAGCAGTCAGATTTTACTATATAACTTTGCTTCAGTATTATAGTACCATGTTAAAAATACCTCTTGAAAAGTAAAAGTATTCTATGCCAATATTTTACGCAAAACTAAAAAAGTAGTATCATCAAATTACTTGGACTTAGCTTAGCTTGCTGGTCATCACCCATGGGTTAGCATTGTTTCGCCCACATTTAGATGAAAAAGTGGGGTCATCGGCTAAAGCTAAAAAGCTTGATTAATGAATGGCATCTATAAACTGTACAGGCACTATGCACACATATAGATACCTGCTAATTAGCGCTACGTGACAGACTAATACAACACTAGAATTTCAGCCACCAGAACACAAGAACAAACTACTTGGAAGCCATGATGTCGGATAATTCCATTAAATTGCCCTAAAACATGACACAGTGCCCAGCTCAGTTCAGTGACTGTAAATAATCAAGTTGACGCTGAATAAACACCAGTCGGTTTGAACTGCCTTTTCCAGACACCTTTCAGTCAAAGTAGTCAAACCTCTAACTGTCAGATTAGTCGTTAAAAAAATCCTATCCACTCAGGACAGCCTGGTAACTCTTTCTAATACAGCACTAAGGGCGTAAGTCCCTGTAATTAAATGTCATTTCAGAGTATTTTGTTTGAAAATGGAATCTAAATTAAAATGAAAGGTAAAGTTGAAGTGAGACACACTAGAATAAGGGGGTAAAGTTTACAGTAAACAAAGAAATGATTATACTGTAAGTAAATTAAGTAAGTAAAGCTGCCCCCAACAAACATAGATGTTTACATCAGCACTGTAATTTGCACTAATCAACTGAACAACTACTACTGTTATAACTCGCACATTATTTTTCTCAGTTTATATAAAACAAACAACAACCTGTCCTTTAATCTTAATAACTGTACAGTACTCTGTTGCCAGGGCCCTAACAAGTACAGCTTACTTTGATGTGTAAATATTTTTGTTTTTCCACAAAATGACTGAGATATTCCAGAGTACTTAAAATTACTTAGAGCATCATTTGTCTCCCTTCCTGTAAAATACACAGAATTACTTATAATGTAAACTTAGCTAAAATGTAATTATTGCTCATTTTCTCTAAAATACATGAAGTTATACAGTACCTAAAATTATATTATTATTATCATTATTATTATTAATAATATTATATCGTTACCCCTTTATCACGATCCGAGTGAGTGTCTGGTGTTTTTCCATTTGAGTCCTGTGATTTTCCTGTGTCCGCCCATGTGGTTCCTCACCTGTTTCTCTCACCTGTAATCCATCGACAGCAATCAGCAGAGCGACTTTAGAGGCCAGCTCAGTCCTCCACTCTTTGCCAGTTCATCAGCAACCTCATGATGGTAACTAGGCCTCCTCTTCTTTCGTGGGCCATGTTCTTGCCTCGTATTTACCCTCGCCTCTTTGTGTCCCTAGTTCTCTTACCCACAATCTGCCTGCCCTCCTGTCTGCCCTCACTCCTGGGTTCCTGGAAACACAAGGTTGGAACCTCACTATCACACACACCACCATTCAGGCACTTACTCAACCATTTATTCTAGTGTCAGAATCCAGGTGATGGCAACTTCTGGCCCTTATTAGCCACATTAAACAGAATTATACAGCTGGTGCTTGGATGCTTATGGACAAATGAAAGGCAACATTTTTCCAGAAGGAGCTAACATCTACATAAAGTTTTTATGAATAGAAAACTTTTACTTTTTTTAGTAAATGCAGTCTTTAATCTTCAAGTGGAGTTTGTACTGATCCAAACTATAGAGGTGCTTTAGCTGTGAGTCAAATTAACAATAACCTTGGGAATTTTCCATCTAGAAGTAGCATACTCCCAATTCTTTCCCACTGAGGGCATGTATTTTATAGTCTATTTGTATTCTTCTGGATAGTAATTACTTTTATAGAACACAAAAGTTTATGTTCACTCATTTTGACCAACAGTAAACCATTTCCTAACAAATACATTGTTGGGGCACTCTGTTTGATGTCTTGGCGTCAAGACTAGCAACTACGAACACCAGAAACACTCTAGTTTACCTAACCTTACTGACAACCTATAGCAAACAAAACTGTTTGGAAAGCTTTGACATTTTCATAAAAGGTTACGGTGGAGTCAGCTTTGCCAGAAGCCAGTTTTACTGGTCAACAGGGAGCTGTAGTGGTCAACACTGCAGGTCCTGGATTTGATTCCACCATCTGGCCGGGGCCTTTCTGTGTGAAGTTTTCACTTTCTCCCCATACTGCCACAGGTTCACTCCAGACACTCTGTGTGTCCTTCCACAGTCCAAAGAAATGTATGGCAATTAGGTTAATTTGCAATTCTAAATTGGCCATAGGTGTGTTTGATTGTCTTTCTCTGTATATTACACCCAGAAGAAAATGAATGGACGGACAGCTTTAGATTCATGTACATAATTGAGAGATGAGCACATAAAAAGTAAAACGAAAACAGTTTACAAAGGAAAGGCAATCATAAAGGAAACAGGGGAAGAAGAAGAAGAAAAAATGAGCTGGTTTGTTGCGATTCAGGCAGCTACACCAGGACTATCATTACCATACATCAGGACAATGAATGAGGCTTTCACCAAGCGGTAATAAGAATTTGATAAATCATGAGCCGAGAATTAACTAGACGTCAAAACAATGAGAGCACCCTGATAGATGAAGAGAGGATGATGGCATAGATTCATCTGGGCAAAAAGAGCAAGGGGTGGGAGGGACATGAGTCCACACAGGGTCAGAGGAGGTGTAAGGGGGGTAATGAAAGGGTCGCTAGCAAAGGAAACTGCAGCAAAAACCAATGGAAGAAGACAAAAGAGACGGAATCAGCGAAGAGGCTGATTGAAGAGATTACGGAGAGGAAAAGGGTAACTGTAAAAGGGGTCGAGGACATGTCTGGATAACTGTAATTATATCAAAAGCCTAGATGTTTCAGCTCACCATGTGATTGGTGGGTATCTTAAAACAAGAACAGTGTCCAGTAAATCTGTGCTAAAATCCCTGCAAGTCTGTAGCTAAATGCTAGAATGAGCATGCTCACAAGTTAGTTTCCATCCACCGGTTGATGGACTCAAAACTTGAGAAAATGTTTTCAGAAATTAAAAGAAAAAATTAAAATGTGAAGTTCCTCAAAGATTCTTTCAGTTTTCTACATCATAGAAACAAGCACTCTTTGATTATATCGTTTTTAGTATTGGGGTTGTTACAAAAAAGTCATGTATTACTTATTACTTTTCTTAAAGTAATCCAGTATGTTCCCAAAAGTTGATTCTGTTCATCTGGACGTAGCGTTTTCAGTGGGAGAATCGGGAAAATAATCCAGTATGTTACTTAATTATGCGCTGGAGTAATTTCTATGTCGGCATGTACTCAGCTTTGACATTACTCTAGGTTTATCTCTAGCTTATTGTCAACATGTTGTTTGTGAAGATTCCTGCAAAGAGCCAAACTTTTGTTGGGAGTGTAATGCAGCGGTTTCTAGCCTGTACACACTTTACATTTTACCATTATGCTCTTGTTCTTTAATGCGATAAAAAATAAAAGCAATGTCTCAAAAGTTGTTGAGTGCTCCAATATTTTTCTCCTTCCTGCACAAGAATTGAAATCAGCTGATTGTAGCACAAGTGCACGGTAAGAAAAAAACATATTTGATGTTTTGTTTTGCTTTTTTTTGGTTTGTTTTTCTTTATCCACTTATCATGCAGATAACTGATTATTCTTTGGCGCTCAAGAAACAGCAAAACTGTAATACAATTACTGAGTCTGGTTCTGCAGGAGGTTTCTTGCTGTCGCCAAGCACTTGCTCATAAGAGGCTGTCTGATTGTTGGGGCTTTCTTTGTATTATTGCATTACAATATAAATTGAGGCATTGAGATGACTGTTGTTGTCATTTGGAACTATATAAATAAAAGTGAATTTAATCGAATTTAGTACTAAAACACATTACATTACTGCATCAAGGAAAACTTGTAATTACAGTAATGCGTTACTTTGAAATGCATTACACAAAACACTGTTCATCTTACTGTGCCATCTGCAATGATTTGACCCAATAGCTGATTGGATGCTGACTCCAAGATAGTGGTTTGATTTAAAAATCCTCACCTTGTGCATAAGCTAATAAAGAAAAAAAACTTGCTTTTGGGTTTCCATCTGTGATGTGTATAACAACCTCCAATTCAGAACTAAACTACCTTCCACTGGAGCCTGGTTCTGAATTCTGAGCTGTGATGCTTTTCATGTCATACATGTCCGCCTTAGACAACATTAGAAAACACTACATGCATTTGACCCTTCCCTTAGTTATGCTGTTATGCTGCTATAGGCTTGCCTTGTGTTCTCTTATGTTTGTCTTTTGTTGTCTTGATTGAAAAAAATTACTTTGATTCCATCACATCTTAAATGAATAGTGTCTAATGTCATGCCTACCTCTACTGCAGGCTGAATGAGGTGATGTTTATTCAAGATGGCGCCGGTGTGTATGGCAGGCCGTCCTTGTCTGCGCCTTGGCATAGTACTCCTTATTGTTTTGGTTTTATGCTCATCAGGTGGCTATGCACTAATAACTTACGACAGACAAATGCTTTTAAATCTCCGATTCTCTTACTCTATCGCCCGGATCCATGTTGGACCCTGGGTGACGCCACCCCTCTATAGCGGAACTCCCCCACCAGTATGTCCTGCCTACCCCTCTCCAATCTGCACAGGAAACGTTACAGGAAACAGGGTAAAAGGAGTGGCCTTCGCGTCGTCTCAAGGCTTACCTTAAAGCCAAGGCTGCGGATTATCCATATGCTAGCCGGGATATTCTACACTTTCTCCCCTCCTTCAGAGGCCGCCCTGATGCTAAACTGCTGAGCCATCGGTGGATCTGCCCCGCTGGATTTCAAGCCTACCCAGCCCTTCCAGTGGCTTGCCTCCCTGTTCGGTTCTGGATAACGTCCTCTAGACACGGCGTCCATCACAACAACCTCAGCGTCCTGCGACATGCCACCGGTGGTGACCTAGCTCCCTGGACACGGATGGCTTTATTTAATGTTAGGTCGCTGGCGAATAAGGCTTTTCTTTTAAATGACTTTTTCCTCGCCACAGGCCTGGACGTTTTACTCCTGACGGAGACCTGGATTTCTCCCGGTGAGTCCATCCCCTTCTCAGAGCTTCTCCCCCCTGAATTCGCTGACTTTTTAGGATCTGTTCTTTTTAAATATGGCTGTGTTCTTATTACTGGTGATTTTAATACACATGTCTGCTGTAAGGACGACCCGTTAGCTAAAGACTTTCTTGTATTTACTGGCTCTTTTAAACTCATTCAGCGGGTTAATGAACCAACCCATGCTAAAGGCCATACCCTTGACCTGGTCTTTTCATATGGCTTGGACATTTGCATCAAGGATATGAACAATGCTGGGACTTAGGTAATACTGAACTGCACCTTGAGGCCCTCCTTCGCCCTTGGGCGATCGTGGCTCAAGAGTTGGGAGTTCGCCTCGTAATCGGAAGGTTGCCGGTTCGCCAGTGTCCGGCAGCCTCGCCTCTGTCAGTGCGCCCCAGGGTGGCTGTGGCTACAATGTAGCTTGCCATCACCAGTGTGTGAATGTGTGTGTGAATGGGTGGATGACTGGATATGTAAAGCGCTTTGGGGTCCTTAGGGACTAGTAAAGCGCTATATAAATACAGGCCATTTACCATCTATGCGTATAGTTAATGCTGAAACTGTGGCAAATTTTTCTCTCTTTTTTGAATTCTGCATCCACTACTTTTGATTGTTTTACCTCTCATATGGTTGAAGACTTTGCTAACACCTTGTTAACCATATGGTCCTCTATCCTTGAGACTGTTGCACCTATTAAAATGAAGCGCCCTTGAACTTATTCCCAATGTTGGTTAAACGACTCTATACGCGCCTTACGACCTGTGTGCCGCCGCGATGAGAGGAGGTGGAGTAAAGATAAACTCCAGGTATCTTATGAAATCCTACGTGCCAGCCGCTCGAAATTTCGATGTAATTGGACCCAGTATTTTATCGTTATTGAATTCTTCTTTACTCTCTGGCTGCGTCCCGTCAGCTTTTAAACATGCTGTATTTCAGCCTGTTCTTAAAAAAGGAACCTTGATTATAATGATTATGTGAATTACAGGCCGATCTCTAAGCTCCTGTTCCTGTCTAAAATCCTTGAGAAGATAGTTCTTTCACAACTCCAGGCGTAGCTGGATGAGAATGACATTAATGATAAATTCCAGTCTGCCTTCAAACCACATCATAGCACCGAAACAGCGTTGCTTAGAGTCCTTAACGATCTTCTTCTAATTGCTGATACTGGACACTCTGCAGTCCTAGTTTTATTGGATTTATCCTCGGCCTTCAATACGGTAGATCACAACATCTTATTAGCGTGGCTTGAGCATACTGTAGGCATTAAAAGTGTTGCCCTTGAATGGTTTAAATCATACCTCTCCAATAGGTCTTTCTCGGTTAACCTGGGCACCTGCTCTTCCTCCGCTGCACCTGTCTGCTGTGGCGTGCCTCAAGGATCTGCGCTGGGCCCTATTCTTTTCTCACTGTATATGCTCCCTCTAAGCGCAATCTTTGAGAAATACCACACCGCTTTTCACTGCTATGCTGATGATATACAGATCTACTTTGAACTAAATGATGATCTTGCTTTGTCCTTGCACTGCTTTCAAGAGTGCATGTGTGAGGTCAAAGAATAGCTCTTAGGAAACTCTCTTATCCTAAATGATAACAAAACTGAAATCGTGGTATTTGACAGTAACATTCCTCGTGGCCAACTTCGTGATGCCTTTGGTTCCCTTACCAGTTCCCTCTCTGACACTGTTAGCAATTTGGGCGTGTTGCTGGACAGCTCTTTCAAATTCGATAAACAAGTGTCAGCTGTAGTCAGATCTAGTTTCTACCAACTGTGTCTCATTTCCAAGGCTAGGCAGTTGGTTCCGCATAAGGACCTGGAAAAGCTCATCCACGCCTTTGTGACCTCTAGGCTGGATTACTACAATTCACTTTTTTTCGGTCTTCATTCTGCCCTTCTTCATAGACTGCAAACAGTTCAAAATGCTGCGGCACGCATTCTGACCGGAACTGGGAGGTTTGCCTCTATTACCCCTGTTCTAGCTGACCTGCATTGGCTAACCATTAAATACCACATCCAACTTAAAATACTGCTGCTTACGTTTAAAATCACCAACAACACAGCACCGAGCTACCTTATCGAACTCCTTAGATTGTATGTTCCCGCCAGAGCACTAAGATCATCTACTCAGTTACTCCTGGTGCAGCCAAGATCTCGGCTGAAGTGTAGAGGTGACCGTGTGTTTGCCTTGGCTGCACCAGAGTTGTGGAATAACCTTCCTATTGCTATCCGGGCGTCCGATTCTATCCAATCATTTAAATCACGGTTAAAAATCTATTTGTTTAATCTCGCTTTTCCTGCTTGTTAATGCCCGTACCTGATTCTTAGACTTACTCTTTTTTCCTTTATACATATCTTTTATAGCTTGTGGTTTTACAATGTTTTTACTTGATATGTATTTTATGCTACCCCTGTGTATTAGTGACAATGACCTGTTAGTATATTTCTGCCCACACCCCCAACAAATGGCTGCTCCTCCCTGAGCCTGACTCTGCTGAAAGTCTGTTAAAAGGGAGTTTTTCCTCCCCACTGTTGCCAAATTCTCACTGATCATTTTTTAATACTGCAGGAGGTTATCCTTACAATTTAAAGCACCTTGAGTAGATTGCTATAACTTGGCCCTGTATAAATAGAATTGTACCATACCAAAGGACCATGTACTTTTCCGATAAATATTATGCAAATCTATGCGAGTGCTGTTGATACATTTCTCTCAAACCACAAATGTAAATCCAAAATCCAGAGTCCATCATAAAAATATCTGCTCTAAACAGTTGGTGATATTTCAGCCTGAATCATGAAGTCGAAGGAGCCAACACTGTCAGAGTCATAGTGCTAGCTTGGATAACAAGCAGAAGAAGAAAAAAACAGCGCTACAAGTACTTTTACAAGAACACCAACATACATTTTGCAGCCGACTTGACTTTGGTTGACAAGTTTTTCATTAACATTCCGCTTTATTGTCTGTCTCACTCATCCCTCTCCTCCCTTCGCCCTGTCCTGCCTCGGTTACTCCTCTGCTCGCAGGGTGAAGGATGTGACAGGAGGATGTTTATTTAATGAGAGCAGTCTGGAGGGGGTAATGAAATCTACCCTAACACCATTAACAACCAGGCTTATCAGCTCCTGGGACACACGTCAGCATGCTGCAGCCTTTTGTTCTGTGGCTCTAGGCAGCCACCGACCCAAAGGACAGATTAAGGATTCTCCGAACACCGTTGACACCTATGCTGAGAAATTAAAAACTGTCCACCAATCTGTGCTTTGAAGTAACGCTATCGTTTTTCACTTTGCGCATTAGGAATTGACATGAAAAGCATTAAGGAGGCAGGATAAGTGGGCAGGTGTCTGACAGGCACATGTAAAGTATCTGTAGTGTGTGTGTGTGTTCGAGCGTGGGAGGTGGTTAGTTTGTTACCTGACCGCACAGGCACAATCAGTCCCCCTTCATGTTGATATTGATGGATGGACTTCTTTGTGTAACACACAAGCAGAGACAAGCCACAAGCTCGCACTGTATGTATGGCAGCATATAATGGGACAATTAAGACCTCTTTATGCTCGCTCCTTCCCTGTTTCCAGTCCACAGCATGCACCGCCCTTGTGCCGTTTTTCCACCCTTGAATCATACAATATTCTATGAAAGGCTCATTTTCTGAGCATTACATTAGAGTGAAGCTGCTGATGGCCACACAAAAGCCATGTAAATGAGCTGTGAGAGAGGCCCATCAGTCATCATGCCAGATGCGCTCTCCCATTATTATTTATGGCCATAATTGGCCCGTGTTTCCTCAGGCAATGACTGTGCACTGATGGATCTGATGATGACTCTGCTCAACGATCAGGAAGCAGTCTGAAGGAAGGAGGAGGAGAAGGAGGGGAGAGAAAGTTTGCATGTGAAGGGGAGGATGCGTGAATCATAAGAGAAGAAAGGCTGTGTTAAATGATGCAGTGTAGCAGCTGAGTTGCACAAAATGAGATCCATCCAAACACTGATGGCAATCACAAACAAATTGCTTCTGCACATTCAAACTGTTTTTCAGTTCCCCTCAGAGATTCGTCGCCACGTGACCAGTTTCCATTCAAATGCAGTCCAAACTTTTAGCAGTTCTCCAAAGAATGTAAAATTACTACTGCATAATTTACAGGACACAGATTAATGGTGATGAGATTAACGGTTGGTGGTTCTATAGTGGAGGGTCATTGAACTTTATTATTTGAGTTTCACATTTGTATTACATAGATCTCACACACATCTCATTGGCTCTTTGTAGTATTAAAAAATAAGAACATTTGCTTCATTTTGTTTTTAGATTTATTGCTTTCTTCTATTACTGCAGCAGGTAATGAAAAAAAGTTTAGTTTTTTATTTAGAATTTCATTTGTTCTTGGCATGGACGGGGTATGACACGATGGACCCTCAACCTCTAGAGGTATAAACAGTAACTATAACTACGCCTCTTTATATAATGCACTATCAGTACTTATTATTTTGCAAAATGATTTAGATTTGTTTCGTGGCATCGTTAGCTACCTGGTCACTGAATATTATTCAAACTGCAGAGCGTGTGAATCACCTGTTGCGATGAACCTTTAATTTAAGTAGGATTCTTGATCATTTCTTTTAAATACAGCTTCTTCTTTTGTTCTTGGCACTCTGAGACCCCTCTGGTGTCTCATTTTACCTTTTCAAAGAAGCTCTCCAGTGATATTTGTTTTTGTCATTTTTTTCAAGGGTTAGCTTGCAGACTTACTGATGCATGAAAGAAAAAACACGACTGAGGGAGTGAGGTGTAGGTAGTAGTAGCATTTTTAGAAAAATAACAAATCAAAATAAAATAAATTTTTAAACTAAGTATTTTTTCTTTGCACACGGTATGAAATAATCCAAAGCCAGTAACCGTTGGTACCGACTCTACGGTTTAGACTCCTCAATTTGAAGCCTCAAAACTAGCATTTAATTTTTAGCCATATGGTACAGAGTTACCATATTTGAATGAAGAAGTGAAGTGATAAGTTATCAACTAATGCTATCAAGCTTAGTTAGCTACATCCGTTACATTGTAAGAGTGATGAAACACAGAAATGACTGATAATTAGCCTTAAATAACAGACTAATGAAATGCTAGTTCTTCTAAAACCATTTTCCTTGCTAGGCTATTAGCATGATTTTTTTAAATCTGTAAAGTTGAACATTTTAACATGGGAGTCATGCTCAGTGGACACTAGAGAAATCACAAATCCAGAAGTACTGAAAATGGATAATTCTGTACTTTTCATTGGTCATGTTGACTTTAAAACAAGAAATGTTAGCTAAAGCTTCAAATATAATCTGGATTTTGTCCCAATTTGAGGAACTGACATAAACAATAATGTCACAATTACTAATCTGTGCCCAAACAAATTTGCTTTTTATGCAGTTAAATAAGTACAGTGTTCTGAAATGAATAGTTTAGGTTTAAAAAAGCTACTTCTAAGATTTGGTGGTGTTAAATCCAATTGGCAAACGTCCACATTTTTACATGTTTATGAATCAAATTTCAAACACGCATTTTTGTTATGAGATTTTCCACATACAGATTTTTAGTTTTAGTTTTTTAACATGTATGAAAATATGTCCTCAAGTCCTAAAGCAATTAATATACCTTGAAAGAATTTTTTTCTTCAATGTATATTAAGTAAGCAAACATATAAATGCAGTGGAGTATGAATAAGCATAGAAAAAAAAATTAAATGCAAGACGCAAAAATGTACTTGAGCTTCATTAGATTTCACCACTTTTGGACAGGTTTTTAAAGGTTCCTTCACACATCTAATGAACATGTGATCGACTCACTCCACATATTCATCCATCATTCAGGGCTGATTTACCCCTCCTAATACAAGTCAATACATGCCGCTGTGGAGTCAGGAGGACTTGTGGAGGTATTGAGATGTGGATCGTCAGGACATCGACTTTGGATTCGGTCGGTTCACCCGAGGACTGACAGACAGGGTAAGTGGTCTTCTCGCTCTTTACCTTGCATGCGACATTGACTTCTCTGTCTGGTTAATGGTTTTCTGTAGAGGCAGGTCGAGTGCAGTTTGTTTCCAGGCCGTGGAAATGTTGCATGTCACGGTTTGTCATCAGTCATCACGGACGTGTTGATAAGTCCCGTCAGTTTGCCTGCATCTCTTCCAGTTGGCAGGTAGGCTACTTGTTGGCAGATCGTTTTCCCCGCCCTTGTCTTACACTGAGTTACACCTCATATATCCACGTGGCAGGCTTAGATAATGTGTTTTGCCTTGTAAAAATGCTGACCTTTGTAACTGATGATTGGTGCATCCTCACGGTTTTTCCCTTTTTCATATTGTTTTTCTGTGCTTGGACACAAAGACCTGCTGTTTGCACTAATCGCGTGCAAATGGAAGCAACTTTTCTGACCTCATTACGGAGATAAGTCAAGTGATGAGGGCCGTGGGGATGCTTCAACAAGTGATAATGGATTTGTGAGTCTGAGGTCTGGAAAGTTCTGTATTAATAGTACAAGTGCTGCATCTCGTTAAAACCAATTAAAATGATATTAAGGTGAGTATGTGATCTTTCATCAACATGCAGCTACGCTTGCTAACCAAAATTTGCTCATATAGCATGTTTTTATATCAGAGAGAGGCAACTGGAAAAGGCATGTATATGCTTTTTTTAGTTAACCGGCCATTCAAAGCACATTAGGGCTTTAATGTACACACTTTAACCTATTTATCCACATCACACCCAAGCCCATTTGAAATCACCACTTAACCAAGCATGAATAGCTTTGGACTGAGGGAGGAAGCCAGGAACCCATACGAGCACAACAGCCACTAGAGGGCAACCCCTGTGGTTGAGTAAAGACTCCCAGTCCTATGGAAAACACCTGCATCATGTTATTCTGTTACTGGACACTAATTAGCAAATGTGTGTGTCTGTTAATTGTTTATGAATACAGCCAGCATTAGCTAACGACTTTGCCCTCTCCTTTTCAAATGTTAATATCTGCCTTTAAAAAAAAACTAGTACTGAAACTCTAACATTGAAACCTCAGAATGCAGAGTATATAGAGGCCTTGACTCATTTAGCAATAAGAGACCATAGAAAGTCTGATTTGTTCTGTGGCTTGACGTGACAATGGGCGAAATAAGGCACTAAGTGATACAAAGTGGCCAGGTCCTGAGTTAAGTTTTCCTCAGCTGTAAAGCGAGGGACTGTAGTGACTACCAATGACATTGAAGAATATGGTTGATTGAGTCATGACCAGTGTTGGGACTAACGCGTTATTAAGTAACGCGTTACAGTAACTACGTTATTATTGTGGTAACGAGCACGGTAACTAGTTATTATGCCAAAAGCAGGAACGCGTTAGTCGTTACTGGGATTTAGATAGGGTCGTTACTCGTTACTTCGTGTGGTGGCTATCGCGGAGCTTCCACAGATTCAGTAACATTAGCAAGTGGTGGAGGCCAGCAGGTGGATGAAGGAAAGGGGACGCAGAAGGAAAAGAGACCCGAGGCGGCCGCCGGTCCAAGTGTGAACTGAACTTCAGGTAAGAAGTTATGACCTGCAGTCTCTCTGGGTCAGATATGAACCAAGTTTAGGTGGAGTTTATTTTCGTTATTCTGACTTTTTCCGTACTGCGTGCTAGCTAGCATGACGGAGTTTCTATACAGCTGGGTGGGTGCTATGATGTTAATGATGTTAAACTTTATTTTGTTCATAAGTTATTAGAGTTGCCAACCGTCCCGTCTGGTATTCAGAGAAAATATTACGCGTTTCTTATTGAGGTGAAAAGGAACAGTTTGTCCCGTAATTCAGCTACAATGAAAAAGGCACAAAGCTGGAGTTATTCTGTGTCTTTGCTGCACAGCTGCCTCTTCTCCTTTCATCCTCTCCCCTCCCTCTCCTGTTTCTACTTCAATCATGAAACTGATCAATGATCAGCTGATCGGCTCTCTTGTTTGTTTATCGCTCACTTTGCGCCGAAAGAGGAAACCAGCGGATGTCGCGCTAAACAACAGCAGCACATTTAAGCTTGATCAGCTATTGTTAGAGTTTATTTAATATTAATTTCTAGTATCAGCTGATGTTTGCTGGAGCCACAGCTGCAAAAAAGCTGCAGGTCATGATATCGTTTGGTTATCTGGTGAGAGGGAAACATGAAGATGAAACCAGGAGATGTCCTTACTGGATCATCAGAGTTGAACAGGTGATGGAGAAACAGGTTTACCTTTTAGGTGACATGAATGAGTTGAAGGGAAGTTATGAACTGTTTCTGAGAGACAAATAACCCCAGGATCCTTTTCTAAGCAGCTGACAGCTGGTAACTGTGCAGGGGCAGATCTAGCAAAGTGTTGCCAGGGGTCCAGGTAGGGCATTAACAGGGAAAGGGGGGCACAAAGAAATACTTTTCTTTCTTATTCTCATTTAAAATGTCTCGCTTTTAAAAAATAATTATCTGAATCTTACAACAAACGATTGATAGATTGATGCATATATACCATCAAAACAGTGTACATCACTGTCACAACAGTGTTTGTTTTCATTCAAAGGCTTTATGATTTTTCCTATAATGGTGGGCCAGTCTCTAGTCAAAATGCCCGGGCCAATTTTCCCAGTCCCAGTCCAGCCCTGTATGCAGCTCATCTGCAGTCTGGTGTTGCCTACATCTTCCTATTCAGAAGGCAGAATTTCTGAGTTCTGAGTACAATCGAAAGCACCACGACTGCAGTTTTTGTGTTGGATGTAAAAGGCGCACATGACTCTGTGACGTAGGCTAGAATCATGGCAGCAGTCAATGACGGTCCAGGCGTGGGATTTCTCTCGTGGAAATATGCATTATACATTATACATTATATTTTCCCTTCTATTGGTAGGTGGCACAGTGCACTTGTGGCAAGTAAGCAAGCTAGAAGACTGGCAAAGTTATGGAAGAAACACATTAACAAGAGAACTCTGAGTAAAACCAAAGTTACTTTCCCTAGTAACTAGTTACTTTGAAAGTAACGAGTAACTTGAAGTAACTGAGTTACTTTTGAGAGAAGTAACTAGTAATGTAACTAAGTTACTATTTTAAAGTAACTTACCCAACACTGGTCATGACAGGGTGGTAAACACATTAGAGGAACACAAGCTGTCAAAGCAATAAAGCAATGCGCAGTGACTGAATTGCTTCCTGTGTAGAAGAACCTTACAACCAACAGGTGCACCTTTATATACGGTTGATACTTTTAACTGAAATGCAGTATAGAGCTAGTCTCTCTTGACCATGATATGAACGGAGTGGAAAACTAAGACAAGTGTCTCAAAGATGCTATAAGGCTCCTTTTGAGATTACTGCTCATTGTGAATGATCTCAAAAATATTTAAACATGACAAATTTATTGCACAATGTAAATTCTAGAAACGTAATTATTCTTTCTTCGGTTACATGGACAGTGCTAAATCCAATATGGTATTACAGGCTGAAGTTTTTGCTACCTGGCTGAGACTTCCGGTTTCATGTTAGTACTCGCAAGGTACCCCAAAAGTATGAATTTGTGGAGTAGTTGTTGTTGTTTTTCACTTTTGCACTGCCCCTGTCTGCAACAGTGAGTGTTAACCTTAGAAGTAGTTATCAGTTAATATAAATCAATCAACACACCAACCTGATGACATCACATTCTGTACTAAGAAACTCGTGTTTCTTAAATCCAGCTTCAAAGATTTACATACAAAATACAATACTACTGCTTAAAAGTAAATACAGTGGCTTGCAAAAGTATTCGGCCCCCTTGAACTTTCCCACATTTTCTCACATTACAGCCACAAACATGAATCAGTTTTATTAGAATTCCACGTGAAAGACCAACACAAAGTGGTGCACACGTGAGAAGTGGAACGAAAATCAGACATGATTCCAAACATTTTTTACAAATAAATAACTGCAAAGTGGGGTGTGTGTAATTATTCGGCTCCCTTTGGTCTGAGTGCAGTCAGTTGCCCATAGACATTGCCTGATGAGTGCTAATGACTAAATAGAGTGCACCTGTGTGTAATCTAATGTCAGTACAAATACAGCTGCTCTGTGACGGCCTCAGAGGTTGTCTAAGAGAATATTGGGAGCAACAACACCATGAAGTCCAAAGAACACACCAGACAGGTCAGGGATAAAGTTATTGAGAAATTTAAAGCAGGCTTAGGCTACAAAAAGATTTCCCAAGCCTTGAACATCCCACGGAGCACTGTTCAAGCTATCATTCAGAAATGGAAGGAGTATGGCACAACTGTAAACCAACCAAGACAAGGCCGTCCACCTAAACTCACAGGCCGAACAAGGAGAGCGCTGATCAGAAATGCAGCCAAGAGGCCCATGGTGACTCTGGACGAGCTGCAGAGATCTACAGCTCAGGTGGGGGAATCTGTCCATAGGACAACTATTAGTCATGCACTGCACAAAGTTGGCCTTTATGGAAGAGTGGCAAGAAGAAAGCCATTGTTAACAGAAAACCATAAGAAGTCCCGTTTGCAGTTTGCCACAAGCCATGTGGGGGGACACAGCAAACATGTGGAAGAAGGTGCTCTGGTCAGATGAGACCAAAATGGAACTTTTTGTCCAAAATGCAAAACGCTGTGTGTGGTGGAAAACTAACACTGCACATCACTCTGAACACACCATCCCCACTGTCAAGTATGGTGGTGGCAGCATCGTGCTCTGGGGGTGCTTCTCTTCAGCAGGGACAGGGAAGCTGGTCAGAGTTGATGGGAAGATGGATGGAGCCAAATACAGGGCAATCTTGGAAGAAAACCTCTTGGGGTCTGCAAAAGACTTGAGACTGGGGTGAAGGTTCACCTTCCAGCAGGACAACGACCCTAAACATAAAGCCAGGGCAACAATGGAACGGTTTAAAACAAAACATATCCATGTGTTGGTCAAAGTCCAGATCTAAATCCAATCGAGAATCTGTGGCAAGACCTGAAAACTGCTGTTCACAAACGCTGTCCATCTAATCTGACTGAGCTGGAGCTGTTTTGCAAAGAAGAATGGGCAAAGATTTCAGTCTCTAGATGTGCAAAGCTGGTAGAGACAAACCCTAAAAGACTGGCAGCTGTAACTGCAGCAAAAGGTGGTTCTACAAAGTATTGACTCAGGGGGCTGAATAATTATGCACACCCCACTTTTCAGTTATTTATTTGTAGAAAATGTTTGGAATCATGTCTGATTTTCGTTCCACTTCTCACGTGTACACCACTTTGTGTTGGTCTTTCACATGGAATTCTAATAAAATTGATTCATGTTTGTGGCTGTAATGTGACAAAATGTGGCAAAGTTCAAGGGGGCCGAATATTTTTGCAACCCACTGTATGTTCTTGGTTTGCTTCTTGTTAGCAAATGGCTTCCCTAAATTGGATCAGCCCACTCTCGTTGGTTAGAAAGACTGGTTACAGCAGTTAAAGAAACCATGGACATTTTAGCAAAGGTTAGCTGTAGTATCAGCCTCTGGTGCGTTTCTAATAAAAGACGAGCTCAGATAGAAACACCCACCCCGAAACAATGTCACTGGCATAAAATTTGCATACTGATGTGACACACACTGTTGGAAAGTATGGTATAGCGTGCCATCCAAGAGCTGTGACATACCACTGTGGAACTGACATATGCCACCGTGCAGTGACTGACATGCTGCTAGCAGCTTTTCAATCTTGAGGCTTTTTTTTAAGACCATTAATTTTACTGAAAACCACTTTAGTCTTTTTAAATTTAAATCAACTTTTCTGGCTTCCAGCAACATACGAGCCCTCCCACCCTCTCAGGCCTTTGCTGTCTCTTTCTATAACACATCTTTTAGGTGATGGAGGAAGTCTCTCTGTCACAATGTGCTCGCTATTCCTTCCAGGAGAGGATTGATGTGTCTCCCATCTCTGTGACTGACAGACTACATAAACAGCTAAATGTGTTCCTCAGAGCTGTCTGGCAGAAACCTGCACCCCACCCTCCACCCCCCTCCTGCACAGGCAGAGGCTGTACTCACACTGATGTCCTGGGGGCCTGTGAGGGACGACGAGGCCGGGGGCTGGCACTGTTCTTAAACGCCTACACCAACCATGTAGATACACAGTGTGCAAGCTGCTATTCTGAGCGCTGCATATAATTTGGCGTTACGTCCTCATGGCATTAACTTGTAATCTTAATTAATTCATGAGCATTTGGACACATTTTGTAAGCATGTGTGATGTTTCCAGCGATATATCACACAGCAAGTGTGTAATCGCCGCTTTGTGATGCCCAGAAGGGAGAAAAAAGGGATGAAGCCAAATTATGAAATGCAGTTATACACCTAATTTTATTCTATATTAACTCATTTCCTGAGAGGAACAGAGTGAAACGATGCACTTCTTACACTCATTTCTCCTCCATTTTTACACTTCTTCAATTTGTGTTTGCTCAAATCCTGTAGGTGAAGGAGCAGGATGCTGCTTCCATCTGCTGGTAACAGTTATGTACATTCGTCCAGAAAAGTAATGCAGGACTTCCACTGTAATGAGAACACAAGCCGTCTTTTATCCTGCAGTCATCTGAATTTGACTGTGATATTGTGATGTCTAAGCATGCAAATTCAGAGAGCATCTTCACCAAACTGCACGCTACAAATAGAGAAAAGAAATACACCGGAGATGTCTCCAGGGAATACTAATGAGTGGTGGATGTAAACACATAACTACATAATGGGGGAATCCAGTTTACAGCTGGATATTGCACAATGAACCTGTTAATGTACATGTAGCTGGACTGTGGATTAGAACGGCCAGAAAACCAAGCCATGTTCACAAATGTCACCAGGAAAAGTCAGACAGGCTAGGTATGACAAAAAAAATTCTTAAAAAAGAAAACTCATTTAATACTGGCTGTCTACACCTTAAAAGTTGTCCTTCTGTAACACTGCACTGCCTCCCAGCACAGAGGCTGTTATTAGATTAGGCTGGAAGTCCTGGTCTGACTCCTTGCATGTATGAATTTCCAGTAAAGGCTGGATCTTCTCCAGCGTGCACGATGGCATGACAACAACCATGGACGGTATAAAAGATGGACTGCACTGTGACGTCACTAATTACTTAATTAATTACTTAATTACAAGTTCTGACTCTTAGAATGACCATAATTGACTAAGTAAAATGGATGTTTATTAAACTTATCAGTAAAGCGCTTACTGAGGTCAGAACAGTCGGGTGTTTTCTACAGGACTGGAAGACTTTGTTCAACCGTAGGTGTTCCCCTCTAGTGGCTGGGAGGTGCTTTGCTTTGGCTTCAGTTTTCCAGACCTGCAAACTGCTGAAAGTCAGCTTGTTAAATGGCAGCAATTTATCCTTTTTGCTGACTGTCCTCCATCAAGCGCCTCACACAATTACAGCAGAACTGTGCTTTGACAGTTTGTGCTTTGACCCTGAGGTACACCACTCTGTGAAAGGCCAGCATACTCCTGGTCCCTCACCTGACCTTGTGTACCTGCTGGTTCGGTCTTTGCCTGAGAACCAGCTCTGATCATCAGATCACAAATGGCCTCTTTTAATGTATATGCTGATAATTCGTTTTCAAATGCTGGATTAAATGTTTCTATATATGATTCTGTTTTTACCTGTTCTTCTAAATTTGAGAATCACCAGTTTAATCACGTGACTGAATGATGTGGCTGTGGCTCAGGTGGAGTAGGTCCTCAACTAATTAGAAAGTTGATGGTTCAACCCTCTGCTGGTCCAGTCTGCATGCCAAGTTATCCTTGGCAAGACACTAAACCCTGAGTAACTTCCAGTGCCTTCACTGGGGTGTCAATGTGAGATAGAAAGTGCTAAGGTGAAGGAAAAATGTACTTTTATCAATGAATCAGGCTTAAAGCTCCATATAAGAACCAGATCATCAATCATTTGATCATCTGGACATGACGAAAAGGCCTAAGAATTCATTTCTGAGTTTCCCAAGATGAAAACACAGCAGAACACACAGGGCAGTAAATGCATCTTTTTTTTCCTGATTTTATTTTGCACACTTTTTACTGTACAATCAATTTCAGACTTTTTTCTTATCTTTACAAAGTAAAAAAAAACTGAATCTGTTTCAAAAAATAAACTGTTGATTTTTAATATGTAGTTTAAATATTTTTGCATAAAGGAATACACATTAAAATGAGAACTCCAGTACAGTCTAGCTTTCTACTGATCAATATTATACAGTGTAACACACTTGTTCCTTCACACGTTTCATAATACTTTTATTGATTGATATATATATATATATATATATATATATATATATATATATATATATATGTGTATATATATGTATATTTATTTATTTATGAGTGGGACACATGAGGAGACACATGTCATGCTGTGTTTAGACGACGACCTGTAGAATTTCGACAGTGTTTGTGAGTTTGTGTTGGGGACAGTCTAACTTATTACGGCCTCCTTTCTCTGCTGCGCTCGTTTTGTCGCCGTGTTCGGGCTGGCCGCTCTGTTGGTGGCCAAATTCAAAGCTGATCCTGAGCTCTCCCACGTGACAGCGAGGGAGAACGTCTGGGATCCAGTCAATCACAAACGGGCAGGCCTCCTTCTGATCTGCTGCTCCTGCTCGAGAAACAGCAGTGTAAACATGGCTGTGCAGGCTGACTTCAGGTGTAAAAGAAGAAAAACTAAAGAAAGAAAGAAAAGTTACTCACCGACTTTGAGGAAGGTGCGGAGCTCCATTGGTCGTATCGCCTGCGGCCGATCTGACTTGCATCCTTCTAGTGATTCCAACTCAGGCGGAGGCTCGGGGCAGCGAAAATGTGAGTACGAACCGTCTGCGTTTTTCACAAAACTCTGAGTGACCTCCAGCGGCAGCTGTTGGGCAAGACAAGAAGAAAGAGGTACGAAGTTGTAAGAAGAGGTCTGGGGTCTGCCAAAAAAACCACTAATGAAGATCTTTCATGAAAGAAATGCTGTGTGATTTTTTTTATTTATAGATGCGAGCGTTTACCTCAGGAGTGTCAAAGATGCGTTTGACCTGCATCAGATTGGTGATGTGCCAGGTATACTTGGAGTAAGAGGTCTGAGGAAGTCCATCGTTTCTCACAAATGCTGACATTCACACAAATAAGACAGAGACAGAGAGAGAGAGACGTATCACATAAGTATGAATTTTTGGGCTTGTTTAGCTGGAAGTACCCAGATTCACAGGAGACATTCACAGTTACTGCAAAGGGTTACAAGAGGAGTAATGAGGCGATGAAGGCAGACTTACTACATTTCATTTTTTGAGTATTTTCTTTTCTCTTTAATGATTTGTGAGATGATAAAAATGACCTCCATTGGCTTGAAACTTAAAACCATTTGCAAGGTTTTTGCGTGGCTGTGTTACGATGGTTCATGAGTCACTAGTTTAATATCTGCCATTGTTCTGTAATTTGTAAGATTATCAAGTACTTTCTGGGTGACGAACCAGAACGTCGCTGACATAGTTTGCATCACAATTCACAGGTTACTGCCTGTAAAATGATCATTATGATCTTAAGCACAATTTGAGCAAAGACCCGTTACATGATAATTGTGTGCACCTAAATTCAGACATCACTCTGTTCTGAAGTAGCGAATCTTGTGACTTGTGAGCACACGGACACCTCAACCTGGGATAAGCTCATTGGTTCTTTTCCAGGATGAGCTACATGATGAGCTCAGCTGTGTGGTTTTGATTTCTGTCTTACTTAAAGCCTAATATGTTCCCACCTGTTGTGAAGTTAGGCAGTCTCCTCTTCTTGGATCCGAGCGACAGACGCTGCTGCAGAGCGTTGAAGAACTCCTGAGGAATGTGGTAGACCAGAGGCTCTGGCTTCCCTGATGGGGAAAAAAAGAAACAGTTTTTTTTCTGTGCGCAGTGAGAAATTTAAAGCCTGTCATGTTGCAGAAACATGTACTGTGATCAAGTTCCATACCATAGTACCATATCACCCCAGACTGCAAGCTTACTTGCAGTCTGGGGTGATATGCAAGTAATCACCCCAGACTGATTACTTTCTACCTTTAAATCTACCTTAGGAGATTTAAAGGTAGAATGGGAAAGCCTCCCCCATTCTACTTCTTCTCTCTGTTAAAAGGAAGTTCTTCCTCCCTACTGTCGCCAAATGCTTGCTCATTAGGGAGTCATCTGATTGTTGGGGTTTTCTCTCTCTCTTACTGTAGGGCAGTGGTTCTTAACCTGGGTTCGATCGAACCCTAGGGGTTCGGTGAGTCGATCTCAGGGGTTCGGCAGAGCCTCCGCCGTGACATGCACGGCTCATTTTGTGCACCAGTAAAAAACATATCTATTTTATTTTATTTTATTTTTCACTAAAGAGGGGTTCAGTGACTGCACATATGAAACTGGTGGGGTTCGGCAGCTCCAACAAGGTTAAGAACCACTGCTGTAGGGTCTTTACCCAAAGTGCCTTTAATTGACTGTTGTTGTGACTTGGCGCTATATAACTAATAGTGAATTAAACTGTCGATGTAAACACAGTCGATGTAGAGAGTTTGTATGTTTTCACTGAATAAATTAAATAAAATGGGGACCACTGAATGGCTACCCTGAGGTACCCCTGAGCAAGGTACCGTCCCTACACACTGCTCCCCGGGCGCTGGATTGGCTGTCCACTGCTTCAATAGAGTGAATGGGCGAAATGCAAAGAGTAATTTCCCTACGGGGATAAATAAAGTATACATTATTATTATTAAATTACATAAAAATTAATTAAATCGTTTAATTTTGTTTTACAGCTCTGCAATAAGCAACTAGAAACTGCTATTTTCATCAAAAGCAGAATAATATTTGTGTTTTGTTACTACAACTGTGTGCTCCCCAGTTCCTCAATTTAAAATGTGTTAACAGCGTGTTTGCGCTGCCCCCTGGTGGTTAAATACAGCAAGTACAGCATATTTAACAATTAAACGAGTGAACCGTTCCAAATAAAGGTTCTTTGCATCATTAATTTTTAATAATCTGTTATGTTGTTCATGTTGATAACTTGGAAATACATTTTTGTTGTTGTGATTTGCTTCTTACTGATTTATGGTTTCACTGGATGTAAAGTAACTAAAACATTTATGAATTATGATCAAAAATGTGACAGAGCAACATGGAAGACCCGGCGCAATTATTGGTCAAAAAAGTGAAAGGAGGGTGAAAGTGTTTATTAAGTGTTGGCTAAAGTTTCGTATAATGAGATACTATCTCTGTATCTGACTTTATCTCATTGTATATCTGCATACTGACAATAAAGACATTCTATTCTACAAGGAAATGAATAAGAAGTCTCTGTGAGACAAAAACTCAGGCTTCAGTCTGCTCCAAACACTATGTTTCAAGAACTTTTTTCTACTCGTGGCTCGGTATGATGTCAAACATGAGGATATTTTCTATGTAAAAGTCTCCATTGTACCACCGGAGACAGGTGACACTACTCTCAAAGACGCAAGATTTCATGGCCTAATTTGTTGAAAATACTTTCGTTTTAGTGCTTGAATCGTTGTTTCAACTTTACCATCACACTGGTAGTGCATGGCCAGGTGGATCCTCTCTGTGATACTCGCCAGCCACTGATGAAAGCCCATCGTCACCGTATGCTCATCCACGGCCTGAGTGCTCCCTGAGACATACAAATATTTAGTCTTCAAATCAGATTAAAAAAGAATCCAGACATTTTCCTGAACTAAATGTTAGAATATGCTACAACTGTTATAGTATCTTCTGTGTTCTTTTTGAACAGTGGATCGGGGTAAGTGCTGCAAGATTAGATAGATGAAATGACAACCACAGAGAGAGACGTCTGAGGAGATTTAAGGTTCTTTAACAGACACACACAAGAGAGGTGGAAAGGCTCCAGTGGTGAGACAAGGCAAGGAGGTAGCACCTGGAGCCTTCGGCCCACCAGCACCAGGGGCTTTCCTGTGACCAGCTTTCCTTGGGCAAGAGGCCGACATTCCCTCCTTCCCCACCCCAGAGAGAGAAGCCACTGAGAGGGCTTCACAGAGGCAGCAGGAAATGACAGAGAAAGATAAGACAGGAAGAGAAGTGAGGACAACAGCAGATTTAGAGCAACATCGATGAGCACAATGATTTGTGCTCAGTTTTTCAGAAAGAATTACGATCAAACCACCAGAGACAGATTCATCCAGGTGAAGCTTCTTGGCTCTGGGATGAGAGCCGACGGGTTCAGCCTGCTGCAGAGGTTTCTCACAGGGACTGATTGTTCTACCCAAAACTTTTTGCTGCAAGCCTGAAAGGAAAACCACAAGGAGAGGGACATGCTAAGACATGTGATCAAGCATGAAGGAACAGTTGGCTGAGCTGCATTTGTGGCCAAGAGTAAAGCCGTAAGCTGGTCTGTGGTGCTTTTTATACATCTAGATTGTTTTGGTGTTAGAAACCCAGTCTTGGAGACATCTGCTTTCTCTTGACTATGCTTAAGTTAAATGGCACTTGGAAAAAAAAAAAAAAGCATAATGAGGGGCTTTTTCTTGTGACAGAGTGACACAACCAAGCCATGCTCAAAGTCTTCTCCCATTCTGATGCCCAGTTTGAATGTCATCAAGTCACCTTCGCTGAGTCACTGCCATATGATTGGCTGATCAGACAGTTTGTGTTATAGAGCAGTTGAACAGGTGTACTTCTGAACAACTGAAATATATGGATATTTCTTCACTACTACAAGTCGAGCCTTCTGGTTTCATTGCATTGCAGAAAGGCAGACATACCCACAGCTCAGGGCAACTCACACCAAAACAATCAGAAATGATTTAAAAAAAAAAAAAAAAAAAAAAAAGCATTACAGGTCAGAGAAAAATGTGTAACTCTGATTTTCGCCAAGTCTCTTAGTAAACATCATGTGCATGTACATTCAATTGCTGTTTTTTTAAACAGTATTCCTCTGCAGCCCTCCAAAATGACAGGTTATTATCACTAATATATGTATGTGTGTATCTTTTTGCTTGTTGAGAAGTTTCATAAATAAAGAGACTGGATTCAGTATTCTTGTCTGACAACACTTGAGTACTAATGTAATCCCAGTCTGCTGCCAGGTTCTGTCGAAACTGGTTGAAATCAGCTGGGTTGCCGTACCGCTGGAGGCGTAGTTGAGGAAAGCTGAAAACTCTGAGGCCAGCTTCTCGTCGCTTGCAAATGCACACACGCAGGCAAAGAAGTGAAGGCAGGGCTGCAAAGTGAAAGAGCTGGGAGGCGGCTGAGAGCCGCCTGCTCCGTCCACGCCGGCTTTATTTCTTCTCGTGTTAACCTGGCAGGCACAGTGAAAAATGCTTCTCTCGCTCTTCAAAGCCTCTGATGACGGCCCCCCTGCGCCTACAGTCAGATGCAGCAGCCCCAGTGGATGGTGTGAGTCCGTGTGACACTTCACCACCAGCGTGTCTTTAGAAACGCGCTGCACCAGGGGCCCCGGAGACTCCGTGGCCAGCCGCCACAGCTCTTCTTTGACTTGATCTGAGGCCTTCAAACCCTCCAGGACTGAACTTTTGAACGTCAGTGGGGTGGCACAGCTGCGACACTCTATGGCTTGTTTGATGTGGACACAGAGGCTCTCGGAGGACTGTTTGGCTGCAGGTGACTCGCCCTGATTCGATCTTTGACCCTGTTTGCAGGAAGGCAAAAAGCAGCGGCCCAGGTTGATGCGGGTGAGCAGGGTGGGGCCATCCCCAGTGGCGATCGCAGTATCCGTGGGAACGAGTTCCACAAAGCCACACTGTGTGCCTGTGACTCCTCTTCCCCTGTGACATACCGAGAACACCTGCACACCTCCGCCTGAGCCACTGCCCAGGACCCCTTGTCCCTCCTGCTCTTTCCCACCTCTCACCTCACTGTCGATTATAACTTTAACCACCTCCACAGCACATTTCCTGCTGCTTCTGCCCGTGGATGAAGCATTCCGGAGGGACACCCCACAGGCCTTGTTCTTGCAGCTGAGCCCACGGGTGCCGTTGTAGACCCCACACTGAGGACACTTGCGAATACCCCGCAGGGTGGCCCTTCCCAGGTTGGAGAGGAAGGCAGGAGTTGCGGCTGAGGACTTTCTGCTGTCTCTCTGTTTTGCTGCCAGGTTGGCCTGACTGGTTAGAGTCTGTGAAGTGGGGGTTGACAGGACGCTTGAAAAGGAGCAAACTTCAGTTTCCATTGTTTTTAGGAGGACATGAAGGGATTCAAGCCTTAAAAATTTTTAAAAAGAGGGAAAATAAAATAAACACGTGCATTAAGAATAAAGGGAGCTGTGACTAAATGTTACCAGTAAAACAGTATTTTTGATTTATAATAGTATGAAACTTTAATTGAAATAACACTCAGCCTTATTCATTCTACTATCTACATTGCTTTTTTTAAAGTGCTTTATCATATTTCTGTTTAACCGCTACAGCACCTCTCTATAAACAAACCTCCTATCTTACATATGGTCTTTACGTGTGTGAATGTCCAAACTACCTATAATCTGCCTCTTTTGGTCAAATCCAGCTCAACTCAAACCTCCAAAATCGTCTCGACCGTCGCCATTGCTCCTTACATCCCGACACCCGCATTGCGCCTGTAACGACACTCCCTATTGGCCGGAGACGATCACGTGGTGTAGAAAGGCGGGGACAGAGCGGTTGACTAGAGCTCAGGGCTCTGGGAGGGGACGGCCTCAGGAGCATTGGCTCATGGGGGCTGTAGTTATTTTGAACTGTCGGGTGGACGTCTGTGACGCTTGTGTTGATGAGGCTTTTTATGTTGTTTTGTTGATCATGTTGGTTTTCACATGAAATTAAAGTGCGCCAAATATTTATTAAAGTCCACCTAAAAATATATAGCAAGTGTGTGTTTTAAGGTATATTTTATTTTGTTGTATAGCTTTTTTATGTGTGTGTGCTTATATATATACATATATATATATATACATATATATATACATATATATATACATATATATATACATACACATATATACATATATATATATACATATATACATATATACACATATACATATACATATATACATATACATACATATATATATATACATGTATATATACGTATATATACATATATATACACATACATATATACATATATATATATATATATACATATATATATACATATACATATATACATATACATATATATATATATATATATATATATATATATATATATATATATAGTTAGTTTTTTAATTGGTCTGACAAAAAAGCCAAGGGAGTTTACATGTGCTTCCCACTTTGGTAACTTGCGGATTCAAAATTGCCCATAGGGATGAGTGCAAATGTACACTGATCAGGCATTACATTATGACCACTGACAGGTGAGGTGAATAAGACTGATTATGTATTCATTCATTATTAGAGAGCAAGTGAACTTTTTGTCCTCAAATTTTTATGGGCTAGAAGCAGAAAAAAGTGGAGATATCATCTGAATTTCAGGAGTGGGACCACTCCTCCCTCACCCCCCCTCTGGGCTCCCCTTCACCAATATCTGCTGTTCTCATTTTCATGCCCCCCCCCCATTTTTCCTCTCTTCTCCTCTCTTCCTTTCCTTCATTCACTTCTCATTAGTACATGGGGGTCTGCCCGCCCTAGGAGCCATTGCCAGTCCCCTTCAAGGCCTTCCCCAAACCGCAGCACCAGTTCATACTTCCTCATCCCTCATCGCCCATCGTTACTGAGGATGTGGTCCCAGCTACTGAAATGGGCAAGTGTCAGGATCTTGCGAGTTTGACAAGGGCCAAATTGTGATGACTGTAGACGACTGGGTTAGAACGTCTTAAAAACTGCAACTCTCATGGAGTATTCCCAGTCTGCAGTGGTCAGTATGTATCAAAAGGGCTCCAAGGAACAGTGAAGCAGCGACAGGGTCGTTGGTAAACAAAGCTCGCTCATACACGTGTTGTGTATCTATATAAGATCCCATAGTTGACAGTGCATGACAGAGCACAAAAGAAGACATGAAATCTAAAGAATTGTGTGTAAAGCTCTGAGACAGGACTGTATTGAGGCACAGATCTGGGGAATAGTAGCATCAGGCTGTGGGGATGTTTTTTGTCAGCAGTAATTGGGATACTAGTTGGGGTTGGTTGAAAATTTAATTTGATCCATTTTGGAATAAATATGTAACATGACAAAATGTGGAACAAGTGAAGCGCTGGGGATACCTTTTGGATGGATTGTATTGGACTGAGATCTGGTGAATGTGGAGGCTGTGTAAATACAGTGAACTCATTGTCACATTAGAGAAACCAGTTTGAGATGATTTGAGCTTGACATGGTGCACCATCCTGCTTGAAGCTACCATCAGAAGATAGGCATACATTGTGATGTTGAAGCGATGGACATGATCAGCAAAAATACTAGAGACAGTTTTGGTGAGCCTGTGTAAATTATAGCCTCAGTTTGTTAGCTGACAGGAGTGGCCCATGGTGTGGTCTTCTGCTGCTGTAATCCATATACTTCCAAGACTCTGTTGCAAATTCAGATACGTTCTTCTGCAAACCTTGATTGTAACATGGGGTTATTTGAGTTACTGTTGCCCTCCTGTCAGCTCAGAGCAGTCTGACCATTCTCTTCCGACCTCTGTCACAGACATTATAGAGGCTGCCACTCCCTGGGTACCAGATTCCTTCTCAGACCCTTCTCTGTAAACCCTAGCAGTGGTTGTGTGAGAAAATCCCCAGTAGTTCAGCAGTTTCTGATATTCTCAGATCCACTCATCTCCCACAATGAGGGCATGTTCAAAATCACTTAAAATCACCATTTTCCCTTCATTCTGAGGCTTATTTTGATCTTGAACTTGGTTGTCCTGACCACATCTGCATGCACTGCGTTGCCTCTCCGGCAGCAAGTTGTAACAAGACTACAAATAATGTTCTCCATCTCAGGCTCCACCTGCTGTATAGCATAGACGCCAACAGCATAAATGTGATCTGTTTTAAGTATCAGCACTTTAATGGGACAACAGACCAAAAAAATTTAATTAAAATCACAAAGCATGTTACTGGAGCTTTAACAGAACTTGCTTTGGGTTGGAATCATTCTTAGGCACTGCCTACTGTGATGATTTTCGGTTTAATGAAAGGTAGGTCACTGATAAAGCAGCACAGCAAGGTTTTTTTTTCCGATTGTGTTTAAATGACTGGGGTCACAGTAAACAAAATCTAATCCTTAAGAAGTTGCTTCTGTACCCAAAAACAAACTGTCAGGTGGGGGGAAAACAAAATAAGTTAAGAACTATAAGGTTAAAGGCTTTTCCAGCGTGTCCACCAAGCACGTGAAAGATTGAAATGCTGCACCGCCTCCCAACACGTCCTAGTCATTGTTGCTACTCATTTATGGAATCCACTTCCCCAACCAGGAGAGCAAGCACACTTCCTTAATCATCATGTTGTCTTTATACAGATTCAGTACAGTTGAACAGACTGTTTTGTTATTTACATAAAACAGACTTCCAAATGAAATCACAAATAAACTGGAATGCAAAACAAAACAAACAAAAAAACCCTCTAATGTTTCAAATTTTGTGACAACTTAAGTATTTGTGCAATATTTGTCTGCCTATAAGTAAGATAGAAGTGGCAGTAATCCCTGCATTTTATTGGAGATCATCTAATTTAAAAAATAAAAGTTGACAGTTGACAGCCACTTCATGTTTTAGAAAGAAAACAGAAGATTTTGCGCATCACATGATTAGATGGTGTCACTTCAACATTTCTTTATAAGACAAGAGTCCTGAAATGAAACACAAAAAGGCAAAAGCTCTTTTTACAATAACAGCATTTTAAATTTGCTCAACAAAAAGAAAAAGAAAAAAAAAAGAAAAAAGAAATGGCAGTTCATCTATTAGATTTGTAGCAAAAAAGGGGAAAAAAGAAAAGATGGCATAGTCCTTTCAGTTTCAGGGGAAGATGACCAGGGTATTGTCTTGTGTGTAAAAGCATCAGTTCATGCACACACGTAAGCACACACACACATTTCTTAATCCGCAGATGGGATTCTCTGCCCAGTCCTGTCCGGGATAACAAGTGAAGTAGCGCTCAAATTACTTTGATTTTTTTGTTGTTGTTCTTTATTTTGTTTGCATCCGCATCCTTCCCTCAACCTGCTGGCTCCTTCTACTCAGTGATATCCTACATTTCACAGAATGACTTGACAACACCCTGAGAACTCGCTCGGACTTGTGTTTTACTTTAGCAACTGGACAGACGGACAGTGACATTGATTCTCCAACTGAAAGAAAACTAAAAAAAAACCACAAAACAAAACCCCGTACCCTTATTCAAGACACATCTTGTAGCTTGTAGCAATTGTGCCAACTATTGAGTTCGTCACCTCTTTCGCCCTGGACGATCGTTGAATATTGGTATAAAATCCTGCCCTTGCTCTTTGGCTCTTGGGGGCTGAAAACAAACATTAAAGCAGCTGTTTGAATAGAAATCTAATTCAAGAAAAAGGTTCCTTTTAAACTAAACTGTGGCTGAGCTCAAAATATCGTAGGAGAATTTACATTTGGCCAGTAGTACACCAAACAATAAAATGGGCCCAGGAATGCAAGGTGCATTAGCGATAGCTTTAACTGTGTTAAAGTGTGACTAATTATCTTTACACTTGCACATTTGGGCGGTGAGTGAAGTTTGGGGCTTGTATGGTTGATAAAATGGCGTACCAGCTTCACTAACAAAGTAATTTGGTGAGGTGACAGACAGAGCACTTCTACTGCACTCCTTCCCCAGCAGAGTATCATCCTTGTGGCCTCAGAGGCTTAGAGGGAGACGGACGCTGTGATCAGTGAGTGTGATAGCCAGCAGTACCCATGCCAGCCTGGTTGGTTAGCACAGTCCCGTTGACTCCTTGCCCAGCCTCCACCATGCCTCCATTGCTCATGGCACCCACACCTGTCCATCCAGCACCAGCATGTAAATGACTGCAACAGCACACAAAAACAGAACAATTAGAAAAAATGCAAAATACTGACAACTGCTTATGCTACCCCTCAGCCTCCTAGCAGAAACACCTATGATATCAACTTCAAAATCAAATTCAAAATTTTGACCTTGAGGTCAAGGTCACTGAGGTTCTAACTCATCAAAGATTTTTAGTAGATGGATCTATGGTATCAATTCCAAAAGCTTAGGTGACTGCCTTCTTGAGTTATCGCATTCACAAACTTAGGTGTCCAAGTCACCCGCCCACCCACCCAGCCAGCGGGGTGACGACAATAGCAAATCAACCTTTTATGGCTAAGGGGTAAAAACAAATGCAGCCAAGTAAGACATGAACCAGAGTAAAGATGCACTGATCAGATATCAGCCCAATCCTCATATCACTAGTTTGGGTATTGGTTATTATTCTAATAGTAGACCACTAGTTCCAAGCAGGAAATAAGGTAGCAAATTATATGTTGATCCTGCTGCTGTCTTACACATTTAAAATAAATTAATTAATTAATACTGACAGCTGTCACTGCTACCACTAAGCCTAGTAAATGCAACTATAGCATAAATCTGAGGGTTAAAGCACAGACTACAGCTTATTTTTGATGCATTTACTAGCTGCTGGTATCAGACTGGTGCTCCATATCAGCAGAAAACAGCTTTAAAGCTTTACTCATTTCTAGTTTCAATTAGAACTTCCTTTGCACATAATTTGAGCTGTTCAGATTCCATCAGATGCAGGGATTTCAATGTATGAATTCCAACATGGGTTATTAAAAGGAATACAAGTTATTCTTATGCCAGCATTTTTCAATACTTTAACAGTATCTGAATTGAATTAAATGTGGACTTGCACTGCTCTGCATGTAGCCAAGAAAAACAAAGACAGACTAAAGTCAGACGACAATACTCCATCAGCCTTTTATGAGTGAGGGACTACACTAATACACAGTATAAAATATGGATGTAGCTTCCAGGTCAGAAGAGTGAATGAGCCTTAAAGTTGCATTATTTTTAGCAGGAGATGCTGCTGCAGCAAAAACACTTGTGGTCGTATAAAAGCCTAAAAGGGGAAAACAGCCCCTGTCCAGACCTCTGTCCAGACCTCTGTAAGTACTTTCCTGATGGGTTTGTGGATTCAGTCACTTATTTCTGCTCATGCAGAATAAAACCCTAAGTCGATTTTGGTAATTCCAAGTTTCAGAAAGGACAATTACCCAGCATGCATGTTAACTAGCTAACAACTTGTGAAACTACACTCGCATTGTGTAGCAATGTCTAATCCGTCCCTTGTTTGTCATTTTTGATTTAAAATACCAAGATGGCAACGACAGAACTGCTCAGCAGCTGGAGCCTGAGGCTTCATAACAGGACATCACAAACCAGTGGGTGACAACATCCATATTTCTCACTGTCTTTAACTTTACTTCTGTCTTAAGCAGCCTACTGTTACCTAGGCTTCAATGTGCACTGTGCATTGTAAAGGCTGGTAGAAATTCTAAAGTATCAAGACAACATGAAAAATGTTTAATTCACTGTAATGTAAATAACAGCCCCTGACACAGAAAAGAAACAAAGCTGAGGTGAACAAACTGCTCACTTCTTTTGACTGTAATCATCTTTGGTACTTACTTGTATCCCTGCTGATCCCAGGTCTGTCCATAGACGCTGTAGCTCGGCACCTGCCACCCATTGGGCACATACTGGCCAATCTGCTGTGTGTTACTGTACCACTGGCCCCACTGACTGTAGGGCTGCGCTGCGAAGCTCACTGTGTTCTGCTGACATGCAGAGTTATATTTTAGGAGGCAGACTATCACATTGCATCAAAATCACTCACAAGTACAGTCAGTCTCTCATTTGAATGAGTGGGTGTCATTGTAGTCGATCTGTAATACGTTCAGAATAAAATCTTAAAGGTTCATACCTGTGCCATCTGTACCTGCTGTATGGGACCCTGGACCATGTCTGTAGTTTCTTTACCCCAGTAACACTTAACAACATAGCCCTCTATGGAAGTGCCATTGACAGAGACAATAGCATGAGCTGCGGCCTCATGGGAGTTGAACCTGCACAAAAAAAGAAATAGGAAAAAGCGCAGGCATTAGATTGGATAATATTAAGACACCCTAAACCTAGGTGTGTTTGACAATTTAGACTTAGAAAGCATAACAACAAGACAACTTGCCTCACAAATGAATAGCCTTTCTCCGGGAAAACTCTGATTTCCATTATTTGCCCAAAAGGTGAGAAGGTCTGTCTCATAATTTGTTCTATGAACAGGAAAAACAGTTTTAATGTTGAATGTGTAGGCAGTGCTTGCAGCCCTGCAGCACAGAGGTAAACTGTGACTCACCTGTGAGTCCTGTTGTCACTCCTCCGCAGTAGACTGTGCAGTTGCTGGGGCTTGACTGGTTCACCACCTCATCAAAAGATAGCTGCTTGGTATTGGTTGCTAAAATGAGAAAAGAGAAAGACAAGGTTTCTTTTTTAATTAGCTTCGTTATCAAAATGTTTTCTTGCAGCATATTTGCTTTGGGCTAGTTTATAGTGCTAGTGCATTTATATTCATTTTGAAACAGAACACAAACCTGCTCCAACTTTTTTTTATTAGCCAAACACAGAAGAAACAAATCTGAACATTTAGAACTTTTATATTCTCGGGTTTTACCCTTTTTTTTTTTTTTAAGGGACTGTTGAAAAATATGCTTAGCAGCAACTTTAATTAAAAAACAAACAAACCAAAGAACCAAAAACAGACATGATTCCTATTGAGCAGTAAATAAGACCTGGAGTATCTTTGCACTGTTCGCACCAGAATACCCCTCCCCCAACCCTTGTTAAAAAATAGTAGTAGTAAATAAAATAAAAAAAATACAGATGCTGTTTCAATATCATGCAAATATTTATTGTTTCCCATATTTAGACAAGTCAAGTGTTGCTTTATCAATAAGCTATGGGCAGTTTTACAAGAGCACTTCTATTTGCGGAATGCCTCTCACTGGCACTGGCACACCCACTATGAGTGCTCTTCTTATTACCTTCTTGTGCATGTCCGCACGGCTTCCCTGACTCCTATTTTCAGGTTGCATCTGCAAGCAGGAACTAAGGGACGATCATGCATTCAAGAAGTTATCAAACTATATTTACACACTGCCTATTATTATGTAATGAGCTACAACCAGAAGTAGGTGGTGGTAATAAAAGTACAAGCTTTTACCAACCATTAAAAAACAAAAACAGAAGCACAGCGGACGTATGTAGTGCGGGGACACGACACAATATCATACAAAACCACACACATGGTCTGTTTGGTCTGACACACGCACGCACAACTGAACTCTTCAGCTGAAAACTGCTGGTTTGGAGCTGGAGACTAGTGTTTCTCCATAAGAAACATGTTTCTGGTTAGAATAGAAACTGATGTCTGAGGTGGTGACACAGGTAAGTGCAAGCAGTGAGAAAGGGGCTTTAGGGAGCGATATAAAAATAGCAGCTATATTGAAAAGCAGTCCAGAGATGCACAAGAGGATTGACTTCAAGAGAAAAAAGAAGGGAAAGAGAAAAGAAAATCTCCCAAATCTTCATTCTCACTCACTTTCACTTGTAGTTTTTGGAGCAGGCTTCCTTGTAGCCCAGTTAGTCCTGATCTGCCTCCCTCCCAACCACTGTCCTCCCATCTGCTGAATGGCGTTCTCTGCATCCTGATTACACAAAGCAAGCACAGAAGAAAAAAACAAGACATTTGTAAACATTATCAAATACAATATGGAAATCCTGTCTCTGACTTAAGTGAAAAATCAGAACCTGTTTCTGACTCCTCTAACACGGTCATAATTTACACACTTACCCACTTGTTGAAGAAGGAGACAAAGCCATAGCCTTTAGATTTACCTGTGGCCATGTCTTTCACCACCCGACAGTCCCTGCAAACAAATGAAACTCGGTCAAAACAAGCAGCTTGAAAGACTGAGACCTATAAAGAATATATTTTAACCGAATATTACCAAATATTGACCATGTAAAGCTAGCATTTGCAGCACATTAAATCATTTTCCTACAAGAGTCAGAGCCAACCAGTGTTCACCTTCCCTGATTCATATGGTTTCCAAAAATAAAAATGTATCAAGTGATGGTCCAGCACTAGAACTACTGAGGAATGGGCCTCACATTTTCAGCAATAAATTCCAGCATATTTCCATGATGCTTTCCTCCTTATGAAAGCACCAGCAGATCTGGTTAGATTAGTGCGAGTTTACCAACTATTAAGGTAGTGTTTGCTAATACCTACAATGGCCTTTACACCATATCTATTAATTCATTTCACAAACCAGTGGAAGTCAGACTGGGTGACACAGAAGCACTGGTTACTAGCACATTCTCGATTGTGCTGTTTTCAGCTCACAAATTTCCAGAAACTAAATATCACAAGAACACACTTACGATATTTTTCCAAATGGAGCAAAAGCTGCTTTTATGTCATCTGTGGTGATTTCAGGACTTAGATCTCCAACAAAGACATGGAAGTGACCTTAAAAAAAACAAAGAAAAATAAACATAACACAGTAAAACACAAAATTCATTTATTTATTGACCAATGTTCCCTGTTTAAAAAGCTAAGACGACCCCAGAGAATACTGTGCAACCACATCACCAGTTTTACTCACTGCTTGTGTCTTTCTTTTGACTGGTTGGTGTAGTAGCCCAGTTGACCTTGACTTCCTGCAAGAGAGAAAGATGCAGAAAGCGAGGAAGAGGACAAAGGTGAGACATGTAGCGCGCTTGTGGAAGGAAGGAAGGTTGTTTTTCTGTGATTAGAGGCTTTTTCACACACCACTTTTACTTAGGCCACATTTTGTGATTGAGAACTTTTTTTATATAAATAAGATGATCTCTGTATGTCACATTTGGGTTCTTAAAGCACCAACACAAACTGATTTATCCATTGCCATTTAATTTTATACACCTTTGCAGTAATTAATACACAGTAAAAATACAGTGGCGTACACAGAGGGATATCAAGATTTCACCTTCATAATCAGGAACATTTCACTCTCAGTCTAGTAAAAATTTGGAGCAAAACTGTAGGAAGTAAGGTCCAAATAACAAGGGACTTACAAACAAGTGATTTTTACGAACTTGTTATACTCCTCAAATGGTCCTTCAATACCTGTTGAGGATAAAATATTTTCAACTGAATGTATTTTTCTTGGAAGTAGCTCTTATGTGGATTCTATGTGGAAATAAGTTTGCAAAAGAACACACAGCAGTAAAGATGTAGGGGGACAGAAGAGCATCAATCAAATGAGATCAGAGAATGTTACATGATTACACAGCAGGGCCACGGTAAATTAATTCATACACAGATGGAAACTCACTTAAGGAACATCGGCATTTAAAAACAGGCACAGCATGGAGCATGAAATGACAGTAAAAGGCAGCACTGTGTTTATACCCACTCACATACTGGATTTCACTTTCTATGTCAGACACTGTACTGTAACCTACAGAGCCCCTGAAATACCATATGGTGACGTTTACGAAAAATAATATAAAATTTAAAAAAAAGTTTTCGTTAAAATAAAATAAATACATAAATAAATGTATTTATTAGCCAGGAATTTCTGTACCTTGTATATACGAGACACACTTAATGTTATGGGACTTCAGGAGTTCTGTAATAATTCAAAACAGCTGAAAAATAAATAAATAAATAAAACACTGTATTTAAAGCTTCAGTGACCACATTTATGCACTTTCTTCCTTTTTGTGATTTTCTAGTCTAAGGTTAAAATTCTAGCGCTTCCATTCTATACATGAGCCGTAACTATGGCGTTCAATTAAATTGTTACTGGCCTTGAACTAGAATGAAAACTTCACCCAACAGTGTGTTCAGACCAAATGTGAAGTAAAGATAAATATAAACATTGTGGAAGCTACATATTTGTGTCAAACAAAGGCAAAGACATTAGTTACAAAATTTATAAACTCTGGCACCAACTTTGCTTTATGCTCCATCACCAAAGTATCAGCTGTTGTTTCTCCTGATTACACTAATTAGCAGAAATGGGGGATAAGCTTAAAGTCACAACACAATTTGAGTCAGAGTGAGAGAGAGAGAGAGCGAGAGAGAGAGAGAGAGAGCGAGAGAGAGAGAGAGAGAGAGAACAGGACTTGAAGTAAAGTAAGAGAAGTGACTCTACTTCCTGGTGAGGTCTGAAATATGTTTCTGTCAACTGCATCTAGCTGACAGTGAAAAGTTGGACACTTTATTCGTGTGAGTAAAGTCAGGAAAACATCTGTTTGGTCTGAACAAACAATAGGTGGCAGCTCTAGAACATAATTGACACATCAACTGTTGTCCCACTAAAATTTGATTGATAGATTTTCTCATTTTTCATTCATTTTCATTTCATCTGTAAAAAATAATTGAAATAAAAAATAAATTATTTATTTAAACAAATTAATAACCCAACTGGTAAAATTACTAAAAACAAATTAACAAAAAGGTCATATCTTTGATGTCTGTATCAACAAAATATCGAATTAAATATTATTTAACTTTCTGAGAATCTCAAAATACTCTACCGCTGTTAATCTACCACAGTGAAAAGAATATGCCATTAAGTCATTTTTGCATCTAATTTCTTTGGTTTGCATGATTTGCAGTCACTTCTTGATGTGCAGCTACTGATTTGAGTTAATTCCACACAACCAACAGAGCAGCAAACACACAAAACCAAAAGCTCACACTGTTGAGAACCAAGACTACATATTTTTAGGATTCATAAAGTTCACAACAGTAAGATTACACAGATCAGTGCTTAGTGTTCTCACCCTGGTCATTTCAGACTGTGCACAGAAGAATGGTTTGCACAGGGGAATTAAACAAATTAAGTGAAGTGGAGCAGGAACAGGGCAGTGTGATAAGGTTTAACAAGATACAAGTTTCTCCACACGCTTCATTTCAAATTGTGCCCACCCAGCCTTGACCTAGTTGACTCACCCAGGAGATACGATAGCTTACCTTACCCAGAATTTTCCGACCATTCATGGCTGCGATTGTGGCAGTGGCATGTCTATGCTCATAAAACTCCACAAAGCAGTACGGATCGTGACCTGCTGTCTGGGTTGGAGAGGAAACACATAAGTTATGTTACTGTGAGCAATATGAAAGCTTGAATAATTATGGTGACGTCATTGTTAAGCATTAAATTGGGAGGATGCAACACCAATGCAAAATGGAGAAAAAAAAAGGATGAACATTACAAGAGTCAAGCAAGTAGCTAAACCAGATTGCAAGGGCTGAAAAGAAAATGAGAAGAAAAAGAGTTACGGAAAAATAAATAAATAAATAAAATAAAAAAAAACTCACATCTACTATCATTTTGCAGCTTTTGCAGGGTCCGATTTGGCCAAACAACTCCAAGATGAGTGCCTCGGTCACATCCCGGGACAGATTTCCCACATACCTAGATGCACAAAAACAAACAACAGACGGGAGACAGTCAGTGCTGGCTAGTTTTTCAAAGTAGCCATCGATGGCTGGTGCAGATGCTCTAACAGGGCAACAGGGTTTCCCTTCTCTAAAAGTTTACCATTGTTAAAAAATTAGCCCAGGGAAACATCTTTCCTAATCCATTTTTAACCTAACTCCAGAAAATGTTTGAAGCATCACGTCAGGACACTGTAAGAAGTTGTTGTTTCCCATTTTTAGCACATTCATATCAGCCTCACCCTCATTACCATTACTGGAAATACTTTGTTTCGTTTTAAATAAGGGAGGTTTCTGGGTAGACTGTGCAGGAGGCCAGACGCATCATAACAACTTGATAGATGTGAATTCGCTGGACCATTACATGTGTAATTCCTAGACCAGAACAACTCAGCAAATCACAACCACATACCACGCATTCATCCAATCCAACTGTATAGGACATATGCATTATCGTATACCCCTCCTTTGGGTACGGTCTAGAAAATTTCAGACAGGTGGAGGTGATTGCTTTCTTGTAATTTCTTGGAAAAGATAAAAATAACAAGGCGGTACATGTTTCCATAAGATGGCAAAGCAGCTGACATGATCATGTTTCGATAAAATACAATCACTGATTACATTCTGTGTTGGGATAAATATTCAGTTAAAATATTGCCACAAGCTAAAATGACAAGTAATTGTTATGAAATTAAATTTCTCTACTATGAAAGCATTCCATATCAAATACACTTCAAAATACTGGTGTTTTTTTGGTATGATATCTTGGATTAACGCTGAAGCCCAACAAGGATCAATTTAAAGCTTTTTACACACTGGAAGATGGTTTAATCTCTAAAAATATATCATACTTACTGAGCTGATAAAAGGGTTTGAATTTAAGATGACGACTTACAGATTAAAACAATAAAAAAAAATAAACAAAACAATATCAGCACCAGACACCACTACTAGTCCACTTGTAAGGCTCCATTAAATGCAAATTTGAACGCTATTTATGCTTAATGATTCTGTAATCAGAGCATTTAAATGTCAGCCAAAGAGTAGGGAGAGGTTTAAATAAAGAAATATCAACCATGTCTTTTAAATAGAACTGTTTTAAATAGAATTAATCTTCCCCAAGGTAATAAAAACCCGTTTTCATAATCAAATCAACATTGGCTGACACCATGTTAACACTTAAAGCATCAAACGCATATACATATATGTACAGTTTCCTGGCCTATACAATGGTGACTCTATCAGGGTGATGGCACGTCGAACTCCATTGAAAAGCCAGCTAGTTTAATGTCCTTCTGCTTATTGCAACACTTTACAGCGCTATAGAGAAGTCTCTGGTACATTTAGCGAGTCTCCCCAAGTTACTACTTAAAGTGTCGTTCACTAAGCATACCAACAGTTATTTATTTTAGAAACAATTCAACTTTCACGCCGTCTTATTCTCAGCAAGAAACGTGAACGGACGCGTTAATTTGAGATTTTTCTGGAACTAGCTAGCAGGCTAGCATTAACCAATGTGTCGACTATACCAGAGAAAGACCGTTACCATGTGTTTAGATGTTATAAACGCGTTGTTATGCTACGTTTAACAAAAGCTTACACAAGACATTCAACTGTTATTATATAGACGGGAGCCTCCAATGTGCCTGTCCTAAAGAAACAACCGCTTCGAGACCGGAGTCAGCCCTGGAAACTGCCGCTGAGCATTACGTGACGAACACAAGCGTTTAGCTAACGATAAAGGCATACACTTACAGGGTTTTGGGCTGGTCATCGTCCATTCTGTTTCAGTTGCTGGCCGAAAACAAGTCGCAACCCCGAGTGCAAATCCACGACTGTCGCGGGCAGCTGCCGGTGACACTGTCAAGTTATTTTATTGCGAACTGGTTTATCGCCGTTGTTAGCTCAAGAGTGAACAATGGGCAGCCGACAAAGATGGCGGAGCAACTGGAGGCCGACGCGAGTCCCGCATGCGCAGTAGTTCAGTCCAAAGGCAACTTCTAGACAGGTTACAAAATAAATAAAATAATAAAGTGTAAATTAGATGACAAAACGCGCATAATTATTACACGAAAACATGTAAAAGCACGTGTAAATGTTTCTTTTCTTCTATAATATATGCATTACAAGTAGATCTCTAATCAATAAAATATGTAAAAACCTGTGCGACTTTTAATAACTTCATTCAATCCCGCTGTTTTTTATATTCTCTTTTGTGTAAAGTAACTACACTTTGGGAAACGTGTATCTGAGAATGTATATTTAAGTTTTGGATTTCTCCTCTTTTCTACATTTGAGAGGCAAATATTAGGACATGCAATATATTACAATTTAAATTATGTATACACAGATGGATAAAGCTGATGAGCCATACTACAAACAAATGGGAAGAAGTTGTTTAAGCTAGGTTAAGAAAAGAGGTGACAATCAGTGAGCAGCAGTGGGGTATAGAGGGTGGCAGAGGGTGGTGCAGGACATGCGAGGACAATGAGACAGTGGTGAGGTGTGCAGTATGAATGACAGATGGGTTTCTAGTGGGAAGGGAAGAGTTACATCAGGGCTCGCCTCTGACTCCCCTCTTGTTTGCAGTGGTGATGGACAAGTTCACAGATGGGGTTTGGTAGGACTTGGCATGGACTATGATGTTTGCAGAGGACGCTGAACTGTAGTGAGAGTAGAGAGCATGTGGAAGATAACCTAGAGAGGTGGAGGTATGCCCTGGAGAGAAAAGTAATGAATAAAGAGAAGAACAGCCAGACTGCTTTGAGCTGATTGGAGGATAGCAGTAAACCAAATAACCAGAGTACAAGCAAGGTATGCAGAAGAGCGTCTCTGAATTCACAACATGTTGAACCCTGAAGCACATGGGATATCTGCTGCGACATTCAGATAGTAGGACCAGAATTTGGTGTAAACAAAAGAAAAATTCTACACATATTCCTAAAATGAGATTTGTTTTCCATTTTATTGATAGTTTGTGGCATTGAAAAACTGCAATACTTAAACAGCTTTTTGTAACATCCAACAAACATTATTGGCAAGCCTCCAAACACCATTTATAAAGCTATACATTTATACAGTATAGTGCAAGTTTCAGTTGTCACTCTTCTTACCAGTGTGTTATTTGTCTTTGGTAGGTTTTGTGTTGCTTTCTGTTTATTTTATTATTTTTTGTGGAAATTGAAATTTTGCTTATTAAAAATATCAGTGGAATCAGTCCTTCCACATGTGACCTGCTGTATAGCCACGTGAATCCAATCACAACAGAACCACCACACGTTTCTAAAAAATTCAAGCTATTGTGATGTAAACAAAGTAAGAAACCTAATTTATTCTTAACTCTGATGCTTCAAGTACAACATTTATTTGTCATTAATTTACTTACAATTAATGACAAATACATAAATTATATTTATCAGCATATACAAGTGTTTTTACAAAAAACCAAAAAGGAAAAAAGTCCCCTTATGTCTCATCGTTTCCATCCTTGTACTCTGATCGCACAGTCCGACACAGTGCAAACAGCAGGAGAAGCAGAGCTGACAGGGCCTGTCCTCTCTGCTCTGACATGCCCTCATCTGGGGCAGATGCTGTGGTCACTGAGGAGTTTCTCCATCCTCTTTATCTTGCGCTTGTTCTTTGGCATGGGCTTGTCGTACATGCCGTTCTTCAGCAGATGTTCCTTGCTATGATGGATCTGAGCGCCGTGCTGAAGCTGGAAGGAGCAGAGTGCTTTCAGGGGCTTGAGCAGAACCTGCACACGCACAGATGGGAATGGAAGGAGAACGCGATAAAGAACACCATGCTCTGTGTTTTGACATGATTCATGATAATGAACCTACAAAGAATTACTGCCCAGCTTCTCACGCACTCTTATCTCCAAGCTTCATTTTACCATCCTTTTACCCTTTTCATTTAGCCTACCCACTCATCACCCTTGTTTTAAGAAGGCAGCAGCAAAAAACTCATTTTATTCTAAAGAGCGGAAATGTCCATTTAGCAATGATCTGCTGAACACAGTCAAGCATTTAGCATTAAAATCTAGATATTTATCTCAGCAGTTGGTAGAGACTAAACACAGAGTTAAAAGTAATGCAAATATTAGATGTAAAAATAATTATGATTCTGTATACTACAGATTTTAGATATTTATTATACTACTATATAACCGGTTTGGTATTTTACCTCTTGGATCTCATCATTCCGCTCCAGGATCGACAGAGCGACAGCGGCACATTCCAGAGTAGACAGACAGATGTTGGAAGGTTGTGTGCGGATCACGTATTGACTTGATAAAGTCCTATTGAGCTGCACCTGGTAAACCAAAGCAGAAGTGATCAGTAATCACAATGTTGATGTATGAAAAGCAATGAATTTTATGAAAGCTGTAATTCTTAAGGAATGCACCACACTGGCAGTTTTTCATTTAGGGCTTTCAGCGTTCATCTCTGACAGGTGTGAAGTTTCAAAGTTATGGTTTGTCCATAAACACGTGATCAGAGCTGGAACATCTTCTAATGTTGGTTGTCAACATTACACACATTCAACTTAGAGGCGGACTGACACAGAATTTATGACACAGATTTATCTGATATCAGATATATGAGCTAATTTTTCCCCCCTTTCGGACTTCTGTGTTTCATTTACTTGTTTACGTTTTCCCTCACTCTACCTGGATCAACTGATTTGTGTGTTTGTGGCGTTGTATTGACTAATCACGTTTGTGCACACCTGCATGTTATAGTTCTGTGTCAGTTGGACACACAAATCCAAATTTTCCACCCAATTCAGGCTTTAAGACCCTAGAAAGAAAAAAGGCTTAGCAACTGAGAGAACAGAGTTTATATTCTCTACAACGTCCTTTAATATGCGCACCTGCTTGGGCAGGTGGAAAAGGCTGTTTTTGAGGAACATGTTTTTGGCTTGGCTCCATGTGCCGTCTATGATGATGACATTATATTTCGCAGTGCCCACTTCTTGGTATTGCACCAACTCCTCAAGGTTCTCCGATTTAGGTCCTGGGTACAGAATCAGCGTTCTGCTGTCCCGGCACACCGCAGCCAGCTCCGGGTGCCTGCACAGAAAATAAATGAAGGCAGAAAATAAAATTTTTATTATATAACACATATTTAACTACGCTCAATTAACGCATACTTACTTTTCCTCATTAAATCTCCTTCCAACTATGACATTGCATTTTCCTTGTGGCAAGCAAGCAGCAAGTAGAGGAACTGTGCGGAGTACTCGGCTCTCCTGCAAGAGATCGAAACCTTTAGTCTCTCATGTTAACCTTTTATAAAATGTGTGTTCATTACTGTCATGAAAGCCGCACATTATAGAGTCCACTGTCAGGAGCAAGACAGTAATCTGATTCCAAAGCATTCAAACACACCCGATGGCGATGTCAGGGTGATACACTGAGAAATGAGACACTGATGCTCTTCTTATTCATCCACTAACTCTCAACACAATATCAGTCTTGGTCTGGTGCAGATGTACATGTATGCATCTTTCTGGATATGGGTCAATATCAAAACTTGCCTTTAATGGAAATAAGTCAGCAAAACATGCGTGGAAATGGTGCGATGTAGAAATTGTTCTTTCAGATAGTTTGATTAATAAAATAAGCTATGGTTGTATCAGCTGATACAGGCATCAATGTATATGTTTGCCATTATTATTATTATTATTATTATTATTATTTATTTTACAGGAAACAGTTTTTCCAGCAGAGTGGACATCTGTACCATCATGCAGGATTTTAGATTAGCGAGGTAACTTAACTGGGAATTTTCCGTTTTAGTGCAAAGTGCAACTAATGTCACTGTTTGTTTTGATAGTAAGATTATTATAGTCCATAATGTTTGTCTCTACAATTAATACTTTTGGGTGTTTATTTTGCTTAAATATTCATCAGCATTTTTAAACCAAATCAATCTTAAACAGTTACAGTCATCTTAGTGTAAAATTCCCTCTCTCTTTGTTACTTTATCAGCTTTTCTGCTGATTCAATTAAACCCATGTCCTATAATATATTATTGTATATAGCATTTGTATTCTATTTTATACGATTGTATATAGCATTTTATTTTTAATTTATTTTATTCTACTCTATTGTGTACTGTATCTCATAGATATATTATTCCAGTGTTTTTTCTCTAATTTTTCTATGTAACTTTGCACTGTCCACTGCTGTAACAAAACAAATTTCCCCACGCGTAGGACTAATAAAGGTTATCTTATCTTATAATAGTTTATTACTTATATCCTATTTTTGTCAGCCAGGTCTCAAAGTGAAACTCATGCAAGATCAACTTGCTAGGCAAAAAATAACCCATAGAGGCTCAAATCAATGTGCAATACATGCATACAACAATACAGCTAACACTACCACACAACATAAAGTTTAATCTAACAGATTTTTATAAACAATAACAGTGACTTTTGGAGGCTTTTGAAAGACATAGATGTATTTTTGAAGCTTCACAAACGCTACATTTAAACAGATCAAGGACTCTGGGTCTTAAAACATGACTTTTGACTCACCTCTGCAGGATGCTGCACTACGTACAGACATGTGGAGACCTCCAGAGGTTGTGGTGGAAGAAAAGGACATAGACACACCTTCTGAGGGCGACTACATGGGAGGAAAGTTGAAGACGTGAGGCTGTGTTTTCCCAGTTACTTCCCAGCCTATAGCCCCCATCTGTGTGTGTTTCAGCTGGTCTTGAGCTTTTCTGTAACGACACGGATCTGTTCCCTCATTAAAGCATGCCAGCTACGCGAGGAGACGGGAACATTCATACGCCGCCTGGATCAACCAACTCGGCTAACTACTAGCATGAGCTGCTCTTTAATTCAACTCACCGGCAACGGAAACATGTCGGTCTTCTCTCGCCAGCCTCCACCGGAAGGGCAGCCAGATCCCCAAAAGCGTCAACCAACCCGTCCTCCATCGAGGAGCCGTCGCACATTTCTGGGGCGTTTTGTATCTCTTGAGTGACGGCGGGACACAGACTGGGAGCGCAGTCCATTGTGGAGTTAGCAACAAGCTAACCTGTGCGAGTACCCAAACACTGCGCCGTCTTCTGGTGTAGAAGTAGACCGACTAGAGAGAGAAGGCACACGGCGGCGTAATTAAAAGTGTTTCGTAGAGTTCACAGTGCGTACGCTTTATATTTCGGGTATATACCTCGCCTCTACAATGGATGAAAAGAGATGAGTACACAATGCACATAACTGCTGGTGGTAGGAAATGTTTATTACAGGAGAGTCCGAGGCTGAATTCGTTTATACAAAGTGTTTCTCTTCTTTTTCTTTTCCTCCCATCTCCTTTGGTATGCGTCTATCGCCTAGTATGTTATATACATTTAGAGTTGGATGGCTAAAATAACTTGTTTAATAATCATAACAGACACCTTTTCTGGCTACGCTTACCTCGTTAGTAAGGTAAGAGTAATGATCTATGGGGCGACTTCACTTGTTGCTACTGCAAGGTTAACCAGTAAAAAGACTAAAGCTAGATCGATATTAATAACCAGTATTAGCCATTATCACAGGTATATATGATATTAGCCCAGATGATTTCCCGTATATGCTAACAGAAATTAACACAGAACTTTTTGACATCCGGGGTCTCAATACAGATACAGATACTAAAATTAAGACTAGTTCCTTATTTTGTCACATCTATTTTTTTTTTTTTTTTTTTGTCATATCCAAGATCAGTGGTGCAAAGTGAGCTTCACAATAAGCTGTTAACTATTTAGTTTGGAAGTTGTGTGTGACTAAATAATAACCCCATCATTTCCCCCTTTCTCATAAGATTCAAATATACTCTCAATATGTGTATGTATGCATATAATCCAGACTGCTTTCATGCATCATTGGTAAAAACGCCAATCATGTCAGAAACAGAATACTTTTATAATCTCTAAGGACAATATATATATACTGGTATATAAATCGGTATATATTCAGTTTGCCATCATATGCAACAAAGAAAAATAATATATTATTGTTTGAAGAGCTAAAAAAAAAAATAGCAGCTATTTAAACTTTCATTGTCGAAATTGTGTTTCATTACAATTTTTGCTGTCCTTCTCAGGATGATTACAGATGTTCATAATCAGTTCATAGGCATAAATATAACAGCAATCATTTTGTTATACTCGTCGTTGTTTTGTTTTTCATTTTCAGTCAGTTAGCTGTTTGCTGTTCAAAAACTCAAGTTACCAACATGCACTGACACATCCGTTCTATTTATTGTATTTCTGCGACACAGTTGCTTGTAAGTTGTTAGTACTTCATTAACTCAGGGCTGCCACCTGTCGGTGTGGAGGAAAAGGGTTATTTTAAAAAGTACGCTGGGTGTCGCCAAAGGCTATTTAATGTAAAAGTAAGGCCGCTTTAATATACTTGGAAACACAGCTTTTGCCCCACGGAAGCAAAATAGTTATGTACACTTAGTTGCGTATGCATTTTATTCACACATCGTTTGTCCATTTGAAAATGGATATCTGTGAGTTTGTTTATAGTTTGACTTTGAAGGTCAGTCGACACAGGGTCACAGCTGAGGCTTCAGAACGCACCTTGGATTCAGGCGTAAAGCAACTACTGTACAGTGTATCTGCAAGCAATGCAAACATGCAGAATACTGTACACCACAGTGCAAAAATTAAAAAAAACAAACAACCCCAAAAAGTTTCTCTATGTGCATACATTGGGGAATATTTTGTTCATTTTGAGACAGCTGTGCTAAAGCAGACTAAAACGAGCTACGTTTGGTTAAGTTGGAGATATCTCTTCGATGATGCAGGAGAAATATACGTAACTTTTATAAATGCCTTTGAACATTTTTATGATAATTTTTTTAAAAAGCATTTGCAAAATTTTATAACATTTGATGAAGATCTTTAATTACAGATTATTTTGACAGGGTGCTAAACATCACACCCCATTTGGCTTAGCGACAGATGCACATTGTCAAGAAGTTTCACGTTCCAAGCACATCCGTGATTAAACAAAGATTTGCAGGGTGGATAATTTGTCAGGAATAACCACAGGTAAATAGGCTCATCTGCACGGATCACAGACTCTGTCTTGGATGTTTACAAGCGGTTGTGCGGAACACAGGCTCCCAGTTTAGATAAGGTGTCGAGTTAATGGCCAGAAGGGCTTATTTATAGCTGAAGATGCACCCTGACACCGTACAGACACCGACACATGCACGCTTATCCTTTTTATTTGCACATGTGAACCACTCTCATCAATCATGCTATGACTCATGCGCTATTGGCAGACAGTTTGGCTTCACCTGCAGAGACAAAGGATATATGATCAATCTGAAGGCAAAGGTTTTAGATAAGACTTTGATTATATATGCAAATCTGAGCTTTAAGAATTTATCTTAATTTAATGCACTTTACATTTACTGACATTTTAAGCCCAAATATGGATATTGATCTGTTACAGCACTTAATACCAAGTTTATTGAAAAAGACTGTAGCGCACTAAAGTATTACACACTGTCCTTTGTTTTTGGCTTGCTCAGTTGGAAAAACTGTCGAACTATCTTCTTGTTTCTCAGCATTATTCTCTGTTGGATCTGTTTCTGATGACTTAACATCTGTCTCTAGTTCAGTTTGTTTTGTAACTGTTTCGGTCTGGCTTCTTTCTCCTTCTTCTGGTTTGGGGTTTTCTCCTTCAGTTGGCTTTCCATCTCTCTCATCTCTGGTGGTCACTTCATTCCCGTCCTGTACGCTTTCAGCTTCTGTTTTGGCCACAGCCAACGCATTCTCTTCTCCATCTCCGTCGCCTTCATCAGCAGTCTCTGCCGGCGATGCCGTCTCTTTCTCCTCCTCTCTTTGCTCCTTCCCTCCAGCCTCTTCGTTTTCCTGCACAATTGGAGTCAGAGGCGTTAGATCTAGACACGTCTTAGGAGGGGATGCTACTTTTCTCCTAGGAGGAGCGACTGGCTTGTCTATTTCTGAATCTTTTTTCCACAAATCCCGAACACAGACATTGCTCTCTTCCAAGGCTGCAGGATGATCATCTATACTTGTCCAGTCTGCTTCCTCTGAGGGAAACTCAAAGCAAGAGATGCTAAGTTCATCGACTGGGATTTCTGTTGGTTTTTCAACTGTTATAGACACACTCCTTACTGTCTTGGATTTACTCTTTTTTGCTGTTTGTGTGTCGTCTTCTTCCAGAAGTCGAGGGAAAGGCTCTATGTCGCACGGAGAAGAATTGGCGCTGGACCTGAAGAAGTCTGTAATATCCTCCTCTGAGTTAGGCACCTCTCCTTTTTCAGGTTTGGTCACAAAAACATCAAGATCATACAAATCCTCGGACATTATCCGAGGTCCTTCCTCTGGGCATTTTTCTTTATCTGTTGGTTCCCCCTCCACAACAGGAGTCTCATCTATCAGGACATATTTCTCTAAATATCCCCTGGCCTCTCGGTCTGAATGCCTGCTGTGGAAGGACTTCTCCGAGGTCACACTTTCAGTGTCTTCTTCTTTTTTCCGGCTGCCGAGTGCTTCCTCGTAAAGGTCTGTATAAAGAAAGGCCATGGCTTTGGGTTCCTCCAGCAAAATGGGATCAATAATTTTCGGAGGCCCTTCGGGTAGAAAGATTGGTGTGAGGACATCTTCTTGGCTTCCAAACAAATTCGAACCACTCTGTTTTGAGGGAAGCCTAGATAGTGCACTTTCTGCTGCTCCGCCTCCATCTGTTGCCCCTGGACCTTTCAGAAAGTATTCGTCTGTACCGCCATAAAAGACTTCATCTAAAAGCTCGTTAGCAAGTTCCACCAGACTGATTGTGTCTGACTTGTCAACATCTGCACCTTTGGTGCTGGTGCTTTCTTTAGTCTGTGCATGTTTCTCAGTGTACTGACTCTCAGTAGCAGTCTTTGCCTCTGGTTCCACCTGTCCTCCTGCAGCCACAGCAGGACCTCCTGGAGCTTGAGCATCAATCAGGGCGAATGCCTCAAAGTAGTCCACATTTCCTGCTGCTGCTCTGCTTTGCATTCTGGCCACGGGAGCTCCCGGTGGATCCATGGAATCTAGATCCACAGGAGGGTGGGGGCTGGCTTGGTAATCTATTGTTGGGCCCGTCTCTACTGAGATCAGCAGCTCATTTTCATGGATCTCCTCACTAGCTTTAGGAACAACACTTTCCTCCAGGTATGAAAGATTGTCCACCATTTCTTTGCTGACTTCTTCATCCACGGTGGCCAGTTTTTGGGGAACAACAATGTTGAGGATTTCAGAGCCTTCTGACACTAAGCTGAACAGCTGCTGCTCTTTGTCTTCCTGAGGATCAGTTGTTTCGTCTTGGTCTCCTTCTCCGTCACTTTTCAAATTTGGTTGAGAGACTTCCACTAACTCTGGCCGCCCTGAGATGTTCTCAGAGCTTTCTGCCAGGACTTCTCGCTTTCTATCTGCTTTGCTTTTCGGCCCACTTGCCCTCTCCTTGGTTGTCTTCCTTCTTGAGATAAGCTCCTCATCCATGACAAAAATGATTTTGCCTGCTGGATGAGACCCAGGTGTTGCAGGCTGTATTGCACTGAGATCCACAGAGGGGAGTCCAGCTTCAGACATCCATGGTGTGGTGCAGCGACTGGGGGTCGTCTCCCATGCGATTCCGCTGTCCTCCCCTTGCATAGTTACCATGGAGAAGGAGGAGTCCATCATTAGGCACTGCATCTTAGGCCGGACATTATCATCGTGGACAGCCTCGCGTAAGCTGAAGGCACAGTAGTGCAAAAATATTGGGAGGTTAAGGGAAAACTATACAAAATATGTCCTAATAACTTCTAAGTTGTGCAGGTGTTCTTTTGCTTTAATACTTTTTGCACTGCGCCTAAAGCGAGAGAAAGAGTCTCAACTTATATTCACCAAAGTCTGAACTGCATAAAGCATCACATCTATCAACCTTTGAAGATGCTTGTTGTGCTCCATGAGCATTTTTACGTCACACAAGTGTCATTAAGTAGGAAGAAAGAAAGAAATTTCACCCTGCAGAACTTCCAATTCTGCTTGACCAGTGCAAACATACGAACATGTGGCATTTCCTCCATAAATTCAGCATATTTTATTACTGTAAAATAAATGTTTCACCACAGACTCTAATTCCTAAATGATCAAAAACTTTCGTCTGTGGTAAAAAACAAAAACAAAATTGCAAAACAAATCTCATTAAGATGAAACTTTAACCTGCAGCATAAAGAGCACCTGTTTTGAAGGGTCTCCACTTCATCAGTAACATCAAGGTTTTGTTCTGTAATATCTTCAGATGTCAACACAGTCATCTCGGGGTCAACATCTGACTGTGCAAAATCCTCCATTGCTGTAGCCATTGTTAGCAGTATGGATCTGCTTCAGCCTCTCAACACGACTCGATGCTGCTCTGCTGATCACATACGAAGCGAGCGAGCGTGCTCGAGTCGGGTTTTCATGCTCAGCATAATCTTGAAATAGAAAACTTGCCTTCCACTGTTTCATCTGAAACATTTGCAGCATGCAGGGAGAGTAATTCGTCTCCTGTTCACAATGGTTGAACTCTTGAAATCACTACATACAGATAACAAGTTAATCTGGGTTAAGCAGTTGCAAATAATCTGAACTGTGAAAATGCAGGAACATTAAGGCAGTGTCTCTGTCTTATTTATTTTTGCCAGGTCTAATAATAATTTTTTCTTGGCATCATGTATCTGATATCATTAGTCTCTCTGTAAGTGAGTTAGAGGTAAGATTGTTTAAAATCTTTAAGCTGTTTTTTTTTTTCATGTGCAACAAATCACATGTCAATGAAAAATAGTAAAAACCAAAATTGTGATTAAAAAGTTAGACTTGTCATGCTTTTCTGTCCCACTAGTGAGCATTTTTTGTGGTAACTGGCCAAATAAGTTTTTAAAATCTGCCTTTCTTTCATTTTGATTGAGCCACCTGCTCGTGTCTGTCACACAGAGTGTCAGAGATGCTATGTGGGAAATGAAAGCGTGAAGGAGTTGGGGAGGGTTTAGTCAACATGTTCTATCTGGGTAAAAGTTCCCCAGTGTAAACTAGTCTGACATACCCTGTGCATCATAAAACTTTCCAGTGGGCATGCCAAACTGTGAATTTAATATTATATAAATTTTGAGGCAGTAATCACACACAACAAGACCGGGAAGAAGTAAAACTGTAAAGTCCAAGAATATAAATTAATCAATAAACACAAAACACTGGGCCAGTAATTTGACATTTATGTTAGGCTGCTGAAAGGTGTCTCTATAAGCGATTGCACCATAGGTTATACTTAGTTTGTTACAGGTCCTGTAGGAAAAAATGATAAAAGAAACTTTATCTCTAAGATCCAGAGAAGAAAACTCCCGTTATTTTAAAACATATATCATTAATTGTCATGGTCCTGGGCCATGTGGGCCCAGTATTCTTAGTTTTCATGTATTTTTGTATTTTGTTCTTTATTTAGGCCATGCTTCCTGGGTTGATCTGTTACGTTGTTCCTTATGTGTTTTCCCTTCGTGACTCTTACCCCCTGTGTGCCCCTCTGTGTATTTATGAGCCCTCGTCTCTCTTTGTGTTTTATTCTATGTTTTCCCCAGCCCGTTATGTCTGCGTTCTCCCCGTGCTCTCTCCCCTCCTGTTTGAACCTCTGTGTACTTCCTGCTTTACTTTGCCCATCTCCCATCAGTGTTACGTTCACTCCTGCCGTGTCTTGTTATGATTATCAGTGTCACCTGTGTTCCCCGTGTGCATCCACTTCCCCTGATCATCCCTCATGTGTATTTAGTCTCTGTGTTTCGTACAGTCTGTGTCGCGTCGTCTGTGTTCCCCCCCTCCGTGTTTCCATGCCTGGTCTGTTGTCTTCCAAGCCATAGCCTCACCATAGTTTGTTCTCAGTTTAGGTTTTTGTTTAGCCACGCCATCCCTGCTGTATTTGCACACCTTGTTTTCAGCCATATTAAAGGCTCGCCTTTTGTTAAAACTCACTCCCGTCTGCTCACTTGTGTACGCACCTGGGTCCATTACACGCATTCTCCACTCGGTCCGTCACAGCGGACCGTGACAGTACGACGCGACCATGCCGGACCCAGCGTCACAAGACCAGGAGATCATTCGGACAGTGGAGTCGCTATGCGGCGGTTGGCTGCAGTGTTCCGGGGAGGAGGACCGGGTTGAGCTAGCCCGCCAAGCCGGAGTATGCGTGTCCGCATTCCCCTGGTTATGGGAGGCGCTGCATCCCCTCATCATAGACTTTCTCGCCTCCACTCTCCAACTCCGCCCGCGACAGCAGCTGCCCGGTAAGCGTGAGCCGTCGCCTGAGCCATGCTGTAGCTCTGTTTCCCCGCTGCCTCGTGAGCCTGAAGCGGTCAGAATCGGTACGGTGTGGCTCACCGCCGACACACCCTCGGCTCACGCTCCATCGGCTTCCGCTTCCTCGCCATCGCCTGACTGCACTACGCGGCTCAAGGAGATGCCAGCTGCTATTGACTTTGGTGAGGAGGAGCGGCAGCAGGTATTACGGGCGTATCGCGAGGACGAGCTCCGCTGGAAGCCCTGGCTCATCCCCGAGGAGGAGTTCTCGCCAACTGCCCCGCCTCGCACCTGCCGCCCGCCCTCGCCGCCCCGATCGGACTACTCGTCCCCTGCTGTCTTTCTAGCACGGATGTGGTTGGAGGACGAGGAGCCGGTCGCCAGGGACAGTCAGGTTTTGTCCACAGCCGCTTCACGGGGAAAGCGGCGTTCTCGCCGCCGTCGCGCACTGCTACGTCCTGTCTCGCCCTCCACGAAGCGTCCCGCGGACGCTGTGGGGGTCCTGGACGTCGATCACGAGGGGCAGCAGCACGCCGCAGGCGCACAGCTAGTGGAAGAGTTCGGGAGGCGCTGAACCTGCAGTCGGTGGATTTCTCTGAAATAATGTCGGATGCTGGGAGTAAAGGTTCAGACTCGAAGTATTCTGTGTCATGTGACTTTCGAATTAATGTGTCGAAACCATCAGCGGGCAGCCCTAGTTGTGCGGGTGATCAAGAAGTAACTTCTGTTACCTCTGACAATTTAACAAATGCTACGCCACCTCATGCCGGGTTTGAAACGTTATGTGAACAAGTTACCGAGTCTGAGGAGAGACTGCCTAGCTTTCCTCAGGGAGCGACTAAGGACTGTCTGTACTGCGCTGAGGTCTCTGGAGAGGAGGGGGCAGCAGCTGTCCAGTCCGCACCCGTCCTAGTTCTGTTCCAGACTCCTCCTATAACGGAGGTAAGTGACTGTGCTTTCTCATCTCATGAGCCTGTCATAGTGGAGTGTACTGGGCTACCCTTTTGTGGGCCCAGTTACGAAGAAACTGGTACCAAAGACCGCTCCACCATTAACCATGATTTCATAAACATCCATGCTGTGGCCGACCTACCTCTGGTTAAGACTAAGGGCCAGTCAGAGTCGGGTTGTGATAATGAAAGGATTGTGTGTAACAGTTTTGATGAAGCGCACAATGAAATCACAAACCATATTCCTGACTCTGTAGGATCCAGGATTTTTTCTAGCGTTGCTCTCACAGTCGCGCCACATGAAGCCCAGGTTCAGGAGACGGCGAAAGGGGACCACACGTCTGCTGTACAGGTTGCTTCTCAGCCTGCTAGGAATGGCGTGAGCTTTCTCTCCGCCTCAGACTGCCTTCTGCTTCAGCCGTCTCTTCCAGCTGGAGGGCCCGAGGAGCCCGTTCAGCCTCATGCCACGTCTGCTGTACAGGTTGCTTCTCAGCCTGCTAGGAATGGCGTGAGCTTTCTCTCCGCCTCAGACTGCCTTCTGCTTCAGCCGTCTCTTCCAGCTGGAGGGCCCGAGGAGCCCGTCCAGCCTCATGCCTCGTCAGCTGGAGGGCCCGAGGAGCCCGTCCAGCCTCAAGCCATTTCAGCTGGAGGGCCCGAGGAGCCCGTCCGGCCCCAAGCCATGTCGGCTGGAGGGCCCGAGGAGCCCGTCCAGCCTCAAGCCATGTCGGCTGGAGGGCCCGAGGAGCCCGTCCAGCCTCAAGCCATGTCAGCTGGAGGGCCCGAGGAGCCCGTCCGGCCCCAAGCCATGTCAGCCGGAGGGCCCGAGGAGCCCGTCCGGCCTCCTTCCACGTCAGCCGGAGGGCCCGAGGAGCCCGTCCGGCCTCCTTCCACGTCAGCTGGAGGGCCCGAGGAGCCCATCCGGCCTCCTTCCACGTCAGCTGGAGGGCCCAAGGAGCCCGTCCGGCCTCCTTCCACGTCAGCTGGAGGGCCTGAGGAGCCCGTTCGGCTTCCTTCCACGTCAGCTGGGGGTTCAGGAGAACCGCACCAGCTTCATGCCTCGTCAACTGGAGGGTCCGAGGGGCCCGTCCGGCCGCCTGTCTCCGCTGGAGGGCCCGAGCCGCCCATCCAGCCTCACGCCTTGTCTGCTGGGGGGCCCGAGCCGCCCATCCAGCCACCTACGCCTGGTCCAGCCTCAGCACCAGCTCCTGCTTCTGCCACGCCTGGTCCAGCCTCCGCCTCTGCTTCGCCTGCTGCAGCTCCAGCCTGTGCTTCGCCTGCTGCAGCTCCAGCCTGTGCTTCGCCTGCTGCAGCTCCAGCCTGTGCTTCGCCTGGCCCAGCCTCAGAGTCGTCGCCTGGCCCAGCCTCAGCCTGTGCTTCTTCTGGTCCCGCCTCAGCCTGTGCTTCGTCTGGTCCCGCCTTGACTGGTCCCGCCTCGACTGGTCCTGTGCCCACCGGGCCTCGGCCGGTCCTGTGCCCACCGGGCCTCGGCCAGTACGCCTGACACTGGAGAGCCGCCGCTGCCTTGCGCACTGCCGGCCCCCTGAACTGCTCCGCCGTCGCCGCTGCCTTGCGCACTGCCGGCCCCCTGAACTGCTCCGCCTTCGCCGCCGCCGCTGCCTTGCGCACTGCCGGCCCCCTGAACTGCTCCGCCTTCGCCGCCGCCGCTGCCTTCCGCGCGGCCGGCCTCCGGATCTGTTCTGTCACCGTGGCCACCTTTCCCGTGGCCGGCCTCCGGAACGGTTGGACTGGACTTTTGTGTTGTCGCCTCTCGGGTTGGCCTTCGGGCCTCTTTGGACATTCGCCTTCCTGTTCTGGACTCTTTTGTGTATTTGTGGACTCAGTTTTGTTCTCGTGCTCCTTGTTTTTGGTTCGTTTTGTTCCCTCCGTCCTGGTCCCCCGCCTCCCGCCCTGGGTGGGGTGTTTTCTGTTTTGCTTGTGTTTTGTTTCTCGGGTTTCGGCTGTCGGGAGCCAGCCCTTTAGGGGGGGGGGTGGTGTCATGGTCCTGGGCCATGTGGGCCCAGTATTCTTAGTTTTCATGTATTTTTGTATTTTGTTCTTTATTTAGGCCATGCTTCCTGGGTTGATCTGTTACGTTGTTCCTTATGTGTTTTCCCTTCGTGACTCTTACCCCCTGTGTGCCCCTCTGTGTATTTATGAGCCCTCGTCTCTCTTTGTGTTTTATTCTATGTTTTCCCCAGCCCGTTATGTCTGCGTTCTCCCCGTGCTCTCTCTCCTCCTGTTTGAACCTCTGTGTACTTCCTGCTTTACTTTGCCCATCTCCATCAGTGTTACGTTCACTCCTGCCGTGTCTTGTTATGATTATCAGTGTCACCTGTGTTCCCCGTGTGCATCCACTTCCCCTGATCATCCCTCATGTGTATTTAGTCTCTGTGTTTCGTACAGTCTGTGTCGCGTCGTCTGTGTTCCCCCCCCTCCGTGTTTCCATGCCTGGTCTGTTGTCTTCCAAGCCATAGCCTCACCATAGTTTGTTCTCAGTTTAGGTTTTTGTTTAGCCACGCCATCCCTGCTGTATTTGCACACCTTGTTTTCAGCCATATTAAAGGCTCGCCTTTTGTTAAAACTCACTCCCGTCTGCTCACTTGTGTACGCACCTGGGTCCATTACACGCATTCTCCACTCGGTCCGTCACAGCGGACCGTGACAATTAATGTCATGAATGCATATCATACTGAAATGCTGATTGTGCCTTCAACCCCATCACCATTTTCAACCCCCATAATGCAAAGTTAAGCCCCTATTACCGATGTTAATGAAAGTTCTCTTGGCATGCTCTGGCAATGAAACCGAGTATTTTTGAGTGAAAATTACGTGTTTCATAAGTGATCTTTAGCCATGGGATATTTCATCATTACATACTCACCAGAATTTACTACTACTTATCATGATTCTTGGGGTTTTCGCTATTTCCTCTGTATTATTTTAAGGTCTTTACCTTACAATATAAAGGACTTGAGACAACTGTAATTGGGATTTGGTGCTATATAAATAAAACTGAACTGAACTTCAGCATGATTTCAAATCATGATCACAATGATCATATGATAATTTTGTCTGTGACAGGGTTGAAACCCAAATGGATTTAGTGAGATTTAAATGCCTAATAATGACTTTGTGCCTAAAATCTGATCAAAGTACAAAAAATGTGTTTATTATACAAAAATATATTTTCTTTATTGTTACTGATATAATATAATAATACTCAGATGTTCTGAGTACCATTGCGTTATTGTTATTGTCCTCTTTTATTTACGTCAGTTTATTTTACCCTCTACCGGATGTGAGGACATACATACTGCCAATAACGTCAAAACTGCAGGCGTTAACGTAGCGTGATGACGTCGTTGGTTAATGCTTCCCTCTGAGCAGAGGCGGCGGATGGAGCGGAGCTGATGAATGAGATGAGGGGCTAACAGAGGGCAGACGGGCTGATGATGAGAGAGGATGAACCAGCAGCTGAAGGAGCATCAGTCCTATTCTCCCACCATCTCAGATCCAGTTTACGCGAAACAACGCAAACAAAACAAGACGGAGAAATCTGCTCGTTTGTGAATGAAGGAAAATTTTGTGGCGAACATCGACGTCGGTGAAGCTGTTTTGATTTTTTTTTTTCCTCTTGGAGGAGGGCAGGACGTGATGATAAAACCCGGAGTGTACTCCAAGGGCTTTTTTGTGTTCTCTCCAAAAGCAGCGGAGATGAAGCCCCGTCTGGAAAGAAGATGTCTGTCACCACAGAGCGGCGTTAAATGTCTCACTTGCGGCGGTAAAACTCTTTAATATTTCTCCGATTTGAGGATTTTAATGGCACAGAGGACTTCAATCAAGAGCCAGCGACTTAAAGAGGGATTTATGAGTGTCGGAATTGAGGGGTGAATGTTAATTTTTTTATCCCAACGTCTGCCATCCCTATTCAGATTATACACCAGCCAACGGAGCATTTATAGCCAGCTAACGTCACATTTAGAGACTATAGGCAGTTTTATTTGCTAAAACACGTTAACATTTTTTCCCCTTCGATAATTTCACTCTGAATTTAAAAGCGCAACACGATCCCTTCGAGTCTAATGTGGTTATAAATCACACCATCCGTCTGCTGTCAGTTTTTTTCTCCTTCTTTTTTTAATAGTCCGAGTTGAGCTCCATAATCCTGCATTACTGTGGAGTTTGGTTGTGGGGTTTTTTAGCTAACGGCGGCGGCTACTAGAGCCAGAGCAGCGCGCGCGCGTGTTGTCAGTCATCATGCGTGCACCGACACGTTCGCACGGATGAAACCACCACCTATGCCAAAAATATGATGCACCCAGAGGGCACAACAACACGCCGAGCCATGTCGGACTGAGAACAGTGAGAGTGGGGCTTCGCCGGGCTGTGAGCTCACACAAACAAGCAGAGAGCGGCTTTCAATTGAGAGGGAGAGCGGATAAAAACAAAACAAAAACAAAGCTGCAGCTAGCCTGTCCGCACAGCTCTCAGGAGACCGCTGAGAGGATCATTTTCGACTCAACTTAGAGACCAGAATCCAGCTATAATGGGGTATGTAAAGTGGTGGTTCAGTGGAAGTTGTATTTCTCACTCCCCATGTCATGAGTGTGGCACACTTTGTTGTTGCAGATTTCAACACCCACAGCTGCCAGTCTGCTAGCTAACCCCCCTTGTCCTCTTACATAGAAAAAAATTACTGTAAACCACTATCCCATCATTATGTGCACCTAAAGCCTCCATACGCTGACATTTCAGCTTACAGAAGCCAATAAGGATGAGGCTGCGATGAAGTAAGCTACTGATGATAGGGAGAGCATATTTAATGTTTTGCCATGAGTAAATGTGGAAGGGGGGGGCTCCATCACCACAGCTCCATTGTGGTGCTTACATGTGGCCGAGCCTGCAGATGTGTGGTGATTCTTCTGATCAAAAGCGACCTAGTTCCCACTCCAGATGATGTAGAATGTGATTGGTTTGTTGTCATATTGTAGTTGGGAAGGAGGAGAAGGGGATTGGTGAATGGCTTGCCTCCTCATCCTCTGTAATTCTCAAGGCCAGTGGTTGTAATCCAGTCAACAATCAATTTCTGAGTCGGTCAAAAGAGAGTATGTCCTACAGTATGTGTTTACACTGTCTCAATTAGCAATTCTCCCTGTTCCTGTCCTCTTTGTGCAGTTGTTGATCAGTTCAAATGTCACTGGCATGTTTTTGTTTTTTCAGTGGAAACTGAAACATATCTGAAGTTGCAGCAGTGACACACCCCTACCACTGGAATTCAGTTAGGACTTTGTAGTAAACAACAGCAAGCATAGTACATCCAGCAACAACACAATAAAATCCCTAAAATGACAATTACAAAGTTTTTATTTTTACTGGCTTAAAAATGGGTGCGCAGCTTCAGACAGTTATTCCCATACTGTTATTACAATGAGTCTGTGATATTGTAGAAGTCTGTGCAATTCATGTATTTTATCCTTATGCGGGTAACCTCTTTGATGTATGCCAATTGAATGCTTTTAAATTTAAAAAAAAATTACATACAGGGAGTGCAGAATTATTAGGCAAGTTGTATTTTTGAGGAATAATTTTATTATTGAACAACAACCATGTTCTCAATGAACCCAAACCCAAAGCTGAATGTTTTTGGAAGTAGTTTTTAGTTTGTTTTTAGTTTTAGCTATTTTAGGGGGATATCTGTGTGTGCAGGTGACTATTACTGTGCATAATTATTAGGCAACTTAACAAAAAACAAATATATACCCATTTCAATTATTTATTTTTACCAGTGAAACCAATATAACATCTCCACATTCACAAATATAAATTTCTGACATTCAAAAACAAAACAAAAACAAATCAGCGACCAATATAGCCACCTTTCTTTGCAAGGACACTCAAAAGCCTGCCATCCATGGATTCTGTCAGTGTTTTGATCTGTTCACCATCAACATTGCGTGCAGCAGCAACCACAGCCTCCCAGACACTGTTCAGAGAGGTGTACTGTTTTCCCTCCTTGTAAATCTCACATTTGATGATGGACCACAGGTTCTCAATGGGGTTCAGATCAGGTGAACAAGGTGGCCATGTCATTAGTTTTTCTTCTTTTTTTATACCCTTTCTTGCCAGCCATGCTGTGGAGTACTTGGACGCGTGTGATGGAGCATTGTCCTGCATGAAAATCATGTTTTTCTTGAAGGATGCAGACTTCTTCCTGTACCACTGCTTGAAGAAGGTGTCTTCCAGAAACTGGCAGTAGGACTGGGAGTTGAGCTTGACTCCATCCTCAACCCGAAAAGGCCCCACAAGCTCATCTTTGATGATACCAGCCCAAACCAGTACTCCACCTCCACCTTGCTGGCGTCTGAGTCGGACTGGAGCTCTCTGCCCTTTACCAATCCAGCCACGGGCCCATCCATCTGGCCCATCAAGACTCGCTCTCATTTCATCAGTCCATAAAACCTTAGAAAAATCAGTCTTGAGATATTTCTTGGCCCAGTCTTGACGTTTCAGCTTGTGTGTCTTGTTCAGTGGTGGTCGTCTTTCAGCCTTTCTTACCTTGGCCATGTCTCTGAGTATTGCACACCTTGTGCTTTTGGGCACTCCAGTGATGTTGCAGCTCTGAAATATGGCCAAACTGGTGGCAAGTGGCATCTTGGCGGCTGCACGCTTGACTTTTCTCAGTTCATGGGCAGTTATTTTGCGCCTTGGTTTTTCCACATGCTTCTTGCAACCCTTTTGACTATTTTGAATGAAACGCTTGTTGTTCGATGATCACGCTTCAGAAGCTTTTCAATTTTGAGACTGCTGCATCCCTCTGCAAGATATCTCACTATTTTTGACTTTTCTGAGCCTGTCAAGTCCTTCTTTTGACCCATTTTGCCAAAGGAAAGGACGTTGCCTAATAATTATGCACACCTGATATAGGGTGTTGATGTCATTAGACCACACCCCTTCTCATTACAGAGATGCACATCACCTAATATGCTTAATTGGTAGTAGGCTTTCGAGCCTATACAGCTTGGAGTAGGACAACATGCATGAAGAGGATGATGTGGACAAAATACTCATTTGCCTAATAATTCTGCACTCCCTGTATGTTGATATTTTTAAGCCTTCGTGCTGATAACAGCTGGAGCCTTTTGGGTGCACCTTTGTGCCTGCATCCATCTGTCCCATTCCTGTGTAAAGTCACTGCTATTTTCAGGTAGAACTAAAATGACAGTTCAGTAGACAGGCACGTGTTTTGATGAGCAATTAACCATCAAAGTGATTTATTTGAGCAATTTGTTAAAAAGCGCTTTTTCGGATAGGAATATTTGACAAGTTTATGGGAAGATTAGTGTGTCTGGGGAAAAACAAGACGTCGTATGCAGAGCTACAGCAATAAATCGGCTGATATTTGCTAATTTTTTATGTAGATGGCTCTGTTGGTGTATTTACCAGAAGATAAGCAACAAGAAATAGGCAAAATTTAATGTTTATTTTTCACATTTATTCCTAATTTTTTTTTAAAGTGAAAGCAAATGGGTGTCTGAATCTTTTTAAATATTATTATAGGTCAGAATATTATGGGTCTTAAGCTGGCGCTGTGAGCTGTGGCTGATTAATGAAATGTTTTTGTATATAAATTGACATGTTCTCAGCTGCTGTTTTGTGATTTCAGTTGGGTTTCCTCAAGACAAGCCAGTCTTTCATAACTTCTTTCACTTCCTCTATGAGCTTGTGTTATTTTCAGTGTCAAAGAAGAGTCGTTACAGAAGGGCTCGGACTTTCTGAACTTCTTACATTCAGACAAAGAGAGCATCAGTGGAAAAAACACAGGACTTCGTTATTGTCATGAGAAATAGTTTGAAAGTGTCAGGCTAGCCGAGTGTCCCACGCTTGCTCTTTCTCTTTTGTCGGCTGCTGAAAGACTAGAGGTCTGTGAGCGGCATATGGGCGTTTGGGACTGGAGGCTTCGCCTTGCCAGGCTCCTGCTGCCTCCCTCTGCGAGTGGGCTAACCCACAGGGATGCTGCGATCGGATTGGGCGAGAGAGCGTGTAGGAAGGAGAGGGAGCGACGGAGTTGGAGGATGTTCACAGCTCATGACCACATGGGCAGTTGCCATGACAACGTAACAGCTAAGTTAGTAATGCGGAGTTATTATTCCTGTGCATAGCAAACACGGGCTGCAGCTGTCATTGCTTTCACTCAGTGGAGTTTTGGCTTGTAGTCAGATTTGTTTTCAATATTCTTCTTGATATAGTCCTTCATATATAGTATAGACAGGATAGGTAAAAAATGATTTACGATTTATAAAGAAGAAATAAATGAATCTAACATAAAATTCGAGACTTAATAAAAATAAAAGACATTTCAAAGTTCAGCGGGGGATCAAATAATTTTTCCACTGTATACATCTCTTATATCTGTGACCTGTGAGGCACAACTTTTACTCCGAAGACAAACCTCCAGTTTGTTTTTTCATGTTTCACGAAAGCTGAGAGAGTGTTAGCAGATAAGTCAAGACTTCAATGCTTGCTATGAGCAACCACAGCAATCTGCTAATGACCAATGCAATTACAAAGAGGGCCTTCGTCCAGAGTCCTCTTTGCAACCGATTTTATATAGCAGCAGCCAAATATAAACCAATCAGTTAGGAAATACGCATTTTTTCCCGCCTTTTGACCAGAGGACGGCAAGTAGTCGCAGATCAGACTCTAGTGCTGTGTGATCGAGGCCCAATGTGCTGATAGGCTGATATCAGCTAGCAAACCAAACATCAGCCAACACCTTTGTTTGGGTTGTTAGGATTGGGTAGTTTGTGATTACCCGAATTAGTGATAGTTGTTGTTTTTGACGGGAATGGGATTAATTTTCTTATTTAATAGTCTGTTGACTGTAAAAAAGAAAATAAAACTACCATGGTAGATACTATATCGGTAAAACATAAGCACTAATAGGAGCTGGCCATGTTATGCACACTTTAGCAGCACTATTTTTTTCTTCACAAACCATGGCAGAGAGTAAATGTAAAGAAGTCTCCATCTAATGGATTAGTACTTAAAAAACAACGTCAATTCATGAAGAAAATGAAAAAACTAGACCTAAAACTGAATGTGTGGTTGTGCACCCTGTTCATTTACTACCGTCTGTTATCCCCACCTGTTCATTCATTTCCTGGCTGCGGGCGAAGGCGCTCTGCATCCGATTGCTTTGTTTAGTTTCTTGCCAGTTTTATCAGTTTTAAAACCCAAATAATCCCAAACAGAAGATTAAATATTCTTTTTGCACAGCTGATTCTTGTGGACTTTTCCTTCTTACGCACATGCACACAGACACACAAACACACAGAGCATGCATGTGCACTCATTTGACTGGCTGCTCATAAAAACTTCACCCATCTGTAGTGGATTCCAAGCATTTTCTGATAATTATTTTAAGCCAGACTGGATTAATGAGATGCTAATATATAAATGGTTGCATGAAAATATACAAAATTTAAATGTTTTTTTTAATAATGACTCTTTTGCACTATTTTTGCTGTAAACTAAATTACACATACTATGTATTAGTGCAAAAACAATTGGCAAGCAAAAATGAAGTTTGCTGGATTTAAGCTCTTAGATGTGAATAGTTCTGTTTGTTTGTTATATTCATAGATACTTTATTTATAGCCAGATGAAGTGGTGAAGTTATTAAGATTAATCAGATTAGTTGACACTTCAAGTTAACGTTAGTTGCATCCCAAATATGTGACCGATTAAGGAAATTGTTTCGCATCAGTCCCCAGACGTCATTAAATGTGGCAGGTATCAACAAACCTCAGTGTCCTGAGTGACTGTGACATGTCCTAATAGAGTCTTTGTCATTGGAAACTAATCTGAGCATTGTTTCGGTCACAAACAGTCCACATCTTTGTTTGCCACCATTGAAAACACCAGCGCTCGTGTGTGTCTTCTGCTGCTGTGAATGTTTCTGCTGATCTGACGACATCTGCACTCAGATTCACGTGCAAGTACATGTCATTGAGACTCGAACGCTAGGTTTCATTGTGAAAAGGGATTATGGGCTAACAATCGCCACGCTCTCATGGAGACACACTGCACCGGGGCAGAGTTTGATCTAGGCCACACTGTCAGACTAATGACCTGCACCCACTTCAAGCCCCTGAAAAGCCACAGCTAATTGAGACATTGTCACAGTGACCAGCAATGCCTTTTATTCTTGTTTAAGAATTAATCAAACGTTGATTATATATGGCTTTTAAATTCATTTTAGCTTTGCATTCAATTCATTTTCAGTCTGAATAGCTTTACCTTTCTTTTTTATGTGTTTGTTTTACAGCAGCCACATTAGCTAGGATTATGTGCTTAAATTGGGAAGAGTTAAAAAAACAGAATTCATTTGATCTAGCGGTGAGAGTCTTTACACTATGGCTTTAAAACCAAGCACAAAAGAGTTGAGATTGAACTGAATAATACCTTTATGTGCTCTAGTTCCAATAGTTACCTTACACATTTTTCTATTGGCTTATAGAACTATTTTAAAACCACTTGACTATATATTTGCCTTAAAATCATTAAAAGAAATGGGATAACATTTGTCAGATTACTCAATTCATTCAACTGAGTAGCTACTTACAAGTTAGATTAACAGAGTCCATCTGCTGCATGTATTACATGCAGCAGATAGTTTCAGGATATCTTTCTGTATTTTAGTTTAATACAGGGGAATGTCACTGATACAGTTTATCACCAGTGAATTATTTTGAAAGTGTGTAATTAGCATCCTGCTGGTACTAAACATTATCTGTGTTGGCAGCCACAGTGCTATTGCTTGAAGTGCAGCTGCAAATATTTGTGAATATTTTCTTTTTTGTTACACAGATTATTGTTGTTATATGAAACTAGGGATGCACTGATCCAGCTTGATCTGTTTTATTTGTCTTATTTATTTGCACTTGTCTTTACAATCACATTGCCTTCCTCCTTGGTACGGGACTCACAACGGGGGACATGGACCCGTACAAAGCCGCGTCATATAACGTGCGGAGGGCGGTGAAAGAGGCGAAGCAGCGCTACGGGAGGAAACTAGAGTCACAACTCCAACAGAGTGACTCTAGGAGCCTGTGGCGGGGACTAAGGACAATAACGGACTATAAAGCACCAACAACCGGTATGACGAACGCGGCCGTGACTCTGGCAGACGAGCTGAACACTTTCTATGCTCGCTTCGAGGCTGCAGCTAAGGTCTCCAACAATGCTAGTGTTAGCGGCGCTAACGGCTGCAGACAGGAAGATACTGCCAGCACCGGAAACGTGCTCGTCATCTCCGAGCATGAAGTAAGGAGAACCTTCAAGAGAGTGAACACCAGGAAAGCAGCAGGACCAGACGGCATCCCAGGTCGTATCCTAAGAGACTGCGCATACCAGCTAGCTCCTGTGTTCACTGAGATATTCAACATCTCTTTATCTCAGTCGGTGATCCCCACATGCTTCAAAGAGTCCATCATTGTTCCTGTCCCGAAGAAACCCCACCCTGCTTCTCTCAATGACTATCGCCCTGTAGCCCTCACCTCAGTAGTGATGAAGTGCTTTGAACGCCTGGTCAGAGACTTCATCATTTCTTCACTACCAGACACACTGGACCCACTACAGTTCGCTTACCGTCCAAATCGTTCCACAGACGATGCCATCTCTCATCTCCTCCACACATCACTCACTCACTTGGACACTAGAAGGGGGAATTATGTTAAAATGCTCTTCATAGACTACAGCTCTGCATTTAACACCATAATTCCCTCCACACTCACCACCAAGCTGGAGCATCTGGGACTCAGCTCATCTATGTGTCAGTGGATCTCCAACTTCCTAACTGGCAGACCACAGGCAGTAAGGATGGGCGGACATGTCTCAGCCTCCACCACTCTCAGCACTGGAGCCCCCCAGGGGTGTGTTCTGAGCCCCCTGCTGTACTCTTTGTACACATATGACTGTGTGGCCACTACCAGCTCCACCACCATCATCAAGTTTGCTGACGACACCGTCGTGGTGGGCCTGATCTCTGATAACAACGAGACGGCCTACCTGAAGGAGATTAGGAATCTGGAGAACTGGTGCCAGAGGAACAACCTCCTTCTAAACGTCAGTAAGACAAAGGAGCTGATAGTGGACTTCAGCACTAAGCAGGAGAGGAACTACCAGACCCCCGTCATCAACGAGTGCCCAGTGGAGAGAGTGGACAGCTTCAAATACCTCGGAGTTCACATCACGCAGGACCTGTCATGGTCCTGTCACATCAACACCGTGGTGAAAAAGGCCCGACAGCGTCTCTAGCACCTCAGACGCTTGAGAGACTTCCAACTGCCCTCCAAGGTGCTCAGGAACTTTTACTCGTGCACCATAGAGAGCATCCTGGCGGGAAACATCTTAACCTGGTTCGGGAACAGCACCATGCAGGACAGACGAGCTCTACAGAGGGTTGTGCGGTCAGCTGAGCGCACCATCCGCTCCGAGCTCCCTGACCTGCACTCAATCTACAGCAGGCGGTGCTGGACCAAGGCCAGGAAGATCGTGAAGGACCTCAGCCATCCCAACAACAGACTGTTCTCTCTGTTGAGGTCAGGAAAGCGATTCGGCTCCCTGAAGACCAACACAGAGAGACTGAGGAGGAGCTTCTTCCCGCAGGCGATACGGTCTCTCAATCACACCACCACACAGTACTGACCAACATATATAGTTCTTACACACACACTGGACTTTCTGGACATTGTTTTTGCACACATTGTTTTTTTGCACAACACTGGTCACTATATTCTTCATTTCCGGTTAATACTTGTACAGCTGCTGTTATTGTGTATATATTTATTTATATTTAGATTTCTTCATACATTCTTATATAGTTCTATATTGTGTATTTTGTTGTACAGTTATTTTATTTTCAACTTTAATTTATATATTTTATCTTATTCTTCCCAGTTAAATTTACCCTTCATTCTAATTTGTGTTGTACAGTTATTTCATTTTTAACCTTAATTTATATTTTATTCCTTCCTAGTTAAATTTACCCTTTTTAATTTTTCATATTTATTTCCTATCTTATTCATAGCCTTTTCCTTTTTTGTTCTCTTTAGGTCACGAGCAGTTGTCCAAGCATTTCACTACATATCGTACTGTGTATGACTGTGTACGTGACAAATAAAATTTGAATTTGATTTGAATTTGGTATATTAGCTGTGCACCAGTTTGCTGCAAACAACATGAAACTAAATTGATCTGTCAGGAGCATCTGATCTAGGTTTTTGAGTCAGGATCGGCGCAATAGCCAAACCAAATATTGCATCACCAGTTGAAACATTAGAAAGTCAGTCAGAGGTGATGTTAGCTTAATTGGCTTGCCTTGACACAGCTTTAAAAAACAGCTCACAATAGTTAAAAAAATTCATGAGCCAGTTTGTGCTGTTCTAATTATCTTGTCCGAAACCTTGCTTGTTTTGCATAATATCTCATTGATAACATCTCCTGGTAGATATCAGGTTAGAGCTGCTGTAACCAAATCATGTCAGAGGAAGTCTTTATTGTGAACTCTGACTCGCACGTAACCTCCAAAGCAAAGAGTGCTGTTGCATTCAGTCTCTCCTAGAGCTTTACTTTCATCCAGTAAGCGCTTCTAATGAGTTTATGTCCTTTAGTGTATTTATATGGTTCTTTACTTCCAGCTTGCATGAGCTGATGAAGCCGGTGTGACTCCCATGTACACATCGTTACATCATTAACTGTGTCAGTGTTTAAATAAGCCTCTGCTCTGCTATCTTAATTAACACAGTGAGATGTGACAGGATATTCCCAGAGATGGGAACAATAGCTGGGCTCAGAGGAGTCATGGAACACTTAGCTGCCAGACAAGGAATCATATCTACTTTCCCTAAAAGCCTGGCAGATAGACATCTCAGAACCAGAACTGCATTAAAGGAGTCATGTTGAAATAAAGAGCTTGTTATAGTACTGAGCTACACACAGAGTTACTAGCTGCATTTAGATCTGTTGTCTAACTTGAGCAGCTTTTTGACTAATTGTAACTAGACTGAAGCTGCAGTCCTCTCAGGACCATGTCTGTTTTCGTCTGGTAGCCCAGAGCGTGAAAGTCGATCTCTGTCAACCCTGACTTAATCCAGTACGCGCTGGAAGTAATACCCATTTTGCATGTTGATATGACACTATCTGTTTCAGATACAGTAACCAAAGCATCATATCTTTATTCTCTTCCCCCTCCTGCCCTCCCCCCCCCCCTCTTTCTTAAATAGATAACTATCATATCTGATATCATATCTCACAGTACAATAATATTGAATGGGTTGCATTGTTGTATTTTGTCATGTTTCTCAGGTCTTTGTCTGAATTTCTACGAACATTATTGCTAAGGATTGTCTTATTGCATTGGAGTCACACTGGGTTAAATATGTACACTTGGGTTTTAAGGGGTATTTATTATTTTCTTCTTTTTTTTGGGTTGTATGGAAGCCCCAAACGCAATTTCATTGTTCTTGACAATGACAATAAATAAATAAATACAAATATAGATGTCACTGTCAGCTTTACCTTTTGTTAGCTGTAGCAGCATTAGTTGGTCTGCGCGTAGTGTCCCAGCTGTTGATCATTTCGAGAACAGTCATAATTTTCAGATTGGAGTTGAAAATCTATTTTAAGAAAAGCTGAGATTGTATTTCTAGATAAAAGTCTGGAATTGTGCTTTCACATTAAATGTTTTTGTTATTTTTGCAAGGTTGAGTACAGTCTCCATCTTTATGTCTGTCCCTTAAATATTCTAAATATATCTGCTCTTTATTTCCTGTGGATTTCCTTCATCACTGTGACCAGTTGCAACCAGAACAGTCAAAGCTTGTTTTTAATCCAAGACCCTGGGAGCTTTTCATCCATAGCAATGTTTGGAAGTCATCCAGTATCTGCTGATCTCTGTATGTTGGCACAGGTGCTTCCAGGTCACCTTTGGCTTCATTTGTTCACCTCATCTCAGTGTGCACCCCGCTGGTTAGGACCAGCCTGCACACACTTGCGCATAAAAAGTAACAAAAATATAACACCATGTCAGTTTTCCTGTCAGAAGTCACTCTGGCTTGTCAGGTGGAGCTGTGGCTGCGATGGGTGCTGCTGGTGTGAAAGAGGCACTTAAAATGAAAGTGACAGCCAAACAGCAGCAATCAGCTCCACATCTGCACCTAACGAACGGATATGGAAGCATACCAAGATTCCTTCAGTATCTGGACCCACATGATCGTGATAGTCCAATGATAAGCCTGTTTTTCTAACAAGTCTAATCCCTTCTATCTCCGACAAGTTGCTCAGCAGCATCACCAGCTTTTGCTTGCTGTAGAGCTTTGCTGCCGATGGGTCCTGAGGTCGTCCGATCATCCTGGTCATGTAGAGATGTGCGTTTTTTGGTTTCTGTGTATACTCCGCTGTATTGTTTACCTCTATTATTTAAGAAGAATTAACTTGTCTCTGCTTCTTTTGCTGCTTAAAAAAAACAAAGCTTAATTCCAGTCTGATTTTTTATCAACGACACACTCAAAAAGAGACAGTAGGTTTCAGAAGGACAATAAAAGATGCCTCCACAGTCAAGCGCAGTTATAGTGGTTGACTGCACAAATCATTTTCTGGTCCCTGAGACTAAAACATGTTTCATTTGTACAGAAGAAAAACATTTTTCTCTTCTATAATTTCTACTAAGTCTTTACTTGAAATGCTGTTCACATTTTGATGTTATGTGCAAAGTGCAAAAGTGAAGTATACCTCGTAATGATTCATCTTAAAAGGGGGTGTCAAGCTTAATTTAAAAGAGAACTGCCTCGGAGGCTAGATACATGCAGTTAAAGGACCTGCATTTATCTAATGTGAAATGCATGCTGCACCTAATCTTCTGTGTACATCTTAGGTCCAAGGCCTCAACCAGTCATCCAAATCTCCATTTAGTCAAGCAAGCCTAAAAGTCTTGCTAGCTATGGCTTGTCTGGGTTGGTGTGTGGATAAGCACATATTGCTGTGCAGACCACAGATTAATTAAAGTGTTAAATCTAAGCTGGACTAAATTTTGCAAAGGGCAGGATTTGGCACACAGACTTTGACTGAAATATGACATGAAGGATGCTGCATTATGGCTTTCAACGTTTCCATATTTTTTATTAATTTTTACAAAATCTTTGAAGGTCTTTCATTTTTATGTGCTTTCTAGAACATTTTTGTACTGGCAGATGTCTTAATGATTTTGTCTACATCAGTTTGGGTCTGTGTCAGATTATCTTGATATATAATGCAACCGATATCACAGTCAAATGCCCATGCATTCCACTGTTCCAGTTACATTAATGTAATCTAAATCCCTACATTGTGGCTGATTGCATAAGTTGTATTATGTTCACCTTTGCCGGTAGACACACTTACGCACTTGCTCTCAGTGTGAATGGCTGCTGGCTTTTTTTCTTCGTCCATTGTTCAGCATCTGCTAGTTCAACAACAGAGTAGGTCTGTGAATTATGGATGTGCGGGGATGAGAAATGGCGTCTTCTGATTCATTATGTTGTTTGAGACTTCCTTTCCGTGGCAGTACAGGACAGAGTTGGATATTTCCGTTTACATGTATGCTTTAGCTTTGGCAGTGCTGGTAGGTTGGTGCACCACTTTAGTCACTACAGCTGGGTGGACCACTAGAGAAAAACATTGTTTAAAAATCATTGTTTAGGATTATCCCGTGAGATATCTCAGTATCTACCAGATGATTACAAAATGTCTCTGTAGACGGATACAATTTGGAACTGACATTTATGCCGCTTTTGAATGGGGTCACATTAACTTGTGAACACACAGGGGCCTGTTCTCCACATGTGGATTAACCTTTTATCCGGATGAGCAGTCCATAGTAATGGAGACAAATATGGGATTTCCTGCTACTGCTCGTAAACAGTTCCGAATGAAATAAAGAAATTACACCAAGACCTGTGATATGACACAAGCAGCAGGGGATAAAAAGTCAAAATTGATGTCCTGCCAGTTGGTCCATGGAGGTAAAACCACCTCTTTAGTATTTTATTAATAATATTCATAGTAAATATTCTGTAATCAGATAGCTTTAAAAAAAAAAAATCTGTTCGCAATCTTTCTCCCACATGGACAGTGTTTTCTGACTAATACACCAGGTGAGCAGAGAAGCCAACATATTTAAAAGTCTTTTTTTGTTCTTTTGTCTTTGTTGTGCTGCTGTTTGCTCTGAATATTAGGGGATAACGGATGAAAGCTCATTATCACAGTGGACAAAGGAGGTCTGCTTTCAGCTTTATACCACCTTTTTTTAAATGATGGTTTGTGCAGTATTAGGCTGTGACCTTTTGGGAAGCGACTGAAAGAATGAGTTGTCAGAAATTAGCTTCCTCCAAAGGGTCTGTGTGCTCTCCGATAGAGGCAGAGTGAAGAGCTCCATCATTCAGGAGGGACTCCTTTCAGTCAGTGAACAGAAGTACACAACCAGTACACAACCAGTGTTGGTCTCAGATATTTTTCATTGCTGTCTGACTGTTTTTTCCTGATCTAGGGCACTTTGGGAGAAAAGTAAACTAGGATTTTTGACACTTTTTAAGGACCAAATACAAACCCGATCAAAAGTTTAAGACCACGTGAAACATGGCAAAAAAAAATATTTTGCATGTTTTGCAACTTTCCCTTTTTGAATGTGGTCGGGTTGTTGAACTGCAAAAGCAGGATCTCTTGCAGTGCGCCATCGCTGATGAGGTGGGACGCAGTAAGACAGTTATTTGAAATTTCTTTAATGATCCTGAGGGTTATGAAACAAAAAAGTCAAGTGGAAAACCCCCCAAAATTTCACCAGTACTGAGCTGGGGGATCCAATTGACGGTCCATCAAGACACTGGACGATCCTTGACCTAAATTAAGGCCATTACTGGTGCTGACTGCAGGCCCATAACCATCAGACAGCTTCTGAGACTGGAAGGCTTCAAAAACAAAAAATGTCTTCAAAGGCCTCATCTCCTTGAACGCTGCAGAACTGACCGCTTGGACTTTGCACTTTCAGAGTACCAAACATGGGACATTGAAAGGCAGAAGAAAGTTCTGTTCTCTGATGAGGAAAATATTTGACCTTGATGGTCCTGATGGTTTCCAACGTTACTGACATGACAAACAGATCCAACCTGAGATGTTTTCTATGCACCACAGTGGAGGGGGCACCATAATGTTCTGGGGTGCTTTTTCCTTCAACGGAACCATGGAGCTTCAGGAGGTGCAGGAGCGTCGAACGGCCGCTGGCTATGTCCAGATGTTGCAAAGAGTGTCACTCATGACTGAGGGCCCTCGCCTGTGTGGTAATGACTTGGGTTTTTCAACAGTACACAATGCCTGCAGGTCAAGAGACTTCTTCCAGGAGAATAACATCACTCTTTTGGATCATCCTACATGTTCCCCTGATGCAAATCCAAGTGAGAACCTTTGGGGATGGATGGCAAGGGGCATTTACAAAAATGGACAACAGTTCCACGCAGTAGATGCCCTTCGTGCAGCCGTCTTCACCACTTGGAGAAATGTTCCCACTCACATCATGGAAACGCTTGCATCAAGCACGCCACAACGAATTTTGAGTGATCAACAATAAAGGTGGAGCTACTCATTACTGAGTTCATGTTTGGAACTGTGATTTCTGTTTTGTGGGAGTTTACAGGTTTATTTTGGAGGTGTGGTCTTAAACCTTTGATCAGTTTTTTCAGTTTAAGCGTTGTTTTCAATAAATTGCATGCTCAAAAATTTTTTGTGTCAGTCCCATTTCTTCTTGTTGCATGTTGAAGTTCTACTTGGAACCTTGTTACAATCTAAACATGCAAAATATGATTTTTTTTTGCCATTTTTCAAGTGGTCTTAAACTTTTGATCCGGACTGTATTTCTCTTGTTTTTCCTCTTCCAAACTACTGTTTAATTGAATCGTTCACATCTTTAAGCCATCCTAATCTGAAACTTTTAAACATCCTCATCTGTTTCTTCCTCTCTCTGTGCAGAGAGCAGCCCATCTTCAGTACGCGGGCCCACGTCTTCCAGATAGACCCGAACACCAAGAAGAACTGGGTTCCCACGAGTAAACATGCCGTCACAGTGTCGTACTTCTTCGATAGCACCAGGAATGTATATCGAATCATCAGTCTGGATGGATCCAAGGTGTGTACAAGTAAAGCCAGTTCTTAACCCGACCTGGTACAGGATTGCAGTTTTAACCTATGTTTACATGTTTATCTACATCCTTTTGATTTCATCGAACTTCTTTTACGTGCTTTGCTATAGTAACATTACTTGTTCAGCTATCAAACAATTACGTATTTTTATCGTAGAAATGCTTTCATCCACCACACATTCCACCACCCAAGAATAATTTTTTGGATTTCACCAAAGTGGAAGTAAAGCACTCTTCCGCAGCGTGTCTTTTGTCCCGTCTCCCTCACCCTCAACCAGTCAGTGAAGATGGCCTTCCCTGAACCCGGCTCTGCTGGAGGTTTCATCCTGTTGAAAGGGAGTTTTTCCTTCTCACTGCCAAGTGCTTACTGATACAGGGCAATTTGATTATTGGGGCTTTCTCTGTATAACTTTTCATGTCTTTACCTTACAGTGTAAGGCACCTTAAGGCGATTGGTGTTGTGATTTGAGGCTATGTAAATAAAACTGAATTGAAGTTTTAATTGTATATAAATATATTCATATAAATAATTGGAAACACTGGTTTTCCATCAGTGCATATTCTTTGTGACTGCTGTGCCTCAGCCGGGCCTCTCTCCTAGAGCAGTGAAGTTGAACTCAGGCCCGTCATATCTATGTGGCAGTGATTATTTTAGTCTTGAGATAGGTGCAGGGGTGGAGTTAGCATAGTTATGCAAGAGTCTCTATGGGTGACTAGCAGTGCTGTTGTTGAACCAGCAAGTTAGCTGTGCTGTGCTGGAAATAGCAGCAGTCGGGTGGGCTGGTGCTTGGAGGACATTATTATACAGACAACAAGAAGGATTCTCAGCAGAGACACACAATGACTGGTGTTACTTGCAAAGTTCCAGAGGGAGCAAACTTTTGACATGTTTGACATGTTAGTACACCCATGGATCCTAGAAATACACAAAAAGTGGTTATAACCTGTTTGTTAATAATAAGAGTTTTCAAAACTTTATAGTGAGTTCATCCATTTTTTGGCTTCTTGGTTGCACATTTAATAATAATAATTGCATTTATATAGCGCTTTTCGAGACCCTCAAAGTGCTTTACAATTCCACGATTCATTCATTCTCACGTTCACACACTGGTGGAGGCAAGCTACAGTTGTAGCCACAGCTGCCCTGGGACAGACTGACAGAAGCGAGGCTGCCATATCGCGCCATCGGCCCCTCTGGCCATCACCAGTAGGCGGTAGGTGAAGTGTCTTGCCCAAGGATACAATGACCAAGATCGAACCGGCAACCTTCCGGTTACAAGATGAGCTTCCCAACCCCCTGAACCACGACTATTTTGGTTTACTCAGCAGCAGCAAAAGCAGGCAGATGTTTTCAACAACAGGAAAAAAACTGTCCGACATGCAACCTGCTCCAGCTGCTAGCTGCTGAGCTTTTAACAGCTCAACAAACACAGTCATAATTACTCATAATGTTTCTCCCTCACTGCTGCTGATTGTGTAAATGGGCAACTGTTTGCAAGATCAATTAAAAAGTTGATTTTATGTCAGTAGTTTCTGCTGCCCCCAAGTGGTTCATGAAATTGATATCACAAGCTAAAAACAGCCACTTGCAAATTGTTGACATTTGCCTACCCGCTGTGTTCAAATGCTTATTTTGAAAACCATGAATGTTTGTTTCTGCTCTTCCCTTCTGTTAACTTTTAGAAACCACTGTTATGTGTTACTGTAAGTGTATAACTAATGAGAAACATACATATATATTTGGTAAATCAGCAGTTTTTTCTACCAGGTCAGACTTTTTTTGTAGGTTTATCTTGGGTGTTTGGTGAAGGAGTCAAAAAAGAAAAAGAAAAATCAATACAAAACTGCACTCATAAAAGTTACTTTTTTTAAATCTAAAAATTCCCATGAACCATGAGCAGTCTAGAATGATCCAGCCTTACTTACTCCACTACTTGGGCAGATTCCATCCAAGAACTAGTGCAAATTTTATTGTTTTTATATTGTTTTAAAGACCACATGTACAGACGGAGATACCCATGCACCTCCTCACAGAACCGCTCTTTAAATTCAGTGTCCATCCTGTTTTCCTCTGTTTGTTCATGTGCACTTACAAAGTAGTGGTCACAACACATTGGAGGGTACACATGGCTTCTGCCCCATGATGGTAGGCCACTCCACACTGCCCCGGACCCCTCCTGCTGTAGTGGGCTCATGTCACTCTTTTGGTCTGCGTGCGGCCATCCCTGACCACCAGGCTTGTGCACTTCGATCAGGTTTTGACAGTCTGATGGAGTCATTTCCAACTGCATAAAGCTCAAGAAAAGCAAGCATGCTGATCTTGAGCTGACAGTGATTTCTTTTCTTTAGCTCTAAACTCTCTTTGGCTTGAATAAGCTGTTCATGTGTACATTTGATTATGACGTTCTGTCATGTGCAACTTGTCCCCAACAGGCCATTATAAACAGCACCATCACCCCCAACATGACGTTCACCAAGACATCGCAAAAGTTTGGCCAGTGGGCGGACAGCCGAGCCAACACTGTCTACGGCCTCGGCTTCTCATCAGAGAGCCACCTGGTTAAGGTGAGAAACTGCCGATGCCCTATCAGAAACCAGAGCTCGCTGCTCAGTTGCCAGCCGTGCTGTAGTATCAGTTGTTTCTGTTACTTCAGTTTGCAGAGAAGTTTGCAGAGTTCAAGGAGGCGGCACGGTTAGCCAAGGAGAAGTCTCAGGAGAAGATGGAGCTCACCAGCACGCCCTCTCAGGTAACAGACATTAAAAACACTACCGCTGCCTCAGACCTAGTACCACCACCACAGGTGATGCAGAAGTGCTGGCAACTTGTTGTAATACAAACCCAACTGTTGAGACACTGTGCAAAGTGTAAAAACACAATGCAAGAATTTGCAAATCTTATAATCCCATATTTCCTTCATTATATAACATGAGTGTTTAAACTGAAAAAATCTGCAATTTTAAGAAAAATGCTGGCTCATGTTGATTTTTGACAGCAGAAACACATCTCAAAGAAGTTGGAACAGGGCCGTGTTTGTCACTATGTAGCATCTTCTCTTCTGTTAACGACAGTTTGTAACCATCTGGGAACTGAAATATTAGAGAATATAGACAAAGCTAACACGAGTAAATACAAACTGCAGTTTTTAAATGATGATTTTATTTACCAAGAGAAAAGAGGTATCCACACATACCTGCCCCCTCAATGGAATAACTTGTGCCACTCCTGGCAGCAATAACTGGCAATGAGTCTTTCACGTGACTGTGGAGGAATTTTAGCCCACTCTTCTTTGAAACATTGTATTAATGTAGCTCCATTGGTTTTTGTTTTTCTTCTTAGCCTGTTCAAGGTCATGCCAAAGCATTTTAATCAGATTTAAATTTGGATTTTGAGCTGGATACTGAAAGAAAACCTTCATTTGAGGTGGACTTGCTGGTTTGTTTCAGATTGTAAATTGAAAATGAAAATTCTCCTTCATGATTTTCTCAGTAGACATTAGAAATTGTTGTTCCATACGTTTTGGCGTCCCAGGTCCTAAAGCAGCAAAGAAGCCCCAGACTATCACACTACCACCACCATGTTTGACAGTTGGTATGATCTTTTTATGAAATGTCGTGAGTTTTACAGCAGATGTAACGGGACTCAAACCTACCATCAAGTTCAACTTTTGTCTCATCAGTCCACAGAATATTTTTACAAAAGTTCCCAAGATGTTTGTTGCAAATGTGAGATGAGCTCTTGTGTTCTTTTGGTCAGCAGTGGTTTTCTCAGTGGATGCCATTTTTGCCAGTCTCTGTCTTATACAGACAGAGACTGTTTAAAAAAAAAAAACCCAAAAAGATTGTCATCAACAACTACAGTAATGGAAAAATGTGACTGGTTTCTGAGTTTCACCCCAGCTGTGAAACTCAGAAACCAGTCTTACTTGTTATCATCTATCGTCCACCTGGGCCTTACACAGAGCTTCTGTCTGATTTCTCAGACTTTATATCTAATTTAGTTCTGAGCTCAGATAAAATAATTATTGTGGGTGATTTTAACATCCATGTAGATGCTAAGAATGACAGCCTCAACATGGCATTTAGTCTGTTATTAGACTCAATTGGTTTCTCTCAAAATGTAAAAGAACCCACCCACCACTTTAATCACACTCTAGATCTTGTGTTAACATATGGCATAGAAACTGAACATTTAACAGTGTTTTCTGAAAACCCTCTTCTGTCTGATCATTTCCTGATAACATTTACATTTACAATAATTGATTACACAGCAGTGGAGAGTAGACTTTATCAAAGTAGATGTCTTTCTGAAAGCGCTGTAACTAAGTTTAAGAATATAATCCACCCACTGTTATCATCTTCAATGCCCTGTACCAACATAGAGCAGAGCAGCTATCTGAACGCTACTCTACAGAGGTCGATTATCTTGTTAATAATTTCACCTCCTCACTATGTACGACTCTGGATACTGTAGCTCCTGTGAAAACTAAGGTCTCTAATCAGAAGTACCTGACTCTGTGGTATAATTCTCAAACACGTAGCCTAAAGCAGATGACTCGTAATCTGGAGAAGAAATGGCGTGTCACAAATTTAGAGGATCATCATTTAGCCTGGAGAAATAGTTTGCTGCTTTATAAGAAAGCCCTCCGCAAAGCCAGAACATCTTACTATTCATCACTGATTGAAGAAAATAAGAACAACCCCAGGTTTCTCTTCAGCACTGTAGCCAGGCTGACAAAAAGTCAGAGCTCTTGTGAGCCAACCATCCCTTTAACGTTAACGAGTAATGACTTCATGAACTTCTTCACAAATAAAATTTTTATCATTAGAGAAAAAATTACCAGTAATCATCCCACAGATGTAATATTATCTACAGCTACTCTTAGTACCATTGATGTTAAGTTAGACTCTTTTTCTCCAATTGATCTTTCTGAGTTAACTTCAATAATTACTTCCTCCAAACCATCAACGTGTCTTTTAGACCCCATTCCTACAAAACTGCTCAAAGAAGTCCTGCCATTAATTAATTCTTCGATCTTAAATATGATCAACCTATCTCTAATGATCGGCTATGTACCACAGGCATTCAAGCTAGCTGTAGTTAAACCTTTACTCAAAAAGCCATCTCTAGACCCAGCAGTCTTAGCTAATTATAGGCCAATCTCCAACCTTCCTTTTAGGGCTGGGCCATATTATACCGTTCACGGTAATACCGGTATAATGTTAGGCAACGATAGGAAAATGAAATATCGCGATAGAATGGGAGTAAAACGCGCATGCGCAGTGCCTTTGTTTTCATACGCACATGGCCGATTGTTGAGTGAAACAGATGAACCAGAATTGGTTTGTAAAAATGGTGCAACTTCCGTGATGTGGAACTGGTTTGGTGTTTGTCCGTCAGATACACAACAAAGCACATTTTTTTGCAGAACATGCAAGCGGGCCGTCGTTATTGTCGTATTTGTCGGACTAAGATGCTCTTAAATCTGGGAGTAATCTGGGTCCTAAACTCCGTATGCTAAAGGTCAAACAACACTGCAGCATCACTTAGAGTTAAAAACTGTCTAAATTCTTTCATCTTTAATAAAACGATCAGCATTGCTGCTTTACCAGGTGTAACTATAAAGTTTAACTTCCAGGCATCCATGAAAACAAAAGTTATTACATTTAATGGAGTTAGAAGTTACCAGGAAGCTAGCGGAAGTTAGCTCGCTAGTTTCGCTAGTTACCTAAGCATGATATTGCATGTTCTGACTGAGAGATTTCTGAAAAAAATCAAACGTACAGCTCTGCTATCACTTCCAACATAAATGAAGACAGGAAACTAAACAGCAGTGACGTTTGTAGGGTTACTGAAGTTGGGCTAGCTGGTATATAATGATGTGCTACGTGATCGCTAGCGACACAGCTATGTTAGCATAACATAAACAGTGAAGCTGGAGGACGAACACTAACACTTTTCCACTTATAAAAGTTAACGTGAAGGTTCTTCATGGTTAGAGACAAATGCAATCGCATGGCAGGATGCTGTAAACGGACCAAACTTCAGTCAGGAGAACAACTGAGATAATCCATCCACAATACGAGGTTAGTCATTAATATACTGCAACAACATGGGAATAGAGCAGCTGCCAGAGAATTCAACATTAATGAATCAATGGTACAGAAGTGGAGGAAGCAAGAAGAATGAGTTTAATAAAGTTTGATTTATCTGACTGCTTTGTTTCGCTTAATGTGCCTTATAATCCTGTGCACCTTATGGTCCGAAAAATACCTACTGCACACTGCAGTTTAATGTTGCAAAGCACCTCTTTTTAACTTCAGTGGATATTATACATGGTTATGCTCAGGATGTGTCAGCCCATTTCTACTGGAAATGCCTTTTGGTTAAACTTTCAGCAAGGAATTTGCATTTGCACTGTTACATTTTTATAAAGCTTTAATGTACATAAAAACCAGCTTCTTGTTTAAGTGAAAATAAATGGAAGGTTGTCTTTTTGCGCTAGTAATGTTGTGGAGTTGTATTTTGTCTCGCATCAATTATATCGTCGGTTATATCGTTATCGCAAATTTTCAAATATATATCGTGATAAATATTTTTGGCCATATCGCCCTGCTCTACTTCCTTTCATATCAAACATCCTTGAAAGAGTAGTTGTCAAACAGCTAACAGATCATCTGCAGAGGAATGGTTTATTTGAAGAGTTTCAGTCAGGTTTCAGAGCTCATCACAGCACAGAAACAGCTTTAGTGAAGGTTACAAATGATCTTCTTATGGCCTCTGACAGTGGACTCATCTCTGTGCTTGTCCTGCTAGACCTTAGTGCAGCGTTTGATACTGTTGACCATAATATCCTATTAGAGCGATTAGAACATGCTGTAGGTATTACAGGTACTGCACTGCAGTGGTTTGTATCACATCTATCTAATAGACTCCAATTTGTTCATGTAAATGAGAGTCCTCTTCACACACTGAGGTTAATTATGGAGTTCCACAGGGTTCAGTGCTAGGACCAATTCTGTTTACATTATATATGCTTCCCTTAGGCAGCATCATTAGAAGACATAGCATACATTTTCACTGCTATGCTGATGACACGCAGCTCTATCTGTCCATGAAGCCAGATAACACACCCCAATTAGTTAAACTGCAGGAATGTCTTAAAGACATAAAGACCTGGATGGCCGCTAACTTTCTGCTTCTTAATTCAGAAAAAACTGAGGTTATTGTACTCGGCCCTGAAAATCTTAGAAATATGGTATCTAACCAGATTCTTACTCTGGATGGCATTACCTTGGCCTCCAGTAACGCTGTGAGGAACCTTGGAGTCATTTTTGACCAGGATATGTCCTTCAACGCACATATTAAACAAATATGTAAGACTGCGTTCTTCCATTTGCGCAACATCTCTAAAATTAGAAATATCCTGTCTCAGAGTGACGCTGAAAAACTAGTTCATGCATTTATTACTTCCAGGCTGGACTACTGTAATTCATTATTATCAGGATGTCCAAAAAACTCACTGAAAAGCCTTCAGCTAATCCAAAATGCTGCAGCAAGAGTCCTGACAGGGACTAGAAAGAGAGAGCATATTTCTCCTGTTTTGGCTTCCCTTCATTGGCTTCCTGTTAAATCCAGAATTGAATTCAAAATCCTGCTCCTCACATACAAGGTCTTAAATAATCAGGCCCCATCTTATCTTAAGGCAAGGCAAGGCAAATTTATTTGTATAGCACAATTCAACAACAAGGTGATTCAAAGTGCTTTACAGAGACATTAGAAACAAAAACAAATAAAAAGCATGATTTAAAATTGATTTAAACAAGCAAACAAACTAACTAACTAAACACACACATTTCACACCTGTTCGCGCGATCTGAACCCTTATCGTAAGGGGAGCTACCAGTCCTTCTGTGGACGAGCTACTTTCTATTTTAAATTCCCTGAATTTAAAATACTCTCTAGACCCAGTCTAGACCCAGTTGGGGAGCTACCCAGAGCTCTAATGACCTTGTAGTACCATATCACCCTATTAGAGCACTTTGCTCTCGCTCTGCAGGCCTACTTGTTGTTCCTAGAGTATTTAAAAGTAGAATGGGAGGGAGAGCCTTCAGTTTTCAGGCCCCTCTTCTGTGGAACCAGCTTCCAGTTTGGATTCAGGAGACAGACACTATCTCTACTTTCAAGATTAGGCTTAAAACTTTCCTTTTTGCTAAAGCATATAGTTAGGGCTGGACCAGGTGACCCTGAATCCTCCCTTAGTTATGCTGCAATAGACGTAGGCTGCCGGGGGATTCCCATGATGCATTGAGTTTTTCCTTTCCAGTCACCTTTCTCGCTCACTATGTATTAACAGACCTCTCTGCATTCAATCATATCTGTTATTAACCTCTGTCTCTCTTCCACAGCATGTCTTTATCCTGTCTTCCTTCTCTCACCCCAACCGGTTGCAGCAGATGGCCCCGCCCCTCCCTGAGCCTGGTTCTGCTGGAGGTTTCTTCCTGTTAAAAGGGAGTTTTTCCTTCCCACTGTCGCCAAAGTGCTTGCTCATAGGGGGTCATATGATTGTTGGGTTTTTCTCTGTATCTATGAAGCGCCTTGAGGCGACTTTTGTTGTGATTTGGCGCTATATAAATAAAATTGAATTGAATTGAATTGAATACTTAACTCATGAATACTGACCTAAACTGAGGCAAGTGAGGCCTGCAGATTTTTAGAGGTTGTTCTCCTGGATGAGTTGTCAGTGCGCTTTCAGAGGAAACTTTGGTAGACTGGAACCTTGGAAAGGTTCACTACTGTTCGAAGTTTTCTCCATTTGTGGATAATGGCTCGCACCGTGGTTAGTTGGGGTCCAGAAAACCTGAGTTTCTTTAGATTGTGGTGTGAAGTGTTGCTTTTTGAGATCTGTAAACCTACTTCACTTTGTCAGTTTGTGAATACAATAACTCAAGAACGAAGTGAAAGTGAAAGTGGCCTCTCTAAGAGGATCTCTTTGTACTCAGTCACATTACTGTTACTAGTAAACTTAATTTGTTACAACATGTTCCTCCAGCTGTTTCTTTTGAGTACCCTTAATTTTTGCAGTAGTTTTTTGTGCCCATCACAACTTTCTTTGAGACGTGTTGTTGTCGAAGTCAAAGTGAGCTTGTTTTTTCTTAAGATGGTACATTTTAATACAGTCTACCACCATCACACTTTTTCAGATACTTGCAAGCCAGGCACGTTATTCGTTCCCAGATTTCAGACTCAAGCCCTCTACCAGGGCCTACACTATTAGAAACTCTCCTACAACTTAGTCCAACCAATATAGGGCTGATCACCGTGCTTTACAATGAAATGTTAAACTTGACACGTACCTCCTCATCCAAACTCAAAACACTATAAGAAGAAGACTTAGACTTAGACTCAGATCTGAATCTGCTAAAGACTGCTGTTTTAAAGTATATATCTCTAATATGGTCACCTGTGTGAGCTGTCGGCACAGAGCATCTACTGTTTAAACCTGCTTACAAGGGGCAGCCAATCAGAAGATAGTTGACTAAAAGGGTGCACAAACACCTTTTTTTTGACACAGGGTGAACTTAGGGGCTGCACAAAGGGTCTGTATAAGATAAGATGATTAAGTATTATTGTGAATCATGCAAAGCTATCAATTCTTAGGTATCTCTATGAGGTGAATGAGAAGTTTCTTTCTTGAGATATTACACATTGTATTTGCTAATATTTAAATGCTACCATTCTACTTGGAGAGCCCTAACTGTGGAAATCGCTGCTGTGTTTGCCGTGTTTTGCTTTTTTGTGTTGTTCTTGGCATCATGTCCACGTTATGCTGCTGTAGCCACTAAGCTAACACCTTGTGTGGCCTGTTTTGCCTCCTTTTGCTCTCCCAAACGATTCATCCTCAGGGTGGCACCGTAAAAAGGAATGTGTTGTCAGTCAACAAACCTGTTATAAAGAAGGTAAAGACAAATGGAAGAAAAATTACTTTGTTGTCTCAGATCTGACAGCACCTTTTCCGAGTCTTCCCCGAGTGTTGACACAAACTGGCGTCTTTGTATCCCCCTTCCTGTTTCCATCACCTTCCGCCCCCTAAGCTAAGCTAACTTGTCGTAGCTTCTTATTTAGCTTACAGATGTGTGTGGTGTCACTCTTTCAGTCTTAACTCTCAGCATCAATTTCTCAAAGTGTTGAAGTGACATTTTTTTTGTTTGTTTTCTTTTGTTTCTTTCACTTTCACAAATGTGCCAAATCAGGAGTCAGCCCCAGGTGATCTGCAGTCACCTTTGACCTCAGAGAGCATCAACGGTACAGACAATGACAGAGTTACACCAGATGCACCTCAGCACCCCGAAGCCAGAGCAGAGCCTTCCCAGAATGCACTGCCCTTCTCACACAGGTAAACCAAAGTTCACTGGATCGCAGAAACAGTCGCACTTCTTGTTTAGTAGCGTGTAACATCACTTTTCAGCACTTTATTTTAGTTCAGCTGGGTCTTCATTCATATTAAACAGTCTGGAAGCCTGAAACACAAAGAATTATTCATGGTGGTCAGCTCTAGGGTGCACAGAGAGAAATATTCTGTTGGTTTTGTAGGGCACCTTTTTTCACAACACGCACACTTGAGTGGGAAGATTTATTCTTTATTTTTGAAGCCTCTGTGTAAATGAAAGAAGATGAATTTTCATGGTAACCAAACAGAATCAGCTGTCAAAGAATTATTATTATTATTTTATTACATTTAGCTGTTTTTGCCTGAAATTCCCACATGATCAGCATCTTTGCTCATCCCACCGGAGCACTCCACAGATGCCTTGTTAATTTGTATTATGGTCACAGCAAGCTGAGAAATACTGCACTTGTACATCAGCGCACAGTCCTGGTCCAGCCTTTGATTGGCTCTTTGGAACGGGACAGCCACCATCTTTTCTCTCATAGATTTCCGTTTAGAATAACACGAAGCTGAAAATAAGCACGCATCTACACACCTCATGTATAGTAATAATTACACCAAATGCTGTTGAAAGTCACTGTGGGCTTAAGAACATTCTGAAGGGCGTTTTTCACCTTTTTCCAGTTATTCCCTTTCCTCCTTTGTCCATTTTCAGTTCATCCAGCATTAATAAGCACTGGGAGGCAGAGCTTGCGGCGCTGAAGGGGAACAATGCCAAACTGACGGCGGCTCTTCTTGAATCTACAGCCAATGTCAAACAGTGGAAGCAGCAGCTGGCAGCCTATCAGGAAGAAGCTGAGAGGCTACACAAACGGGTATCACTCTGTCCCTGCACACAGGAAAGTACTCACTGCGTGATCCCATTTTACCACGTCTGAATGCTTTTTCTTTTCCTTTTTGGATTGCAGGTGACGGAGCTGGAGTGCGTGAGCGGCCAAACGACGGGGATTAAATCTCAAAAGACTGAACTCAACCGAACAATAGAAGAGTTGGAGTTGGCTTTGAAGGCTAAAGAGGAGGTACAAGGAGTGCTTGTTCGTCCTACTGGGTTGAAGTCGTGGATTTTGCATGCCTGGACTTTGATTGGTGCGTTTACCATCTGTTCTGAGCTGTACACTCTTTCTGATCATGCTTGCAGGAGTTGGAGAGACTTAAAGCAGAGGTGGAGAGTGCCAATGAGTTTAGGTCCCAAAGAGATTCCCTCACACAGAGGCTACAGGTGAGTATTGCTCAATGATCATGTGTTGCATAAAGATTAATGCAGTCTGTAAATAGTGAGTAAGAAAGAGCAAAAAAAGGACTCCATCTATAACCATCCCAAGTCCAGGAAGTGGTGCCAGATGGGTTGCAGACTTGTCTTTTCCTCATAATAACATCAACAAATATAATAAAATCAATCAATTTGTGCATTATATTAATTTTTGTGAAAACTGCTTGACCACACAGTAACAGATGTTAATAAAACAGTTACAAATGTGATTCTGTCTTTGGAAACCAGGTGAGGGGTGAAGTGAACTTTTAACGAAGGAGGAGCTTGTTTCAGACTGTATTTAGTATAAATATTTCAAAAATTCACCGTATATGTAAAACATGGATTGTGGACCAGTATTTCAGCGTCTTTTGGCGGTTGCTATCTTTTTACAAAACCGTATTTTTTAACCAACTGGCGCACAGAAGTGCCAAAAACTGCACTTCCTCCATTGGCCACTTAAGTCAGTCCTCATAAAGTATCATGGCTAACTTTACAGCATTAGAAAGAATGCTTATAGCCTGGTAGAGATTAATTTGCAGTGCATCCAGATGTTGGAGTTAGGGGTGTGGCCACAGTGATTGACAGGTTTTCTGATACAGGCAGTTGCAACTCTACGTCTGCAAGCCCCTTGGCTGTGTGGGTGGTGGTGTTGTGTTTTGGTGCCGCTTAATGGCATTATCTGGCCACAAGTGATAATGCCATTACCTGTTTAGTGTTACAGCCTCACTGTGTATGATTCTGGATACTGTAGCTCCTCTGAGGAAGAAAGCCTCTAATCAGACATACTCCAGTCCATGTCACAAACATGTGACTTAAAAGCAGATAACTCGAAAGTTTGTTGCTCTATAAAACGGCCCTCTGTGAAGCTAGAACGTCTTATTATCCCTCACTGATTGAAGGAAATAAGAACAACCTTTGGTTTCTCTTCAGCACTGTAGCGATATATTCCTTTAACCTTAATGACTTCATGAATGTCTTCACAAATGAAATTTTAACCATTGGAGAAAACAATTATTTATAGCCACCCCACAGATGTATTATTATGTACAGAAACTTTCAAAACTACTGATATTTATTTAAGCTCTTTCTTTCTGATTGATCCGAGGTAACTTCAGTAAGTACTTCCTCTGTTTGTAGACCCCGTTCCTTCAAGACTGCTCAAAGAAGGCTTTGATGTTAAATATGATCAATCTGTATAATGTAATGGACTGCGTATCTGTGGCCAGTGTACTCCTAGTACCCGATAAAAGGGGAGGCTTGTGTCAGGAAGGGCATCCAACATTTTTAGAAAATCCAACATGAAGTTCATTAATAAAACGTCCATACTGCATTGGTTGAAGCCCGAGTTAAAAAATATTACCAGTGCTGCTAACCAGCAAAGACAAAAAAAAAATGCGAATGGGTCACGAAGGCTTCATAAAGGGCTTGTTTAAACTAAACAAGGATTTTCAGTGGAGTCCCAAATTACAAATATGAAGCTAAAAATGTGCGTTTTTAAAAAGCGTTGTGTGTCGTTTCTATCAGGAGACGGAGGTGAGAAACCAGACGCTGGAGGCCCAGCTGACTGATCTGGAGCAGCGTCTGGAGAGCAGCCAGCTGGAGCGGGAAGCCTTTCGCAAAAGCCTGCGCTCCCTGCTGGAGCTGCTGGACAGCAAAATCTTTGAGCTGAACGAGCTGCGGGACGCACTGGCCAAGCTGCTGGAGGGCAGCTAGACGGAGAGAGACGAAGACTGTGCCACCACCTCCAACCACCTCCACCAACACAGCAGCCAGCGCCGAGACTTTTACCGCATGTCGGCACTCACCTGCTCACTGACAACTTGAATTCTCTTTTTTTTGTTTTTTTCCTCCCACACGCGTGTAAAGGTTTACACACGACTTTATACTTTAACACACATCCACGCTCAGATCGTTTACAAACCGCCATGTGAAGCCTTCCCCTCCGCTCCACTCTGGACAAATCCACAGAAGCTTTCCTCGCTCTACGGAAACATTAAAGGCGAAATTCGCTTTTTTCTTTTAAACGTTGCTTTGGTGCGTTCAAATGCAGTCACTCAGAGTCTGCGATTGTTCTTGTTTTTTTTTCTCTTTTTTTTCCTCTTTCCGACTTTTTTTCCAGGCACAAATCTTTATTAAAACCCACGTCGCCATCAGCCAAATAAACTCTGAGATCCATTCGGTTATTTGTTGTGGGGACTCGACACAAAGAGGATCCGGAGGACGTCGGTATCTATCGTGAAATATTCTTCTGAAATATATGAGCAATACAAAAGGGCAGCACCAGAGGGTTTACAAAAACATTTTCCACTCTCACTTTCAGGTAATTTTACTCCTCTTGGATACGTTTAAGACATCGAGGTGGGATTTTACTCAAACGTCTTTTCTTTCTTTCTATATGCTTTTTTTTTAAGGATATAACGGATTCATAGTGCACTTGTTCATGTGTGTGTGAGTGAGTCAGATGTTTCATTTCCCCTCTTTGTTTCTGTTGCGACATGAAGTGCAATGATTGAATCCTTTTTTTTGTTAATTTATTACTGAAATTTGTGACAATGATGATTATTATTATGATGGAAGTTGTACAAAATCAAAGTATCTTTATTTACATCTCATTTTCACTTAATCTTTTTTTATCATGTGGTACGTGAGTGTCAAGATGTTGAAACCTGGCAATATTTTTGAGCTGTTTATCGAAGGAAAAAGGAAAATGCGGCGGGTTGACTGCAGTTTTTTTTTTTCTTTTGCCAAATAATGTTTTCCTGTACAGATCTGAATTTTTGCTGATGTTGCCTTTGGTACAGACATGCATCAATGGTAGCTAAGTAGCGGTACTTTTTATTTGGTGGGATTTACTATTGCCAAAAATGAGAGGAATACGATTCAGCGTGTACACCTGAAGAACACTACTTAAGGGCTTGTTGTTAGCGCGGGTACATTCGGGACACTTGGATGGATTTTTGTGCTGTAAAGGGAAAAAAGAAACATTTGAATAAGACTTTGAAATACTGATTTAACCACATGCTTACAGACACAAATTGTAATTTTGAGTTTTTAATAAAAGAAAACCAAATGAAAATGCTGCAGCTGTGTTTTAATGAGCATACTGCACAGTAAACCAGCCCTGCTGTCATAAACCTGGTTTAAATAAACCTGACTGCAGTTAGACTTGCCTGGTTTAAGTTTTAACTTGCGTCCTATTTCAAAGCTTGTTCTTTGGACTATTTAAGTACCAGCATACCGTCACTTTTCCAGGCATTCAGCACGTCAACCTGAAGCATTTAAATCCATGAATGTTTTTGATTTTGCATCTCAACTAGCAGGAAACGTTCCCACAATGTTCTAATGGTGTTTTGAATGGACCTGTCAAACTGAAGGACTCATCAGGTACTGGCAGGCCAAGCAAAGTGCAGCTCTGGCAGCAGCTGAAGCAAAACCTCAGGTACAGACATGCATCAATGTCTGTACCTGAGTTTTTCCTTCCCACTGTCACCAAGGGCTTGCTTGTAGGAGGTCGTCTGATTGCTGGGGTTTCCTCTGTATTATTGTAGGGTCATATAAAGCACCTTGAGACTAATTATGTTGTGATTAGGTGTTATATTAGAAAAACTATTTGAAATAAGGTCTGGGAAGAGTTCGTTGAGTTCACTGACAAAGAATTTTGGTCAGGTTTAAAGCAATTCTGGCAAACAATCTCAGGAGGAAACAGTACCCACACTGTATAGTGGGATGGAGTGCTGGTGATTTAGCTACGCTGTGGAAAGAATAGTTTGAGGATCTCCTCAAGCCTCGAAGAAGAAGCAGAGTCTGGGGATGATGGGGAACAGCTCCTCAGCAGTAGGGTTGCCAACTCCCTGAAAAATAAATAAGGGACACCTCGTGGCCAGGGCCGGGCGACCCAGTTGTCTTCACCCTTCCCAGTGTGGTGAATTTTCTAGCTCTTTTTTTGTGTGTGAAATTATTTTTTTAACCATTTGACTTGAATTTGATTTAAGTAGATGTGTATTCTTTGTGATATGAACACATGTGAAACAAATGATCATTTAGCCATTTATTTTTAGCTCAAAATGACAACATTAACACGATAAAACAGGTCTCTTTCTTAAACAGAAGCCTGTCATGCTTAACTTTTGAGAATATAAGTAAATCTTTCTTTAAAAGAACTCTGTCCTGCTTAACTTAAAATAATAGAAAACAATAGAAAGAAAAATATTCTTGTAACAGTGCACATTTAGTGCATTTAGTACAATTGGCTTCAGTTGAGGTATTATTTCAGCTTTTCTAATGCTAATCAGCTGCTCCTGTTTGTAAACCCGCTTGTTCCCATGATTACGCATCATAACTCATCATCATTATTCATCTATGTATTACTTTTATGTATTAGTCATCAATTTGTTGTAATCATCTATCCTTGCAGTTGTTTATTACACAAAATAAGTTATATTATCACACTTCTGGCCACATAGCGCTGATATTCACTGCACATGCCCATATTAACTTTTTCCAGCCAGGTGTTTTCCTTTTCCCATTCTTCCCTTTCTCTGAGGGGAACAAACATTGCTGTTCTAACGCTGGGCTCACACTGTGCGGTTTTAGGCCCATTTTGAGACGATTTTTGAGTGATCGGGCCGATTTTGGCCTTCATCGTGCGTCGTGTAGTATACGTGGGGTAACGAGAAGTGATTAACACCTCACGACCAGCTCCCGATCATCAATCGCTCGTGAGGGTGTCACCACAGGGGCTCACACTGCTCACGCGCAAACACGTAAACGTCGGTGAAAAAGACGGAGCAGCACGGCAGTGCAGCGTGTGATCTGGACACAAGCGACGGAGGCACAACTTGTAGAACTTTGGAAAGCTCATCCGAGCCTTTTCGATGTGGCATCACACAATTATCACGACCACAACAACCGTGAAAATAGTTGGATCGACACTGCTGCTCAGTCACAGCTGCCTGATCAATGTTTTTCATTAGCAATTTAGCAAAGTTGATGGTGGTGGTGTGTCTGTGTGAGTGAAAGACAGAGAGGGAGAGCGACAGATTTTCTGTTATAACCTTCATTTTATGGAGGCACAGTGTGAGCACTCGGGTCGCATCAGAGCATCGGGTGGTATAGTGTGAGACCCTGCATCGTGACCTACCAACTTCTAACCCCTGCGAGTCAATCGTGCAGTTTGAGCAGGAGCTGAATAACGCGACTGAAAAAATCGCACAGTGTCTGCCCAGCTTTAGGTGTACTGTCATCCGAGACTTGCACCGCAGTGTCGGCGTTTGTTTCCCTGTTGGCCATGCTTCTTGTTGTGGTCATCTGTTGTCTTCCGGTATTTTCTCTGTAAACGACCTTTCCTCGACCAATGAGATGAGCGGTAATCTGAATTGTTATACTCGAATTGTCATAAGTGTGCTGTCAGCTCATTGGTCACAAAGCAGGAGAGGGGCTGGGAATTATGTTTTCAAACAAAGTGTTAATTCCATAAACATTTATAGACTACTTTTGATTCTCACTGTATTACGGGACAAAGTGCGTCCCTTATTAGCTCAATACGGGACGTGTACTTTTGTTTCTAAATACGGGACGATTCCGTTTTTTAAGGGACGGTTGGCAACCCTACTCAGCAGTGTCTACTCTGGATTAGCAGACTGGGTTGGTGGGTTTCCTCTTTAAGAAAGGGGAGCAATTAAAACTATTAAAAACACAGACGTGTTGTTTAATTGTCTGTCTGTGGGAATAAACTTGAAAGCAATGATTCTCAGGAAGGTGAATAAAAATATGAGTTTTGGATTCTGTAAATGGATTATGGACTAGAATGATAACAGCATATTATGTGGGGGTTAAACTCTAAAGAAAGATTCAAAAACAACATTTTGGTGCATCATTTTATTTTGAAAGGAAAAAATATACATATATATTTATAAATGGCCTTTAGAAAGCAGAGAGGAATGTCATGATAGGAAACAAAAAGAAAACCTTAAAGTACATTTACATTTGTACGCTTTAAAAATTCTTTAAAATATGAAGTTTCAATAAATACTTCAATACATTTAGGCATGCGGATATATTTTTCATGATTTACATTTCATTACAGTATCATTCTTAAAAGCCCCCCCCCCCAATCTTCGTTATTGCACTTACGTTGTAACTGGTTTGTCATCAAACCAATCACATGCATAAGGTCGTAAAGGTCAAACTGACAAAGAGTTATGGGTGGAATTTGAAATCTAACAGTTAAAATGGTTACAAAAAAACCCCAAAAAAAACAAACCCTGTAAAAGTAAAAAAAAAAAAAAAAGAAAAGAAAAGAAAAGGAGAAAGTCAGATCATCTGCTGCCAAAGGTTTACACTCATACAGATATATTTAAAAATCTAACTGGGTGAAGAGGAACTGCGTGCAAATTATTCATGATGACTTTAACACTTAGCAGCAGTCTTTTACTCTGACAGTCAACTAATTGTCTTCCTGTTATACAGTATGCAGAAAACATAATGCTACAGTTAGCTTAGCTTAGCATGAAGACTAGAACACAACCCCACAGGAATTTTAGGAGCAATACTGTTGAGTCTGTGTTTCCACTTCTGCTAGTTTAGAGACGAAAAAGATTTTTCATTTTAAAAAAATCCAGTATTCAGACACATGAAACATAAACACACTTCCCTAACATTTGCTATGTGTAGTTATTTATTACTTTAAACAAGGCCAAATTCAGGTTTGTCAGAATTTGATGGTCTGTGTTTAAAATCAGCCAAGTAACAGTCCTGCTTTGACATAATTACATCATAAAAAAACAAAACAAAACTAGCGTCTAAAACTCATTAAGTATCGCTTTTAAACAGAGAAGCTAGCTCTGTTTTTAGTCTTTATGCTAAGCTAAGCTGGTAATCATTCAAACACAGCAGCACTGATGTTATCAGTGCAATGTCAGCATATGTTAGGGTTGCCAACTCCCTGAAAAATAAATAAGGGACACCTCGTGGCCAGGGCCGGGCGACCCAGTTGTCTTCACCCTTCCCAGTGTGGTGAATTTTCTAGCTCTTTTTTTGTGTGTGAAATTATTTTTTTAACCATTTGACTTGAATTTGATTTAAGTAGATGTGTATTCTTTGTGATATGAACACATGTGAAACAAATGATCATTTAGCCATTTATTTTTAGCTCAAAATGACAACATTAACACGATAAAACAGGTCTCTTTCTTAAACAGAAGCCTGTCATGCTTAACTTTTGAGAATATAAGTAAATCTTTCTTTAAAAGAACTCTGTCCTGCTTAACTTAAAATAATAGAAAACAATAGAAAGAAAAATATTCTTGTAACAGTGCACATTTAGTGCATTTAGTACAATTGGCTTCAGTTGAGGTATTATTTCAGCTTTTCTAATGCTAATCAGCTGCTCCTGTTTGTAAACCCGCTTGTTCCCATGATTACGCATCATAACTCATCATCATTATTCATCTATGTATTACTTTTATGTATTAGTCATCAATTTGTTGTAATCATCTATCCTTGCAGTTGTTTATTACACAAAATAAGTTATATTATCACACTTCTGGCCACATAGCGCTGATATTCATTGCACATGCCCATATTAACTTTTTCCAGCCAGGTGTTTTCCTTTTCCCATTCTTCCCTTTCTCTGAGGGGGAACAAACATTGCTGTTCTAACGCTGGGCTCACACTGTGCGGTTTTAGGCCCATTTTGAGACGATTTTTGAGTGATCGGGCCGATTTTGGCCTTCATCGTGCGTCGTGTAGTATACGTGGGGTAACGAGAAGTGATTAACACCTCACGACCAGCTCCCGATCATCAATCGCTCGTGAGGGTGTCACCACAGGGGCTCACACTGCTCACGCGCAAACACGTAAACGTCGGTGAAAAAGACGGAGCAGCACGGCAGTGCAGCGTGTGATCTGGACACAAGCGACGGAGGCACAACTTGTAGAACTTTGGAAAGCTCATCCGAGCCTTTTCGATGTGGCATCACACAATTATCACGACCACAACAACCGTGAAAATAGTTGGATCGACACTGCTGCTCAGTCACAGCTGCCTGATCAATGTTTTTCATTAGCAATTTAGCAAAGTTGATGGTGGTGGTGTGTCTGTGTGAGTGAAAGACAGAGAGGGAGAGCGACAGATTTTCTGTTATAACCTTCATTTTATGGAGGCACAGTGTGAGCACTCGGGTCGCATCAGAGCATCGGGCCGTATAGTGTGAGACCTGCATCGTGACCTACCAACTTCTAACCCCTGCGAGTCAATTGTGCAGTTTGAGCAGGAGCTGAATAACGCGACTGAAAAAATCGCACAGTGTCTGCCCAGCTTTAGGTGTACTGTCATCCGAGACTTGCACCGCAGAGTCGGCGTTTGTTTCCCTGTTGGCCATGCTTCTTGTTGTGGTCATCTGTTGTCTTCCGGTATTTTCTCTGTAAGCGACCTTTCCTCGACCAATGAGATGAGCGGTAATCTGAATTGTCATAAGTGTGCTGTCAGCTCATTGGTCACAAAGCAGGAGAGGGGCTGGGAATTATGTTTTCAAACAAAGTGTTAATTCCATAAACATTTATAGACTACTTTTGATTCTCACTGTATTACGGGACAAAGTGCGTCCCTTATTAGCTCAATACGGGACGTGTACTTTTGTTTCTAAATACGGGACGATTCCGTATTTTAAGGGACGGTTGGCAACCCTAGCATATGTGAGAAGAAAAAAGAAGATATATATATATGACATGTTGCTCACTCAGTGCATGGCTTATCAAACAGGAAAATGTGGGATTAGTTTTTCAGTTAACAAGTTTTCTCAACAGATATTAAAAACCAAACCAAACCCCCCCCCCCCACACACACACACACACACACACACATCAACAACTCCAGTAAATAAGGTAAGGAAGCAAGCTCGGAAAACATCTTTCATAAAAGAAGGCAGTGGAAAGACAGCATCTCTCAGGTGAGGAAACTGACAGTAAAAACAACAAATGAGAACAGCACAATAAATAGAAACGTCACACATACTCCTAAAGCTCATCTATGAATCCCTGCCACACCGTGTAAAGCATCTGAATTATTACAAAATAATATGCTGGTTATTTTCATTGTGTGGAGATAATAGTAAAAAATAAAGACAAGAAGGAAGAACACCCATCACCGTTTCCTAAAGCCAAAAGCAATGTCTTCAAATGTGTCAAATATCTAGGTTACGGTTAGCTAATGTGCAGCTAACTATCACATGCTAAATGAAACAGAAAAAAAGAAACAAAACAAAAAACAAAAACAAATAAAATTCTAAAATTTCAACATATCAGCCAAATATCATTACACTACCAGCTGATATCGGCCCCTCTTGACTGACGCTACACCCCAAAAAAACAATTTTACCGATATTAATCAATATTTTCTTTTTGCCAGATCAATTTTGCACTGTTGAATTCTTTAAAAAAAAAAAAAAAAACACGATAAAGAGATTAAAAGGCAGTTATATTTTAAAATTAAGATGAATTTGTTTCTAGCACAAAAGCAGAAATCAACAAGAAAGAAATGTCAAATTCTTATTTTAGAGGATGTGAAATTCTAGACCGATAACAATCTGTGGATCTGTATCTAAAGAGCCGAGCTCCATTATAGTGATTCATATCTACTTTTTTTGGCTTTTTGGTTCTGCTATTTGTCAATGATGAATCAAGATCAAAGTAATAAATGAAAGGGAATCTGGTCCCAACAATATTTCCATCTGTAAGGTGGACAGTAAACTGCCAAACACAGAAAACATCCAAAGCTACATTCAAGAAATCATTTATACTTCAAATGGAGCTAAAATAGAAATGTCATACAGGTATACATCTGTCAAAATACTGACCTGGTGTTAACGGCATCCTTATAAAAGAAGTGGAGGATGCACAACAACAGATAAAGCTTGTTATGTAAAACCACAGCTCTTTGTGTGCTGATGATTACAGTGTTACAGTGTGACTATGACGGGAACACCAGGGGCCAGATGTGCTACTGGTCTACATCGGCACCAAGCTAAAAGACGCCGGCAGGTTATATTTTGTGGCTGGCTTTATGTTTATGTATTAGACAGATTTTTCAGTTCAGAGTGCAAAGAAGAAAAAAATCGACAGATTTAAGAGAAAAACTAAAAAAATTGTGGCTTTTGTTTCAGTCAAAAAGCATCGCTTTACTTTTCAAGGTTCAGCTGATCTTCTGGGATCAATAACTCATTAGAACAACAACAACATCTTTTTTCCAGCATGTTCATGTTTTTCCAGTCATGCTCTGACCTGGACTAACAACACAGGGACCGTCTGCAAAGTGTAATGCCGAAACGTATAATACATAGATATCCCGTTAATCAAACCATATGTAAAAACGAGCTTCTATTGTTATCAATAATTGGCAATTTTTACAAGGGAAATTACTAAATGACTTTCAGTTAAGAGAACATTTAATATCATTTCCTTATAAGCTTTTTTATTTTTATTTTTTAACTATTTGCAGCAATGGAGCACCCAGAATCTACATGTTGGTGACATAAATGAGAACAAAGTTATTGCTGATATGAACGTCTTTTTTCAGTGTTGAACTTTATGATCCCAGTGCTGTCTGTACAGGTCAGAGGATGACTTTTAAATGCATGGAGTTGGTTTGGTATGCTTGAAAAAAGGCATACCGAACATATTTGTATGGCTTATTAGTCCCAGGAGTTCACATATCTGAATTTCTTCTAACTTAACCTGGAAACGTGTAACGACAGATTCCCTTTTCCGAGTTTTATTCTCGTAAATTTGTACTTTTTTTTCTCCTCGTACATTTGACACTTTTTTCTAAAAAAAATGTACAACGTTTGTGTACATATATGAACCACCGTGACCCTAATACGCCTTTTAAGTTCAGGCATTTTTGAGTTGAATTTGTCATTTTATTGAACCTATTTGAGTCTTGTCTTTGTCCTGAATATGAGCAGCCTCACGCAGCATGCAGGAGTGAAACAGAGTCATGAGCACATTTACAGTTACAGTAAATTCGACAGACAGATGGTTTGGGGTTGGCCTTACTCTGGTCCTGCCTGAGACCATTATCCCAAGAACAGCTGTCCCAAACTCCAAGATCCCACGCAGACTTCATCGAGTTCTAACAGAAGAGTTCGTCTTTGTCTCAAAACATATAGATTCTCCTTCAGCTGTTTTAGAGTGAAAACCTACACTTGCTGGATTACTTGCTTCCTCGTCCGCTCTGCATGTTTTTGACCCACTCGTTTACACTGCCCTCAGGAGACTGCAATGGTTGAACTGGTGGTTAGATTTGCACATTATGAGCATTATCAGCACATTCTTGCATTAGTAGCATCACATCGAGTAAATCTGGCCCCAGGTCTGTTATTCTCACACATATTTAGAGCTGAAAAGCAGCAAATCTACAAGTTTGCGTTTGTCTTTGATGACCGGCCGAGTTGTCTCATCCTGTGTGAGGTGCAGGTAAACAGGGATTTTACACATTTGCAAGATGACTGGATTATTTTCTAACAGCCCTCAGAGTATTTGGGGGCACTTTGTACTGCAATCAGGTGCTTTCACAGTTCTAAAGCCCTAAAACAGATGCTGGACGTTCAAATTGATTCCGATAAACTGCGTGGGTGATTACACAAAACCTCATCTCAAAGTCAAAGTTTGGCGATTTTGTAAATATGAATGTTAATACCACTCTCGTATGCACTCAGTCCAACTATTCCTTTAAAAAGATGTACAGTACAAATGCTTGTTGTGTAGTAAAATGTAAACGCTCAGACTGAAGGTTTACCATCACTGTGAGCAAAATTCGTGTCCTCAAACAAACCCGTCACAGCAAGCTACAGTACGACTCGGACGTGATGAGAGGTCAGAGGTTGTATCCTCGCCCAGAGAGCCACAGCAATGACATAAAAAAAAAAAAAGATTAGTGGTCCATCTTTACAAACAGCGTACATGAGTAAGAAAAAAATCCTCTAATATATATTAAAAAAAGAAAAATCGAGGGTTTTTGTTCAAATTGCACCAAGAAATCTCCAGGTGACTTAACCCTGGCTTGCCTGCTTAACTTGGTTTCACTTTGTTTAAACTCTTTGTGTTAAAAAAACAAAACAAAAAGGTGGGGGGGTTTAAAAGATTCCTTCGATGAACCGCATTAGTTTTCCCAGTCAGTGCAGGGAAGACCTTCATCCTCTGACTCTGACTCAGGAGAGGCCTCCTTGATTCTCCTCAGAGCCTCGTGAATGCTGCGGGTCAGAGCGTCGGCCGAGTGGGGGAAGCTTTTGGGATGACGCTGCTGCTCCGGTCTGGTCCGTACCTTCCTAAGCCGGACGCCCTGTCGGATTTGAGCCAGGATATTGTTGCTGTCGTCATCCGGATCCGGGCCCAAGACCCGCAGCTCAGCCTTCCTCAGGTGGAAACTGCCCCGCTTGAGTGATGCCAGCACCTCATCCATGGGAGAGCTCGCTGAGAACACAGGGCAGAGACAATTAGCCTCACAGTGTTTAGAGGCTTGGTTCGCCGTTTAGCACACAGCCAAACAACCTACTGCTGACACACAATTTAGCTCCAACCTCTGTTTAAATACACCATTTCCTGTGACTGATAAAATGCTTAAATTACCTCATTTAAAAGTAGGTACCGAATGAGTGTTATGTGCCTTACATTAAACATTTGTAGTATTAACCAACCATGAAGGTCTCTACTGCAATGAAAAGTTCCCTGCCCACCTCTCCTCCACTGCGACGAGTCCAGAGAAGCCGTCTTCCGCAGCTTTTTCCTCGCCGTTAACAGCTGGCTGCTGTCAAAGAATCGAGGGGAAAATGGAGCCAGCGGGAGCGAGGTGGAGTCAGACTCGCCTTTCTGGTGTTGAAGTGTGACGGCTGTGAGGTTCTTCTGCTGGTCGTCCTCTGAGGTGGGAAGTGGTGGAGGAGGCGGAGGAGGAGGCGGTGGAGGCGGGGGAGGGGGACCCAGTGAAAAGTTTGACGGCGTGGCTGAGAGTGGGGGCAGCGATAGGAAGGGAGGCGAGGGATCGAGGCCTTGGAGGTCGACCGCAGGTAAAGAGACGCTGTCGCAGCCGTACGCGTCCGGCGGGAGAGGAGCAGAGAGTTCTGGGAGATCTGAGATGCAGTCGGTCTGAACGCCGGCAGCCTGGGTGCTGGGCTGCTGCCCAGCACGCCTCCGACTGTGAGTCTGACTCAGGCGCAGGCGGCCTGACTTTAGAGTCACCTGGCCTGGATACCTCTGTGTGGGGAAGCAGCAAGAAAGAAAGTAAAGCTGAAGGACTGAGTGCAGTTTACGCAACATTACACACATGATTTTGCTTTAACCTCCTAGGACCTGGCGTACACATATGTGGACATCACAATTTGGGTTATTTAGACCAAAATACTACATTTTGCTCTACAAGTGCCTGATATCCACTTACGAGGACATTATACTGCCACTGTTTTATTGAAATTTTAAACAAATATCCTCATATGTGGCTCTCACTTTTCTTAGAAACAAAAATCAGGTTCTTTGTTTTTACATCCATCGGGTCCCAATCAGCCCAAATATCAAAGAGAAATTAAAAATGCATGCTGTGGAAGAGTTCGGGTCTTAGGAGGTTAATGTATCAAGACTATGTAGATGTCACTACAAGAACATAAAACACTGTGGACAAACACAAAATCATCTTTTAACTAAAAAAACGAAACGTTACTAATCATTGGTGTTTGAGGAGGATTCAGTGAAGGTTCCTCCTCAGATGACGTGTGTGTTTATGTTAAGTCCTCACCTGCTTGAGGCTGCGAAGCCTGTCAAGTGTCCTCTGCCTCTCCTGACTCACTCTGGCGTTTCGCTTAGCTTCATCATCTTCATCTCCCTTTTCACAGAAACAGCAAATGAGATGAATGTGTTGTAGCAGGGTGAGGAACAATTGCTGCTTTCACTGCTTTGGTATCGATATTTGAAATTTGTCTCGCAGCAAGCTCTAAATCAAAAAAGTTCGATCATTGCCACAGAATATTTGCCATGTCTGTGAGCATCAAAGTGGACTCCCTGTTTTCTTTCTGGTGCTATAAAAATAAAACTGCATTGAATTAACTGGTAATATCATCTCTTCATTTACTGACAGAGTAGAACAGTGAATATATAAATCCTATCCCTTGCAGCCACAGATAGAAGTTTCTTACCTGCTGCAGCTCCTGCAGGGATTTGCTGTCAGTATGGCTACCTTGGCGCTGTTGTATCTTCTGCTTGTGATTGATGATACAGATTTCCTATTTGAGGAAGAACAGAACACAAACATAATGTTATTATAGACAGACCTGTCAAACTGATCCTTAACCCACAGGAGATAAAGCACACGACCGTATCTTTATCCATCGGTAATTCACCTTCTTATTTTTGAGGTAGACTTTCTTGGCAGTGATGCGGCCCCTGCGGGCCTCGAGCTGCCGGGTCCTCTGCTGCAGGGTGCAGAGTTCTTCTTCTCTGAGGGGTGACGGTGGGGTCGTGGGGTCTTCTACACCCTTCATGGCATCAGGACTCTCAAAGGTATCATAGTACACCACCTCATCCTGTCGCTCTGGCAGAAAATCAGAAGACATTGAAGATCCAAATGCTGCTTGTGCAGCTTATACAGCTCGTAACAATGGCTCGAGGATTTGATCTCTGACTGACTATGAGTAGAAGAAAAAGTGGTACTGGTGATAAAGTCAAAGCAGGACAGCTGTGGTGCCACGGGATAAGCAAAGGACTTAACTGGAGGATGAGGTTGGAAACCAATGAGAAGCCAAAACATTTTGTTTTATACTTGAAAACCACATTTTTCAGCACATGTAAGCATCAGTCATGAGTCTGACACACTGAGCTATAACAGAAAAAGAGAAAGAAAAATAACAACCTGAACCAAACCATCTAAAGAGATGCTCACCTGTCATCTGCCTGCGCAGACTCTGCAGCTGGGCAGTGAGCAGCAGCTCCTCGCAGCGCAGCACCTCGGCCTGAATGTCATACAGCTGCAGCTGTAACTCATAGTACAGCGCCTCCAGCTGGTCCAGGCGAAGCATGGCATCCTCCCCACCCTGTAGACTCTGCATCTACAACAACAACCACAGAGACTATTTCAAAGGCCAAAGGGCACCGTCCACAGGATTTTCCAAAAGCTCTACCTGAGTGACTGTGCATTTATATTTCACATTAACAGATCCGGTGGAAGCTGAGCCAGTGTTTGTGTCTTCTCTAAGTGCTATGCTACAACACACTGACCAGGTACATTTTTAGTTTTAGTGTATTTTCAAATGCACAGCAAACATTTGACCTGACAGTCATTCCCAGTGAGTCATTTCCACTCCTGCAGACCAGGAAGTTGTTCCCTCCATTACAGGATGCCACAGCCATGAGCTCATTTTTCCAACACGGCTATTATCTCGAGTTCTTCTCTTCTGTTAACTTCACTATATCCATGTCCTCTTATTGTGGCTTCTTAAAAACAAACCTGACTGGACTGAGCACCACCTTTTCAGAACACACCCAGATACACTTCAGAATTTTGACACCGATCTTGGTCCACATGTGTGATTTGTTTTTGGGGGGTTTTTCAGCAGCATCAGCATGTTATGTTTTACCTCCTCCTTCAAGCCATGTTTCCTCTGTTCCAGGCAGATCTCTTTGGCCCTCATGAGCTGCAGAGTTTCTTTGGAAACGGCAAACTGCAGCCGCTCCATGCGTTCAACCGCCGCTGTCCACGCTGACTTCCCAAACTTTCTCTGGTCAGCTCGCATCCTCTCGTATAGAGCTATAACGCATACAGTAAAGAAGTAAGTGAAAAGGGCTAGAGCTGCAGAGATTAGTCAGCTAGTTATCTGGCAAATGATTAGACATTTAAACAGCAGTTTAATGACCATAATTGTGGTTAATAGTTTTGAATCATTTGGAGCAAAAAGAACATGTGAGAAAATGGTTTGGCCTAAACGCTATAGTTTATTTCTGGAGCGTTAAATGCCTAAAATGGACAAACCAGCAGTGCTTTGACTTGAAATCCGAAGTAAATAAAGCCCATTTGAGGAAAAACACATTTTTATTCCAATTCATAGCAGAGAAGGTTTGAGGATTAAAATGTGTCACGAGTCAGGGTGGAGTGTATGTTAATGACTTTGGTATGCCAGAGGTTGGAGATGAGAACAGAGCCAGAATGTTTTATTCTCACATGATCTCTAAGCGCTCTCTTATGAAGTAAACATACTTTTATAAAGGTTCAAAGGTCACCACAAAAACAACGCCACACATTGTTTTCTGAAGAGAGAAACTAGCCTCCTGTGTGTGTTTACCTTTCTGAGACCGAGTTGTGGTTTCAAAGAACTTGACAGTCAGGTCTTGAATGGAAAGCACTGCGGCGTGAGCCTTCTTCTGCCACTCCTCGTCCTCTTTTCTCAGGCTCTCCACACGACGAGGGCCGAGTCGCTCAGTCTCCAGAGAAATCTGGCAGGAGTTAAGGCAGCTTGTTAGAACAGCTTAAATGTACAGTACTTAGATCAGGTATCATCAGTGAGGTAACAAGAGTTTGTATAGGAAGATTTTGCAACACATGTTGGTATTTATGTCTTGGTCTTACTGTTCTTTAATAATGTTTTTTTTAGTCTATCTTTGTTTACATTTTGGCAAACAGGCTCCAATTAAATGATGCCAAACTAGCAGCTGTCGGTTCCTGTTTATGTATGTTTATGTATACTGGATTACTTTGAAACTGTAGAAAACTAAAAATATGTGTAAAGCACATTTCAGAGTTAGATGGAGATTCCCAGGCAGTTTTATGACCATCGTAGACTGTATATAAAAGATGGACGCAGCTTCCTGGTCTGAAACTTAAAGCAGACGAGGAAGCTCCTATTAGGCCACAGTTTTTTTTCCTGATGAGTTTATGGACTTGATAATTGAATTTCAAGCAAGAAGCAACATTCTTGTGCCAAAAACTTCAGCTCTAACCGCGATTTGAGCCAATCCCTCTAGACTCACACGTCACAAAACCCAACTTCAGAGCATCAGAGCATTAGAAGGCATGCACACACACACACACACACACACACACACACACACACACACACACACACACACACACACACACACACACACGTTTGTGTATATATAAATATAAAAGAGATCAATTTTTCCAATCCCAGCTGGGCTAACTTGGCCCAAAGAGAAATCCATTGCCTTAACTGCCTCTTTGAGCTCCCTTTTGTTTGAAGAACACTGGCATGCACCTGTTCTGATCATTGTATGCCCCGCCTTCCTTTCTCCAAATGCCACTTCACCTCTGCCAGTTTGAAAACCACCACCAAAGACCATCTATAGCATTCTGAAATACCAGGAAGTCACAGCAGATGGTGATAACAAAAAGGAAATGGCTTAGGCGCGTCTGTGCACGCTTATACAGTGACACTGACCCAGTATACTTGTGAACAATAAATAAAACGATACATGCACAGAGGTCCTTTTTTTTTTTCCTCCTGCCATGTGAAAAAAAAGAGTAAGAAAAAGAAAAGCGGTGTCACGTGGAGTTGTGTTCTGGGTGTTGAGGGAGAAATACAAGCCCCTCTAAGAGAGGGCAGGGAACAAAATGTACACACAATATAAGCTAAACTCCTTGCGAGGGCCTCCTGTGCATGCAGTCGTATTTCAATATCTTGATGCAAAACAGATGTGCGTAGGTGCTCAAAAATAAACAAGACTATAATAATCCCAATCAAAGCCCAAAGGCTTTGATTTATGTTAACCAGCATACTCTGTGCTTTTATTCTTGTACAAGTGAGGCACAAGAACAGGGAGTGGTTCGGGGGTGAAACCGGGAGCAAGCGGGGGAGGAGAGTCTACATCAAAAGAAAAGAAAAAGTCTGGCAGGAACAAATCTTAGAAAGTATATTATTTATTCACCTAAAAATTACAACAACATGAGGAAACAAGAGCAAGGTTGCCTTTTAGCAGGTCGATCCCACCTGGTGAGGATGGACAGACATTCACCAGCCTCCTTTCCTTTACCTCTTTGCATGCCATCACTGACTTTGTCCCTGCTGACCTCGGCAGCAAATCAAACTGAAGAAAACATCTCTGCATAAAGTTGGCTCTTGATCATCAGTCTGTTAGACTGGTTTTATGCAAAGCTGAAACGCATCCAGACAACTGACAAAATGCATCACCTGCTCTACAAGTAAAGCAGGCCAAAGCCTGTTGAAATGTAACACAAACACTAGCATTTGGGGAATTTCCTGAAATGTGCATTGTTTGAATATACTTTGTGTCTGATCAAAGTCTCAGTAAGTTATGGAAATAAAAGAAGTGCGGTGCAAACAAGTGATGATTCACACCTGTAAAGTTGCTCGGAAAAGGTGACACATTCCTATGACTAATATACATTTGGACTGTGAGCCAAACGTAGTAAAGGAGTTTTACATTTTAGTTACATGTCAGCTTTGAAATGCTTTCTGCATGTTTGGCTGTCTGAAAAACAGGCCAAGTAGCCACACAAATAAAATTAGCATCCTTTTTCCCCCAGCCTGCTCCCTTCTAGCATGCCATCACTCACTTCCTGCATACAGTTTAAAAATACAAAAAACAATGGTGGTGGGGGTTGGGGGGGGGGAGTTACGTCTGTTAACACCTCTGGTCATGGTGTCATACAGTGATATGTCAGCCCTACTTAAAACAGAGGTGTGACGCCATTTCCCACGCTAAAGTGCTGGGATTACAGGACGGATGCTGTCATGGTCGCCCTTATCTCAGTTGATTAAAATAGCATGACTGTGGTAGATACGAGGCAGTCTTCATCAAACAATTATTTATAATTATTTGAAAAACCTGCAGTTCCTTCAAAGAACCAATTTTAAACCGTATCGTGAGGCATTTTGTTACTAGCATCCTGTCGCAAAAACACAGGAGTGTGTGTATTAAAAAAAAAAAAAAAAAAAAAGACAACACAGTTAACCAGGGATAAAATATAATTTTTTGGACCAGGAAGGTGATTCTCAATCAGATATTAGCTGAAAACTTGACATGTGCAGCATGTCTTTCACATCTACAGGAAATGAACAGTATCTGAAAGTCACGTCCTGCAAAGAACTGACACAGGCCTGGGAAGTGCATCTGGCCTAACAGTTGATCAAGCAACTGTTTCCCGAAGCCTTATCAGAGATACTCTCAGTGGGAGGGTGGCCGCCAGGAATCAATCTTAAGGATGGGAAACAGGCCAAACTGCACAAGAACTGGATTGAAAATCAGTGCCAACATGTTTTATGAATTACTGGATCAAAATTTTACATCTTTAGTCATCAGTATGTATTGAGGAGGTAAAAACAGAAGTACAACAGTGAGTGTCTACAGTCATCTGTAAAACATGGTGGTGTCTTGGTCATGGTTTGGAGCTGCTGAGAAAGAAGTCCTTCAATATATGATTTATTTAATTAACTTTGAACTTAAACATTTAGACCACAAAGAAAAAATGAGGACTTCTATAACTAGTAAAAAAAACAATTAGATTAATTGCCTAATCAGCTAATTTATGTGCATAGAAATGTTTTCTCTTAGCCCCTTTCCACTATTACCTACTCGGCTTGGCTCGGCTCAGTGTATAGGGTTTTCCATTAGATGGTATCAACAGACAGGCTTCCACACATTGGCGAGTCACTGACTTCACTCCATGAGTCATGAGAGCGACTACGTCACAAAACCCGCCATTTTTGAAAATGGCTACACAAAAAAAAAAAAACCAACAACACCGCGGTCCCCAAGTTTGACGAAAAGCTGTACACCGAGCAGCAGGTATACCATCGCGTCGACGTCCTCCATTGTAGGGTTGTGTGTGTCGCATGCAAATGGCATCACAGGACTTTCAAGAGCATTGGTGTAATGACCCCAGGCACATTAGGTGACATTCATATGTAATGAAAGCCACCAAAACCGAGCCAAGTCGAGTCCCTTCGAGTCGAGTTGAGTAGGTACTAGTGGAAAATGGCTTTTTGAGTCACAGGAAATTAAAACAAAGCTGCCTCGGTGACACACTGAAGTAATGACAAAAGAAGTCGAGGAAATAAATGTTTTTCAGTGATGCAGGGCGGTGGAGAGGTGGAGCATAGATAAAAGAGCAGAAGAACTTAGCAGAGGTGAATCTAGTGTAGCATGTTGACAACTGTTGCCATGTTAGAATGAATACAATGTGAAACTGTAACTGGAGCTCACCATGGCACAAAACCATCTCTGCCATGCCACAGTGAAACCACATTTTTAATTCATGGCTGCCCTCTGACCTCCTGAGCAACAGGACACCCACGCTGGACTGCTCCGACATGCTACGGACAATGCACCGTTCACCAAAATGCCTGATGAGAGAACATTCATTCAATTTTCCATCAGCTTTTCGCTGTTTCTGGTAAGCTCAGATGTCTCCAGTTGAGAGCGTGAAACCCTTTAGCTGAAAATTCACAGCTGAGCAGTAACAATGGTCAAATTAATGATTAAACACATATATTCATACATCTCAGCTCCTAGTTTGTCAGCAATATTCACTGCTTTCTGACATTTTACAGGCTAAACCATTTTAAAGTTAATTTAGGAAAAATAATGATCTCCAAGAAGATTAACCTAACTTTTAAGTACCAAAAAATATATCATGCGAGTATTAAATAATTTTTTTCCAATTCTCTCTAATGTGTAATACCTCTACCTGACAAGATTACACCTTACTTAGATTACTTTCAGACAGTCATTTCCGCTTATGTGATTCCATCTGATTATGTTAGCTTCGTATATGAATGGCAGTCTGGTCACTTTTCAGTAAAGGTCAAACATGCATCACTTTAAACTTTCAATACATCCTGAGTCTGAATGCACGTAGTCACATTAACAGCATGCACAGAGCTCTCCTCTATCTTCAGTTGATTAGCTCACAAGGGGACAATTTTTTTTTTTTAGAGAAATCATCATCATGTCAGGGGCAAAAAAGAAAGGAAAATAAACTGTTAGACTGTTTATTAAATATCCGGCTACTTCAACATTTGCAAACATATAAACAGAGTGAAAAAGATGGTTTGCTTGCTTTTAGTTGCCACATCCACTCACAGGCCTCTATTCTAACTATCACAGATTTAAGACGTTATCAAATAAAGCTTTACAATTTCAATAAGGAGAACAGAGTCTGGCTAATGAAACTCTTTCTGTTCTTTGGAATCTCATGTACAGAACATTATATACTGCAAGTACTATGCATGGTTACATTACTGTTGCAGGAACGCTTACATGAAGCCATAAAAGTGACATGTCTGAATAACAGGACGTCACCATTTAACAGACTGATGAAACCAGCATTGTTGTTTATTTAAAAGGGCTCCGCTGTAACATTGCAGCATGTAGGTCCTTGAAGCACTTTGGTCTTTTCACAATAACCTCATACATGCCATGTGTATTACTGCATTCACACTTGCAGATGAGGTCAGAACAGGTTATAATACTAGCACCCGTCTGCCTTTTTCCTCCTCATCTTTACGACAACAAGCAGGATGCAAACTGCATGTAAGTGACAATCTCCTATGTGCTGATTCCCTCTTACACCTCTTACCCTTTCTTCACAAAGGAGAGAATCTCCACAAACCCCTGACTCATCAGTTTGAAAAAAGCCCGCTCCCTTTAGTCTGTGTCAAGGTATCATTTGCATACAGCTTTGTTTTCAGCCGTTGGATCGCCCTGAAGGGAGCAGGTGGTACAGCTGGAAAAACTTGGGCACATGAAGCACATGGAGAAAATAAAAAAGGTTTGAGGTAAAAGTTGAAATAGTTGCATTCATTAGACACTACATTAAAGTTCAGGTTTAACATCATACCACACACAGACTACCAAACAAATGCTGAAGGATTTGTTTTCAGCAATGTAGCAGATCTATAAAACCTGAGGAATTAAAAGAAAGTAACAGAAAGTCCGACTCTCAGACTCTCGCTGATTGTAAAACACCTGAAAAATCTTGGGGTAAAAAAAAAAAAAAAAAAGGAAGAAGAACAAGAACAAGAAGAAGAACAAGAAGAACAAGAAGAGAGAAATGTAATCTTAGGAAAACATTTTGATGTTTACCTGTTTTTATTTATCTATTTTATTCACAATCACAAATTCTCTATTTCATATTTCAACAGTTAAAGCAATATTATAAACATTACTATGTAGTATATAAAAATGCTGTCATGGGCTAAGCTTGCCACATGCTGGACTACATTTCCCATAATGCAATTCATAAGCTCTTTAATTCAACAAAACGCCATGCTTTTACAGCCCCACCTACCCACCCACAGCACAACAGTTTGTATTGCAGCATTGTAGTAATCTACACAAAAATGTACAAAATGTCAGTGAAGGCTTCACACTTTGCACAGTTCATCAGAAACACATTGCTTATTTCTACTGATTTTTTTTTCCACAGCATAAACAAGACTGCTAATCTTAAAACATAAGACTGCCAACACAGCTTAAAGGATTAGTTAATCTGCATTAATGGGTTACACAACTTATAAGCAAAAAATATTCACTGGTCATGGCCGGTTGTGTCAAATGTAAAATATTCACAATTTTTACTATTTTCTACCTTTTTTTCCTTGGTGCTTTGCACTCTCTTGCTCAAAAGCAAGATACAAAAAATATAAATAACTAATTGGCTATAGCAAAATACCAGAAGCTTTGAAAGATAAAATACTTCTCTTAAATTTGAAAAAAGAAATCTGTAGATTTACTGATTCAGAAATATTTTTCTTATTGTCAATAAATAAAAAAGACCAACAATCAATGACGTGTTAGCCCTCCTCTAAAAACAGGTTGCGAAAAGAAAGATTTTTAGTAACACTAACTTTACACTTTATTTACAGGAAACTATTTTAGGTTATAGATAAATCCATAAAGCCTTTGGTAGCTGGACATTTATAACAACAAACTACAGTTTATATTTGACTCAGTTCCACTAAGTGCAACACTGATGTGTTTTTAATATATCTGACAACAGTGGAGCTTTGCGTACAGCGAGTAGAAAAATGTACTAACACTTAAAATTTAGATTTCTTTTTTCCTTTTTTCCTAACTATTGCAAATATTTAGACTTCTCCTTAAAAAAAAGTGCAAAGGGGAAAACAGTGAAATATCTCACTTAACATCAGCATCTGCCCAAGAACCATCATAACACACACACAGAAATCCCACCCAAGAGACAGACAGACACACACACACACACACACACACACACACACACACACACACACACACACACACACACACACACACACACACACACACACACACACACACACACACACACACACACACACACACACAGGCACTTGTGTTGTTAGTGACAAGATGCCGAATAAGCATGCTGTGAAAGGCATGTTGACAATGTAAAATACTCACAGCCCAACTGTGGGTGAAAGACTGAGACAGTCTATGAAAGAGAACAAAAGACAGGTAGAGAGATAGTAATAGGGACTGTATGGGACATTATTTCTATTGTCCATTAAATTAATGTCCATGAAACGAAATGTGCTTATCAGTGTAGACTGACTCTGTTTAGAAATTAATGGCAATTATTTACAAACATTCACCAATCTGTCTGACAGTGTTTGCAATCAGTCTGAGCTAGACCACAACTATTTGGATACAGGATGACTCCCAAGAGACAACCCAGGCAGTCGCCTTGTGATCAAAAGTCAGGGATGCTGCATGACCAGTCTGTGGGCAATCAGGTGATCACCCTGACCACTTGCAATTTGTGGCTGAATGTAAAGAAATTCAATCACAGCAACCTGACCTAGTTGCAAGACAGTTGTTGTCCTATTTTTACTCTAGCTAACTTCTAGTCTGATTGTCTTGGTTGAAAATATGAACTATCATATTAGTGAGAAATCAGCTGACTTATCCAATTTTCTATTGAATTTCAATGTTATGTATATCACTTCTTATCCGCTGAGCTTTTGGACAAGTGTACGAGAAGCAGCTAGAACTCTGACCTACTGACTGAGCAGGCATGTGCCTCCTCCTCTCCATGAAGTCTGTGAGACAGTAGGGATTAGTCTGTGGATTTACTTCCCTTTCCAAGCCTAATGAAGAAAAGCAACAAAGACAGAGCAGAGAAAGAGAGTGGGAAACAGAAGGCTGTGCTGAGGCTGCAGAATTACTGAGTGGTTTAGTGACTGCTGCAATAATACTTATGCTGGTTAAGCTGCTCTGCGCTGGGGGAAAGCCTCTCTGCTGATCCTCTGACCTCCACAGCCCCCAGTAGCAAATGCATAGCGCAGAGCGGCTACTACCCAACCATCAATACCACTGCACCCAGCCTAAACACCTAACACTGCTGGTCAATGCACTTGGCTTAGAAGTGTAGGCTCATCATGTAGCGGTTCAGGGATCGTTTTCCAGCACTAATCAAACCATAGCAACAGCACTTTAACTGCTAACATGCACCACTGTAGAGCACGCCGACCAGTTAGTCGGCAATAGCTAGTGCTAAACCTACTTAAATCAAGCCCCTCAAACAGATGGTATTTGTATCAGTGTGCCTGTGTGTATTACCTTAATCTGCTGTCGGCGCAACATTGCCAGTTCCCTCATGTCCCTGAAGGGCTGAAGCAGGTAGTGATAGAGCTGAGTTGTGGCTTCCAGCAGCTCTCCATACGCTTCGTCCTCCTCCGGGTACACCTGCAGCAGCTCCACCATGCTGTCCATCGCTTTGTGTTTATCCAGCACCTGGAGGTAAAATGTGCATTGAACAGTATAGTCAGACAAACAGTTCACACAGTGAAAAATACTGCACTGGAGTAAAAGGTTGCTGATGCGAGAAATCTCTTTAATAAATTCCACAATAATAACCCAAAAGACTAAACATTTCAGGCTTTACAAAGCCCTAGTGGTTGCCAGTAAAGACCAAAATCTAGACTAAAAGTGCCACAAATAATAGTTTTATAGTTTTTACAGGCTTGTTAACCACTAATTACTGTACTCTGTAGCTTTTAGCTGGGTGTAAATACAGGGAGTGCAGAATTATTAGGCAAATGAGTATTTTGTCCACATCATCCTCTTCATGCATGTTGTCCTACTCCAAGCTGTATAGGCTCGAAAGCCTACTACCAATTAAGCATATTAGGTGATGTGCATCTCTGTAATGAGAAGGGGTGTGGTCTAATGACATCAACACCCTATATCAGGTGTGCATAATTATTAGGCAACGTCCTTTCCTTTGGCAAAATGGGTCAAAAGAAGGACTTGACAGGCTCAGAAAAGTCAAAAATAGTGAGATATCTTGCAGAGGGATGCAGCAGTCTCAAAATTGCAAAGCTTCTGAAGCGTGATCATCGAACAATCAAGCGTTTCATTCAAAATAGTCAACAGGGTCGCAAGAAGCATGTGGAAAAACCAAGGCGCAAAATAACTGCCCATGAACTGAGAAAAGTCAAGCGTGCAGCTGCCAAGATGCCACTTGCCACCAGTTTGGCCATATTTCAGAGCTGCAACATCACTGGAGTGCCCAAAAGCACAAGGTGTGCAATACTCAGAGACATGGCCAAGGTAAGAAAGGCTGAAAGACGACCACCACTGAACAAGACACACAAGCTGAAACGTCAAGACTGGGCCAAGAAATATCTCAAGACTGGTTTTTCTACGGTTTTATGGACTGATGAAATGAGAGTGAATCTTGATGGGCCAGATGGATGGGCCCGTGGCTGGATTGGTAAAGGGCAGAGAGCTCCAGTCCGACTCAGATGCCAGCAAGGTGGAGGTGGAGTACTGGTTTGGGCTGGTATCATCAAAGATGAGCTTGTGGGGCCTTTTCGGGTTGAGGATGGAGTCAAGCTCAACTCCCAGCCCTACTGCCAGTTTCTGGAAGACACCTTCTTCAAGCAGTGGTACAGGAAGAAATCTGCATCCTTCAAGAAAAACATGATTTTCATGCAGGACAATGCTCCATCACACGCGTCCAAGTACTCCACAGCGTGGCTGGCAAGAAAGGGTATAAAAGAAGAAAAACTAATGACATGGCCTCCTTGTTCACCTGATCTGAACCCCATTGAGAACCTGTGGTCTATCATCAAATGTGAGATTTACAAGGAGGGAAAACAGTACACCTCTCTGAACAGTGTCTGGGAGGCTGTGGTTGCTGCTGCACGCAATGTTGATGGTGAACAGATCAAAACACTGACAGAATCCATGGATGGCAGGCTTTTGAGTGTCCTTGCAAAGAAAGGTGGCTATATTGGTCGCGGATTTGTTTTTGTTTTGTTTTTGAATGTCAGAAATTTATATTTGTGAATGTGGAGATGTTATATTGGTGTCACTGGTAAAAATAAATAATTGAAATGGGTATATATTTGTTTTTTGTTAAGTTGCCTAATAATTATGCACAGTAATAGTCACCTGCACACACAGATATCCCCCTAACATAGCTAAAACTAAAAACAAACTAAAAACTACTTCCAAAAACATTCAGCTTTGATATTAATGAGTTTTTTGGGTTCATTGTGGCATTGTAAAGCGCTTTGGGTGCCTTGAAAAGCGCTATATAAATCCAATCCATTATTATTATTATTATTATTATTGAGAACATGGTTGTTGTTCAATAATAATATTATTCCTCAAAAATACAACTTGCCTAATAATTCTGCACTCCCTGTATAGTTAAATCAATAGTTAGTCAATCAGCAACAGATTTAATGATTAAATAGTGACTTAAATCTTTTTTTTTTTCTTTTTTTTTTTTTAAGTAAAATTCTCTAAGTTGACTGGTTTCAGTTAAGGTGAATATTTGCTGGTTTCCTGATAGTAAAGTGAGTCTTTGGGGCCTTTAGCTCTATTACAGATCACCCAAAATACCTGAGAAAGTATCGGGCAGATATATTAGTAATGACACTGTTAGTCGTCCCTAATTTTCAGCAAGCATCACTCAAACCTGAGTGCATGGTGTATTTGTATTTGTTAAAGCTCTTAAGCTGTTTATCAGGTGCATGTTAGTGGGTGAAAAGAGCACCAGGACAGTGTATGAAAAATATCACCAGTGGGGTTTTTTTTTTTAAATGACTGGATATGTGACCTATAAAATCAGCATGTGTATTAAATGGAGCAGGAGAAACCTGGTTATTCACATATCTATTTACATAGTAGATTTCTGATATTCTGTGTGCACCCATGTGTTGACTTCTCACCATCACAACCACTATCTTATTCACCCACAGAGACAGATCGGAACCAAGGATAAGAAGTTAATTATCCACTGTGTCCTGGTCCCGATTAGTACTACAAGTAACACAGGCACGTTTCTGAAAAGCAGAATGTGTACGTGTCTGCATGTTAGTCTGCTCAATAAAATACACAAAGATACCATGATTTCATATAACTAACATACTTGGAAAATATACCAACACACCTATTTGTCAGTCTACTTGTCCTGCAACTGGTGCATTGAGGACATTGGAAAGTTGTGTGAGCTCAGAAATATGTGCATGTTAGAAAAATTTGAACATTATCATTAAAAGCTTTAAATTGATTGTAATTTAATGCCAATGACATGCATCTTTTCATAATTAGGCATGTCATTTTGACTCTTTATAGATATTTTGGTCTAAGTAGTTTGAGTACTGAATTATTACTCAACTACAGTCCTGTGACAAAGTCTCAAATGACCCTAATTTCTGTATATTTTGCTAGGAGAATGGGAAATTGTTGCAAACATACATGGAAATACACTACAGAAGCAAATCGGAAAATCAAGATTGTATGACCATCTTTATTCAACATAGACTGAACTCGCTTATGCAAGCCTTCAGGTAATGTCTTCAAGAAATAGTTCTCTAGGCTTCTTGAAGGACATCCAAATCTCTTCTTTGGACCTTGACTGCCTTTTGTTGTGTTCAGAGCTGTGCAGCCAGTCAGACACTTTCCAGATAGTACTGCATGGTTTGATCAAAATATGGCACTTTACAATACTGATAAAAACCTGCTGCCACTGATTTTCAGTTCTTATGCAATTTCGCTTATCTCAGCCTTTCCTTCTAATTTACCTTAAGAAGGGCTTCTTGACAGTCACAACTGAGACCATTTCTGATATTCCGTTTCTGATATTCCGTTCACCAAGTTTCCAGCTAATAGCTCTTTGGGAATCATTGTTTTCTATATTCTATACCTATACTGGGAACAAATTCTGTGTTTTTGTGATAGTGTACTTGTAACAACAGTTTAAAATTGGCTCTTTGCTAGGTTATCTGTCATTTGTAGATAGGCTTTTTTGTCTGAAGGACAAGGATAAATGTAAAGTGGCTTAATAAACCAACACAAAAGAAAAACACTTCTCTGAAGTGGTCAAGTGCAAGGGCTGGACTGGAAAGAAGTGACAAAGCAGACAATGTCCAAGGAAAAACTTTGAAAGACCTTCAAAAAACTGGTAAAACTTTGTTCCAAAATACTTAACCTTCCTCTTGCATTAGGGTCGGCAGTGGCCCGTTTTTAGGTTTTAAATGCATAAAAGTGGATATTAAATTTGTTTATTTCAACAAGACATTAGACTTTGTCAGGAATCTCCATTTAAACAAAACAAAACAAAAAACTGAATTTAACTAAATTATAAAAAGTTCTGGTGAAAATGATGACCTTTGTGTGTTGGGGTTGGTTTCGACACAGTTATAATATAAGACTATAAAACTAAAAAGTTTTATGATTTCGGTTTTAGTGCTAAAACTGAAATCATAAACGCACTCTGAGCTCTCCCACACTATCAGAGAGAGAGAGAGTACACATCTCCAGTTTGTAGCATACAAAAATAAGAAGATTTACAATAAGCCAAACTCTTGATCGTATCTTTGCTAAAGATGAGAGGACACAAAAAGCATAGCAATATAATTGACCATCTTTCTGAGGACAATAGATTATCAACCAGAGGACAAAGATACATCTGATGATGTCGTCACATGTGCTAGAGCTGCTCTCACTTCTGCTGAAACATACAAATCCAGAAGTGTTGACATATCTCCATCCATCCATCTTCATCCGCTTTATCGGGGGCCGGGTCGCAGGGGCAGCAGCCTAAGCAGAGAAGCCCAGAACTCCCTCTCCCCAGCCACCTCCTCCAGCTTATCCGGGGGAACACCAAGGCGTTCCCAGGCCAGCCGAGAGATATAATCTCTCCAGCGTGTCCTGGGCCTGCCCCGGGGCCTCCTCCCGGTGGGACATGCCCGGAACACCAACCCCAGGAGGCATCCTTGTCAGATGCCCAAACCACCTCAGCTGGCTCCTTTCGATGTGGAGCAGCAGCGGCTCTACTCTGAGCCCCTCCCGGATGGCCAAACTTCTAACCCTATCTCTAAGGGAGAGGCCAGCCACCCTTCGGAGGAAGCTCATTTCCGCCTCTTGTATCCGCGAGTTCGTTCTTTCGGTCACTACCCACAGCTCGTGGCCATAGGTGAGGGTAGGGACGTAGATCGACCGGTAAATTGAGAGCTTTGCTTTTACACTCAGCTCCCTCTTCACCACGACGGACCGGTGTAGCGTCCGCATCACTGCAGCCGCCGCACCAATCCGTCTGTCGATCTCCGGCTCCCTTCTCCCATCACTCGCGAACAAGACCCCGAGATACTTGAACTCCTCCACTTGGGGCAGGAACTTGTCCTGACCTGGAGTGGGCACTCCACCCTTTTCCGGCTGAGAACCATGGCCTCAGATTTGGATGTGCTGATCCTCATTCCCGCTGCTTCACACTCGGCTGTGAACCGTTCCAGTGCGAGCTGGAGGCCATCACCCGATGAAGCCAACAGAACCACATCATCCGCGAAAAGCAGTTGTTGTTGACAAAAGCAGTTGTTGACATATCTTTTTAGTCCAATAACTCCTGGCTTACATGGTAGGGTAATTGCTACACATGTCATCAAAGTGACGCCTGGGATTACCTGGTTTGCTGTGACAAGAATAAGTGACATCAAGACACGTTTTGATCCGTTTATGCCATTGTCATTTTTTGAAGGAAAAAAAAGTCCATGGCAACATTTGGAATGGCATTGATGAGAATACCTGGATGCCTATAATGGTGTTCTTCTTGCTGGTGTGTACAGATCCAGCAATGAGAACACTGATAGTCTTAGGGACACATCAACAGGCAGAACTATTTTCCAGACTACAATGTCACTTCAGACCTTCGGAATAATATCAAGAGTCCTCAGACTTTACAACACCGATACTAGAGCAACATCTGACAAGCTTGTTCCCATTAGGAACGGATGCAGGTCTTTCCACTGACTGATGTTCAACCCTGAGGTGACAGTAGATGAACATTTTGCCCCTTCCCATGACAAATGCACCTTCTGGCAATACATGCCCAGTAAGTCAGGTAATATGACATTTTGTGATGTGATGCAAAAACTAGCTATGCATAGAACTGTGGAAGATGCGGAAAAGGAAAACCAGTGAGTGGCATCCCTGAGAAAATTCAGGGAAAACATCTAATCTTTGATACGATAACTGGACTGCAGGGGTCACAATGTGACAAATTCTTTACCATCTATGATACTGGACAAGAACTATCTGCCACAGATAAAAACAATACAGGTATAAAAGCTACTTTTGGCTGCTCCTTTATTCACCAGGGGTTGCCATAGGAGGTAGCTCCCATGTTTGATTTGGCAGATGTTTATACCAAATGCCCTTTCTGACACAACCCCCAAGAGGTTTGTGTTTCCCTTTGAAACAAAAAAAAGGTATAGGTATGATTACAACTAAGAGAGCCATTGAAAAGAAAAAAGAAATCCCTCTATAACATGTAATGTCAGTCATAAATTACACTACTTCATCACTGTAGTCACTAAAATAGTGTTCTCAGTTAAGGTTTATTGATTCTGGAGCTGCACAATTACACTGCAAGTTAGAAGAAAACAAAAAGAAACAAAAAAAACAAAAAACAAAACAAAACAAAAAAAAAACATTGTTGGTTTTAATTTGTTGACTTAAAATTTAAACACATCCTAAGAAGCTTTTGCACAGCTGACATTCAGACTTCAAAACACATGGCGGGGGATCCTATTACTATGCGTGCTGGTTCACCGTCAGGGCATACTGGGACACTCGGTGGAACTGGGTCATTATTAACATTAGTCACTCCACCCTTGTTTCCCTTCTGTCCGGCATATGTGATGTGAAAAAGGTCTATACTGTGGCTTATTCCATGACAACGTTAACCTTTGATTTTTTTTTATTTTTTTTTTTACTAGAAACTATTGCCAAGTTAATTCTGTTATCTGTAGAAAAGGGCTAATGTTGCGACACTGGAGTCACTTGCTGCACCAAATGTGGGTCTAATTCTGATTCTTGATTACAGTCAGGTCCAAACAAAAGCCCTTTCAAAGCGCAAAGAAAAAAAATCCTAGTAATCATGTGTAAGTGCAGGCACACTAGTCTGCGTGGTCAGGAATGATGCCATAAAATACATTGTTTAAGTGCAGTACAAGATAAATTGGCCTCTACTGTTGCTGATGTCCAAGCGTCCACAGACACTTCATTGTTCCAGAGAAAATAACCATTAAAACAACTATTGTTCACAGGAAATACAATTCACCTCCCAGCTCTCAGAAGCCAGCAGCTTCAGTTCACACAGCATAATACTTCTCCTTCACGTCTGCCTCAGATAATATTGAAATGTACCACCACACCAATCGTCATCCAAAGTAGTGAATAAAGTGATCTCGCTCTGCAGAAACAGATAGATATGAATAGAGACTCCTATATTAACTGTGGCCTGAGTTTCCACAGCCCTCCACAGTGGGTACTGGGGTAGACACTACACGATTCAGCTCCAACACTGCTCCTACTGTTTACTTTAGCTCTGCGTAGCCCTGGAAACCAGTGCCCAGCCGTACACCCCCTGCAGCCACTGCTAGCCAGGAAAGCCCCTGAGCTAAATGAGCCGACTCTAATTCAGACTGGAGAATTTTAGAATAAATCGCTAAAGCTGGACTTGCACATTTTTCTTTTACAATTCCCATTTTTATAATGCAACAATTTCACTTCCTGCAGTGATGTCATTTTAATGGTCTGATATATTTGTTGGGAACAGTATAAGGCAAAGAGCTGCTGCTCTTGCCCTCCAAAGCCAACTGTATTACTTGTCTTAATTAGTTTTTGGGCAATTACCAATTAATCAATAAGTTAATGAACAGAAAAATACATGGGCTGCTGTTTTAATAACTGATTTTTCATCATTCATCAACACATTACAATCCTAGAATTAGGATTACAATACATTACAATCCTAGTATTGTAATGCTTATTTTTACCACAAGTGACATATTGATGATGAACTGAATGTTGTCAGGTGTGGGGTGTATAGGTGTGTTAAGCTTTTCTTTTTCTTTTTTTTTCTTTTTTAAACTGGGACCAGTAAAACAGTATACTGTGCAAGCTTTTTGGCCTGCTGCTGGCCTGTTTGGTGACTGACAGAAAAAAAGAAAAAGCAGGTGAACTGACAGATCTTAAGATTACTTGAGCTAACAGCTGCAACCCCGTTGCTTTCTAGTAGACATGCCTGTAGCATGCAGGGGTAAGTCTAAAGCTTATTTTATTGTACGGCACATGTGTCCTTAATTGTCTATAGTGAGCCTACCAAGAGGTGTTGTCAACCTACACAATCATGCTCCTGTGCAGTCCTCCAAAAACCCAACAGCATGTAGCTCAGGTGTCCTTACTGAGAGATATCTATTTCACTTCAGCTCTTTGTGTGTTATAACTTTACTCGTCTCCACAGCTGACTGAAGGGTCAAAAACATCAAAAGCTGAAGCAGCCCACAGACTGATTGTACCACATATTTTGGGGACTGCTTCCATCTGGCAACAGCCACTCTCTGCAGGTAGACGGGCTGTTCGTAGCTTCCTACAGCCTGCCAACACACCACCAATGGAAAGCCATGTTCACCCCATAAAAAAGGGGAACAACATTTACCCTACTGCATTTACTTTTAAGTTACTGTTACCATGTTTTTTGCAGATACAGTTTTATAATATGAAATATAAATCTACTAATAAATTATGCTACATTCTTGTAGATTATGCTACCAGTATAACGTAATTACACATTTATAATGTAATTAAATGGGACTTTTTTGTGGGGGAAATAAATGGACTGGTATTCATATAACTACTACTCAAGTTGACCACTCAAAGCACTTTCTACTACAAGTCTCACTCACCCTATCACACACATTGATACAACGCTATTATCTATGCCGCTAAGTGCTTTGTCTAACACACGCACGCCACAATAAAAGCATGAACTACTGCTCCTGTGGGGAAAATAAATTATACTGAAAACTGCACAAATGAACTGGACTATTTGTTTGAACATCAGTCTGATATTGCCTAGTGTGATGTTGAGCATTTAGAATCCCCACGCACCGCATCCAAAAGCTCATCATTTAAGAACAATCCTATTAACTTTAATTTAAACTGTACTCAACTGCTGCGATCATAGTTTTTTGTTTTTTGACAAATTTAAAAGCTAACAATTATTATTTCACATTGTAAGACAAAATTACTGTAACCCCTGCTTGGTCCATTTTATTGTGTACCCAGACATCAAACACACAGCTGAAGGCACCATCCAGGATTTCAGGCATTGCTCTCTTTTAAGTGCCTCTTATTATTACTCTGACTAGTTTACATATCATTTGCTTATGCCTTATTAGTGTTCTGCTCTTACTCTTGTTATTCTATATCAGCCTGACAATAAGAGTATATTGTGTGTATGTTTGCTTGTCTGCTATGGATAAATATGCATGTTTTAAAGCAGTTTGCAAATGAATAAACATAAAACCTATGTTAAGCCTTGCTGTTAAACAGAAGGCCTTCCAATGTGAAATGAGTACATAATAATTACAGGGACATTCCTGGTAATATGCACTAGAGTATAGCTGCAGTATACCAGCTCTGTCATCAGGACTTACTCTTGCTGCTGCTACATCTGCTCAGTCTTGCTGAAGCAGTTTCCCTTCTGCCTTTTAATTGAGATGTGAGGCAGGAAGAGAACGCCCTGACTGAGCAGAGACTGGATTTTAAAGCTCATTTGAAACTGAATGCTGTTCAGGAGTCGTCAATCAACAGACCTCAGGCCTAAATCTTTCAGGCAACTTGATTGGTTCTGGCTTTCTCAGCACAAAAGTTTCATGTAGTGATAGATGAAAATAGTAATGCCACCTGTAATCAACAGAGGTAATGTCAACTGGTTAAACACAACGTTTAAGATGCATTTTTAATATCAATAATTTGCATATTGTAACTATTATTTTACTTATTTTTGAGGAGTTGCTCTGACAAAAAATTGTCAGAAAAGTACAGCTTCAGCTCTATGTGTTCCCATTTTTAGCTCCAACAAGACAATACCAGCAGGCAAAACAGCAATTGTTGTGAACGTATCAGTTTATGTACAACTAAAAAGATGTGAGTGACACAAAATATAAAATACCCCTATACATAAGTGTGAATGAAGTAAACTGCTCCGTTCAGTAACTGTACAGCAGACTAACAACACAGCTGTGCCTGAGGCAAACATGCAGACACACCATAACAAAAACTGTGGGCGTACACAAAACATGCAGAAGCCATGTTAACCTTCAACATACAAAGGTCAAGAGGTCGCCCAGCAAAGAAGAGAAACTTGATTATTGTACACATTTAGGCCTGAATTTCAAACCACCCAGAGGAGTAGTTTAACTGTCAAAAAATTTTACAATGGTTGTACAGATTTAAACGTCACAGAGAGAACGATTACAAAAGATGCTGCTTTTTCATATATATCACAACAATAATATATGTGATACATATATTTGCATTTATTCAAATGACAAGCATGTTGATTGCTGGATTCCTTCTTGACTGTTTTCTCAGACTACCAATCGCTACATAGACATTGGCAACTTGGGCATACAGGACTACACACATGAAACAAGCAACTAATCCCTTTTTCATTACTCTTTATTGTTTTGCTATATTTATTTGTACAAATGAAAAACTTTACATCAGTACTTTTGTCTTTGCCTCACAATATATTATAATCTAAACCTGACTTATAAAACTCTACTATTTTCACTGTTATAATTAGAGTATCATCTATAAACAACAGTCTAATTTCGATTGCACAATCTACTGATATTTTTGCTTTAATGGAAGAAATTGTCATATTTTTGTCATTTTGGTGACTACATATGGCTACATGGTTTATTTTGTCAAATATAACAGTTTACAATTCAGGAAATACTAAATTTTTAAGTATCTGAGAGGCCAGAGAAAATTTAAAGGTTTCATCTAGTCATGTTCAAATTGATCAAAACATACTGGAAGTGGGTCAATACACCTTTTTCCAAAAATAAACAAGTAAAACCTTTGAAATTATTTGATATATGGAGCTATAATTTCACAGCCTTATATATGTGCAAATTTTAAACCATAACATTTCCAGGCAAATCAGAGGTGCTTGAGCAGAAAATGTTCTGATCTGAGATAGAATGACTCTTATATGATACCTGTGGCTTAGATTTTATAGTAAACACTATAGCGTGGTTTTTTTTTTACGTATGCTTTCACTTTAATCTCTCTGCGCTACAATTGTAGTTAACCTCCCATCACCTTTTGTTCCCTTCACATCCTTGTCATCGCAGAACAAGAAACTATTAACTTGCAATATGTCAGGTCCCCTGGCAATAAGCTGGATTTCGTATGGCATCAGACCACAGATAAGGAAAAACTGGGAAAGTGTCAAAGTACAATTATTAAGAGCAGTGATTTTCAGTCTGAAGCTTTTCCAGACAATGAAAATTATCATTCTTGGCAAGGATTAAAAAGTAAAATTTTCTCTGTTTCTGTTGCTTGGATAGAGCAACGTAATTAGTGGAGTACGGAAGCACATTACTATAAGATCACCATATCTTTATGGTAAAAAACTGTAAATTTTACTTGAGGTAAAATGACATGCCCTCCTTTTCTCCCAATATCATCATGCAATTAAACCAACTACAGCCCTGAAAGTGTTGGAACCAGGTCAGCATACTTAAAGTCAAAGTTCATCATGACTGAACCTGGAAACTTGGGAACAAGTACAATCCAATAAAACAGAGTAAATATTACATCTGTTGTTGACACTATAGTGTTCCAACGTGAGGCTGCAGCTTATGATTTGAGCTAGATTATATTTTATTGTTATGTATTAGTAACTGAGTTCTTCCACATGAGTGTGTTGGATAAAATAACAAATAACACTAATTACACATCAAAGGAAGAGTCATCTTTGCTGCTACTAAGAGCTGCCCCATCTTTCACTTAGTTCCATTATCGATTAATCTAACAACTTTTTCCCCGACTAGATTTTAAACACCTGATGAGAGCTGTATGTAATGACTGCTGCTCTTTTTATAAAAACAAGTTCAAACAAAACTCATTCCTGTTTCCTCTGAAGATGTGCCCTGTCACATATGAATCACTAAAGTAATTAAGTATTCCTTGCTCCTTGATAACCAGCTGTTTACTGGTTTGGTGCATCAGTCAGTTAAAACACTCTGGAGGTTAACATTTTTTTCCTGAGGCTACAATTATGATCATAACTTACACCTTTAGAGTATCTGGCACTTCACCTTGCTTTGCCACTCACATCAGGCTACAGACATGAAATATAGCAACATAGCTGGGCTAAATATACACCTTCATCTGTGTAGGATTACACTGAAGCAATCTCGACAGCTGTGGTGACACATCATTCCTGTAACTCCACCTCTTTTTGTTCTCCTGTTTTTCTATGTAACTCCCTTCCAATGGTTCAGCCAACTGGAGTGTAATGTCTGGCCAGACCAGATCATATTACTGGCTTGTGAATGTGCAGCAACAGATGGTAGATCACAGGAGGGGAGGGGGACAAAGGAAGAGGAGGGAAGAGAACCAGCAGCCTTAAAATTATAAATGGACTTAAAATTAAACCAAAATTGCCCCGTTTATCAAAAAAAAAAACAAAAAAAACTACCTTTCCATGTAATGTCAGGCTGCCATTAAGAGTGTACTTATCAGATCTCACATCATCAAGTACTAAAAAGCTTGATTCCCTGCTTTTATTTAAAAGCAAGTCAGACTTCATGACAACTGAATAAGTTACTTCACCTCTTGCATGCGTCTTTTGGCCCTCTCCAGAGCATCTTCATAGCCTTTCTGCCTCAGCTCACTCAGACTCTCGTAGTACTCCTCGGTGTCGTCGCTCTCTGAGAAAAGCACCTGTGAGAGGATCTTCCAGCCGCAGGTGTCCAGGGCATGACCCAGGTACACCTGCAACTGATAGCACAGGGCGTCCGTCTCCCGCTGTGACATCCCGGGCGGACCGAAAAGGACAGTCCACACGCCAGACTGCTCCTCCGGGAAAGAGGGCAAACAAGGCTCTAGGTCCGAGTTGACGGCGCATAGTTGGAGGTGGGCTGCTCTCAGTTCCTGGAAGGAGAACAGTCCAGCCCAGCTGAAGTCTTCGCGGTTACTGGCCTCGATGTCGCCTGGGTCTGCATCATCCGGAGACAGCGTGACATCCACTGGCTCCAGGATCTCCATATCCGTTATCTTGGGTGTCACAACGTCCCATGTCCCTAAAGTGTGACTTACGCACTCATATGACTTTGAACTACCGGCTTTTAAAGTCTTCCTGTCTGCGTTAGCATTTGTTGTGGGTTTCCCTTTGGGGACAGAGTGCGGTCTAACTTTACCCACTTGGCAGACTCCATCTTTCTTCGCCGTGACGGGACTTTTTGTGTGTTTTTCAGCCACGCAGGCACCGGTGGGAGGAAGCCCAGCGATTGGGCCACAGTCGACGTCCAGTAAAGTGCTCCGTCTCTGCACGGTTCTGTTGTGGCAGGTTATGGCGAACTTTCCCTCGACGTCGTTCCAGGCCACAATGAAAACAAATTTATGTCTCTCTTTTTCGTCGAAGACTTTGGGCCGGACGGACACCCATCCGGACTCTAAGTTATCCTCCATGATGAATGACATCTCATCCAGCCAGTAAAAAAAGACACTTAGATATGCGTTAGCCAGAGGAAAAAAAATCTTCCCTGATGTCGAGGCTAAATGCTACTCGTAGCCACCGACAGCAGACCCCACGTTTAAAAAAAACACAAAGTAAGATTTGGCAGAGCTACAGCGAACAAACCGACGAGCTAGATTAAGAGATGACACAAAGGCTTTCTTGCTTTGTTAACCCGCTGTCTGTTGCGTGTAAGCGGCCGAAAGCGCAGCCAACGTCGTTGTCCCTCCTCCAAATGGTCGGATTTGGGATTCCGACATGAAGAAGTTCAAGCAGCCAAACGCACTCGGACACCGCGGTCTAATCGAAGGAGAGAAGTCGGCTTCATATTGCGGCAGCTAATGTCCGTTGCCATGACACCTGGGCGCTCACCTGCCCGATGCTCGCGCTGTCTTGAATGTGCAGCTCTTTGTCCGCTCTCAGACAATGCCGTCGCGCGACGCACATCGGCTCTCGATGTCACGTGTGAGCTTCTGTTTACAAGCAGAAGGTGCGTGCGTGTTTGTCCGGGGAGGGATTTAACTGGTGACCCCCCCCCCCCCCCTCCCTCCGGTGTTGCATTCCATCTCCACGATGAAAATGGTAAATATGATGCTCCTAGAAAATGTCGATACCGTACTGACATGCAAAACGATCTTTGAGCAAATTGTTAGTTAGTTGACTAATATTTCTTTATCTCTATAAAACTACAAAAATATCTCTTTATCTCCCAATAATATGCATTTTAAAAGACGTTTAATGATGCATATAATGTACAATATGCTAATGCTGGTTAACTATATCCGCTAGTCTCTCTTTATACCATGTGAACGTGAAATATATCAATTTATCATTAAAAAGCAATGCAAAGTCTAATATTTTATCAGATGCATTAAGCGTGACATGTCTTTCTATCACAAACTTTTATTCTTTTCACAATTCTTTTTATTTTTTGGATATTTTTAAACACAGTCCAGTTGTACATACTACATCCTTAAAATGTTTTGTTCATTACATTACAGTGTTTAACGTTTTTATTACGCGTACACTTTTTCCACATGAACCCTTGAAGGCAACATAACAGTCCGTTTCTTTTAACAGCTTAATAAACCAAACGGCACACAAAGACAGAAAACTGTTCCACGCAAACTACTTTTTAATTCAGTAACTTTACGTGTTTAATTTTTAAAAAGTGTTCATTACGAGTTGTACTCTTTTGTTTTTTTTTTTAATCTCTATTCCTCTGTCTCTTTTCCTCACTTGCATACGTGCACGAGGAGCATAAACATCTGCACGTGGGCAAATCCATGACGCAAATACGTACAGAACGTGTTTAGTGCCAGACTGCGTACGGTAAGCGAACTGGGTCAAAACAGGTTTATGCACCATTTATTCTCTAAGAAAGTTAATTTTCGCATGCAACTTTAAAATCAATCTAGCGACTAGAAAAAAAATGTAGAGTGGGGCAAAGATTACCTTTATGGTGCTTTTAAAGCTACTAGAAAAAACACCAAGTGGGTTAGTTTACTAAGGGCCTTTTCCAAAATCTTGCTGGTGCTTGACTTATATTTAGAATCTTTTCAACTTTTGATTTCCTCTGAGTGCAAACTTCAGTTCTGTTAGTCACTGCAGAGTATTTGTAGAAATATGCCAGCCTTTGTTGACAGTAAGCTTGAGATGGAAGATGTGCGAGGATTCAAAGTACGATGAGGCAAATCTCAAACGTGAATATGAATGTAAAATACAATCAACGGCAGAAATATTGGCATTGATTGTATTTTTTATATGTTTTGTTTTATTATTATTTTTATTATATTTGAGGGGGGAAAGTAATCTGAAAATAAATGCATTTCCTGCTTTTTAATTCTCTGCCTCTTCTGGTAAATCTTGTGAAAACACATTGAAAAGACATTTCAATGTAGTTCACCAGGTGAAGGTCATGCATTATTGCCATTAAAATTTGGATCAGTTGAGTCAGAGTGCGGAAAGAATACTTCAGCCTAATAAACACAGGAAACCAGAACTCCCTTTGGATTTCCATGGTTTAAAAACAGATAAGCTCTACAGAGCTTCGTAGATTGTTCCCTTATATGGGAATATATATGCAGACCATGTACACCCTTTTTAATGGAAATTGTACTCCCTGATGGCTGTGGAATCTTTCAGCAGGCTATATGCCCTGCCCCAAAAACAAACAAACAAACAAACAAACAAAAAAAAAAAAAAAAAAAAAACCCCAAAGGTTTAGGAATGGATGAACAACAATTAATTTAAGGATTGACTGGGCCTCCGAACTCTTCAGACCTCAATCCAGTTGAGCATCTGTGCGACAAAAACAAAACCTATTTTAGGTGATAAGCAACACACCATTTCCTGAAGTTTGACTTTTATAGGTAAGGCTATGTCCATATTAATGCATTTTCGTTTGAAAACTCATTGTTTTCTCTCCGTTTTGGCCTCCCATCCACCCTGAGATGGCGTTTTCCCCTATCCGGGCTAGTGTGGACGTAGTCTAAATGACCCTTCCAAGGAACAAAACCACCAGTGCTGATTTCTTTGTTGCAGTTTGTCGTTTATTGCTGCCCACATCATTGTGACATTACTTGGGTGCTTTCACAAACAACTGTACATTTGTAATACAGTAATTTCACTTTTTTTCTTTAAACAGTTGTGATGGTCATAATAACACTGAAGGCTCAGTCTGGAAAGCCAGTTTCAAAGGTTAAGCATATGATGCCAGTCTTTCACATAGTAAAAATGGTCCTAAAAAAGAAAGAACTTCAGCATTTCAATCTTTTTTGGTACATAAACTTTGGGGAATGTGTGAGTATGCCTTCTCACGCCACCCCTTTGCTTCTCCTTGTCAAAGGCCTCAGACAGGAGCTCAGTGGCCTTGGCTGGCCTTGTCAAACAGAGCCTCCAGCTGCTCCTTGGAGGTAGCCTCCTTTTGCTGCATCAGGTCAGCGTGGCCTTTGGTGACTCCCCAGCTATCAGGTGTGGACATGGAGGGGCAGAAGGGGCGGCCAGAGGCGGGCTTCAGCTTCTCCCAGTAGTCACGGCGGGCCCTAAAAAGAGAAATGGCAAGCTGTCCTGAAAACAAAACAGTGGCAATAATCTTGAGGTGCTTTGAGAAAACTGAAATAACATCTACCTAGCTCTAACCCAAGGCTTGGTGTGCAATGACAGGCCACTACCCCAGCTGCCATGCTTCTCAGATCCAGCAGGAAGACAACCTCGCTCAGCTTCCAGCTCCTCAGCCAAGGCACGGATGTGATACGGTTCAAATCCGCAGCAGCCTCCAATGTAGCGAATCCCAGCATTATATGCTTCCCGGGCATATTTATGCATGTCCATTCTGGTCAGGATCCTTGGCTCCAGACCTGTTGGAAGAGGAGTTTATTTTTGAGGATTTCTTAAAAAAATGTTTTTATGTGGATTGAGAATTTTTAATTTTTTAAAACATTTTTTTTTAAAAAGTAGAGTAATGACCAAACGGGAATTCCGGCAGGTCGATGAATCCCTGGCAGCCGCAGTCCGGAGTATGAAAGGCCAGTGGCTGGGACATGTAGTGAGCCTTCAGCCCAGCCTTCTCCACACCCTCCTTCATCAGTTTCACAGTCTTCACACAAGTCTCTGGGTCAAAGTGGCAGTTAATGCCAACAATATCAGCACCTACAGAGAAGATGTGCAGAACAGATCAGAACTGAGGCAATAAATTGTTGAGATTGTGGAAAATTCTTGTAAGAAATGGTAGCAATCCATGTTGGTTTCAGCTCAATGCTGGATGTATCAGTGCACATGGCTGATTACCTCAGCATCTGTTCATACCACCACTGGATGGCAGCAAAAATCTGATCTACACAGTGGCTTTAACAAGAAATCTAATGACTGAACATTAACACAGACTAAGACTTCAAATGAATACAAACTGCATGCATCGAGTTTAAGATGTCAGGTCCATACCACTAACATGCTAAAAATGCTTTCTTGGTGTATTTGGAGATTGTGACAAATGAAGTTTTGGACCACAAAAACACCAGAAGTCAAGATATTTTGAAACGTAGACACTTTGCAGACCTTGCAAGTCTTGATTTTTTTTTCCCCACATAACAAAATGAGATGTCCAAACACCCACATTTAGTTTTGCAGTGCTGTTGCGTAATAATATGCGCATTTGTATGACATACCCATGGTAGGCCTGATTGCATTGCTAGACTATATGCCATATGACATAGGACCCGAGCACTTCCCAAACCAACTAAAATTAGTCTTCTGGAAATGTGTAGATCAGCTAAATGTGAGCAAAAGATTGTCAGCATCTGATGTAGGAAACAAGAAAGATTGGCGCAAAGCTTCCACATGTGCCAATGGGAAAATTATACTGAATCCCACATGTCAGCTGAAGATAGCAGGTCCAAAAACAAGCTTGAGGGTAATGTAGCACTAAAACAGGGTGAACAGTTTCCCAGGAGGGTAAACAAGTGCAATGGATAATATTAATTACAGACCCACTGTGTCCCTCCAGTGTGCAGCATGCACTACACCCTGACTGGTCCAGCTACACAGAACAAGACCAGTTCATTTTAAACTGCTTGACCTGAATTTACCATAGTGTGACAAAAAAAGCAGCTGTGAGGAGAGGTGCACTTAGCTCTGAATACGACATTGAAGCCCCATTAAGATACTGAATACACTGTATGTTGTCCACATGGTTCACCGTACCAGGAGGTGTGCGGACCACAAATGTGGGTTCTTACCAGACAGGGAGAGGGGAATGAAAGATGCTATAGAGTTTCATTACAGGAAACCACTTTAAGCACACAGGCTTTCTTTACAGAAGACGAATCGTAATACTCTAGGCCGAGTTAGCAGGAGAAGTCTGGAGTACGAACAAACCAGCCTTAAGTTCATAAGAGACATTTCAACATAGTTCATAGTTATTCATAGGCAGAACTGTGTGCAGCTGTTTGAGCTGATAATGAATTTGAAGTCTGCTTTTATCAGACCTGATCCAAGAGCTTCAATGACATGCAACAGGGTTCGCATCCTTTAGACAACAAGACATTCTGCAATTGTGACCACTGATGTGTGCATCCATTGCTCTGTAGTTACATTACCAAAACATTAGTTCTCAGGTAGTTTCTCTAAACTCTGCTGAGTTTCTTCATATACGTCAAACAATGGCGCCAAAATTAAATAATATTGTTGATTAAACATTTTTTTAAAGTCAACTTTTCTTAAATTCCTGTTACTCAACGTGCGGGAAATTGTCGTACCAGCTTTAACAAGTCTGACTGCACAGTCTCCAGGACTGACGCCGTTCAGGTCCCCTTCAGGTCCAATGCACAGAGTCGCAGCGACTGGCTTACCGGAAGCCTTCAAAACCTGGACTGCCCACTCAGCCTCTTCCACGTGCTCAAAGTACTGCAAGGAAGCACAAAACGTAAAGACTGCTGAATTACTAAAACAGTTTAAAGCTGCTGTGGGAGCTCTTTGGGACCCCTCAACCTGAATTCAACATACCGGTCCATAAAGGCGTACAGTCATGAGTACAGTACAGAGTCATGAGAAACACATTCAAATACATTTTTTTGCAGGATACACTTATCTCAGTTACTTGTGCTATTTAAGCAGACTTTGCTACTCACTGAGACGACTTTCTTTCTCAAGTCTAAGTGGAAAAAATATATAAAGTGGTCATTAGTAAACCTGGGCTCCAGCATTTAGATACTGAAATGTGAGCAGTTATACAATGACATGGTGTAACACCCCCTCCAGACTTCTTCAGAGTTCAGCACCTTACGAGAGGGGAATTACATGAATATATAGACATAAAATATATAAATGCATGAATAAATGCATTTCTAATTGCAAAAATGCCCAAGCTGAAAATGATTCATTATTAATAAAGTCATTCAGAGACAGGAGAAGAGATGATATTCTAACCTGCTGCAATGGTTTTGTTAACTTTGCTTTACTCCCAAATCTGCACTGAGACAGTTCTAGTTCAGGGACATCTCTTTAAATGTTGACCTAAGTGATCTCTTATCAAAAGTTGCTTTAAGTTTCCAGAAGGAAATGTTTAAGTTCACGGCATACCTCTGCAATCAAGAAGTCGACATTTTTCTGGACAAAGACATCGATCTGTTTCATGAAGATGGCCTTGACCTCCTCCTCGGTCTTGCCGCTGAGGTATGCCGGGGTCTGAGAGACTCCACCTGCCACCAGAGCGTCACCCTCATTGGCCACCTCTCTGGCCAGGTCACAAGCTGCTTCGTTTATTTGGCGTCCCTGTGGATGAAAGGAAATATTTTTTAAAACCACTTATAAATCAGTTCAACTTTCATGTTTTGAGTCCGTTTAAACCCCTCTGCATGCTTGATGAGAGCTCAGAGCAGCTGCACATGAAAACAAACTCACGGTGAAGCTCAGAGTCTGGCCCCTGTTCTCTAGTTTGTCATCGCTTGCGTAGAAAGTGAACGTCTGCATGACATTGGAACCAGCTCTCAGGAACTCTCTGTGCAGCTGCCGCACTGCAAACACAACACCCCCCATTCAGCACTCACAAAACTGGAACTTCAACATTTAAGCTTTAAATGGAGAGCAAGCAGAGTCCTACCCGCTTCGGGGTGCTCGGCAGCAGCTTCAGGTGTCCACGGCCCGGCTTTTACATAACCTCTCTTCTCGAGCGCGAAGACAAAGCCTCCGTCCCCAATAACGACCTCTCCTGCATCCAGGCGCTTCAAAATGTTCTGCCGTGAAGTTAACACGCAAATCAAATCAAAACAACACACAGAGCTGCACAACACCCATTTCATTGCATGAAGCGCGGACAAGCTGACTCAAGTTCAGAGCGCCCTTTACATTTTTTAATCATGCAACATGACGAGAAACATAATAAACAAAAACAAAATACAACGTGTGCATTATCCAGGACTGATCGGAGTGCACGCCTACCTTCTTTTCTCCCGCTGGTGCCATGATTACTGTAGCAGTGACCGCCTCACACTTCTCAGCAGCAGAGTCTTGAGTTTGGAAAAGGCTCGCTTACGGCACCCACGCTGCATTTATAATCCAAGATGGGTGTGTCGCTCCTGATGTCACCCGAATACCACCTCCCTCTTCCACTTCTGATCTTGTTGTTGTTGGTGACGGCGCAGAATCCGTAAAATCTCGGCTCTGTGGAGAGGCGTTGTTTGATCACTTTTGCGGAATAAAAGTACAGCATCTAACCTTTATAGGAAGTTTGAAACCATTACCTATAAAAAACAAAAAAACAAAAACCGTTTTCTAAAATGATTTTTCTCAGTGTTTGTGTAAGGACAGGTCAGGTAAGTGAACACACAGGGTCAGACAGCACTGCCTAATTTTTGTGTTTGTAGGTCAGTTATGCCTAAGAAAGAGCTGAATGAATTGTGTGTGTATGCTCACTGATGATGTTATGTCAATGGCAACTGGGAAAACAATTATGTGGTCACAAGGGAGTCACCAAGGGGGGCCAGGGGTGGCACTGCCCATCCCCCAAAATTTGCTGGCCCCTCCAGTGGCCTCCCCTGGCAAGGCTGTCCTATTTTGGTAATGATTCTAATAAACATGAGCACAAGAGAGAGGAAGACACCCCACAACGAGTTGAATGACATTAATTTGTTATTTATTCCTGCTTAAAACAGATTGTTATGGATTTCAAAATCTTATTAGATTTGTAATATGTACATGTTTTCAGTGATATCATCTTTGATAGCAGAAAATTAACTAGGCATATAATTCTTTTCTTTCTCCCTTTTTTTTGCCATATTTTTCAAGTAGCCTATATTTGACAACATCATAATAAGACTGGAAATTCTGTTTTTGGTTTGCCACCCTAATATTTTTAGTGGCCCCCATACGGCCACCCCTATGTAAAAATTCTGGAGGCACCCCTGGTGATTACACCTTACAAACCAGTAAGGTGTAGGTTGTTTGGGTGTGACAGGGCTGAATATAGACAACAGTGATGTAAACTGGGGTCAGATCCTCAGGTTCAGGTCTTTGGCTCAAGTCTTCATTCGCCACACAACTGCCATGGTAACTGAGACCCTGTTCACCCAGCATGCCATGTTTTTAGGGTCCTAAACAGTTTTCTGTACTTGAATATGCAGTATTATATGAAAAGTCTAACTGTTTAGCAAAGTAATGAAAGAAGTATTTAAATCATTTACCTATGTAAAATAAGCAATACTCACATATTCACAGCAACCATCACCTCAAGGTGTTTATACTGCAAAGCACAGACCCTACATTATTTGTGAGAAAAATGCCAACAGCCAGATTCCCCATGAGCAAGTGCTTGGAGATGGTGGGAGAGAAAAACCTCAATTTTAACAAGAAGAGACATACAGAAGAAATGCTCAGGGCATCACAGTGGAAGTAAAGTAGCAGTCTTGAGCATGTGGCAGCATGATTAAGGGATAGTTCAGGGTCACATGACCCAGCCCTAATGAGAAACGATAAAACAATAAAGTTTCATTCCAGTAAAATAAACTTGTGGACAAATGATGGAAAAATAGATCCACATATATCTGGGAATTTTTGAAATTGGAAAATATTGTTCTGTAAAGACAGAGTTAACTGATATTAGGCCGTAAATGACCAAAGAGATGATACCATATGTGGGGGGTGTAAGCTGGGTGGGGCTACTGCTCAGCTGCAGGAGGAGAGGTGGAGCAGTTGATTAAGGGACCAGAGAGGTTCAAGAACAATAGAGCAAATGTCTGTAAAAGCAAGAAATTACTGTTCCATCAATATAAAGAAAAACAGTAAATTGAGGATATGGATCAGTTACCAAAGTTTCGGTACAGGTCTGCTATTTCATGGTGATTTCTAGCCCTGGTTGCTATGGGTCTGATGTTGCCTGAGGAGTTTTATCTGTGTATGTTTGCATGTAGTAGAGTGGAGCCATCATTCCAGATCCAAAAAAACAAAACAAAAAAAACAATGGGAGGCAGCAACTCAAAGGCTTTGTCACATTGACAACACTAAAATCTATATGAATCTCTTCAGTCATTCAGCAGAATGACGTGTAATTGCTGTGCAGTGTGTGTTGTTTGGCAATTAGTTGCTAAATTTAAGAGCACCCTCACTGAAAAGTTGACAAAACCTCAAATCACAGGAAGAAAAAGAAAATGTCAGGCGCTACCACTGCCTTGGGCTTTCCATTATTGCCTTTACAAAAGAATCTGACCATAAAATAAACCCACCAGACATGGAGTTGGAGACTGAGACGGTATTCTCCTGGAGACAATTCTCTGGGTTTCTCAAGCCTTTAATTAACTGCCCTGTGCTCTTCAAATACCTGGTCTTCTATCTTGTCTCACTTTCCCATGCTACATTTATGCCACTGATCCCACATGCCTAGCTTATCTGATTGGCTTGTCGAGAGGAGTTGCCTGAGACTGAGACTCAACAGTGTGGGAGGCACAACCAGAGGCCTGCTTCTCTCTTACCTTAACTCAGGAGATGCAGAAAGTATTTGGCTAACCTTTCTATGAAAAACATGTGACTAAACTCCATCTCACTCTCTGCCAGGGCAAAATTAGTGGCTGAAATGACAAAGTCTTCAAAGCCAACTATATGATTGACTGCTGCTTGTTTCCTTGCCTTACCCATACTCCCCTCAGTGAATCAGAATCTTGGTCAATCACATCTTCATCTTTCATGGGATTCCATCATATTCTGTCTCTATAAAATGCATCTTTCATCTCATAAGTCTGGAAGACGTTGCATTTAGCCCTATGAGCCTCATACTGTACGTTCTCTGTTCTGGTTACCATCCTCATTCCTAAAGCTAACCAGGAGATGAGGACTGCCCTCTGACAATCCTTCCACCTGGAGTTCTCAGCTGCCCTGCCAATCTAATGTCTCCTTAAGTATTTCTCCTTTTTTGTCCTTTCTTGGCTATCAATCTCCCTCTACAGGGGTAAGAATTAGCTGTTGCATCAGCTAAACCTGCAGACATACACGAGCACAGGAAATGAGCCTGCACTGCCCCCCTCATCTCCTCAAGATCCAGAATCAAGCTAACTGCTGTTATATGCCTGTCCCCAGTTACAGACCAAAAGGTGCACATTCAAAAAGGACCAAAAGAGACAATCAGTGCTCTCTTAGTTGTCCTTGTATTTTTTTTTATGTTCTTTAGGTCCTGTGATATGAAATCTGAGTTGTCCCTTGGAATTCACCCCAACAATTCCCACATCCGTGTAGTTTGTGTGTCCTTGTGAAGCAGAGCCACAGGAGGTGGACAGGAGGTGGCGGAGGCCATCAGCTTCTGCTGGGCTGCAACTTCTGCAGCCACAGCCATAAGTCTCTACCTCAGCAGACTGCCAGATTGTGTTTTACCACACTAATATCTTTTTTATTTATTCCTACTCATCAGCTCTTCTCTCTGAGCTCTGCTGCCCAGCCTTTCCTGCCTGATTATACTCTCTCCCCTGCCTGCAAAGTTTAAAAGAAAGAGATGAAATTATTACTTTTTTATATGTAAACAAAAGGCAACACATTTATTTAGTCACAAGCAAAACCAAAACTGCACAAATATTTTAGGTTAGTCTAGATCTCCATGGCACTCCTCTGGCAAACCAGCCCAGACTAACACAAGAGTCAACTAGGCCAAACAACCAGTGGAATGTTAATTCTGAGGGCGGCAGAGCAGACTTGTCATTATGAACTGAAGACAAAGCACACACAAGGAGAAATATATTTATATAATTTTCACTGTGTACAGATTACCATATAACATTTATTAAACACAAAAATTGCATGGATATGAAATCTGACTACATATTTACTCAATATATACAACTCAGGCACAGTCGGGGCCACAAGCCAGGTACTCCTAATGCCGATCCCTAGATCGGATAAATGGAGAGGGTTGCATCAGGAAGTGCATCCATCGTAACTAAAACATGTGGATCGCCATTAATGAGATTTCCATACTGGAAAATGTGTTAGAGGGCACCAAGAGAGAAGGACAGACAGGAGTATGATGGTGAGAGCAAAGATTTTAAATCTAGGGACTTTGACTGGCTGATATGGAGAATTTTGGTAAAGATGTATCACAGATATATCGTGTGTGCAGGAGACCAGATGAAAGAGAAGCAAGGCTGTGAAGCAAGGCTGTGAGCACTGGAGGTGGATTCAACCTGTTATGTTGATGGGAAGGCAAGTGGAGTAGGGGTAGTCTTGAAGGAAGATATGTGAAGATTGTTGTAAAGGTGAAGAGAGCCTGGAAGTCAAAGGTGTGAGGTTGAACACTGTCTGCCTTGGTGTATGCCCCAAAGTTGGATGTTAGTTAGAAGTGAAAGAATTATGAAGTAAGTTGAATTAAGTGGTAGAGAGTGTCGCCATTAAGGAAGAGATTGGCAAAGCAGACTTAAATGGATATGTAGGTGAAGGGAACAGAAGTGATGAGGAAGTAGTGTTAAGGAGAAGATAAGAAATGTAGATGGTGGTGGGTTTTGCAAAAAGAATGTGCAGCACATTATAGTCCAAACAGAAGCTGGCAGCCTATACACTGCTACAGTTTTATCTTCAGCACCATGTGTGGTGATGCCCAAAACCTGTCGTCCATGTTTGAGTTAATAATTAGTCCAGCAACAGCGGTGCTGTTCCTTTGTTGTTGTTATTTTGCAAGTGTTTGTGTAAAGTTATATATTTTTCCACTGCATGCGTTTGCGTAGACTCTGGCTTTTCTTTTTTGTGAGCTTAGCTATTACATGCACAACATGAATCAGTACTGTAGTGAATATCCTTTCTTCATTTCTGTGTTCATATAAAGCAGTTATCAGCACCCAGTTCAAACCTGCTGCAGCTGTCCCGCTTGGGTTACAGGCTCAAGGGCTACTCAGAGATAAATGCTTCTGAATGGATTGTTCAAACTGGATCTGACAGACATTTGTGAGTCGATTCTATTGACACAAAAAACCTGGTGATACAAACAACTGGTGCAAGGCTTTCTGTGAAAAACAGTGTTACTGTACTGCACTATGAATCAACAAGTTATGCACATTTTGGTATGTTTTATATCTCCCTAGAATCAGCAGCATTATAAGCATAATTTCTGCATGTTATGTTTTTGTGGCTTAAAGCGCTGCTGTCATTATGGCAGACCACAGGACTCTGTCACATTAATCACCTTTTCTGCAGAGCTTATGTAACCTCTGCAAACCTAAAGTGATTCCTGTTGTCTTCCTGTTCATAAAATAAACACATGGCACTGCTACATTTTTTTTAGATGTTGCTGAAAAAAACTGATCAAATGCTCACAATTTTTTTTTAAGTGCCATTAGTTTTTGTGCTAAAACGACATCCCTGTATAGATATAAAAACAGTCCTGCAACGGTTTTAACACCTACAAAAAAAACTCAGTGTGTGTTCAGAAACCAGTTACTGCAAAAACAAATACAGACTCTTACAGAATGTTAATGAGGGTTTTCTCTGACAGCACATTAGTTTAACCCTCAACAAAGTTTTTCTTCTTTCTTTCTTTCTTTCTTTCTTTTTTTTAAACCAGCCTAACTGACCTACATTTGAAGTCTCAGCACACAAAGCGTTAACTGCGTTAAACCTTCGTCCTGACTTGGTTCGCGAACTGTGGGCGTGCCAAAGCGGCTGTCAGTGCAAAAGTGGGATATTTGTAACTGCACTCGACAGTACAGGGACTCCGAGAGAGGGGGGCTGGTCATGCTTCGTGGTGCATTGGTAGTTTTTTTAAACATCAGTACTGTTTCTCAGTCATGGCTTGGATACTAAACCTCATCAGAGTTCAGTTGCGCAGAGATTTAGCCTCGTGTCGAGGCGTCGCTGGGCAGCCTCTGAGAACCATCAGCTGCACCTCAAGAAAACAAGAGGAGAGGTGAGACAGTTTAGTTTGATTCATTTTTAAGGATTCGTCTCATGCAGCCAGTTTTGGTCAGGGTAAAGATCACAAATGAGGCTTTAAAAATGCCATGAAAGTGATCGATTTGTGCAGCAAAACTTAACGTGATATGCAAGCTTCACACAAAACTGTTGGACTTAACACACTTTAGTCTTATCTGACCTTAAAGTCTCAACTTGCTGACCTCAGTACATCATTATCAAGCTACTTTTGTAACTTGTGCATGTTGCATGGCGCTGTAGCTATTTTACCTGCAGTTAAATTGCTTCCTGTCCTGGCAGTGATGCATCTTCAGTTTTGGGAAAGCGGTGGAAGGACACTGCAGAGACTGTCATCATTGGTGGAGGGTGTGTGGGCGTCAGCTTGGCCTATCACCTGGCCAAAGCTGGGATGAAGGATGTGGTTCTGCTTGAGAAGACTGAGCTGACAGCTGGATCTACCTGGCATGCTGTAAGTTTACAAAAGTGCTGAGACCAAAGACCCTACAGGGGTCCGCAGGGTCCTGAATGTGAACCAGAGAAAGGCCAGGGTCACACATTTCACTTTCATGTTGGTTGGCGACCATTATTACCTTCATTAACGTTGAAAGGACCACAGCCCAAAGTCAATAAACCACTGCTCCCATTAAACTTGAATTTTACATCAGTTATTGAAAGAAATCTTTACATTTGGCTTCTTTCCTTCAGTTGAATTGTAATCTGACAGTTGGAGTTTTGCATAACAGAGAAGAATAAGCAAATGCTCAAAATTAAGAGACTGGAAAGAGGGTATATTTGGCATTTGTGCTTGGAAAATGAGAAACAATTATTATTATTATTTTTCAAATTGCCTTTATTTTTATATTCTCTGAATGAGCTTTCTTAGCATAACATGTCTCCAGAATAATTTGAAGGTACTGAGCCTTTAACCTCCTAAGACCTGAACTCTTTCACAGCATGCATTTTTAATTTCTCTTTGATATTTGGGCTGATTGAGGCCCGATGAATGTAAAAACAAAGAATTACCAGATTTTTTTTACCTTATTTTTGTTTTTAAGAAAAATCAGAGCCACATATGAGGATATTTGTTTAAAATTTTGATAGAACAGTAGCAGTATAGTGTCCTCGTAAGAGGATATCAGGCCCATGTAGAGCAAAATTTAGTATTTTGGTCTAAATAACCCAAAATGTGATGTCCACATATGTGGACGCAGGGTCCTAGGAGGTTAATACTGCTAGAAAACTGAAGTCTGGCTCTTCCTTGACAGTGAAAGTGTTTAGATCGAGTACTGGCAAGTGGCTGTCATCCAGTTGTTACTCCCTTTCCAGTGAGAGCAACTGTTAAGTTTTCAAGGTACTTGTGGTCCTGATCCTCTTGCTCCTTACACTCCATGTTATTCATTTACAAAAACGCAACACTCCTATACTATTAATAGACATTTCACATGTCAGAGGGGAAACTTGCTCTTCACTTACTTGCCTCATTGGATGGGCAGGGACCCAGTGGACACTGGGTGAGGAATTAGGGTAGCTGCAGACTTATAATTGCCAACCAATATATGTAATTCGAATCAGAATCTGAATACTTTATTGATCCCTAGGGGAAATTATGTTGGTTACAGTGCTCCAGTACAAACAATAACAAAAATGGACAATACAAGAAGTAAGAAATAGCACAATATATAAAAAGGGTGTAGCTATAGCACTATACTGTGTATTAGGTGGATGAGTTGTACAGGGAGATGGCCACAGGCAGGAATGATTTCCTGTGTCGTTCAGTGGTTCAGTCTCTCACTGAACGTGCGCCTGTGGCTAGCCAGCACGTCATGGAGTGGGTGGGAGAAATTATCCAACACTGACTTTATCCTGGATAACATTCGCTTTTCCATCACCACCCCAAGAGAGTCCAGCTCCATCCCCACAACATTGCTGGCAGAAGTTGTGATTTCTTTTTTTAATGTTTAATGAAGAGCGATATTAGCGGTTCAGATTATGTATATTGCTATAATGCTCCTTAGAGCTCCCACAGCTTTAAGGAATATTTTAGTGTTTTGGCTCATTGATTTTTTTTTTTTTTGCTGCCCCCAAGTGGCCAAAAAGCAGTTCTTGCAGCTTTAAGTTGGAATATGTGAAAGCAGTATCTTGCTGGGTGTATTTTCCAATTATCTTAATGGTGTGTTTGTATTTTAGGCTGGCTTGACAACATACTACCATCCAGGGATCAACCTCAAGAAAATCCATCATGACAGCATAAAATTATATGAGACCCTGGAGGCTGAAACTGGACAGGTGAGGTACTTTCCTTAGCTTTTACAAGCATAACTGTATTTGTATATTTGTATATCTTTTATATTGACTTTCTCTGCAGGCAGTGGGCTTGCACCAGCCTGGCAGCATTCGTATTGCTTCAACGCCGATTCGAGTGGATGAAATGAAGTACCAGATGACCCGCACACACTGGCATGTGACAGAACAGTACCTCATCGGACCAGAAAAAATCCAAGAACTCTTCCCTCTGCTTAATATGGATAAGGTCTGTATGCCTTTGTGGATTAGTCACATTAATGACTTCTGATAGCAAGAAGTCATAAATTCGATTGTTCTCAAACTTGTTCCTGCTCAATCTTTTTATTGTCTTGAAACAGACATTAGAAACTGTGAAGAAGCACAGTGTTTATCTGAACCTTGACAGATGTGGTTTTTTGGTATTCAATTACCCAAAACTTTTAAAGCCAAATACTTGACTTCTTGACAAGAGTTAGAGAAGATAAATATCACTCTGCTAACTGTTCACTAATTATTACCTCTGCTATGGAGGATATGTTTTTTGCACACGTGCTTGCCATGCTTACTGTCTATAAGCGCAACAGCTCGAAAAGTTTTAGATTAATTTTGATAAAACTTTATAGGGGTGGAGAGTAAGTGCCTTAAAATTTTTCTTACATCCACCAAGGTCATTAAGGTCAGCGTAATAACCTGTTGGTCAAGAAATAACCGTTTAACTTAGATGAGTCTTACAAGTGTGCTGTGTATTGTCAACATATAGAAAGTACTGTATAAAGATTTTAAGTATCACGTCACATTTGACCTCTGACCTTTTATAAAAGTCAGTAGATTAATCTGAAAGTCAGAGAGATGCTGTGCAGAGCTATTTAAAACCCTTTTTCCTTACTGCAGTTGTTTGTATTGACAGCATATAGAGAATGATATATGGGCATTCTAAATATCACATTACTTTTGGACTTCTGACTTCTTCTTCAACATCAAATATGGTCAAACTTTCATAAAATTATAAATAATAATGATATTATACAATAAGCTCTATATTGTATAAGTAATAATATTCATTCCCTGTTGATTACAAATCAATACCTATTATCCATTACCTTCTCCTGTTTGTGTAATTAAAGTAAACATTGGTCATGGTTTTTAGTGTGCTACAAACCTCTGAAAGCACGTTAAAAAAGATTAAAGAAAACAAAATAAATATAAATAAAATATAATGCTATTCCCTTAAAAGGAAACACTGCCCAGACAGTGAACTGCCTTGGCGGACATTTGCGTTCTTGGAGTGCTTCCTTTTCCATTATGAAACTACAGCAAGGAGATGTTTAACTTAGACTCCGACCAATACTGGATTTTTGCAGGCAATTCCAATACCAGCTTTTAGACAGTAAAAGGTTCTCATAACCCTCTATCAGCTGTTATATTGAAAATACAAGATAAAGTGATGAGCTCATTGTTTAACAGATTTCAAGCAATGTATTTCAAGAACTGGTTAGATACTTGCCATAAACATTCCCCCACTTAAGACCATGCATGCATCTGCTTAGTTGTAATGCTGCTCTGGTACATACTTTAAAAAGTGCTGAGAGTATTGTAACACTGGAGTGCTAGACTCTCAAATGGCACAAACTATGTGACATTTCTAAATGACTCTCTGCATCTTTTATTTGTAGCATGGTTTTGTAAACAAACTAGTTCCATCTAGTTCAGACATTTCAGATAATCATGTCAGTATAAATGTATCCCTGATCTATATCTGTATATCTATATCTATATTTAATGATTAAATTAGGTTTGTAGACTCTACAATAGAGAGAAAACCCCTACAGTAAGATGAACCCCATGTGAGCAAACACCTGGTGACAGTGGGAAGGAAAAACTCCCTTTTAACAGGAAGCAACCTCTGGCTTGGGGAAGGCCAGCCATCTGTCATGACCGGTTGGGAGTGATCCAAATCAAGAAATATGTAAAAATTATTACTTTATCTGAGCTTTAAACACGAGTAGAAATCTTGCTGAAAAATGGATGAGCTATTAAAGTTTAAAATAAATTTAGAAATGTTTTTATTATTATTTTATTGCTGAAACATGTCATTGTATGTTCCTGGTTTTGTGCTCTTGGCTCTGTCCAAAGTTCACAGTTTAGCATTAGATCCAAAGCTAAACATCTCGACGAGTGTTGTAAAGTTGGGCTTTAAAGTTGACCTGATCCAGCGCTCCTGAAATTTACCAAACACAGTTATGATAAGGGAATAATTAGTTGATCTAATATTAGGTTTTTGGTATGACATCAGCTTAGAAAGGTAAAACCTACAAACCTCTTAAGTTAAATGACCCAAAGAATGAGACATCTGTTGATATGTTGTTGACCTGCGTCTGCTTAAGTGCTTAGAGTCGATAGTTGAGTCGATAGAGTTGATATATTTCACTGTTAGCAATATATCTTCATGGAGCTGCTTGATCAGCTAATTATTAAGTTTATTATTATTATTATTGAATCACCATTTTGAATTTGTTGTGTGAAGGTTTCTGTTTAATCTTAGGTGTTGGCAGGTCTTTACACCCCAGGAGACGGCCACATCGACCCTTACTCTCTGACTATGGCTCTGGCTGCTGGAGCTCGTATGTATGGTGCCCAGATTTATAATAATACCCCCGTGACGAGCCTCGAGCCAACGTCTGATGGCAAGTGGGACGTGCAGACCTCTCATGGAACAATTCGGGCAAACCGCATTGTCAACACAGCAGGTGAATATTCATAATCTCTATACGCATTTATTCAAAGGATAATAGGAGCGGTGATCCTGATATTTTAGATGGTAAACACTATATCCATGCAGAAAATGTAAGGAAAAGTACAAGGGAATAAGTGCAGTCTGCAACTCACATGTGAATATGTTCAAGTCCAGATTTTTCTTCTTTGTCTCAAGTTTCTTCGTGTGTATGTTGGTAAAAGAAGAATAGTTTTTGTTTTATTTGTTTCTTTTTTTGTGGGAAAAGGATAGATATCGGATTTCAGACCACAGTAAAACACCTTATCTATCTATAGATACTCTGGTAGGAGACCTTTGCCCACCCAGACCACTGGCTGAAAAGTTTAGAAAACAGAGTTTTTGGTCTGAACCGGGTCATACCAGTTCTTGGGGGATTTTGTTGGCCGCTGCTCTTTGCTGCTGTTGCCTGTTTTTCTGGCAGAAGTTCAAGAATGTGCTTCACTCTCTTTCTCCTGTCTGTGCTCCCCTGTGGAGTCATGCATTTCATTAGTCACCCTTTTTTTAATGTAATGCACAAACTTAGAAACAAATGGCAAATGAAATAGCGACTGTAGTCAAACAACCACCGCCAAAAAATAAATACAAGAATTTGAAAGATGTGCACAGTTTAAAAATAACAAACTAGAAACAAAACTATGTCTGTTCATGTGTTTTGGAGCACACACAAAGGTGTAAAGAAGCTGAAAATAGCAAATGTTTAGCAGCAGAGCATATTTACTACTTCATTCACATTTTCTTCCTTTCATATTTTCTTTACTCTGGTTGAATCCAGTTATGTTGAGGCCTTGCTGGCATTTCGCCATCACTGTAACAGCCAATCGACTTAGGGCAACAGGTCAGATTTCATCCAATCTTGAAGCAGCAGCACATGTAATCCTCCTCCTCCTGACATGCAGTTCTAAGCCTTTCACTACTGCTGTGCAGCTGCTCCTTCTTGCATGCAGGGACCTTGGGTTTGTGGTTTAGCTTTAACAAAAGGCAAAGTTTTACAAAATAAGTTTAAATTTATTCGATTAATATAATTTTTTGTGGTTCTTGAGTTTCTTCTGCTTCATGGGCAGTCTCACATAGCGTGGCAAAAAACTCCTTTACATTCTCAAACTCTATGCTTCTACAGCAAACATCTCTTTGTTGAAAACATCTCACAGTTGAAAGTGTGATCTGCAGTACAGCCTGTAAGTCCTCTTCCTATCAAAGCATCCTCCTTACCAAAGAGGGCTCAGTTGAAGCCAAAGCTCATGGTTGCCATGTGAACCTAATATACGAGGCGATCGTTTGATTATCTTCAGTGTTTTCTCAATGTTTCTGTCTGTAGTACTAGAGTCTGTTCATCATGTAAAATATGTGTGTACAGGCTGGTTTGGTTCTATTTACTTGGAATTTCATTTGTTGTTTCAGTGATTTTTGCATGTATTCATCTTCTTCACCATTGCATAACTTTCGATCTGTTATTAATAAAAACTGTTTCTAATACTTCACTAGTTATCATTTTTAGCTCTTACTTAATCGTTAGTCTTAAAAACTATTCATTAGCATTAGATCAGTAACTTGTAGCTCACCCTTTCATTTCCTTATCCATCTTTATTATAGCAGATCACATGATGAAATAGTGTAAATGTATGGCCAGACTAGCAAAGTTAAAACCTTGCTTTAGTTCATTGAGGTTTATGAGTGTTTGTTTTTGCACCACTCACTTAAGGCCCCGCCCACAGCCTTTCAGTCAGGAGTCTTGACTTTGATTGGGCCATTGCAGCAACTTGATTATTTTCTTTTTCGGTCATTCAGTTGCAGATTTTCTTATGTGCTTGGGATCACTGTCTTGTTGTATGACATAAATTTCAGCCAAGCACTAGCTGTTGAACAGATTGCCTCATGTTTGACTGTAGAAACTGCAATATGCAGAGGAATTCATGGTCGACTCAGGGACTGCAAGGTGCCCATGTCCTTTGGCTGCAAAACAAGCCCAGATTATTATCACCCCTCCACCTCCACAGTTGTTATGAGGTGTTTATGCTGTGACTACACTTTGTCTGTCCAAAGGACATTGTTGCAGAGGTCTTGTGGTTTGTTCATATGAGAAGAGAAGAGGCTTTCTTCTGGCAACCCTTCCAAACAAGTGATACCTGCTCAGTGGTTTTTTTTTGTTTTTTTTTTGTACTGTACTGTCATTAATTTTAAAATTTAGCATACTAACCAAGCCCTGTACAGTCTGAAATGTAGCTTTTGCTGGGGGGGTTCTTTTGCAGTCTATGCGAACATTGTAAATGGGCTGGTTCTTATATCTACTCTGAGCACTCAGAGCACTTCTGTTTAGCTCGCCTTAATCAATCATTCACACAAGCACTTTTTCTGTGCTTTTCTTATGTAAGTACTTTCTATCTAAAATTCATACACACTCATACTGCGATGGATACGTCAGAGAGCACCTTAGTATCTTAACCAAGTATATTTTGCATGCGGACTGGAACAGAGGGGCATCAAACCACCAAACTTCTAATTAGTAAGGGACCTGCTCTGCTTCCCGAGCCACAGCCACCCCAAAATGTACAATCTGACTTTGCAGCAATTGTGGCTTTGTGTTGACACAGCCCTGAATCTTCCAGACCAGCAAAATGCCAAAACTATATACAGGTGTTCACACTTTCTAATGATCCATAAATGAAGTGCATTTTTAGCAGCACCTGCTGCTACCTGCCCTCTGAATTCCTGTGGAAGCAGTAAGTGTGATTTGGCAGTTTTGCATTATGTTATCCTTTACATTTAGCTAATTATATAAACTACAGTCCATCACTTCTGGATATCTCTTCTGACCATTCAGTGCCTCACATTGTAACATATAAACTGGGTTAACCATTTTTTGTTTTGAATCGTTTAAGTATTACTTCTTGCTAACTTGAATCGCTCTCCCTCCAGTAGCTGATAATAAACTGAGTCTCTTCAAAGTTGTTTTACTCATACCACAGTTGACTAGCAGCACCCACTGAACTAGACATATTCTGAGCATGTGGCAAACAGCTGTTTAGCCTCTGATTTTACAGTAAATTGGTCTGACTATTATAATTCTCAGAGAAACAAACTTTACTCCATTAACCAATGTTTACTAGGTAACTCAGTAACTCTTAAAGTGTTGTGTATATGAAGCTCCAACCTGTAACCAACTGTAAATAGAATCTGCAATGTTATTATGCTGCAGACTTACATACGAGTACATAGATTGAATACAAATTCTTGTGAAGAGTTGCTGACAAGAGTATGTTGCAACACTTGGCTAAAGATAGCAGGGATCAACAGGTTTTTCTCTGGCTTCACACTCTGGGCCCCAGCAAAGGCATTAGTACACATCTGTGTTGCTTTCACGTGTCCCATCATATTTGTTTTGTGGCTATTAATTTATAAAACGGGTTATGCTGTACTTCAGGTGTATGCAAATTTATTTTTTTAAGAGAAAGAGTTGGGGAAACTCTAAGTGAACACATTCAAGTAAGCAACTTAACCAAAATGTTGTGATGTTGTAAATTAAGCTTAGTATTCCTTCTACACACTGAAGTGCCCTCTATGTGAAAAAACTGCTCTGGTGAATAATGTAGAGCTTTGAACCCTGAGGGTAACTTCTGATTCATGTCTGGTGTCATCTCATAACATGTGATTTTTATAGTTGTGACTTGTATTTTCTTTTTTCTTTTTTGCTTCTAATGCTGTAATGCTTATACATTAGATTAGCGATAGGGCTCTTAAACTAGTTCCTCGTGGTTTATATTGAATCTATTTAATCTGTGCTGTCCTATTTATTCTTGCCTTCATTTTCGGGTCTTATGTGTGTCTGTCTTGCATATATCTATGTGTACACCTGTGTGTTTGCCCCTGTGATGTGACATTTTTATGAAATCTAATCCCTTAACCCTCCTTGCAAGTGATGAAATACTCCAGCAGTCAGTGTTATTAGAAATCCAGCTTGCACCAGTACTAGCACACCTTGCCAGTATTGGATTGGAGCACCTGCTGGTGGCATATTTTCAAAAACTGACCTCAGAGGTCAGTACTCACATTATAGCATCACATACAGTGGGGCAAAAAAGTATTTAGTCAGCCACCGATTGTGCAAGTTCCCCCACTTAAAATGATGACAGAGGTCAGTAATTTGCACCAGAGGTACACTTCAACTGTGAGAGACAGAATGTGAAAAAAAAATCCATGAATCCACATGGTAGGATTTGTAAAGAATTTATTCGTAAATTAGGGTGGAAAATAAGTATTTGGTCACCTCAAACAAGGAAAATCTCTGGCTCTCACAGACCTGTAACGTCTCCTGTAAGAAGCTTTTCTGTCCCCCACTCGTTACCTGTATGAATGGCACCTGTTTGAACTCATCATCTGTATAAAAGACACCTGTCCACAGCCTCAAACAGTCAGACTCCAAACTCCGCCATGGCCAAGACCAAAGAGCTTTCGAAGGACACCAGGAAAAGTATTGTAGACCTGCACCAGACTGGGAAGAGTGAATCTACAATAGGCAAGCAGCTTGGTGTGAAAAAATCAACTGTGGGAGCAATCATCAGAAAATGGAAGACATACAAGACCACTGATAATCTCCCTCGATCTGGGGCTCCACGCAAGATCTCATCCCGTGGGGTCAAAATGATCATGAGAACGGTGAGCAAAGATCCCAGAACCACACGGGGGGACCTGGTGAATGACCTGCAGAGAGCTGGGACCAAAGTAACAAAGGTCACCATCAGTAACACACTACAACGGCAGGGAATCAAATCCCGCAGTGCCAGACGTGTTCCGCTGCTGAAGCCAGTGCATGTCCAGGCCCGTCTGAAGTTTGCCAGAGAGCACATGGATGATACAGCAGAGGATTGGGAGAATGTCATGTGGTCAGATGAAACCAAAGTAGAACTTTTTGGTATAAACTCAACTCGTCGTGTTTGGAGGAAGAAGAATACTGAGTTGCATCCCAAGAACACCATACCTACTGTGAAGCATGGGGGTGGAAACATCATGCTATGGGGCTGTTTTTCTGCCAAGGGGACAGGACGACTGATCCGTGTTAAGGACAGAATGAATGGGGCCATGTATCGTGAGATTTTGAGCCAAAACCTCCTTCCATCAGTGAGAACTTTGAAGATGAAACGAGGCTGGGTCTTCCAACATGACAGTGATCCAAAACACACCGCCCGGGCAACAAAGGAGTGGCTCCGTAAGAAGCATTTGAAAGTCCTGGAGTGGCCTAGCCAGTCTCCAGACCTCAACCCCATAGAAAATCTGTGGCGGGAGTTGAAAGTAGTTGGTGTAGATTTGTCAGCTGCACATCCTTTATATGAATTTCCCATTCTACCACATCCCAATGTTCTACTAGATTGAGATGTGGTGACTGTGGAGTACAATGAAATCATTGTCATGTTGAAGAAACCAGTTAGAGATGGACTTTCAACCTTGTGACCTGGTGTGTTATCCTGCTGAAAGCAGCCATCAGAAGATGGGTACAAATGTGATCATGACGGGATAGACGTGATCAGCGGCAATACTCAGGTAGACTGCCATTAAAACAATGCTTATTTGGTGTCAAAGTGCCAAATGTGTGCCAAGGAAATATTCCAGGAACCATTACACCACCGCTAGCATCAACCATTGTTTGATATAAAGCAGGATACATCCTTGTTTTCATGTTGTTTATGCAAAATTTGGATCTTACCCTCCAAATGTTGCAGCACTTCTATTGTCCAGTTTTGATTGTAGTTTCCTGGTCTTGGCTGACAGGAGTGGCAGCCAGACTCCCCCTGCTGCTGTAGCTCATGTGCTTCAAGTTTAGACACAATGAGCATTCAGGGATGCTCTTCTGCATATCTTGGTTGTAACAAATCGTTATTTGACTTGCTGTTACCTTCTTATCAGCTTGAAGCACTCTGGCCATTTTTCTTTCATCCTTCGCATGAACATTTTCACCCAAAGAACTGTTGCTCACTAGATATTCTTTTTCTGGATTATTGTCTGTAAACCCTAAAGATGGTTGTGTTGGAAAATCCCAGATAAGATACTCAGACCAGCCCATCTGGCAGTAACAACCATGCCCCATTCAAAGTCACTTAAATCACATTTCTTCCACAATCTGATCATGCCATGATAATGATAATAAATTGCTGTTTCAATTTAAAAACACAGAGACAACAGACCTTTTAAACATTCTGTAATCTGTTTGGTAGTTTTATAAAGAATCGAACAATAAAAGAAAAACATCCTTTAAAAAATGTTTCTTTAAATAGGAAGCCCAGTTTCATGCTGTGAGTAAGATGATTGTTACCACTCTGCTTCTGTAAATTTTTATGAGAAGCTACATTTTGGAAATGGCTGTTGTTTGCTAGCATCATGATTCCCCTTTATGCAAAGATAAGCTAGAAATCTTGAGCCTTCACCTTTAACTGACTGACATTTATGTTTTCATGAGACGACAATTCTGAACAAATATTTGTCAAAGATGCATTTAGAGATTGAGAGCGAGCCAACTCTATCTGTTGGCTGACTTCACCTCTTCAGCTGAACTGACTGCATCTAATTTGTTTTCAGGTTTCTGGGCCCGGGAGGTTGGCAAGATGATTGGGTTTGAACACCCTACTATTCCAGTGCATCACCAGTACATTGTGACAGCAACGATACCGGAGGTGAAGGCTCTGAAGGAGGAGCTGGCGGTCATCAGGGACCTGGAGGGGTCTTATTACCTGCGTCAGGAAAGAGATGGCCTGCTGTTTGGCCCCTATGAGAAGATGGAAAAGATGGTTTTACAGGACTCCTGGGTGAGAGATGGAGTACCACCAGGTCTGTCTGCCACATCAGATTTTCCAATCTAAATATTTCTACAAAGTTTTCATCTTCCTGTGCATGACTGTTTCTATCTGCCTGCAGGTTTTGGAAAGGAGCTGTTTGAGTCTGACTTGGACAGGATAATGGAGCATGTGGAAAAGGCCATGGAGATGGTCCCTGTACTAAAGAAAGCTGACATCATTAACATTGTTTCTGGACCAATCACATACACTCCTGACCTCCTGCCTATGGTTGGACCACACTGTGGAGTTCGCAACTACTGGACAGCGATTGGCTTTGGGTGTGTGTTTAGTCAGGTGTTGCTGAACCGTATCTATCTAAAATACTGCTAAGAGGTGAAAGACAGAAAAAATAGCTGATGTAGTATGAGTCATTGATTTGGCTAGCATTACAACATGCAGTTGGAGTTGCATCCCAACTATATGTAACTTACAAATGTGATGTGCATATTTTTAGATGCAGTGTGACTTAAACCTCTAGAAGACTTTGATTTTCTTTGAAAAGCTTTATTTTTTTTCTTAAAATCCATCAAAGCCAATCGATAGTACCTAAAGCTCTGATTTAATATTTGTTTAGGTATGGTATTATTCATGCTGGTGGCATAGGCAAGTTCCTGAGTGAATGGATCACGAACGGAGAACCTCCATACGACCTGATCGAATGTGACCCCAACCGCTATGGCAAGTGGACTGATGTACCCTTCATATGTGCCAAAGCTCGAGAATCCTATGGCTTCAACAATGTGGGTAAGAAGAACATGGGACAGCTGCACAGCATTTGTGGAACAGAGCCTTCTATTATATTGTTACTAAAAGCCTGCTGTGTCCTCCTCATGCTGTTGGTCACTGCAGTTGGTTACCCCAAGGAGGAGCGTTTTGCTGGCCGACCAACCTGCCGAACTAGCGGTGTTTATGAGCTGCTGAAAGACAAAGGATCTATGGGCTTTCATGCTGGCTGGGAGCAACCTCACTGGTTCTACAAACCTGGAGATGACATTGGATACAAGTAAGGTTTCTCTGTAAATTTCTAACAGTGTCTTTTTGATATGGAAAATCTGAATGCTAATTTTTTTCCACTTGAATCCACTGTGCATTACAACACCACATCCACCACCCTTCAAGCTCTTTCAGGTAGTACAGGTACAAGTTCGCCCGAGATCATCTAACAGGCTTTCTGACGATATTAGCACAAGAGGACCATTTAAATTCCCCACTGAAACTAAACAGCTGCTACTGTTCAAGAACACATGCAGCAGATGCACAAGTCTCTTTTACAAACCCACATGTCGATGAGCCTTTGGGTTGTCCAAACCTCAAACATATCCAGTTGGCCTTCTTGGCAGTTGCATATTTGGCTCTTTCTGAGACATAGTTATTTTAGTTTGTATGGAAGCTAAAAGCTGCGGTTATAATCTTGCAAAACCTTTATTGTGTCTTGCAATGCAACTTTCCGCTAGCCAGTTTTGCACAATAAAATGTATATTTTTAGCCAGACCGAATATCTCAAATAGTTGGACACACATTTTTTATTTTTTTTTAGGCACTCTGGGTAATCTCATGATATCTCATGTAGAGCCTGACCGATCAGCCAGTTGATCCGAGCAGTCAGATCAGCTATAACATGGGAGTCTTTTAAAACATTATCTCTTTATCTGAATTGAGTGTAAATGAGTACTGGATAACTACACATGAGAAATGTTATGGAAAAAATATCAGCCTGTATATTGGAATACTCCGTTAAAAGACAGAATATTGGTAGTGGTATGAGTTTGTTTTGCTCAGGCTTTGTTCTCTAGTGTCAGCATGAGGTTATCATCAGCTGTGGGGGGTGGGGTTCTGCTTTGGACAACTTCTCTGATTTCATCCATGCTTCCATCCATCCATTTTCTTTAACACTTATCCAGTGGAGTGTAGTAGGGAGGTCAAAGATGTCACATGTCAAGAACATCTCACCTTTCCCTACTTGCTGAGCTTTCCTGCTGATATATTCATTTCTAATGCTGTCGATCATGGTCCCTCCCAATGAAAATCTGAGCACCTTCAACTCCACCTGTGTCCACCTGTGTGCCCCTGTCCTCCGCTCTTATATTTCACCCTCCTCTTCTTGAAACATATTCACCGCAGCTATTTCCATCCTTTTTGCAAAATCCACCACCATCCATATTCAACCACTACCCTTCCACATTTCTTTCCTGACGCCATACCTACCCAGGACCTCATGCTCTCTGTTCCTGGCACCTACATGTCCAGTGAATCTCTTGTCAGTCTCTCCTCCGTGGGAACACTCTACCACTAAATCCAACTTACTCCAGAATTCCTCTTTCTCTTCCAACTATCCAACCTTTGGGGCATAAACACATTCAACAATTACCCCTTTGATTTCTAGTTTCAAACGCATGATCCTGTCTTGCACTCTCTTCACCTTTACAACCCTATTCACATAATCTTCCTTCAAAATTACCTCCAATGCTTCTGGCCTTGCTTCCCTTCCCCATAGTCCTCAGTCTTCACTTTCTCCATCATATCAGTCAGCTCTCTCTTTACCAGTCATAGTCCCTCCATTTAAAGTACTTATTCTCTCTGCCACACTCCTTCTCTTTCGCTGCCTCCAAACATGCCTTCCCTCTTTCCTTCTCTTTTATCTTCAGTCAACAGTAGCGCAGTTTTCACCAGCACCCTGTTGGCCAACAGCACTGCATGTGATTGTTGTTAAACTGGGCCTCAATCCATCTACTATGGTTTGGTCTGCCAATGATTTACCATTGGATGCCCTTCTTGATGCATTTATCCAGTCTTGGGGCCAGCAATGTGTTGGCTTGTATCAATTCTAACTAGAACTGCTTAAAAAGATTGTTGAATTTGCTCCAACATAAGCTTTGAACATTTTTCATGCAATAGCAATGGATAGTGTTGCTTTTTTTGATGTTACAGAATGCAGTGCCTGCACAGATGTTGGTATGTCTGCAAAACTTTAAAACTTTTATCAGTGTTTTTTTTTTTTCTCTAGTCTTGTTTATATTTCATTCCCATTGGAACAATATTCACTCAGTGCACTGCCCTTTTACAGTGAAACGTATAACACTTTCAAATAGAAAAAGTAATAAAATAAGCAAATCACTAGTAAGTAAAATACATAGTTAACTGATTTTGTGTTGTGCTCAGACCCAGCTTCCAACGCACCAACTGGTTTGGACCAGTTGGAAGAGAGTGCAAGCTGGTGATGGAGAAGGTTGGAGTAATAGACCTGACACCTTTTGGCAAGTTCATAGTAAAGGGGAAGGACTCACACAAGCTTTTGGATCGCCTCTTTGCCAACACCATGCCCAAGGTAGAAGACCTAATGTAAACTGTTCAGCTCATAAAGTGATGATTGTGTTGGTCACATATCCAGTGCACTGTACTGCTGCACAAACGGTCCTGACCACACAGTTTTCTCAAACTCCATAACCTGTTTTCAGGTGGGCATGACCAACATCAGCCACATGCTGACACCCTCTGGGAAAGTATACGCTGAGGTTACCATCACCCAGCTGGCACCAGGAAGGTTTCTGCTCGTCACAGGTTCCGGTTCGGAGCTGCACGACCTCAGGTGAAATGGATCAAACCCTTTAAACTTTAAACTCTCTGTCAAATTCAGCCGTAGATAATTTAGCAGCAATAATTGTCCTGAATAGTTTCTTTAAATAAAAAATAGAAATTTAATTAAAAAGAATATTTTAAAACATTATCTCTTCATGCAGTTTCAGTGAACCTGGGCTCAATAGATTTTCCAGACTGGGTTCCTTATTACAGTCTTACTCAGAGAAATAAGGAGTTTTGTTGCATAGCACAGAAAAACACAGAGCTCTGTCTTAAGGCTGATACTTCAGATTTTCTCCAAGTTTGTGTTTTCCTTTCAGTTTGCTTTGGGTCAAAATACACCAATACCCATGAATCTCAGTTACTGAAGTGAGTTGCCAAGATGTGATTTAATATTGAAAATGAGTAAACTAATTAGCTCATCAAAAAAAATAACTCTGAAACTCTTTAAATGAAGTACTGCATCATACTAAGAGTAGCAGAACTGAATCAGTGCCGCATGTCTAAAACTCCACGCACATATTGATTTAGACTACATTTCAATATTTCAGTACCTGCACAGTGCTCATACTGTTAGCAGTTAAGCAAACACTGTTTTGCTCTCTGTCCTGCGCCCAGTTCAAGCTGTGCTGGCTTGCTGTCAGTTTTGTACTGCAGAAACTTAAAACCTATCTGCAGCTGTTAACACAACGCCCCTCGAGCTCCTCCAATCACGAGGCAGAATCGTAAACCATTTATTTTCATTCCTTCACTGTAATCAACTCTCTACCACAGTTTCAAAAAAGGAAGTTTTTTTTATGCCATGTAGCGACATCTAGTGGTAATTCACATATTTGCAAAGCCCATAAAATTTGTCTAGTCTATAAATGTATTAACGGCTCTTTGCCTTGTGGATTTGCACTTGCCACAGGTGGATAGAAACTGAAGTTGCACAAGGTGGATATGACGTTGACATTACAAATGTGACAGAAGACATAGGTGTGCTGGGCATTGCCGGACCAAACTCTCGCAAAGTTCTCCAGAAACTGACAAATGAGGATATGAGTGAAGCTGGATTTAAGTTTCTCCACTGCAAGTCCATCCAGCTTGCCGGCAAGCCTGTCCGTGCCATCAGGATCTCCTACACCGGTAGTGCAAGGCAGTTCATTTATTGCGTCTTGCAATGCAACTCTCCCTAGCTAGCTTTGCACAATAATATATATTTTTAGCCATGCCTAACAGCAGTGTTGGCCAGTGCTTCCTCCATACTGGTCCAGACCGAATATTTCAAATAGTGAAAAGAGTGAAATTTTCTACAGGCACTCTAGGTGAACCCCTGACATCTCATCTTTTGTGTCTAAACACAAAAGAAAAGAAATTCAAAAACATCAGTTTAGTGAATATAAAAAAATACGGAGGCTCATTTATCCCAAGAAAAGAAAACTCCACGTGGATTTCGAGATACTTAGAATTATGAGATACCGAGTGAACATTTTTCACTTACTTTGACAAAAATGCAAGATTCTAATAAAGTAATGACATACTAAGTCAAATAATAAGTCATTATTATCTAGGGGAAAAAGAACAATGTCAAGTATTAAATATAAAATCAATATTATGAATTACTCAGACAAACTTATACCAAAACAAAAATTCTGACTTAATAACTCAAACTTTAGCCTAATTTATAAAATAAAATGCAAACTATGACTTATTACGAACAAAGTTTAGACATCAATTAAATATTATGACTTGCTAATGCAAAATTCTGAAATATTCATTAAGAGATTTTAGATGCAAACTCAATACGGGGACTTGTTATTTTTATAATTATTATCATTATTATTATTATTCGTAGTAGTAGTAGTAGTAAAATTATGATAAGTCAAAATTATGGTTATTGGGTTAAAAGTAGAATTATGAGTTACTGAGATGTTTTATTTAAGAAAAATGTGAGCTGTTAAATAAAATTTTGAATTTACTCATTCAAACTAAAATCTTTCTTCAACTATTTCAACTACTTTAATTTTCATTTCATTAATTTTCCTTTTATTTTTATAAAACATGTACACTCCATGGTCTCAGTTCACGGTTTATGGATATTTTCTTTTATTTTTATGAATCTTTTACAGTGTGCATAGTCTCATAGTTTAGAGTTTATGACTGCCCCCATTCTTTTGTCTTTTCCTTTCAGTCGCATAGTTTTCAGTGCTGAGTATCGACATGCTCTTAAGTGTAAGTGTTTTGTGTCTAGGTGAGCTTGGCTGGGAGCTGTACACTGACCAGAAGGACTTGGCAGCTGTGTACCTGGCCATGATGGAAGCAGGAAAAGACGAGGGCATTGACAATTTCGGCACCTATGCCATGGCCTCGCTCCGACTGGAGAAGGGCTTTAGAGGCTGGGGGGCTGAGGTACATACATATATACATGAAGAAGAAAAAAAAACAACTCCTTGTTTAAATGTGAAGCAGCATATTATGCAGTAACAGGGAGACAGAGGAAATGAAAACGTCACCTCTTGATAGCTGCGTCTTCCACAAAATCAGCTTCAGCAGGAAACTTTGAGTGTCATATTGTAACTTTTTATAACAATTTTGAATAAGTTTCTTGAAAGTATTCAACTGGTATAAAATATGCCTCGCAAAAAAGCAAGTCCTTGCAGCCATTCTGCCTCCTGTAATTCTCCTGTGAATCAAAGAGGCTTCGGTGTGGTAAGGCAGGCCACGCATGATGCTTTCTTCAGTATGAAGGCTGTCAAACTGTCGGGAATTCAAATCTTTGGCTGGGATGAAAATTACAGTTCACAAAACCTCACTCATGAATTCATCCACTTTTAAGGACAACACGGCGACACAAACAAACTACTTGTTGTGACAAAATTCAAGAGAAAAATACAGGCTGCAAATGGAGGGATGCATTTTTTGGACTTTTCATAATGTTTTGGACGACAGCTGTCCTTTTTTGAAGTCAGGAGGGTGCTGCATCACCAGCCAGGCTGATTCAAAAAACACAAATCTTGTGGTTTTTCTCCATGATCTGTCTCATAGTGGTCCTTTAATATTATATTCCATCAGCGATGAAAACACCAAACGCACAGCTTCCCTTTTAGCCCAGTGAAAAACTATGATCTATGGTCCATTTTTTTCTCGCCAAACCCCAAACTGTGTCAATTTCTTCCTTTTATCATAAAGATATTTTCAAAAGAGGCCTCAAATAAACAGCAGCGTATGCTTCACAGTCTAACTTGTAGTGTTTATATTAGAATATCAGCCTTTGGCCTTGATACTGTCATTAGGAGAGTGTGACACCCAGTGGACCAATCGTGAATAGCATTGCATTGGAAGGGTTAGGGTTTTCACACTTTGCAAAGCCATCATGAGGGCTGGATTTCACTGTTCACTGGGGCCTTGGGTCATAAGATTGAAACCCCTGGATTAGAGGAACATCTGCAAAACAATGGAGATGAAAGAAAGACGTCTTTGTGTGACTTTGGAAAAGAATCTGAATCTTACAGAGTTGAATTTTTGAGAGAGAAGATGTTTCTTCTCTTATCTTTTTCACCTAGTCTGTATATGGTATACACTCCAAACACCTTTTATTAGACCCGCCTTAATAAAGTGAAGTTGCATTTCACTGTTTTTAATTTACAACAAATGACACAATTATATTGGTGAAAATATTACTTTATAAAGTACAGCTTATGATTTATTTTTTTTTAAATCATTGATCTTTACAGATGAACTGTGACACTAACCCTCTGGAGGCAGGACTAGATTATTTTATTAAACTAAACAAGGTAACGTTGTTTCCTGCATGCATTCATATTCCAGTTTCAGTCATGCATTTCCTCTTTAACTGTTTGTGTCTGTGGTCCTGCAGCCTGCTGACTTCATCGGCAAAGCAGCTCTCCAGGAGATCAAAGCCAAGGGCCTGAACAGGAAGCTGTCCTACATTGCTGTGAACACAGATGATATCGACCCCGAAGGCAACGAGACTGTCTGGTACAATGGCAAGGTTAGCGACAACAGAAGATCAAAACTCAATTTCCAATTTAGCTTAGAGATTTGGTGATCATTCACACGACGCTGATGTCCCTTGACCTTCTCTTCAGGTGGTTGGCAACACAACCTCTGGAGCCTACAGCTACAGCAGCCAGCAGAGCCTGGCATTCGCTTATCTACCTCTGGACTTAAGCACTTTGGGCCAGAAGGTGGAGGTGGAACTGCTTGGGAAGAAGTACCCCGCCAACGTCATCCAAGAGCCCTTAATCCACACTGAGCCCACGCGGACCCGGCTGCAGAAGAAAGCTCAGAGCAAAGCATAAACACAGGCCGTCCTCTCATCAGTTTCCCACCAGTGAATGAAGAACAATCTTACTGTGAACAAGAGTCAGGGTGGTTCACATCCTGAGTTGCTTGTGTTCACGTCTGTGGCCAGTTCAGGTCAACTTTATTCCGTTTTCTTACAAGGAACAAGTCTGAAACAGGCGTGCGAAAGCTCAGCACAGTCTTATAAACTGGGGTGTTCCTGCACCACAGTGTCTTGCATTGTTGACAGAGTAATTTCATTTTTGTAATTTCATGAATGGTTGTCAAATGTTTACGCATCAACTGTTGTCTCTCTTATGAAGAAAAACTCATTTTCAGATTGAATGGTGCCCAAATAAGTCTTGACTTTTGTGCTTAAAAAAAGATCAGTGTTTGCAAAGCTGTACAAAGATTTAACCAAATGTGTTTTCTGTAAGTATAATTAAATGGATGTACATTGATAATTAAAGCACTCACTGTGTTCCCACTCCTTCCCTCTAACATTTAGTAGTTTACACAGTCAGCCGCGTATACTAACATTGCTTTACTGCATACTTTTAAGTATATAAAAATAAAAGTGCATGTAAAATAAAATCATGATAAGTAATAATAGATTTTTAAATAGTAGCTCCATAGCAAAGTGGTTTACGCATCTGAACAACAAGTGAAAGACCCCGGGTTTGATCTGAGGAAAAGACACTGATACCTTCTGGGTTGGGTCGGGAGAGGCATCCAGTGTAAAAACTGCCAACTCGAACATGTTGTGGTGACCCCTTGTGACAGATGAGCACCAAAAAGTAGCTTCTAATAGATAATTACAGTCCTATACCTGATATAAACTAATGCCAAATAATGGTTGATTTACTGCTAGTTAATAAACACAATGCAAATGCAGTACAAATTTTAAACTCAGCAGGAATTGAAAAAACAAAACAAAAAATGGGAATGTAGTTCTACAATCAAATAATCAACATTTAATATATTTCTACAGTGAAGTGGAACAGAGAAAATATATGAAATATATTTAGAAACCACTTAAAACACACAATTATTTTCAAGTCACAATTATCAGACAGGAACAACTAATATATACAAATAAATGACCATCCGTTCTCTTCTGCTTTTCCTTTTTCAGGGGGTCGCCAGTCTGTCGCAGGGCTAACACGTAGGAACAGACAACCATTCTCACTCACATTCACACCTGTGGGAAATTTAGAGTTACTAATTAACCTGACCCACTAACTGTGTTTCTAGTTTCGCTCCCCTGTCTCCTTAGGTCTCATTCCTCCCAGCTGTGTTCCCCTTCTGTCTCTAATTCCTTGATGACTTCCTCAGTGTATTTAAGCCCAGTGTTTCTTTGTGTCAGTGTTGTGTCGTACCCTCAGATTGTACCTGTGTGTCTCTGTTCTCAGTATTCATTGTTCAGGACACAAACACAAGACTCACACGGTAAATGTAACTGAAAGTGGCAGCTTTATTGTTGGAAATTACTGCTATAAATGCAAAACAACTCAAAACTAGAAATAGGAAAACTCAAAGTAAGCCAGGAACCAGGAATTACTTAGAACACGGAGGGAAGAAACAGCATAGTGAGGATACGATGAGACCACCAACAGAGAGAAACACAGGTCTTAAGCAATGTCAGAAATCTTTCTCTACACAAATTTGTGTGTTTGTATTTTTCCATGCACACGTTCAAACACAGTCGCTGTAATTCTTTTTGTCTGTTTAGCCCCACCACACTGTCTTTGCCCTAATTTTGCCCTAAAATTCAAGTTTCTGGGTGTGCACATAGACACAGACCTCCAATGGAGCTCTAACACCTCTGCGGTCTTAAAGAAGGCCCAACAGCGTCTCCACTTTCTGAGAATCCTCAGAAAAATGGACCTGAAGAAGGAGCTGCTGACCGTCTTCTACCGCTGCTCCACTGAAAGTGTGCTGACATATTGCATCGGTGTGTGGTTCTCCAGCTGCACCACAGCACACAGAAAGGCACTCCAGAGGGTCATCAATATGGCCCAAAAAATCACAAATCCAACAACACAAAGCAAAGATGGTTTGGAGTGCATTACACACAACATTGAATATGATAGAGTTTAATTTGAGGCTTCATACTAAGTGATGCTGTTGAGCTGACCTCCTCTCCTTCTCTGTTGCTGCAGTGGGTAAGACGTGGACATGTCCCACATGCAATAAGAAATATCTGACAGAGTACATGCTGCAGAAGCACGTCCACCTGACCCATGAAAAGGTAGAGGCCCAGTCGTGTCACCTCTGCGGGACAAAGGTGTCCACTCGCGCTTCTATGAACCGACACCTGCGACGCAAACATCCTGAGGTGAGTGGGGTCAGACCTGAGAGGAAACAACCCATATTACAGCACCCTAAAGGCAGACTCGACCTGAAATGCTGTCCTTCTCCTATATGCCTACAGGTGGTGTCTGTGAGAATCGACGAGTTTGATGAACTTCAGGAAAATTTGTCAAAGGATGATTCATCTATCAGCATTGTGCAGGTTAGAATAAAATTCTGGATTTCTGACACCACAGACCAAAAACGATTCATTGTATTTGGTCTAGACCAGGCCTCCATCCATTGTCTTCAGATGGTCCAAAATGCAGCTGCTCGCCTGCTAACTGGTATCAAACGGAGAGAGCGTATAACCCTAGTTTTAGCTTCTTTACACTGGCTTCCTGTCTCTGACAGGATCCAATTTAAACTTTTACTTTTTTTTTTTAAGTCACTTAATGCCCGAGCGCCTTCTTACCTGTCTGAGCTCCTCTCTGTTTATGCTCCAGGAAAAACCATGAGGTCTAGCTCAAAATGAATGCTGTCCATCCCACGGACTTGTCTCCAATCTCGTGGTGATAGAGCCTTCTCTGTGACAGGTCCCAGACTCTGGAATAGTCTCCCCCTAAATATTAGATCTGCACAAACACTTGAGCAATTGAAATCACTACTAAAGACACATTTTATGCCCTGGCTTTTAACACACTATGACCCAAGCATTCTGGTCTTATTTTAAATAGTTTTAGTTATTGTTTTAATTCTTTTATTGTCCTATTATTGTTTTATATTGTTATTATTGTATTACATTGTTGCTTTTTATTGGCATTTTTATATTGTTAAGGACTTTGTGCAGCATCGGCTGTTTGAAATGTGCTACATAAATAGATTTGACCTTGACCTTGACCTTTGACCTTATTGACAAGTGAGGTGGTTTTAGGGAGGTGTAGCTATGGAAACACTGACAAACAACAAGAAACCATATTGGATTAAGTATGTCTGTGGTGTCAGCTGCCTTAAAATCTGCATTTTTCTGTACTCTAAAGATGTTTCACTTCCTTCTGCAGCCCTCTCTGACCATGGAAAAAGACGGGATGTGTCAGAAGCGGCCCAGTCGACCTTCCCGACACCCCAAGAAGAAGCAGAGAAGCTCAGCTGAGCCGGAGCTCTCTGAGTCCGATGAATACGTTGATTTTGCTGAATCAAGGCATTGTCGGTGATGAGACTGAGATGAGCTCTGCTGTACAGAGCATCCAGCAGGTACGTGTGCACATTTCCCCCAGAAGATTCTGTTTTGTTGCTACAATAACGTGTCCAACTTCTTTCCCCCCGAACACCACGATAAGTGGATAAAGGCAGGCGGCCTGATTAAAAAGGAAAACACAGACTGAAGTTTTTCTCCCTGAAGAGCCCTTAAGTCACCCACAGCGGCTGGCTCGACATTGCCGATGAAAGGCTGAATAAATCTGGATTTGCACTTGTTTTGTTGATTATTTGATATGAAATAACTGTGGCAGTTGTCTAATAAAGTTTTTTTGAATGGGCTATAATGTTACATAACCTAATAAATTGCTGACTTTGGTAATTGTTGACCTAGTAGTTATGACTTCATTGGGAATTGTAGGATAAAATGTGGATCTGTTGAGTAAAGCAGGTGTAAAATACACACAGTCAAACCACAAAATGATTACATTTATAATATCAAATTGTTTTCCTACTGTTAAGACAGTGTTATGAAATTACACAAATGCAGTGCAACGCTTGAAGCCACAATTGACAGCTAAGGCTTTGTGATTACAGATGTGCTCAAACACATTAGACCTTTAACAATTTTAATAATATAACTATACAAAGTGGCATGATGCTTAAATAGTTTGATTTAAAAATGTGAAATAAGACATAGTTTCTGATTTTATTTATTTATTTTTCAGATGTGTTTACTACATTATTTCTTGAGTCAATATAAGGCTGTTTTTCCAGCTGGAGTAATTTATATTTGGCCTCTGTTCTGGAACTTTCCTAACATGTGCAGTATGGAAAGCCAAGAGGCCGGGAGAGCGGCAGCATCAGTAACAACACGTTCCTTCCTGTTAAAAGGGAGTTTTTCCTTCCCGCTGTCACCGTGTGCTTGATCACTGGGTGGTGTCTAATTGTTGGGGTTTTCTCTGCATTATTGTAAAGTCTTTACAATATAAATCACCTTGAAGTGACCGTTGTTGTCATTTCGTGCTATGTGAATGCAATAAAATTCAGTTCAGTCAGCTGGTCTGCCAGGATCGCTGGCTGTGCTTGACTCACGGCCTCAGCCAGTTGCTGTTCCTTACAAACTTAGATTATAACAACAGTGTTGTGCTTTGGCACCAGATGAGCTGCTTTCATCATCAAGTTGCAATTGATTTCATTGTTGCCGTTTCAGGTGGTGGTTCTGACCGACCCCAGTGCTCCATCAGCCTCCTTCCCCAACAGCTCAGTGGGACTGGCCAACATCACAGTCACGCCCATCACCAGCCACGCCCCTGCCCAGTTTACCAGCCTGCAGCCTGTCGCCGTGGGCCACCTGACAGCCAGCGACCGGCCCCTCACACTGGACAACTCCATCCTCACGGTCACCTTTGACACAGTCAGTGGCTCCGCTGTGCTGCACAACCGGTCTGCAGAACTCATCCCAGAGACTGTAGGTCCTGCTGGAAGCGGGACACCCCAGTCCGTCGCCCATTTCATCAACTTCGCCACTCTGGTCAACCCCATGGGCCACCAGCTAGAGGCCCCGACTCTGGCATGGAGGCCTGTACCTGCAGCTGAGGGCAGCCAGGTCACTCCAGTGGTGGAGGGTGCACATGGGGAGAGTCAGGAGGCCCAGAGCCAGGGCCCAGATCCAGGCCGGCCCAGCCAGAGCCAGCCAGCCACCCCTCAGCAGCAAAGCAGTTCTGCGCAACAGATACTCAGCTACTGAGCAGACACTAGGGGTGCAGGTCACCTCACACAGATACTGTTACATAGTAGAGTAGATTTTTAACAAACTGTACAAAGTTGTGATCACTGTCACCCAGATGCCTCTCCAGCCCAATGGAAGCAAATGGTATTGTAATATTTTTTTAATAGTAAAACAGAAAACAAATTGACAGTTAGTGAATCTGTTTTTGAGAAAATAAGGGGAAAAAAAGTGCATTTAGCCACAATCACTGACGTCTGAAACCAAAGCAACGGTTGAATATTCTAACGCCTTACCAGCCTTGGGGGGAAAATGCATGTTTTCAAGATAAACCTGCTGCTTGAACAATGAGATGTGGAAATGCACCAACATGAAAAGCAGATGAACTTTGTGACAAATAAAGTGAAAATACGTTGACCACATTATAATAACACATGGTATTTGTGTCACGGCGGGGTGCGCCGATGTGTGCGGAAACAGGACCCAAAAGCAGATGATGACGAGGAATAGTAATGATTAACAGAAAAGTGAACCTTTATTGCGATGACGGCAGGAAATGAACCAAGAGACCAAAGCAAACAGGCAAAACACTAAGAAACAAAACACTAAAGGTACTAAGACCAAAAACTATAACTATGACTGAGGTGGAAAATAAACAGGCTAAGACTATGACTGTAACTCTGGTGAGATAAACAGACGAACTGACAATGGCATGAAGAAAACAAAAGGCTTAAATACAGACATGAGGTGATCAGGGGAAGTGGCGACACATGGGGGAAAACAGCTGACAGACATAAACCTAATGACAGGACCAGGAGAGGAAAGCTAAATACAATGAACAAAGAACACATGACATTGTCAGAATAAAACAGGAAATGACAACACAACTTAACAGACCTAATACGTGATGAAATAAATAGAAAACCCCAAAACATAGAAAACCCAGGAACAATAACTGCCTAAACTAAAGGCAAATAGGAAATAACACAAACTAATAACATATCAAAAAATACAAAGAAAACTCAGAGTGCTGGGTCGGAGACCCAGCCTGTGACAGAGCCCCCCCCTTAAGGGCGGATTCCAGACGCCCTAAAACCTCGAAAAACAAAACCAAAAACAACCCACCAAGGGCGGCCGGTGGGGGTCCAGGACGGAGGGCCAGAAACAAGGCCAAAAAAACAAACAAAATGTCCATCAAAATCACAGGAGCGCAGGGAACATGACTCCTCAGGGGGCCGACCCGGAGGGTGACGGTCCAGAAAGTCATAGTCCATGTGATCAGGGGGCCGGCCCGGGGGGTGACGGTCCAGAAAGCCATAGTTCATGTGATCAGGGGGCCGTCCGTGCGGACGGCAACGGCGGCGACACGGAAACGGTTCAGGGGGCCGACCTCGACGGCGGTGACGTGGAAACAGTTCAGGGGGCCGGCCGTGCGGAAGGCGACGGGGCGGAAACAGTTCAGGGGGCCGGCCGTGCGGAAGGCGACGGCGTGGAAACAGTTCAGGGGGCCGGCCGTGCGGGTGGCAACGGCGATCCGGGGGCCGACCACGCGGAAGGCAGCGGTGGCGACGAAGGAGACCACGGAGCAGTTCAGGGGGCCGGCCGCGCGGAAGGCAGCGGCGGCTCCCAAGTGTCAGGCGTGTGTTTGACGAAATGTGCTGATTTTTCACATGTGATAGCAGAACTGAATTGGGCATGCACAGGATGAGTCACATCATTTGAAACTTAGCCCTGATTGGAGAAATTGAAAGTGTTACAACTGACCCACGTTACAACTATCCCCGGTCTCCCCTACTGTGTATTTCCTGGTGCACTGGGAATACACATGTCTCTTTATAAAAATGATTTAGACTTTGCACTTAACTCATTCACTGCCAGCCATTGGCAGTGAATGAGTTAAACCCATTGACTCATTCACTGCAATTGACGGCTATAGACGTCAATGGCAGTGAATGAGTTAATTATAACAAAATCCTAATAATTGAATTTAATAGTGCATTACAACAGTGAGTGAGGGCTGAGGAAAACTGACATGAGGACATTTACACGTTGCTGCTCATCGAATGAAGCCTTTTTTATTTGAAGGAGCAATCACACTGTAATAAGTGTAGTGGACGTATGTTTGTATGTTCCCTAAGTAGTTATTTTGCATAAATTGGAATTTGTGGACAGTTTTCTCATCATATGAATGATAACAATAATATATTTCTCTGTTTGTTGTTGTAGGGGTACCAGTCGATGAACTGGTTTTGGAACTGCAACAGCGTCCGGATTTTGAAGCGATTCGGCCGATGGTCCGCTGGCTTGAATACGATGTGTTGAGCGGCCTCTTAACTGAGGAAAACCTCCGTGTTCTGGGCCAAGTTATTCATCAAGTGCAACAAAATGATGAGGAGGAGGACAGAGTTCAGGACAATGATCAAGAGGCTGATAACAAAGAGGAGGAACAGGCTGATGTTCCAGTAGCGGGGATAGAAATAAATCCACCTCAAGTTGAAGGACCCTGGGTCAATAACAGAGAAGAAATCCCAGCAGGAGAAATTGAAATACACCCGGCCCAGCAAGCAGAAGATCCCATTCCTGAAGAAATGAGGTGGTTCTGGGATGATGAGGAGGATGACAGCGACAATGAAAGTGACCCTGAGAGTGGTCCTGACAGTGACAGCGACCACAGTGACACTGATAACAACAACAATGATAACAATGACACTGATGAGAATGACGATGATGATGGCAGAGACAATGTTCAGGATGCCCCTGTGCCACTGCCCCCCAGCCCAGTACCAGGAGGTTCAAGGAGGAGACCAAGGGAGGAGGATGATGACGAAGAAGAAGATGGGGCACCTAGAAAACAACTCAAACTCTGAATTTTGCTCCTGGACATCTAGCAAACCCTTCAGAGTGTCATGGCGAGTGAGATGAGCCATATAAAATAATAAATGAGGATCCAATCAGAATCATCAGAATCAGAATCAGAATACTTTATTGATCCCTGGGGGAAATTATTTTTTGTTACAGTGCTCCATTTTAAACCAACATTAAGACAAGACAGACAATACGCTAACTAAGAATAGTACAATATATACATATATACATACATACATACATAAGTCACTTATAAATAAATATTTGGAAAAGAAACATGTGTAGCTGTAGCAGCAAACAGTGTGTTAAGTGGATGCGTTGTACAGGGAGATGGCCACAGGCAGGAATGATTTCCTGTGTCGTTCAGTGGTGCTTTTCGGTAATCTCAGTCTCTCACTGAACGAGCTCCTGTGACTGACCAACATGTCATGGAGTGGGTGGGAGGTGTTATCCAACATTGTCTTTATCTTGGACAGCATCCGCCTCTCCGACACCACCTTGAGGGAGTCCAGCTCCATCCCCACAACATTGCTGGCCTTACGGATCAGTTTATTAAGTCTGTTGGCATCTGCGACCCTCAGCATGCTCCCCCAGCATGCAACAGCATAGAGGATCGCACTGGCCACAACAGACTCATAGAAAATCCTCAGCATTTTCTGACGATTTTCTATGAGTCTGTTGTGGCCAGTGCGATCCTCTATGCTGTCGCAGGCACTCGCGAAGGTGAGGTGGTTTATTGAACACAAAAATAGACAAACGGCAAACGGAACAGAAGGCTATCTAAACTGAGAACAACTAAACTAGTGAACACAAACCAGGACATGAACATGAAGGAGGATGAGCAGCGGAGAATGACGACGGACAGCAGGGAGAACACACGGATGAAACATGGTGGATGCACAGACGGACCAGCAACTACAAAGACAGAAGACACGACTTAAATGCACACAGAGAAACACAGGGAGATTACACACAGGTGGGGGACACAGCTGGGAGTAATCAACGGGACGAGACAAGAGGTAAAACTGAACACACTCACATGAGACGCAGACCTTCACAATAAAACAGGAACAAGAAACCATCACACAAAGACGCAGACTTGACACTGAGAGACAGACAGAAAATGACACAACCGAAGAACAAATCCTAAACACAATTAAACAGAAACATGAAACTAATAATAAACATCATAATCATCATCATCATAAACACAACAAGAGAACAAGAAAACAGACCCTGATGCAAAATTAAACCAAAACACAATAAACTCAAAATACTGGGTAGAAACTGACCCAGACCGTGACACAGAGGATTCAAAGATGTACGTTTCAGTGGCAGCTAAATCTGTGAGTCGTCTGCATAACAATGAAATGAGATGCCATGTTTTTAAAAAACTGAACCCATAGGGAGTATATAAATTGAAAAGAGAACTGGGCCAAGAATGGACCCCTAGGGGACCCCACAAGCGAGTGAGGTTTTTGAGGATTATGTATCCCCCAGTCTAACAGAAAAGCTTTGGTTGGACAGATAAGATTTAAACCACTCCAATGCAGTCCCTTTGACTCCGACAGTGTTCAAGCCGAGAGATAAGAATCCTATGATCTACGGTATCAAAGGCAGCACTGAGGTCTAATAGTATTAAAATGGCAGAATCTCCCAAGTCAGCAAAAGTGAAAAGGTCATTAAAACCTTTTTAAAAAGCAGTTTCAGTACAGTGGTGGGCTTTAAAACCAGACTGAAATACTTCACTAATGCCATTTTTATCTAGAAAGGTCTGGAGCTGTAGAATAGGTTCCACCACAGCATGTTTAAAGTCAGCAGGGACACACCCAGACTGAAGACTGCTATGGACAATAGACAGCAAACTCATACCCACAGTGTCATAACATCTTTTAGTAAATGAAATGGAACAATATCCAGAGTACAAGTACAGTGAAGATTTTGAAGCAATTCACCCGATGGTCCACTGGCTTCAAATTGGTCTGCTGCGCGGCCTCTTAACTTAAGAAATTCTCCGTGTTCTGGGCCAAGTTATTAATCAACAGCAACAACATGATGTTGAGGAGGACAATCCTCAGAAGGATGAGGAAGAGGCTGATGAGGAAGAGGAGAAAGAGGCTGCTGTTCCAGCAGCTGGCACAGAAATAAATCCACCTCAAGTAGAAGGACCCTGGGTCAATAACAGAGCAGAGATCCCAGCAGGAGAAATTGAAATACACCCGGCCCAGCAAGCAGAAGATCCCATAGCTGAAGAAATGAGGTGGTTCTGGGATGATGAGGAGGCTGAGAGCAACAGTGACCCTGAGAGTGGTCCTCACAGTGACACCAATCACAGTGACACTGATGACAACGACAGTGATGATGATGGAGCCAAGAGTGTAAGAGAATGATGAAGAGACCCAGAAAACAATCCAAACCCTGAATTTTGCTCCGGGACACTCAGTCTTGCACCCATCCTCCAAATGCACTGTCCCCCATCCTAACAAACTGAATCTCGGCTTTCCCTCCTCTGACGCACTGACTTAGTTTCCTGCCACCGGCGACCTGTTCACCTGACTGCCACGTACTACCTGTGGATATCTGTTCAGCCTGTGACCCACTATGATTGTGCATACAAGTGGAATACAACAAGTGTGTGTTTCATACCACTGGTACCTTTCATCTAATTAGAAATCCCAGTCTTCAATTAATTCAATACAAAATATTACATAGAGTGCACTATACAGGTCATCGGATGTTCAAGATGGGCTTTACGTCTACCAACAACTGCTCACACTGCCAAACCAATTCACCGGACAATTACATCCACGCTCTTTGGTTCTGTCCACCAGTTCAGAAGTTTTGGCGCGAGATATGTGAAGACTTATCGAAGTGTCTGAAATGTAACATTCCAACTTCCCCCTTAGTGTGTTTGTTGGGCAGCTTAGATAATGTCACTTCAGAAAAGAATATCGCCCATATGGTTTTCACTGCCCTATGCATAGCCAAGAAAACAGTCCTCATGAACTGGAAAAATAAAAATAATCTTAATTCTAACCAATATAGAAATGATCTATTAGATTACATTAGTCTTGATACAGCCTCTGCCACCACATCAGATCAATTGCTCTGGGCTCCTTTGATCAGCTCCATCACCTAGTGGGGGTGGGGGGTCATAGTTTGGTCCCGCCTTCACTGTTGTGATTGGTGTGGGGGTAGGGACAGGCTTAGGGCGTCGGGGGGTTCCCCGGAGGCATCTTCCTTGGGGGGCTCAACCCGGGGTAGCGGTCATGTCCGGTTAGGGGCTCTGTTGGCTCTCCGGTGACTGTTTCCTCGCGGCTGCGTGCAGTGGGGCTAGGGGAGGGTCTGTGCTGACGGACGTGGGTTACTGACCTGGTAGCCTGGCTGCCCCTGGGTGGGTCCGGGATGGGCGTGAGGTTCTGGGGGCGCTCCGTCTCTGGGCTGGGACCCGGACCGGGCCTCGGGGGCATGGGTCCTGGTTGGTGTGTTGCCGGGGTTGTGGGCGGGTGGGTGCATGGGGGCCCAGCCCTGGAGCAGGGTGCCGCCGGTGCGTCGAGCCACCTGGGGGGCTCTTCAACTGGTGGGGGAGATTGTCACATCTTGCAGGAGCTTTCCTCTCCTCAGGAGCTCCCTCTGCAGGAGGGGGAGATACAGGAGAGGTGGAGGAAGATCTCAGCCTGGGTGTTTATTGTCTTATGTAGTCTGGAAGATGAGTGGATGGTGGGGTGGGTGCAGTTTTCTCTGTGGTGGGGTTGGGTGGACTGTCCCGGGCTCTGTGGGGCCGGGCGGCGCTGCTGCACTGGGCCCGGTCTGGATGGGCCTGGGCCCCCTTTCCCTGGCGGGTCGCGGAGTATGGGGGTGCCTACTGGGGTCAGCGGGGGAGCTGGCCCCAGGGAGGGGTCACTTGCCCCTCCCTTCCTTCCCTCCCCATCTCCAGCTGCCTCCCTCTTCCCGCTCCACCACAACCACCCACACATGCAGGGCCTTGGAGTAGGGGTATGTCACCAGGGTGCAGAGGAGGCTACCCCCCCCTCTGTCCCCTTCTGGCTGCCTCTGCCTCAATTTTATCCCACAACTTAGACATTCACATTACTCACACTCTCATTACACATACATATAGGATCTTGGGGGTGGGCACGATACACGGAGTCCAAAGTACCATCAGGGTGTACACCCCACCCCTGGCATCGTTGCCCACCTCTCAATTTTAAATACACGTAGACATTGAGGGCTAGCAGGAGGGACCATGCGCTTACCTGCTGCTCTCTGGCAGGTAGCTCCAAGCCCTCCTGGGTTTTAAATGCACCTTAGAACACACATGCATCAACATTACAATGAGCGGGTGGAGGGAGGTTCGGAGTCTTCTCTCACCCCCGTTCTCTGCGACCTGCTGGAGCAGGGGGGCTAGGACTAGGAGGAGGAGTTGGCCGTCCGACTGCGGTCTGGAGTGTGGAGCCTTCCTGCTGCTGCGGAGTCGGGGCGATCTGCCTCCCCCCACCGCAGGGAAAAGGGAAACACCACCTGGGTCTGGGTGCAGTTCCCCCCTCCAGGGGCGGGGGCACCTAGACCCGGTTTGTAGAGTACGCTTGGGGAGTGTGATCGTGTGTACAACGTCTCTTTATGTCTGTCTCCACGTTGGTTGAGTGTGGAGTAAGTGCATATGAGAGCATGAGGGGGGGAATGGATGTTTGTATCTGTGTGTGCCTGTATGTCTGTGTCTATATGTCAGGTTGGGTGTCAGGCGCCACCTCTCTGGGGACATCTCAGGCCCTCCAAGGTTTGGAGGCCTATCTCCCCCTACCACCACTTCCCCTGCCAGTGGCGGACCCCCTCAGACATCGGTGCGTTGGTGGTTCTTTGTGTCCGGGGATGGGCGTCCAGGTACACACCGGCTCACTCCTTGGCGGCCGCTTATCGGGGCCTGGGGCCTGGGGCTCGCTCGGGCCACTTCGGAGGTGGGGTGCCCCCGGCCTCTCGGCCTGGGGCTCGGTCACTCAGGTGCAGCTGACTGCCGGCGGAGCTCACGGGCGCGTCACTGCAACTCCCCCTGGCTTCTGCTCCGCGGCTGCTGAGTGAGCCCTCATCTGGGACTCTCCTCAGCTCTTTCCGGGACAGTGGCGCAGCTGCCCCTCTGTTGGTCTTCCTTGGTCTCTTGTGTTCTGGGGGCCTCTGGATGTCTGGAGTTTTGATCTCCTCCACACCTGCTTCACGCCCTGGAGGACGGGGCTGTGGCCCCCCCACACCCTCTAGCAGATTATTACATGAAGGAACCTTTTAAAAACACAAAAAACAAGCGCATCCATGCTCACAGGTGTACACACGGGTGATCACACCCACAAACTACACCCTTTTTGGCTCCTACCTCAAAGCACACTGTGTTCTGTTGATCTTATGTGCTGCACAATAATGTTTAACATTTAGTATTTACTGTCATATTCCCATATATCATTGTGATGTTGTTTATTCTATTACTCTTGTTCTCTTCTGCTTGCTTTCTTTTTTCTTTCTCAGCAGGTGATCCAGGTGATTGATATATGCATTTTTTTTCTCTGCCCGTTCTGTTGGTTTTTGTCTTTTGCCCTTCTCCCCCGTCCCTCTTCTCAGCTGTTTCTCTTTCCCTCTTTCTTTCTCCCCTTCTTTCCCCCAGTCAAGTCTGTCCCGTATTCATTAAGTGAAAATAAAATAAACAAAAAAAAAAAGGAATACAACAAGTGTGTGTTTCATACCACTGGTACCTTGTTAGGTGGTGATGATCGTGCCCTTACTGGTCGCAGTTATGGAGTGAGTGGTCCTATTGGTTGGCTCCCACATTAGGAAGGCGGGGTTGGGGCCTTCCTATCATCATTAATATGGTTTGGTAAATGGCCTGTATTTGTATAGCGCTTTTCTAGTCCCTAATGACCCCAAAGCGCTTTACACAACCAGTCATCCACCCATTCACACACACATTCACACACTGGTGATGGCAAGCTACATTGTAGCCACAGCCACCCTGGGAGGGCCCATACCAAGTGTTATTGACCACACCCACAGCCTGTAAAATAGCAGAGAGACCATCTTGGATTCATCAGAGCCACTGCAAGAAAGTAGAGCTTGAAGCCCAGACCACCAGAGATTCACAGAAGTGTAAAGGGGTGTTTCACCAGGTGTCAGTGAGTCCAGTGGCGAGGGAGGAGTGCTGATTGAGCTCAGCTCGCACTCTCATTCTCTCCAGCCACTGACCAACTTTAGGCTCACTGATACATTTGGGTGTGGCCAACCTCAAGCATGAAGTGTTCTCAGGTGATGACTGGCGTCTTACTACTGGCAACGGCTCTATTCATCAGACTATCCGACCTGGAAGACGGCAGAATCCCATACACGAGCCGAGATAAGAGACATGACAACTCACATCTACCGGACGTGACACAAGACCACATCCATCCTTGGATGAAAAATGCCTGATACAGATACGTGTTTAACAGAACCACAGAGAAAGACTGTTACGTCTGCTCGCACATGCCGAGCACATCGGTACAAACAACCATATATGGGAAACACCCTGGAACATGTGCACCAATTCTGATCTCTGACCACATCTTCAGAATGACTTGTGTAAAGTGCACATCAACATCACCATCCTCATCCAAGAAGAAATGCTCAACTTCAACAGTCAGACCACATGACTCAATCTGGGGAACCGACTGTACCTGAAGAATTCAAGACAGGCACAGAAATAAATCCACCTCAAGTTGAAGGACCCTGGGTCAATAACAGAGAAGAAATCCCAGCAGGAGAAATTGAAATACACCCGGCCCAGCAAGCAGAAGATCCCATTGCTGAAGAAATGAGGTGGTACTGGGATGATGAGGAGGATGAGAGTGACAACGAAAGTGTCCCTGAGAGTGGTCCTGACAGTGACGCCAATCACACTGACACTGACGACAACGACAGTGATGATGATGGAGCCAAGAGTGTAAGAGAATGATGAAGAGGAGGATGGGAGACCCAGAAAACAATCCAAACACTGAATTTTGCTCCGGGACACTCAGTCTTGCACCCATCCTCCAAACGCACTGTCCCCCATCCTAACAAACTGACTCTCGGCTTTCCCCCCTCTGACGCACTGACTTAGTTTCCTGCCACCGGCGACCTGTTCACCCGACTGCCACGTACTACCTGTGGATATCAGTTCAGCCTGTGACCCACTATGATTGTGCATACAAGTGGAATACAACAAGTGTGTGTTTCATACCACTGGTACCTTGTTAGGTGGTGATGATCGTGCCCTTACTGGTCGCAGTTATGGAGGGAGTGGTCCTATTGGTTGGCTCCCACATTAGGAAGGCGGGGTTGGGGCCTTCCTATCATCATTAATATGGTTTGGTAAATGGCCTGTATTTGTATAGCGCTTTTCTAGTCCCTAAGGACCCCAAAACGCTTTACACAACCAGTCATCCACCCATTCACACACACATTCACACACTGGTGATGGCAAGCTACATTGTAGCCACAGCCACCCTGGGAGGGCCCATACCAAGTGTTATTGACCACACCCACAGCCTGTAAAATAGCAGAGAGACCATCTTGGATTCATCAGAGCCACTGCAAGAAAGTAGAGCTTGAAGCCCAGACCACCAGAGATTCACAGAAGTGTAAAGGGGTGTTTCACCAGGTGTCAGTGAGTCCAGTGGCGAGGGAGGAGTGCTGATTGAGCTCAGCTCGCACTCTCATTCTCTCCAGCCACTGACCAACTTTAGGCTCACTGATACATTTGGGTGTGGCCAACCTCAAGCAATAAGTCTTCTCAGGTGATGACTGGTGTCTTACTACTGGCAACGGCTCTATTCATCAGACTATCCGACCTGGAAGACGGCAGAATCCCATACACGAGCCGAGATAAGAGACATGACAACTCACATCTACCGGACATGACACAAGACCACATCCAACCTATCTCTAATGATCGGCTATGTACCACAGGCCTTCAAGCTAGCTGTAGTTAAACCTTTACTCAAAAAGCCATCTCTAGACCCAGAAGTCTTAGCTAATTATAGGCCAATCTCCAACCTTCCTTTCATATCAAAAATCCTTGAAAGAGTAGTTGTCAACCAGCTAACAGATCATCTGCAGAGGAATGGTTTATTTGAAGAGTTTCAGTCAGGTTTCAGAGCTCATCATAGCACAGAAACAGCTTTAGTGAAGGTTACAAATGATTTTCTTATGGCCTCTGACAGTGGACTCATCTCTGTGCTTGTCCTGCTAGACCTTAGTGCAGCATTCGATACTGTCGACCATAATATCCTATTAGAGCGATTAGAACATGCTCTAGGTATTACAGGTACTGCACTGCAGTGGTTTGTATCATATCTATCTAATAGACTCCAATTTGTTCATGTAAATGGAGAGTCCTCTTCACACACTGAGGTTAATTATGGAGTTCCACAGGGTTCAGTGCTAGGACCAATTCTGTTTACATTATACATGCTTCCCTTAGGCAGTATCATTAGAAGACATAGCATACATTTTCACTGCTATGCAGATGACACCCAGCTCTATCTGTCCATGAAGCCAGATAACACACCCCAATTAGTTAAACTGCAGGAATGTGTTAAAGACATAAAGACCTGGATGGCCGCTAACTTTCTGCTTCTTAATTCAGAAAAAACTGAGGTTATTGTACTGGGCCCTGAAAAGCCTAGAAATATGGTATCTAACCAGATTCTTACTCTGGATGGCATTACCTTGGCCTCCAGTAACGCTGTGAGGAACCTTGGAGTCATTTTTGACCAGGACATGTCCTTCAATGCACATATTAAACAAATATGTAAGACTGCGTTCTTCCATTTGCGCAACATCTCTAAAATTAGAAATATCCTGTCTCAGAGTGACGCTGAAAAACTAGTTCATGCATTTATTACTTCCAGGCTGGACTACTGTAATTCATTATTATCAATATGTCCACAAAACTCGCTGAAAAGCCTTCAGCTAATCCAAAATGCTGCAGCAAGAGTACTGACAGGGACTAGAAAGAGAGAGCATATTTCTCCTGTTTTGGCTTCCCTTCATTGGCTTCCTGTTAAATCCAGAATTGAATTCAAAATCCTGCTCCTCACATACAAGGTCTTAAATAATCAGGCCCCATCTTATCTTAATGACCTTGTAGTACCATATCACCCTATTAGAGCACTTCGCTCTCGCTCTGCAGGCCTACTTGTTGTTCATACAGTATTTAAAGGTAGAATGGGAGGGAGAGCCTTCAGTTTTCAGGCCCCTCTTCTGTGGAACCAGCTTCCAGTTTGGATTCAGGAGACAGACACTATCTCTACTTTTAAGATTAGGCTTAAAACTTTCCTTTTTGCTAAAACATATAGTTAGGGCTGGACCAGGTGACCCTGAATCCTCCCTTAGTTATGCTGCAATAGACATAGGCTGCCGGGGGATTCCCATGATGCATTGAGTTTTTCCTTTCCAGTCACCTTTCTCACTCACTATGTGTTAACAGACCTCTCTGCATTGAATCATATCTGTTATTAACCTCTGTCTCTCTTCCACAGCATGTCTTTTATCCTGTCTTCCTTCTCTCACCCCAACCGGTCGCAGCAGATGGCCGCCCCTCCCTGAGCCTGGTTCTGCCGGAGGTTTCTTCCTGTTAAAGTTTTTCCTTCCCGCTGTTACCAAAGTGCTTGCTCATAGGGTGTCATATGATTGTTGGGTTTTTTTTTCTTTATGTATTATTGTTTGGTCTAGGTTGCAATATAAAGTGCTTTGAGACGATGCTGTTGTGATTTGCCATGGTATAAATAAAATTGAATTGAACTGAATTGTTAAAACAGAACTGAACAGAAATGAAGTTGATGACTGGAAATATTTTTTACAATACTGTGTGTTTGGACAATAATTTCTTCCTGTTAAAAGGGAGTTTTTCCTTCCCACTGTCGCCAAAGTGCTTGCTCATAGGGGGTCATATGATTGTTGGGTTTTTCTCTGTATCTATGAAGCGCCTTGAGGCGACTTATGTTGTGATTTGGCGCTATATGAATAAAATTGAATTGAATTGAATTGAATCCATCCTTGGATGAAAAATGCCTGATACAGATACGTATTTAACAGAACAGAGAAAGACTGTTACGTCTGCTCGCACATGCTGAGCACATCAGTACAACCAACCATATATGGGAAACACCCTGGAACATGTGCACCAATTCTGATCTCTGACCACATCTTCAGAATGACTTGTGTAAAGTGCACATCAACATCACCATCCTCATCCAAGAAGAAACGCTCAACTTCAACAGTCAGACCACATGACTCAATCTGGGGAACCGACTGTACCTGAAGAATTCAAACTCTGGACAATTGGACAAAAGGCCCTCAACTCACTCTTCCCATGGGCAGGAGTTGGAAAACATGCTCTCGGAATTGAGACACTGGACTATAGATTCAGCTTGTTCCTCAATGCATCCTGAAAGGTCAACGAGGGACAAAACCAAGAAATAGACGCTCTCAGAATTGCTGTAATGCAACATCGTGTAGCATGAACATTAACCTGAGAAAGGAGGATTGTGCGTCTTATTCAACACCACATGCTGCACTTACATGCCAGATAATGTACATTCTTCAAAAATGGCTTCAGATTCTAAAGAGACTGTTGATCGGCATTGGAGTTTCCCTGGTTTTATTTTGCTTTTCTATACTTGTGTTATTCCTTGTTTAAAAGCTGTAATTTCACAGATGATAAGTTTATCACTCACAGCATATGCAGATGTACCACAAACCGATGAAGATTATGAAGAGTTCTTTTTCTATTTGGTAGATGAAGATGAAGTGCAACTAATGATGTAGTAACTGAAAATGTGAAAGACAAGTAGTTACTTACTGATAATATGTACATTTCATTTTCTGATCTTCAGGAGGGAATGTTAGGAGAAAATTGTACATAGTGTGATCAGCTTCATGAAATGTGTTCTTTTATTGATCATTAAGCAAATGTCTACGTGACTTTTGTACGGTGGCCCTGAAGTGCAAATCACACCAACAAATTGCTAAACACAACAACAAAATCGAGAAACAAAAAAACAAATGGAGAATCACAAAAACAAAATTGAGAAGCACAAAAACAAAACTGAGAATCACAAAAACAAAATTGAGAAGCACAAAAACAAAACTGAGAATCACAAAAACAAAATTGAGAAGCACAAAAACAAAACTGATTTGCACTTCAGGGCCTCTCAATTTTGTTGTTGTGTTTAGCAATTTGTTGGTGTGATTTGCACTTCAGGGCCACCGTACTTTTGACATGAACTCTTGTGTGATAAACAACTAACAGCTTCCTCTTTCTGTAAGAACATGCAGACTTAGAAAAGGGGAACCTCAGCTCTGAGTTCTTAGAATAACTCTGTTATCTTTGTACACACACACACACACACACACACACACACACACACACACACACACACACACACAGATACAAGCTTGTATAAATAAAGAACGCAGACGGTGATACAGCGCGAGTCCATGAGTGCCTCCTGCGAGGAAGAGCGCTCTATGACCATCCTCGCGAGTAAAAGACAACTGCAGTGTTGCGCCAGAGGGAGTGTTCGCCCAGGGTGCCAAACAGGCTAGGACCGCCACTGGCTGGGGGACTCCCATGATTTTCCTTTTCAGTCACCGTTTTCACTCACTCTGTGTTAATGGACCTCTCTGCATTGAATCATACTTGTTATGAATCTCTGTATCTCTTCCACAGCATGTCTTTATCCTGTCTTCCTTCTCTCACCCCAAGTGGTTCTTGGTGTCCGGGGCCTTTAAGGCGTGCAGACCCTGAATTGGGATACAGGGAGTGCAGAATTATTAGGCAAGTTGTATTTTTGAGGAATAATTTTATTATTGAACAACAACCATGTTCCCAATGAACCCAAAAAACTCATTATTATCAAAGCTGAATCTTTTTGGAAGTAGTTTTTAGTTTGTTTTTAGTTTTAGCTATTTTAGGGGGATATCTGTGTGTGCAGGTGACTATTACTGTGCATAATTATTAGGCAACTTAACAAAAAACAAATATATACCCATTTCAATTATTTATTTTTACCAGTGAAACCAATATAACATCTCCACATTCACAAATATACATTTCTGACATTCAAAAACAAAACAAAAACAAATCAGCGACCAATATAGCCACCTTTCTTTGCAAGGACACTCAAAAGCCTGCCATCCATGGATTCTGTCAGTGTTTTGATCTGTTCACCATCAACATTGCGTGCAGCAGCAACCACAGCCTCCCAGACACTGTTCAGAGAGGTGTACCGTTTCCCCTCCTTGTAAATCTCACATTTGATGATGGACCACAGGTTCTCAATGGGGTTCAGATCAGGTGAACAAGGAGGCCATGTCATTAGTTTTTCTTCTTTGATACCCTTTCTTGCCAGCCACGCTGTGGAGTACTTGGACGCGTGTGATGGAGCATTGTCCTGCATGAAAATCATGTTTTTCTTGAAGGATGCAGACTTCTTCCTGTACCACTGCTTGAAGAAGGTGTCTTCCAGAAACTGGCAGTAGGACTGGGAGTTGAGCTTGACTCCATCCTCAACCCGAAAAGGCCCCACAAGCTCATCTTTGATGATACCAGCCCAAACCAGTACTCCACCTCCACCTTGCTGGCGTCTGAGTCGGACTGGAGCTCTCTGCCCTTTACCAATCCAGCCACGGGCCCATCCATCTGGCCCATCAAACTCACTCTCATTTCATCAGTCCATAAAACCTTAGAAAAACCAGTCTTGAGATGTTTCTTGGCCCAGTCTTGACGTTTCAGCTTGTGTGTCTTGTTCAGTGGTGGTCGTCTTTCAGCCTTTCTTACCTTGGCCATGTCTCTGAGTATTGCACACCTTGTGCTTTTGGGCACACCAGTGATGTTGCAGCTCTGAAATATGGCCAAACTGGTGGCAAGTGGCATCTTGGCAGCTGCACGCTTGACTTTTCTCAGTTCATGGGCAGTTATTTTGCGCCTTGGTTTTTCCACACGCTTCTTGCGACCCTGTTGACTATTTTGAATGAAACACTTGATTGTTCGATGATCACGCTTCAGAAGCTTTGCAGTTTTGAGACTGCTGCATCCCTCTGCAAGATATCTCACTATTTTTGACTTTTCTGAGCCTGTCAAGTCCTTCTTTTGACCCATTTTGCCAAAGGAAAGGAAGTTGCCTAATAATTATGCACACCTGATATAGGGTGTTGATGTCATTAGACCACACCCCTTCTCATTACAGAGATGCACATCACCTAATATGCTTAATTGGTAGTAGGCTTTCGAGCCTATACAGCTTGGAGTAAGACAACATGCATGAAGAGGATGATGTGGACAAAATACTCATTTGCCTAATAATTCTGCACTCCCTGTACAGCCTCTATGTCTTTGGACTGTGGGTGAGAACCCATGCAAACTCCACACAGAAAGACCCTGGTGGTGGTATTGAACTCAGGACCTTCTTGCTGTGAGGCAACAGTGCTAATCACCATTTATTACTGCCAGTAATGTACTTATTTATACTTTACTTTGTATTTTCTAATGTAATTTAGTTTGACAAATTTATCAAAAGATTTCCATTATGCTCAGTTTTCTACACTGAAGTATTAAATTTGTGTATTTAATTTAATTTAATTTAATTTAATTTAATTTAATTTAATTTAATTTAATAGCGCTTTTAGAGCTTCGCTTATAGCGTCGGGCTTCCATACATCACGTGCTTCGCAATGTTTTTCGATCATCTGATTGGCTGCTGCAGTCTCGGCAGTGCTTTTAATCTGTGGAACAGGGAAGTGAAAGTTAGCTGCAGTTCATTATTGATGTGTGTAATCATTACACTGACACCTCATTAGTTACATTAACTCGTGAACAGCTGGTGCTACTTTACTCTTTCTTGGTTAGCTAAACGCGGCTGTACCGACTTCCTGTTTGATTTCAACGGAAAAAAAAACTGTCCCATTGAGGTGATAAATAAGAAGATGACTGAAGGTAATGGCAAGGTGGTTTACTGGATCATTGCCTCGACTTTCATAGTAAATTTAGCTCAAACTTTAGCGGCTCGGCAGCCTCACGTCGTGTTTATCCTGGCCGATGACTTCGGCTGGTACGATATCGGCTACCACGGCTCCGAGATCAGGACGCCAAACCTGGACAAGCTGTCGTCCAGAGGAGTCCGCCTGGAGAACTACTATGTGCAGCCTCTGTGCACCCCCTCCAGGAACCAGCTCATGACCGGGAGGTATCAGGTGAGAACACAGACTGGATATAAAGATAGGTTAAATACAGTCGATATTTCTTAATGACCAATAAGCCAAACAGTCCTGATCTGAACTTAATTCTTAATTTTTCTGACACAAATTACCGGTGTAAACGATCAATCATTTTAAGAGGTGTTAAGTGAATATGCTAAATAAATCAGTGAAATGGCTACAATCGCATACAGGGGAACAAAATAATGAATCTATTCCAATATTTTAGAATCGTTATTGTCACTTCATTCGACGAGTTGGAAAATATCACATTAGTTACTTGGTAGGCTTAAAAATAAATAAAAGACGGACATCTATATAGAGTCAGGTAATAAGTATTTGGACAGTGAGGCATTTTTTTATATTTTGTACACAATTAAGCATATTTATGCAACATAATGCCATATTAGTGACGAGAGGAGCAAAAGCTTCAGGAGTGGTCAAATCAACAATCTGCTTTTCTAAAAAGACAGAATAAAGTGGCCAAGTTGGCAACACCCAAAGGTCTGAAGAAAAAAAAAACACACACACAAAAATTACTAAAGTGGAGGATTACAGAATCTCTCCTGCTAAACTGAAGACAGGGAGACCACAACTGATGGTGGCTGCATTAAAGGCATAGCAAATGGTTGGTAACAAAGCTTCTCAAGGGAGAACAGTCATCATGGGAAGCCCCCAGCAGCCTAAGACCTATTGCAGCACAGCTATAAGGGGGGGTTAAAGTCAACTCCTTTAAAGGAAGCTTTTAAGCCTAATCTTAAAGTAGAGAGGCCGTCTGTCTCCTGAATCCTAAGTGGTAACTGGTTCCACTGAAGGAGGGACTGAGGAAAAGAGTTCCCATTCTACTTTTAATTATCAGAGAAACCACAAACCAGCAGTCTGAGAGCAAAGAGCTCTATTTGGGTGATATGGTACTATAAGGTGTTTAAGATAAGATGTGGCCTGATTATTCAAGACCTGTATGTGAGCAGAAGGATTTAGAATTGAATTCTGAATTTAACAGGGAGCCAGTAAAAAATAAGCCAATGTGGGAGAAATCTGCTCTTTCTTTCTAGTCCCTGTCAGGACTCTTGCTTCATCATTTTTGGATTAACTGAAGGCTCTTCATTGAGTTTTTATGACAGCCTGATTATAACGAATTATAATAGTTCACCCAAGAAGTAACACATTCACGAACTAGTGTCTTCAGCATCACTCTTAGATGGATGTATTTACGTGCATGAAAGCTGGTGCAACAACGGGACAATTATAAACAGTCACTGCTCCCCGAACCTCGAGTACATGTCGGTAAGATGCCGGCCTTTCTTTCTACCGAGAGAGCTAACAGTAGTGATCATCACGGCTGTGTACATTCCACCCGATGCCAACGTAAACACGGCGCTCTCTATCCTGCTGAACACCATTAACGAACAGCAGCGGGCCCACCCGGACGGTGTTCACATAATTGCAGGTGACTTTAATAAGGCCAACATAAAGACTGTACTCCCAAAGTTCTATCAGCATGTCAAATGTCCCACCAGAGGAGAAAACGCTCTAGATCATGTTTACTCCAACATCAAGCATGCATATAGAGCCATACCCCTCCCCCACCTCGGTCAGTCCGACCATCTCTCCCTCCTGCTCTCCCCAGCCTACACCCCCCTCAGGCGCAGTGCCAGGCCCACCACAAAGACTGTTACAACCTGGCTGGAAAATGCTCTCTCCAAACTACAGGACTGCTTCACAGAGACAGACTGGGACATATTTGAACACCAGGACCTAGAAACATTCACAGGATCAGCACTGGACTACATCAAGTTCTGTACTGCAAATGTGACAGTGGACAAAAGCATTCGGGTTTTCCCAAATCAAAAACCCTGGATGACCAGCGAGGTCCGCTCACTCCTCAAAGCCCGTGATGCCGCCTTCAGGTCAGGTGACAGAGCTCTGTACAGGGCTGCTCGAGTTGACCTGAAAAGGGGGATTAAAAAAGCCAAGTCAGACCATAAAAGGAACATCGAGTCCCACCTGTCCAGCAACAACACACGAGAGGTGTGGCAGGGAATGCAAGACATCATCAACCACAGAGGCAGTACTGCGAAAACATGTCTGTGAAGGTTCTCAGTCATCCAGGTCATCGTAGTCAAAGGAGCTTGCAAAGAAAAGCGTCTGGACTTCTTTAAATTGCTTGAAGACGTTTCACCTCTCATCCGAGAAGCTTCTTCAGTTCTAAGGTCAAATGGTGGAGAGTCCCAGATATAAACCTAGTGGGAGTTTCCCCCCACAGAGGGACAAAAGGACCTCCTGATGATCCTCTAATCGCCTGAGCCAAGGTGGGAAACTGGGCGTGGGTCCCAATCAGCCAGAGTTTCGGGTGTGTTCATTGTGAAACCTGGCCCCACCTTATCATGCGAATTCCTGAGGTCAGATGGCCCAGGATGTGAGTGGGCGTTAAGGCGTCTGGGAAGGGATCTCAAAACTGGATTATAGATGGCAGACAGTTGGTGTCGTAAACCCCCGCCTCTGTTCAAAGATGGTCGCTCACAGTGGACATAGATGGCTTCTTTCACTCCTCTTTCAAACCATCTGTCCTCTCTGTCCAAAATGTGAACATTGGCATCCTCGAAAGAGTGTCCTTTATCCTTAAGATGCAGATGGACTGCTGAGTCTTGTCCTGTGGAGGTGGCTCTTCTGTGTTGTGCCATGCGCTTGTGAAGTGGCTGTTTGGTCTCTCCAATGTAGAGGTCTGAGCATTCCTCGCTGCACTGTACAGCATACACCACATTGTTAAGTTTGTGTTTTGGCGTTTTGTCTTTCGGGTGAACCAGTTTCTGTCTGAGCGTGTTGCTGGGTCTGAAATACACTGGGATGTCATGCTTGGAGAAAACTCTGCTGAGTTTCTCTGATACACCGGCTACATAGGGGATGACAATGTTGTTGCGTCTGTCCTTCTTATCCTCCCTCCCACTGAAGAAGCTTCTCGGATGAGAGGTGAAACGTCTTCAAGCAACTTAAAGAAATCCAGACGCTTTTCTTTGCAAGCTCCTTTGACTACTGCGAAAACAGAAAACCCGAGTGGGCAGCTGGCAGAGGAAATAAACAGCTTCTTCGCCCACTTTGAAACACCACAACAGCAACACTCATCTGCTTCAGCCCTGCTCCCATCCTCATCCTCACCTGGTTCCTGCACCGCTCCACTCACTGTAACAGAGCACGATGTCAGACGTGTGCTCCTAGCAGTGAACCACAGGAAGGCGGCCGGTCCAGATCGAGTACCTGGCAAGGTACTAAGAGCATGCGCACACCAGCTCACCCTCATCTTCACCAGACTCTTCAACCTCTCACTGGATCAGGCAGCCATCCCATCCTGTCTAAAATCGGCCACAATCATCCCAGTGCCGAAGAAGTCTCCCATCTCCAGCCTGAATGATTACCGCCCTGTGGCCCTCACACCGGTAATCATGAAATGCTTTGAGAGACTAGTCCTTCAGCACATCAAGGATTACCTCCCCCCCAGAATTCGACCCCCACCAGTTTGCATACCGTGCAAACAGATCCACAGAAGACGCCATCGCCACAGCCCTCCACGCTGTGCTGAGTCACCTAGAGCAGCGGCAAAGCTACGTCCGAATGCTCTTTGTGGACTACAGCTCAGCCTTTAATACAATCATCCCGGACATCCTCATCACCAAACTGGTCACTCTTGGCCTCCCTCCTCTCACGTGTGCCTGGATAAAGGATTTCCTCACAAACCGGCCCCAGACTGTAAGACTCGGCCCTCATCTCTCCTCCACTCGCACACTGAGCACCGGCTCCCCACAGGGCTGTGTGCTGAGCCCCCTCCTCTATTCTCTCTACACCCACGACTGCAGTTCGACCCACAACAGCACTCTCATCAAGTTTGCTGATGACACCACGGTAGTTGGACTCATCTCGAAGGGAGACGAGGCAGAGTACAGAGAGGAAGTCCTGAAGCTGGCAGCATGGTGTTCAGAAAACAATCTGGCACTGAACACTAAGAAAACCAAAGAGCTCATTGTTGACTTCAGGAGACACAGCACCGACTTGGCCCCCCTCTACATCAACGGGGAGTGTGTGGAGAGGGTCCACACTTTCCGGTTCCTTGGTGTCCTCATCTTTGCTGACATCTCCTGGACAGGAAACATCTCAGCGGTCATCAAGAAGGCCCAACAGCGGCTGCACTTCCTGAGAGTCCTCAGGAAGTACAAGCTGAACTCCAACCTGCTGCTGACCTTCTACCGCTCGTCCATTGAGAGCCTGCTAACCTACTGCATCACGGTATGGTACGGCAGCTGCACCAAAGCAGATAGAGTGAGGCTTCAGAGTGTGGTCAAGACAGCACAAAAGATCATCGGCTGCCCTCTCCCCTCCCTGATGGACATTTATTCCTCCCGCTGCCTCAGCAGAGCAGCAAACATTATCAAGGACAGCTCCCACCCTGGCTTCAACATGTTCAGCCTGCTTCCCTCAGGGAAGTGCTACAGGTGCATCAACTATGTCCATATGTACATAGCGCTGCAGAACTGTTACCCCCCCCCCCCCCCCCCCAGCATGTTTACACTGAGTAGGAGATGCTCTGTATCTCATTGCCTTTATTGTCACTATACAGTTGTACATTCTATTCTGTTTTAATTTTAGAGAATATTGCGCAACTTAAAGAAAGTAGTCCTACATATTTTTTCAATATGGACATTGGAGGACAAATCCTGATCAAAATCACTCCAGGATTCCTCACAGTGTTACTGGAGGCCAAGGTAATGCCGTCCAGAGTAAGTATCTGGTTAGATAACATGTCTCTAAGATTTTTAGAGTTTTATCTGCAGCAGGAAATTAGAGTTGATCCAGGTCTTTATGTCTTTACCACATACTGCAGTTTACGTCATTGTTGTGTCATCTTCACGGATCGATAACAGGATATTTAATGAACAGATGATCAATTCTGTGGACAGAATCGAGATCAGGATGTGGGAGCCAGAATTCTGGCTAGGTTGTAGGTCACTCAGTGAAATGCAACTCAATTTACATATTTAAGTAATGTGTGTTGGGTTTTTTTTTGTTTTTTTTTTTTTTTCTGGATTTTTGGTTGATACCGTTTCTCTCTAAATTGAAACTACCATAATAATTAGAAACTTGTGATTTATTTGTAAGTGAGCAAACTTACAAATTCAGCAGGGGATGAGATAATTATTTCCCCCACTGTAAACTTTAATGCAACCAGATGTGGGGTTTTTTTTTGTTTTTTTTTTTTTTTTTAAACCGCAGGAGTCATTCCCTGCTGGCCTTCATAAAGGCGTAAGCTGCACATCCACCCACAGCAAAAGTGGAAAGATCACCAAAGAATTTGCATCAGTAGCATGAAGAGTCACTGATGGAGGTCATTGTGATTCCAGCTAGCTAGCGAGCTAACACTCTTATGTCCGATGTTAACGTCACATGTTTCGTGGCATTATTTGGTGTTTATGCATGTTAAATTGTCTTTCCTGTAAGGAACAATCCCCGTTATTATAACCAACACTTCTAAACAATAGTTAGATTTTCTTTTTCTTTTTTTCTTTTTTTTTTTTTTTTTCTTGTGAAATTTGGTTAAGCCAATCACAGAGGACCCTTCCCTGCACGATGAGAACAGTCTTCCTACAGGCTCTACTTTGGATTTGTAAACTTTATTTTAATGGAGTCTTTCTAGGGAATTACTAATTATTATTATTATTATTATTATAATAATAATAGATGTTGATGGAAAGGAGAACAAGACAAAGTCAGGACATTTATTTTGAAACTTCTGTTTGAGTCATCGCCACCACAAAGGCTGTTGTTTTCCTCTTTTCTGTTTTTTAACGATTTTGTTCCCTTTTTACTAAATTGCAAATTTCTTCTTAACCGTTTGTGTTTGTCTTTAAACTTCAGATCCACACCGGTATGCAGCACCAGATCATCTGGCCCTGCCAGCCTTACTGCGTTCCTCTGGATGAGAAACTGCTGCCTCAGCTCATGAAGGAGGCGGGGTATGCCACACACATGGTCGGCAAGTGGCACCTGGGCATGTACATGAAGGACTGCCTGCCCACACGCCGTGGCTTTGACACGTACCTTGGTTTGTATAATGTGGAAGAAACACTTCACGGAGCACATTTTGCATGAATGCTACTCAGTAACAGCTCATGTGTTTATCTTTGTGTAAAATCATGCACATAGTAAGTGACGATTGCCTTAGTTACACGTCACCTTCATGATACATTTGAATCTTTTGCATTTGAACTAAAAATATTAGATCGTGTATTAAAAGCGAAGTTACCCGACTTCCGGGTGTCATGGCGGATTGAGTGGACGCGTTTGGTGGTAGCTCCCTATCAGGAATTTAAAACACCGAAAACTCGTCAACAGACAATTCAATTGAGCAAAACGAATATAATTGGTGAGGAATAAGGCAAAAGGAGGCCAAAATGCCAAGGGGACATGATAAAGCCGCAAAAATAAATACCAATAACGCACGAGCCCCGATGGCATAATTAGAGATTCGGCTGGCGAATTACTAAAAGCCATCGAATCATTGAAATCAGAAATGAAACAAGATAATGAAAAGCTGAGAGAAGGCATTAACACGCTACAGCGGGAATTGGGCGGTAAGCTCGACAAGATAAAGGAGGACATAAAAACTCTGTCGAAGAGAGTGGGGGAAGCCGAGGATCGAGTGGGAAATATAGAAGATGTGACAATGGAGTTAATTGAAGCGCTCCTCCAAAGCTTGAAAACACAGAAATTTATTCAGAACAAGCTGGTGGACCTGGAGTCAAGATCCCGCAGAAATAATATACGCCTGGTTGGAGTGGAGGAAGGCTCCGAGGGGAGATCTGTCCAAGACTTTGTCTCGGAGCTGCTACAGCACGAGATACCTATACCGGCCGGGCTAGAACTTAAGATCCAGCGGGCCCATCGTATCTCTGTACAGAAACCGCGCCCTGGAGAATTCCCACGTCCGATTCTTATTAATTTCCAGGAATTCACAACGAAAGAATTCATACTTCGAGAAGTTTGGAAAAAGAAGCAAATCCAGGTGAATGGCAAGACGATCTACTTTGATCATGACTATGCATCAGATATTGTTCAAAAGCGCAAACAATACAGAGAAGTTAAGCGGATACTAAAGGAAGCGGGAGTGCGCTTCCAAACTCCCTACACGAGCATTCGGATCCACTGGCAGGACGGAGTCAGAAACTACGGTAACGTACGAGAGGCGGCTATGGAGATGCAGAGGAGGGGATACGATGTCCAGATCCCGGCGGCATCTGAGGAAGACGATGCGCTAAGCAGAAGGTGTCGAGAGTGGAAACGGGCCTCAATCTCCCATCGAGAGCAAATTTCTTCCCCGAGGCAGAGAGTTAAAAAAAAATTGGAGGAATTTCAGAGAAATGCTGATTAGTTCGGGGGATATCTTCCCCCTGTTACTGATCAGAAAATTATAGGCCTCTTAAATTCAAAGTTCTGGAGGAGCAACACCGGATGGAGGTAAATACGTTGGACTAAAATTTGGGAACTACTTTTTCAGTTCTCAAATATTTCATAGGGCCCTCCTTTACGGAGGTTTTTTACCCTAGATCTACCAACGGGGTCATGGTGGGAGATAGTTTCTTCCTACTAATTGGGAGTCGCAAGTTTGTGTTTAATTTTTGTTTAATGTCTAGTAATATTGTTTTATTTTATTTTCTTAAACTAGAGGGGATGATCATTGCACACTGTACGAATTATGAGTGGTGTAGGTAAAATAAAAATTATTTCAATCAATATCAATGGTCTGGGGAATCCAGTTAAAAGGAGTAGATTGCTATCTAAATTGAAACGACACAAGGCACAGATTATATTCATTCAAGAAACTCATATGTCAAAAGAAGAACATGAAAAATTTAAAAAGTTTGGCTATGTAAATTCCTTTTATAGCTCATGTAAGAATAGCAGACGAAGAGGAGTTATAATTTTATTAGCTAACACGGTAAATTTCGAAAAGTTAGAGGAAATCTGTGACAAGGAGGGTAGATATGTTGCTGTCAAAGGGAGGATTAATAATGAAGTGGTGTCCCTGATAAATGTGTATGCCCCTCCAGAGGACAACTCAAAATTCTATCAAAAACTATCTGAAAAAATTATAAGCTTTAGTGAAGGGACCTTGATATGTGGGGGCGACTGGAATTGTATATTAAATCATACTAAAGATACTACAAGCAAAAAAAGATGCAAAGATAATAAATCTAAATCTCTTAACTCATTAATAAAGGAAGCGGATCTCTGTGATGTATGGAGAGAATTACACCCTCTGGAGAAGGATTATACCCATTTCTCAGCAGCCCATAAGGTTCACTCTAGGATAGATTTTTTTTTTGATAAATAGAAGTGATAAACATAGAGTCACAGAATGCAATATTGGTATAGCCGACTTGTCGGATCACAACGCCATTCATTTGACTATTCACCTACATAATCAGAATAAGAAATTATTATGGAAATTGAACATTGGTATTCTCAATAATGAATCTGAGGTAAAAGAGATCAAAAAAGAAATACAAACCTGTATTGCCCACAATAAGGATGATCAGATAGACCCAACAATAATTTGGGATACTGTGAAAGTAGTAACTCGGGGGTATTTGATATCAAGGACCAGCTACCTCAAAAAAATGAAGAAGCTTACACAGTCCAAATTAGAACAACAATTAAGGGATTTGGGAAAAAAAAAAGCATACAGATTTGAGTCCTGATTTGGCCGAAAAAATCAAAAACGTAAGAAAACAACTAAGTGATTTGACTATGGAGGAAATAGAAAAGAAACTGAGATTCACAAAACAAACATTCTATGAGTCTGGCTCCAAAGCAACTAAAGTATTGGCTAAACGGTTAAAATTAATGCAAATAACTAATGCAGTCAACAAGATTAGAGATCCAAATACCAAGGAACTACTATATGAACCAACACAGATAAAAAACACCTTTCAAGAATATTATAAAACATTGTATAGTCAACCGGATCAGAAAAATGGACCAGAAATTGTAGAGTTTTTGGATCAGTTAGACCTCCCTTCAATAGGGACAACTCAAAATGAACTATTAACTAAACCAATTACAAAGGAAGAACTGGATAAGGCAATAAGGAGATTGAAGACGAATAAAAGTCCAGGGAGTGATGGGTACCCCAATGAGTGGTATAAGACTTTCAAAGAGGTTTTGGCCCCTATTTTGATAGATTCTTTTAATTGGACAATAAAACACGCTAAAATTCCACCTTCCTGGAAAGAGGCCATCATCACAGTCTTACCGAAAGAAGGTAAAAACAAGGAAAACTGTGATTCTTATCGCCCAATCTCCATCTTAAATGTTGATTATAAACTATTTACATCTATAATCACAAGACGCCTAGAGCTGTTCCTTCCTGATCTGGTGGATGAAGACCAGACAGGGTTCATTAAGGGGCGACAGACACAAGACAATATACGACGCACATTGCATATAATTAATGAAGTTAATAGAGAAAAAATCCCAACAGCCTTAGTGAGTTTAGATGCTGAAAAGGCTTTTGACAGAGTCTCTTGGATATTTCTTTTTGCTGTTTTGAAGAGAATGGGCTTTGACAGTATCTTCATTAAGTGTATACAATCCCTGTATCATAGGCCAATGGCTAGAGTTAAAATAAATGGGGACTTGACAGACAGCTTTGAGCTCTTTAGAGGAACTAGGCAAGGTTGCTGCTTGAGTCCAGCTCTTTTTGCTTTGTATATTGAGCCTTTGGCTCAGTATATACGGCAAAGTACAGACTTAAAAGGGGTTTTTGTTTCCAAACTTGAACAACGAATAGGTCTTTTTGCAGATGATATAATTATATATCTACAGGATCCTGATACGACCTTTCCTTGGCTGTTTAAAGCATTAAAATATTTTGGTAAAAACGCAGGATATAAACTAAACATCGAAAAGACTCAAGTACTCTGTCTGAATTATTTCCCCAAAGAATTATTACAAAATGAACTTAAATTAAAATGGGATTCAAATAAGATCAAATACTTAGGTGTCTATTTAACTAGTGATACAAGTACTTTATACGAGGCAAACTATGTGAAGTTTAGTAACACAATCCAAAAAGATCTGATTAAATGGGCTCCGCTTGTCAAGGACCTTAGCTCAAGAATAGAGGTAATAAAAATGAATGTGCTTCCCCGGTTATTGTACCTATTCACCTCATTACCAGTCCAAATAACAGATGCACAGTTTGGTAAATGGGATAAATTAGTTAGTAGATTTATTTGGAAAGGGACAAAGCCAAGAATAAGATTTAAAATACTTCAATCAGGAAAAGAAAAAGGAGGACTTGCCCTCCCGAATCTCAAGGAATATTTCTATGCAGCCCAGCTGAGATATACTGTTTACTGGTGTTCATCAGAATATACTTCAAAATGGAAGCATATAGAGTTAAATTATTGCCTATCATGTCATCCACTAGCAAGATTGGGAGAAGAAACTACCCAGCCCACGAACAAAAATCTCATCACTGAATTTACTATTAAACTCTGGTGGACAATAATGAAGAAATATAGAATTACAGAAGATTGTAAATTGCTGATTTGGCCTGCATACTCTCGAAAATTCCAAAGTGGACAATGGGATAGCACATTTTTAAGATGGGTCAATAAAGGAATTACAGCAATGTGTACATTAATAGATGGGACAACATTTAAATCTTTTGAGAATCTACAGAAACAATTCGGATTGGATAAATCAGATTTATTTAGGTACTTTCAATTAAGACACTTTTACAATACAGAAATTAGAAAGAAGCTCTCGAGAGAAAGAAATCGTATAATAGGAACAATAACAGGTGCATATAAAAATCTTCCATCAGGAATTCTGTCGAAATTATATGATGGCCTACAAAATTCGAATAGGAATGAAACATTATATATTAAACAAAAGTGGGAATCGGAACTACAAATTGAGTTGTCAGAGGATGATTGGCGATCCTTATGTCTCACACAGCATAACTCCACTAGCTCTAGACGATGGAGAGAATATGGCTGGAAAAATGTGATTAGGTTTTTTATTACTCCGTATATCAAAAGCAAGCAGTTGAAAACACCCCAACAATGCTGGAGATTATGTGGAGACTGGAATGCCAATCACTCACATGTGTTTTGGAAGTGTAAATATATTAAATCATATTGGGAAAGAATCGCGGCAACAATGACGAAGGTGCTGGGGTATGAAGTACTGTGTGAGGCACGAGTAATGTATTTTGGAATATGGGAAAATGTAAAAAAGGAGGACTGGTATTTGTTTAAGATTATGTTGTTGTCAAGCAAAAAGGTGATAACAAAAAATTGGTTGAAAAGCGATCCTTTAAAACTGGAAGACTGGATGGACGTAATCGAGGACATATATACAATGGAAAAAATGACTTACACTCTGAGACTGAAATCTGACAAACACCGAAAACAGTGGACAAAATGGATAATTTATAAGTCTCAGTCAGCCTTATAGGGCGGGACCTCTCGTGGTTTTTTTTTTTTTTTTTTTTTTTTTTTTTTTTTTGTGTATTTGTTGTTGTGTTATTATTATTATTGTCTTGTCCGTATGTAATACAAAGGAAAAAGTACAAAATAAAGAGTTAAAAAAAAAAAAAAAAAAAAAAGCGAAGTTACCCAACAGTTAATGCAAGGTTTTTGTTCACCCCAATCATTAATGCTGACACCTTAGATGCTAAGGCCACATGCTAAAAACTGAAGAGGGCTTAGATGAAGATGTTTGACTTCACTGAAGAGGACACTGTTAAGTGAATAAATCCAGTTCTAAACATGCAGAGGACAAAAGCACCGTTTGGACTAGAGCATAGCGCCTTAAGGGAGGACTGTTCTTGCGAAGGTTTAGCCATCTTGTTTTTTGCACAATTTTGTTGACAAATCAACACGTATACCTCTGCTGAGGAAACTTTCCTAACCGCTTGCTGCATTGCTCGCTGTGTGTCATGCCAAAGTCTGCAATTTCTTCACATGTGAAATGAGCTCCTCAGTAGCTGACCACAACTACAGCATTTTTATTGTAGCCTTTGTTTATCCCAGTAAAAGTCAAATTGAGAATTTAAGTCTTCTTGTTTTTTAAAGAGTGACATAAATTTAAAAAAACTGCGACTATTAAAAATGCTTCCCTATACTACTGGTCCAGAGGTCGAACAGTATTATAGACATTTTGCATTATTTTTAAATAACATTATGTATTTAATGATTTTTGTTTTTAATTTTTGAGCACATACAGTACTTTCCCATCTATATTTAAAGCCTAACAAAACTAGTGTCATTATTTATCTGGCATCTTGATCGTAGTCTCATAGATCACGTCCGTCTGTTCTCAAACTACCCAATATACACACACGTCTGAATGACACGTGCTATATAAACTGCCAGTACCAGAATTCTCATTATCTATGTGGTTTTTGGGAATCATTTCTGTCACATTCAGATCTTTACGAATGATAAAAATTCTGTGTCGTAGCAGACCTCAAAACAAACTGCGACATTACGTGTAAATTTTGCTAATAGTGTCTGTAATGGACAGTGAATATGTAGCTTACAGAGAAGAATAAATATGTAATAAATATTTAATATTCTTTGGTTTTTTGCCATCTCACTATATAAAGTGATATAATGAACATATAAAGAATAACAGGATAAATTACCATGCATGACTGTGCTTTCAATGTTTTTAAAGCTGTTTTTAATGTATTGATTACCCGCTGTGTGCCACAGGTTACCTGACAGGTGGTGAGGATTACTTCACTCACTTCCGCTGTTATCAAAGCCGCTCGCTGAACCTGAGCCGCTGTGCGTTGGACCTTAGAGATGGGGAAGACGTCGCCACAGGATACAAAGGGGTCTATTCCACTGAGCTGCTGAGCCAGAGGGCCATCAGCATCATTGAGAGACACAACTCTCAAAAGGTGACACACAACATCTCATCACATACATTAACTGTGAAACTGCTGGCCTAACCAATTCGTAGAGTTAACCTTAGTTATCTTAATCATAATCCTAGATTTAACATGTATAGAAGGTTATCAGCTCAGACATCGGGGGGCATTTAACGTCTGTAATGACAACAGTGTGAATGTTCTGTCCCCGTTTCCCTCTATCTTTCAGCCACTCTTCATGTATGTGGCGCTGCAGGCGGTCCATGCACCCCTGCAGGTGCCAGAGCGCTACGTGACTCCCTACAGTTTTATCACAGACACCAATCGCAGGCTCTATGCCGGCATGGTGTCAGCTATGGATGAGGCGGTGGGCAACATCACCCTGGCTTTACAGAAAGTGGGACTCTGGAACAACACGGTCCTTGTGTTCTCAACTGGTATGAGTTTAATTATTAGTTGTTGTTGTTGTTGTTTTTGGTTTTTTAAACTGAGATGCTAGATAAACCACTATTTGTTCTACAGTTGATGTTGTTTTTATTTATTTATTTATTTATTTAGAAATTAATGCATTATATAGCTGAGCACTAATTAGAGCTGTGTCACAGTGCCGTCTATCTCTTCATGTAATCCCAAAATTGACTCCATGATGTTGAAATCAGTCTCCACGAGCTGAAAGAGATCTCAAATGTCCCAGATTTATTTATTTTAAGTTATCTTGGCTGACAGCTGTATTTCTGCGGATGCCCACTAGAGGGCGGTGTTTTGCCATGTTTGTTCAAACGTCACTGCCGGCTGATAGAAGTAAGGAAAACTGTTCTTAGCTCATGTCTTCGTGTAGAGCTCTACAGGCAACTCGCCGAGAAAAAGACAAAGGAAAAACATCTAATAAACCTTTGATGAAGAACGTAATGTGGCCAAGACGGGCCATAAACCACATCATTTAAACCTGTGCCTGCTCGCAGGTTTCCACACGTGGAACATCTAATGATTTGCATCTGAAGTAGGCAACTACGTTTGAGGGTTATTTTTAGGGGGTTTAGTGTTTTTAAAGGGTAATTAGAAGACAGGAACAATGCTGTGAAAGTAAAGTGTGAGCGTTTTTATGCCTGTGGTGGGCTACGGTAGGTGGCCTGTTTCATTGTTCCTTTACACATTTGGCTCGCTGTGATTCTGAGGATTGAGCCAACCATATGCTGGGCAGACACTGACTCTGCTGAGCTGAAGCAGTGGAAAAACTCAGAGTACTTCCTGCTTCTGTGTAAATGTGGTGCAGAGCTTATGTAATCTGTGATTTGACCAGATAAATGTTTAACTATAACTTACTGAAAGAAGGCTTATCAGTTGTTTGGTTAGTCACATTTCCAGCTCACACTTTGAATCCATCCTGGTCAAGCTGTTATCACTGACTAAGCTTAACAGGACAGAATTGGCAGAATTTGGTTTGGTTGGACTTTGAGTTTCCTTTATGATGACATTTTCTGTAAACTGACAGCCTCACTGGGAATTTACTGTAAGCAAATGAGCAACGAGGATGAAGGGACCTTTTGGGGGAGCTGGGAAAGACAGAGTTGGCCTGTAGAGAGGCGAAGCAGCTTGAAAAGACATTAAGAAGCAGACGGTCTCTTCCAAAAACCGTTCGGGAATCGACACAGACTACTTCCTGGACTTGGATGACACTTTGCCTGTGAAAGGGGAGCCTTGCCTGGATGTGACTGGTCAAGAGTATTTATACTGGATCGGCTTATTGGGATGATGACAGTCTAACCGCCTGTGTGTGCACTTGTGTAATGGTTGGATATTTTATAGGTGTATTTGTCAGACAGTGAGACAACATCAGCGTGTTGTTTTAATGTCTCAGCTGATCACTTGTTTTCAGCAATAGCAGCCCTGGGGAGTGCACTGACAGCTGCTTCATTGGTTGTTCAAACTGAAATCCTTCATCGCTTGGATGGATTGCTATTGAATTTTTACAGTCATATTACAGAGTACATGAATCCCCAATGACTTTAATGATGCTTTGACTTTAGCTCAGCACCACATGAAGTTTCCCAATAATTGCTGATCACTGGACTTTATGCAGTTTTATTAAAAAACAAAACAAAATTCATAGATTTGCAGTGAAATCTATAGAAGATTGTTCTTCACATGACTGTATGTCACACATCTGAAATTGACAACAACAAAATAAAACCCTGTGTAGCCCCCATAGCAAATTGGCACATTACATTGTGTCAGCTGTGAAACTTTGTAATGTTGCAGCTTGTTGATGCTGTTCATTTGCTATAAGGTTAAAGGCTACAGTTGCTGCTATAGTCACAGTTGACCTTATTGGCATACAGTGATCAGTGATTCAGCTCACTTGAATTAGGTAACATAAAGTGGAAGGATATCAGCTGACTGGATAAAAAAAAAAAGAAGAAGAAAGAAAACAACTTTATGCATTTGCTTAAAGAGTATTTGACTCATCAAAACCTGAGCACATATCGCTTAGATGGGTTTTCCACCTTTAAATTCATTTTCATGGTTTCCCACATGTCTGCTGGAAATATAAAATGTTTGGCTGATGTACAATCAACATTCAGAAACCGAATTTCCACAGAGTGACATTGGAACCTGAACATATATGAAATCCAGACTCTGGGAAATTTTGAACATTGTTTCAGTATCTACAAATGATCTTCATACCTTTTGCCCCTGTGGTTGTTTCAGATAATGGAGGTCAAACGCTGTCTGGTGGCAGCAACTGGCCTCTGCGAGGGAGAAAGTGGTCACTATGGGAAGGAGGAGTCCGAGGCGTTGGATTTGTTGCCAGCCCGTTACTGAAACAGCCGGGTACCGTGAACCGTGAGCTCATCCACATCTCCGACTGGCTGCCTACACTTGTCGGCCTGGCAGGAGGAAACACCACAGGCACGAAGCCGCTGGACGGCTTCGATGTGTGGAACGCGATCAGGTGAGCTGGGCCTTTTTTTTTTTTTTTTTTTTTTTTACTGTCAAGATCTGTCACAGGACTTGAGGGGGAAGTTGGCTGTAGCCTGGAGGGTTTTTGTGAGTGATACCAGCTCTTAAGTTTGACAGCTTGCCCTCTCTTGGTGCCCCTTTCAGACCCTCCCCCGCCCCATGCTCGCACTCTCCAGCTACCTCTGTCTTCTTCTCGTAGGAGCCCCTGCTTCTTCAATAAGCCCTTTGTTGCTGTGGCATTGAGAGCTCAAAGAGAAGGAAATTGCATCAGTCATTCTCACACAAATCTGTAGTCCATCCATCCCTCTGTTCTGCCCCCCCCAGCTTCGCTTCAGACTAAAAATTAAGCTGTCCTCCTGTTAGATCAGCTAATTTGTTTTGCTGCAAATCCTTTTATGTCAGGACATGCCTGAGATGATGCAATTTTGTTAAATGTAATATATTCAATTAAACGTCTGGATGACCTCTTGTGTTTTGGAGAACTTTGCAAAGAAGCTATTAGTAAATCGATAAGTCACACGGAGCAGCTTGCAGACCACAGATGTGCTTTCCATGTGAGGCGAGCTGTCACTGTGTCCCATTTGACTGACGCATTATATTTGTAAACTAAATGCGGACACAGTGAAAGAGGTGAAATTGAGGGCTACAGCAGAGCCCCGGCAGAAAATCGAGGCTTAGCCAGGACCGCAAACTACTACTCGCAGCCTCCACTTGACTCGATTGGCCGTTGCGTGTCAGCTGACCACCAGCTGCTGGCACGGCCGTGTGAGCAGCACTACAGAGCACAAAACGCTGCTTTCATTGTGTTTTAATTGGACGTCCCAGTTGCAGAAAACAGCAGCCCCGACAGCACGGCCTGGGAAGGGTAAACCAAACGAAGGCCCAGAACAGGGAAGCACCCAGTGAGAGAGTGAGACTTATTTCAGTTGTGTTATCAGTCAGTGTGGTCAGAGAAAGTGGTGCGTTTTCTCTGTGGTGGAGTGCGGTCAGCGCATATGACCGCCTGGTGAGCAACAGCCAGCTGCTTCAGATTTACAGATCCCGGTGGGTTTCACAGCACATGAGTCAGCGTGGTGTGTTGGTTGTGTGTTCTCTTATTGAAGTGCAACACTGCTTTTATCTTACAGCAAAGGGTTTGCCTCACCCAGACTGGAGCTGCTGCACAACATCGACCCTCTGTATTATGACATTGCTCCATGTAAGTTCACATTTTTTTTTTCCACTTTAACATTATTGGAAATCTTTTTTTCAGTATGTCTGAAAATTTTCTCAATTAATTCAAACTGCTGATTTCACAGAATGTCCATTGTTAAAGTCAATTATGCCTTTCCCTAAAGGTTGAGTGAGTATTTTTTTTTTTTAAGGTTATTTAATAGAAAATAGAAAATTATACTGGAAATATGGATTGATTTGTGTGTAATAATGTCTTCAACCATCTGATACATTGTCATGAACTTAGAAGGAATCCCTTGAAAATACATGAGTGGGCATTGCTTTGGGGAAGCTGCTAAACAGCTACATGTATGATGTCATAAATATCAGATAGCCCTGATATGATCAACTTGGAAACACTGTTTCGACTGTGAGCACAGAAGCTCCACCTACCTGTTGTTTATTAAAGCTTTTGTTTATGAGGGTGCAGCTAATCACAATAGTGCTGGTTTAAAGGACTGGTGGGATGACCCCACTGGTGGGAAATGACCCCAAGAAGAAAATCTTCAGTGAAGCTAAATTGAATGTATATGATTCATTAAAAAAAAAAAAATAGAAAGTATAAACTGACCATCACTGCTTATTCAGTTCGGTGTCTCCAGGTAGGTGGAGTCTATCCCAGCTGTCATAGCGTGAGGTCAGGGTACACCCTGGACTGGTCGCCAGTCCATCAAAGGGCTAACACATCGTATAATTGTGTCTTTGGGCTGTGGGAGAGAATACCCTGAGACAGGCAAGCCCCGCAGAGAAAGGTCCCAGCTGACCAGTGGATGTGACTATTTTGAGCTTTTAATTATTCAAAACTATTTTGGTAGAGCTAATGAAAAAAGATACAGATCTAGAAATGAGTTTCCAAAGATCCATGTAACTCTTTATAATACAATAATTATGTTAAATTATTTTCTTTTCTGCACAGTGCAGATAATTAAAACATTATGCAGATTAGTTACATTCACTTGCATTTAAAAAAAAAAAAAAAAAAAAAAAAAAAAAAAAAAAATAGTAATTAAGAGAAGTGATGGGCCCTGTGACGAACTGGTGACAGGTCTGGTGCTACCCAACCTCTTGCCCTATAACAGCTAGAGTATAGGTTGCTCGCCAGCGACCCTGAATTGAATAAGCAGTAAAGAACGATGGAGGGCTGACCTGTTATTGCAATAAATGTGACAGGTAATCATGATATGGATTTTAGCTGTTCTTAAGCGGCGCTGCTGTAAATCAGTCTGCTCGTCCTGTGCAGGGTCATGGGTATCTGGAGTGTACTCACATTGGGTCAAAGGTGGACTGCAGGCTGCCTGGCAGATCATCTGTTTATCACACACTGCAGGCAGTTTAGTGTCACGGCTAAGCCTAACCTGCATGCTTGTGTACTGAGGATGAAACTCACACAGGCAAGCTTAAACACTCTTAGTCATAATTCACATGCCAGTGAAGGTTTAAGATGATGAAAACCTCATGCACTGACCACCTCCTCCTCTGTGTGCTTGCAGTGTAGGATATGTTCTCCTTTTCTTACTAACAATGTAATTCTGCTGTGTTTTCTCATTAAGCCTGTATGAAAGGATCATTGTTTGAGCTTAGACCTTAGAATAGAGTCTTATATAACATTTGAATAAAGCAAAAAGAGTGTTTGAAATTGTTAGGTTTGTAAAGAGTGTTTGGAATCTTAGTTAAAATGAGCTGAATCCAGAGAATTTTATCAGATTTTTTTTTCCCCCTCACTGTTTCGTATATAACAGATATTTTGTTTTCTTCTGAGGAATGCTGATAACACGGGGGTGAAACTCTAATCATTCACTGTTGACACTGTAATCAGTCGCCAGGGAGGAAATCTGAGAAAGCTGATGTTAGAGGGCAGGGCGGGTGTTCGCTCTTTAACCTCTGATTGTAGGGAGGTTTTACAGGAAATCTGCTATGGGACTGCTTTTTTGGACTCATCCTTGTCTAAACCACTTAATATTTAGTGGACCAAACCGCTTCCATCTCTGGGGAGGTAGCAGGGCAGTTATCTGGGGCCGTGCTTTCTGACTTTTGGGGCGGATACTACACCTCAGTTACACATTTAAAAATAGTAAAGGTCCAAGGGGACTGAAATGGTAAAAAAAAAAAAAAATCCTGCTTATATAGCACCTTTTTAACCTTGGTGGTTTTTCCAAAATGCTCTAAAGTGTTTCTCCTACAGCATTTTTAAAGCAGCAGAGACCTACAAGATGCCGTCCTGCCATAGGGAGCTACTTTTGGTTTAGTTTCTTGCCCAAGGACACGCAGACGTGTGGAGGAACTGCAACCTGAGCCACCAACCTTGCTATTAGTGGACAGCACACTCTACCAACTGAGCCTTGGTTGCTCTCTGTTTCTTTTTTTTGCAAACTTTTTTTGGGACTGAAAAGCTTCACAGATGTATCAGACAGATATTAATATGTTGATCAAACATATGTGAAACAAACAGTCTTATGTATTAGGGGCTTTTCAAAATATTATCTGGATTTCTTTGAACAGCAGTCCTTTAGAGTTTGTACAAGTCACGCTCCTTCCCGAGTCCATATTCAACAATGAACGTCAGCCTGCTTTAATATGAGATTTTCAGTGTTCGACGTCAATCCGTATTTCAAGTCAGCTAAGCACTGCACAGATCTGGGCTTAATTTCAGGTTTAAGGGCAACTTTTGGTGTTCACTGGTGGGATCATGTTCACTTATCTACATTAGTGACTCTCTAGTGGGTGGGTTGGACCAGGCCTCAATGCTCACCAGTGAGTCCCTGTTTGTTCCGTTCTCTGTCAAGATGATGCAAGTGCGGAAATAATGTTGAGTTACGGGCCCCGGGGAGGCCAATCCATGATGTGTGTGTGTGTGTGTGTGTGTGTGTGCATGTGTATTTCCAGGTATGCTTTTACTGTATTGCCAGTTTATCTGCTATCAATGTCACGCTGAAAAGAAGCCATTGTGAATCAGGTACTTTGGAGATGGTATTGCACAATGGATGAAAATCTGACGGTACTTTTCTTCGTTCGAAAGTCCTTCATTTTTCTTCCTAAAAACCACTGAATGAAATGCAGCCCAAAACCATGAAAGAGCCTCAACCATGTGTTACAGATGAGCATATAAACTCACGGGCCTCTACTGTCGACGTCTACTGACTGAAATTAGAATTCATGATCCCATAAGACCCGTTGGCACTGATTTTCAGTCCACTTCTTGTGTGTTTGGCATCCCCAGTCTTCTCTCTCTGCTTGCCTTCCTTAAGAATGGCTTTTTGACAACCATCTTTCCATAGAGACCATTTCTGATAAGGCTTCAGTGAACAGTAGATGGGTGAATTGATGACAGATGCTTTGCTCTGGTCCTGTGTTAGGTATCTGTTGTTTTTTTTCTTGTTTCTTAAAACTGTGTACAGCAGATGAACAATATCTGAAAGTCATGTCCATAAAGCCTGATTCTTATAATTTTGTCCTACTTGTCTTTTCCTCAAATTGTTTTAAAGGAACACTGCACACCATGGCAGGTTTGGCAGGTTTTTGTCAGTTAATGCCTGTCAAACTGTTTGATCTTTGGCATTTTTCTTAGATTCAACTTAAGTAGTGAAAGCAAACTGTTTTTGTGACAGGCTGACAGTAACACAGTGCTGAAAGAGCCAATTAAAAATTGGTTCTTTGCTAAGTTGTCTGTTGCATGTTCATACAATACTGATTTATTCCTCGAGTTAGATGTCTTTTTCATCCTTGACTGATAGGTCGGTGTTAGGTATGCAGGTTAGGCTTAGACGTGACACTAAACCGCCTGCAGTGTGTTTCTAAAATGGCAGTGTACAGGATTAGACTGAAAATGAGTTAAAAAGCAGACCGTGTCCCAAGAAAACATCTAAGAGTTTGGAGAACTTTTGCTCAAGATAACTATCAAGGACCAAATTAGGTCCTTGGAAGCCAGATATAAAGGATGGCTCAGGACTTTTACAAAGTACAGTATGTTCTGTCTTTAATGATGTGTAGTAGACATCAAAAATGAGGAACAAAACAATATTAGCATCCATCAGCAGTTCTTTAGGGGCAACCGTGGGCTCAGATTAACTGGTTGCTGATGTCTTTGGTGGGCTGTTTATTGCTGAGCAGGGAGTATACTTTGAGTTTATCAGGGCCTCTTGTACTGAACTAGAGTAACAAAAGTTTAAAGTTGCTGATTGTCAAACCAAAACAAGCTTAAAGACACAAAAACAATCATTGAAAAAATGTAATGTGAAAGCTGTAATAGTTGGTTGCACCAAGCTGAGAGGAAGAAAACCAAATACAAATATTGGTAAATGAAGCTTTAACTTAATAAAATCCCTCATTCGCAAACCTGTTTAAACGAATAATTCCAGAAAATCCAAACAGTGATTTATTGTCTGTTTTGAAACAGGCTGTTTGTACAGCTTCAGCCAGTGTTGCTCAAATTACCCTCAAAGTTTACTGGTGGTCATTAACATTTAAATCATTGGCTTGATAAGGAAAGCACTGCTTTACAAGCTTTCAACCTCATGTTTTATGTTTGAAAGTTTATTGTCGGCCACCGCTTTGACACCCACCCTCCCTTCCAGGCTGAAATTCTTCTCTTTTTTTCCCCTTTTTCTTCTTTCCTATTATAACCCAGCCCCTCTTTGAGACCTCCCTCTCCTTTCTCCTTCTCCTCTTCTCTCCTTTTCCTTCTCCTCTTCATGCTTTTTTTTTTTTTTACTCCTTTCAAGTCTCTTTTTCAAAATCTTCTTTGCTGTCGCTTTGTGAGTAAAAGGATTGTGGCTAAATGGGCCACAGAGGGGTCCCTGAACTTCTCACTTGCTGAGAGAACGATTCCTGGACTTCACCCAAGCCTTAAATCACTCCTCAGCTCTCCCTCTAGAAACTTCTCTTGCTCACTCGGGGTCTCTTCCCACTGTTCCTCCCTCCCTCCCTTCCTCCTGTTTGTATGTCATCCTGCTGTGGATCCAGATGAGTGCAGCCTCCTTTGTCCTGCAAAGAATGAATGTAAGAAATGGACATGTGTACACTGCGGGCAATCTGTTGGGGTTTGAGGTCCAGTCCCTTTTAAGAATGGAAGAAGCAGCTCGTGCGCAGCATAATTAATCAAGCCTGTCAATCATTAATCACCTGCTTACATAACTGTGTTCACACCTGAATCTGAACACCCCATTCTTACGCAACCATGTGAGCGATGCTGATCTGAAATGAGCTGAGCAGCTTAGCTCTGCATTTGGAAGTGTTTGAGATACCCACACGTCATTCGCACAACGATCAGCAAAGAATTCATTGTCGAAGCTTTTGTCATGTGGTCGCAAAAAAGCTGAGATTGGAAATGTTTTAATTCCCTCACTCATGTTGCTGCGGCGGGATCGGCTCTATTAAACAAGCCCCGATGGGGAACTTTGGCTTTGTGTGGGTGCGGATTTCTCTTTATGTGAAGAATGTTGAGGACATGCTTGTTTTTGACAACGTTAGGAGGCTGAAATGACTTGCTTGTACTTGACTGTCTAACCAGGACCATATTGTTGGGGTCAACAGCGGTATGAACCTGAGAAGGCCAGATCTCCTGTGTTTGAAGGTGCGGAGATGTGTACTCACTCCTGGGAGACATTTTCCATAAGGGTTAGAAATACACAGTGTTGGGCAAGTTACTTTGAAAGGGTAATTGATTATAGTTACTAGTTACTACTTCAAAAAAAGAGTTACAAGATTCTAAAAGTAATTAATTACTTGAAAAGTAACTATTGCGTTACTTTAAAAAAAAAATGTTTACCCCTCTGGGCTCCAGGGTATAATTGGCTATTTTTGACTACTTTTAATGTGTCCTCTACATTTCACCTTTAAAAACTATTTACTTTGTCTTGTTTGGTATCATTGTTTTCAGCACAACCTCACGTGCCTGAATTTAGTTATGTTTTCATTTTGGCATACTGTATTAACACAATTGATCTAAAATCGGACAAAAAACGTAAAATCAGAGTAGAAAAAGTTGTTTTTTTAATGTAACAATGTCAAGGGTTGACAATTTGTTCAAACACAGTAAGAGAGAAATGAGACACTGGCAGACCGACTCAGAGTTTCAAAGACGTGCGCACGGGTGAGAGTCTCTGAGCAGACTAACACACCGAGCACCGTTTACTCGCTTTATTTATAAGGCAAAATGGGTTACATAATACTTCCTCTTTCAACTGAAGAGGGGAGAGCTCAGGCATTGTCTTAGCTATCTAACTTCTGCACACAAACTGAAAAACAACGACACAGCAGTATTCATGCTTATCTGACATCGCAGACACTGAAGTAAAGAATGCATGTATATGTCCTGTCTTTGTCAAACATCTCACACACTTAAGCAAGGAATACATTGTGTTCTTTTCAACAGTAAGCTTTACCGTGTGAAAATATATAAACACTTGATTATAAGGCATACTTGTTTCTACTTGATTATACTTTAATGATTTAACTAAAATAAAAATTCTCTTAACAAACAACCACAAACATGTTTATTGAATCATATTTCATAACTTTAAATGCAAATATAAATTGTCAATTTTAAAATCATATGCACAAGTTTTGCAAACAAAGTTATTTGCAGCCATTTACCTTTTACCCCCTTTTTTTTTCTCTTTTTTTTTTTAAAATAACCATTTCAAACTATTTACAGAACAATCAGCTGTTCTGCATTCAATAAGATGCCGCACAGATTATTTGTGCCACTACAAAAAAATAATTTCTGTCCACTATAAAGGAGAACATCACAGCCTGATACCTGGAGACAGCAGTCACCTCATTGTTCTGACACACAACACAAAACTATCCACAACACTACACACTCCAAACACGCTAAACGTCACAAATCTCTCTCATTGTTTTGCCCCTTTAGCTCCAGGTGTTGTGCCAAAAAGTGATCGTCTACCAGAAAGTGATTGCCGTCCGCGGGAGCGCGCGCAGCTGTTTAAAGCTGTAGCGCCCGGATTACTTACAGCTACTTCCGTGTAACTGATATAAGGTGCAGTAAGCTGAACACAGCTTCAACCGTCTGTTTGTTGAAAAATAGTAACGCGACCGCATTTTCTTGTTAGTAACCGTAACGGCGTTGAAACGATAGGAATAGTAATTAGTTTAACCCGTTACTGAAAAAAGTAACGCCGTTACTTGTAACGCCGTTATTCCCATCACTGGAAGTTGCAGATATTTCTACACCATCAAAAGGAAGATCAGTTATTTACTTTGGCCCTATGAAACTGATAAAAGTGTGCTCATTGGTAACTGCGACCCTTGTTTCTGTCTTTGTGTCTGCACAACTGCACTAACAGCACATTATTCATTATATTTGGCAAACATGGAGGAATGGTGCTGAGTCGACCACATTACCACCGTATCTGTCAAATTCCTCCAGGCCCAAAGTTCTGTGTGTTTGCAGAAATGTATACATTTAAAAAAACAACTTTTGTTCTCGAACAGGAGGGATTTTCGTGGGGTTTGTTTATTTAAACTGTTCTATTTCACTGCAGATTTTGCAGCACAAGAGTCTGTTATTAGTACATTTATTTTCACACCCTTCACCTGATGCCAACTGTGATTGTCAAGTATGCTGATGCCAGTCCACCTTCTCATTTGGTTTCCGATCCACAGAAGGCGCTTTGTATCCAGGGGTGGACTAATATCATCTTAATCAGCGAACTGTAGTTTTTAAGATGGATGGTTTCCTTGAATCAGCTCTGTCCTCTGTCCTCCTCTGTCTACAGGTCCTGGCAGGCAGCGCGAGTTAACTTTGGCTCAGGTGGCCAACTCCGGCTTCAATGTGTCCATTCACGCAGCCATTCGATCTTCAAAGTGGAAGCTACTGACTGGGTACCCAGGTCAGTATCTTCTGTCACTTCTAATGTCATATTTAGTCTAAGTGGGACGTAGAATATGAAACACAGTAATGCACAGGAAGACATTCATTTCTTATCTTTATTTTTTTTAAAAAGAAAAAAGAACTTAATACAATCAAACACTCCATCCCAAGTAAAAGTCCAACGTCATAAAGTAGCAATACATGAAGTAAAGTTTGGTAGTAGCAAATATTTGAATATATCTTATGTAAAATGGTAAAGTTGTTGTTGTCAGAGCTGACAGCATGTCCTCATTGTGCAGGAGGAAAATAGTTCTCTCTTCCTTCATTTTTGAGACCCAGAGACCATCTTTTATCTTCAGTCTGTGGTCTGGTCAATGAGCCAAAGTGCCATTAGCCGTGGCCCTGCCCACTGGGTACCACTTGGCCCATTGCATTGTGATCACACTGTGGAAAATGTATATTTATATGGGGGGGGGGGGTAAAAATGTATTCTGGGTCTTGGAGGATTTATTTATTTAGTTAGTTTTTAAATTATTGTTCTAATACCAATACTAAGTGATCGATCTAACCAGTAAGAAGCAAGTTGCCTTATGGCTCAGTCACACTAGAGTAAAAAGATGGCAGCCTTGTTGCCACTAGGAAAAGCAGTGGTTGCCTGGTCATTTTTATTTATTTAAATTATTATTCTTTTTTTTTTTTTTTTTTTTCTGTCTGATCTTAAGTGGACCGGACCAGTGAAACTCCCCTTTCTGTCAGTAAAGAAGTTTAACTACACATTTAATCCCTGAGATATTCTAATATAAGAAAAGTGCAATTTTAGCAGTACGTCTCAGTTTTTGCACATGATAAAATTCATCTATAATAAGTAGGGCAGGAAAAAAGAACAAACAAGCTGAACAGAAAATGCAGATGGGGTTTTCTTCCCTTCTTAACAATACTGCTAATGTCCTTTTTGTTATCCCCAGGATGTGACGTTTGGTTCCCCCGACCTGACGGCAACACCTCCGACTCAAGCTCCTCTGAGGTAGATCAGCTGAAGCCTGTCATGCTGTTTAACATTGAAAAGGATCCAGAAGAGAAAAATGAGGTGTCTGCTCAGTTCCCCAAGGTAGTCGAGCATCTCCTCTGTAGACTAGAGCACCACCAAAAAAGTGCTCAGCCCATAAACTTTCCTGACGATGACCCTAGATGTGACCCAGGCCCCACTGGAGCCTGGGGGCCCTGGGCTTAGGCGGATATTACCGATATTGTAGTGTTTTGTTTACTGTGAATTACAACAGTAGGAATTTTCCTTTGTGGGGAAAGGTGAAGTTTTACAACAATTTTTGTTTGTTTTTAAAAGAGAACAGCCAATACCAAAGAATTCAGAAAGTCATTAACAGCAGCACCTTTACTCTGCCTTACATAAATCTGGTTACAGCGGATTAGTTTAAATGAATCAACACCGCTAATTGTCCCATAAAAGCAAAGGCTGAGGAGGGTGGATGGCAGCAATCTTTCACTCCAGACACTTTAATTCATTTGGAAGCCTAATGTTTAGCCCCAACCATCCTTGCTGGAAAACTCAAAAACCAGTTTTATTTGTTATCTATCATCCACCTGGGCCTTACTCAGAGATTCTTATCTGCTCTCTCAGACGTTTTATCTTAGGCTGTATCAGGTTAGGGCTGGATCAAGTGACCCTGAATACTCTCTTAGTTACTCTGCAACAGGTCTAGGCTGCTGGGGGCCCCTGATGGACTGAGTGTTTCTTTTTCACTCACCGTGTGTTTATAAATCACTAGTTATTATTAATCTCTGTCTATCTTCACCAGTGAATCTTCGTCAGATCACGACCGGTTGAGGTATATAAGTGCATAGTGTTGTCTCTGAGGGGAGCTACACTATACATTTGCATGTCTAGAATCTGAGCAGGAGAAACTAATTTCTTTCATATACGCATCCTCTTTGACCTTTGACCCCTAGGTGTTTGACCTTCCACTGAAAGCAGCATGCAGACTAGAGCAGGAAATGCTTCCTGCTGAGAGCAGGCGGCCGCTGTCCGAATGTGGGCCGCGACCCTTAACCTGCCCTGCATGTTGATTGACAGCTGAGCACAACAAACAACAATACTGCTGCTACAGAAAAACAGAGCCGTAGACCTATTTGTCATTAAGGAGTCAATGATGCTCGTGTTTTGTTTGTCACATTTCCCAGACTTGTCACTATAGAAACCAAAGCTGCAATGCTGTTTGCTCTCAGCTCCTTGCTCCATGTGACGTTTAACATATATCTTGCACTGTTACCCACTCAAATCTGTCCTTTAAATGTGAAGGATATGCCAATACGTTTATGCAAAGTTGTGAGGGTTTGAACTCGTGTTTCAGTTTAAATGGTTTGTTTTGAAATGTTCTTTTGTTACGCTAAAAGCAAATCAGTGGATTGATTTTTGTTTTGTAATTTAACATAAGGAAATGGATACCTTGGCTTCCTTAATTTATAATTATTAATATTTGTTCCATAAATACCAGCACCACAAAAAGTCTGTATGAAGTATATTATCTTTATTAACATGTTTCCAAATCCTGGTCGGTGTGCCTAAATATGTGACATCACTTTTTTGTAAGTAAAAAGTACTTGGAATAAAAGAGTATAGTGTTTTGAGATTAATCTTTTACTGTGTTGCACAGTATAAAGCTGATTGAGAGTAAAGTATATTTTAAAACACTGTAAATCTCTTTTCTATCTGTTTTAATACACTCAGTTTACTTCAATATCATCTCTTTAAAGCACAAAACTGATCATAATTCAAAAGTGTTACATTGACTTTCTCAGCGTCTTCACTTGTCTGTGGTCCAAAGTAAGTCCTACTTAGTTAAACTGAATTTTGATGCTTAATTGATGAGTGGCCTTTGAGATTTTTTTAGGGCAAATTTCACTAAATTATTTATTAAATAACAGTCAGCCCAGATGGCATGCCCATGTCCACTGCCAATTTCTTACTTAAATTTTTAAAACCTACTCTACATTTTTGTTTTCTAAGCTATTTATTTGGTGTCTAAGTCTGTCATGGTACCACATGCTAAAGTAAAATGGCATTTGTGGCAGTTAAATGGAGTTCAAACTGGGATTTTGGTAACAGCAAATACCATAGTACCACATGATTATTTTATGTTTCTGAGAAAGTGCTTCTTACTTTGCTGAGGCTGTAAATTTGTCACTTTGTCAGTTTACTCTACAATCAAAACTCTGCGTTTCAGTATGATGGGATAGTCTATTTAATTAGACGTTACTAGTGTTTGCAATTCATGTAAAACCAGGGCCTGTAAGTTTCTCAGCTCGACTGCAGACCACTTTTGCACTTCTCATGCCCCGTTTGTGGTGAAGTGCCCCTCCTGACAGGCTGCTCAGTCTTCCCCTACGTGTCATTATGATCAGGGTGCCCCTGCGGTGTCACAGCTCGTCTCCTCCTCATAGTTTTCAAAGTGGTTTTGGTGTGTCTTTCGCACTTAATTCTGCACTTTGACTCAACACCGTGAGTGTCGAGCACAGTCTTCAGCTCTGATGTGCCTCCGCTGTATCAACACTGCGATTCGCTGACTCTGATGTCACCCCACGTTGTTGTTTTTTCAGCTGCAATGACAAAGCTATGTGTGGCTCCAGAGAGATGCCCCTGAAAGATATGACAGGGTAAAGATATGATATCCCAGTGTTGGGCTCAGATGTTTTTCCAGTGAGCACATGTGGGATGCATACAAAAAAGCAGGCTGCCACCCTTGATTCCTTTCTGGTATGTTCACAAGATGAGACTGAAGGTCTCACAGTCAAGTGGGACGAGAATTCCAAACAAGATTGTCTGTCTGTGCCGCCAGCCTGTGAAAACAGATTAAAATCATACTGACCAGTGCAGTCAGGAATGTGTTGAACCTTGAGCCTCGAAGAGGGGAAACCCAACGGCTTATCGCACCTAATTAAAAACGGCTATGTAGATATTTTGTACCGTATGTTGTTGAGGGTCGCAAAGGTGTTTGTGTGGGATATCGATGAAATTTTAAAAACTTTACATAAATAAAATGATCACATTACATCAGCAAACAGTGGACTTTGAAAAACATCACACTTAATGTAATTTATATACACATTAACAGCTCTGTTGGGCTTTACCTAGCATTAGCACTGGGGTGCTCTCAGCTAAATGCTAACACATTGCTTTAACAAGCTAACATTTGCTCATTAGCTTCCTGCCAATGAACTTTTGGGACCACAGTCTTGTTTTTATTTTTATTTTTTAAAGCTATCGGTTTACTTTTATTATGTGGCTTAAGATGGTTTTGTATTGTTCTGGTTTTATTGTATCTTTTCCTACCTCGGTCAACGAAATTTACTGACATTCAAAGAAAAACTTGCGCATTAACCCTCTGTAGGACCTACAGCCATTTTTCATCCACAGCGTTTTTTAATATTAGGCCATTTTCACTGTGTTGAATAGAATATAGCCAAACCTTCCAACCCTTTTTTTTTTCTTTTTTCTTTAGAATTGCCGTCTCCGTTTATTAGATTAGCTTAAAGTGGCTAAGCTACAAACCGCCATCCACATGAGGTCCTAGAGCCATAAATCGCCCCATTGAAACCCATTATAAACGCTATTTTTCACTGCAGGATTTATACCGTTAACATCTGGGTGATGGCTTAGGTTTCGTTTTTGTTTTGAAGAAGAGGCCTTAGAATTGTAATTTTTTTTATTTGTCCACCGGGTGGCGCCCTTGCTCCACATTTGACCCGGGGCTGGAAAACAGCGGGCTGCTTAGACAGACCTGCGGGGAATGAAGCCTCATTTCCGGCGTGCAGCAGCGGCTTCGCCCGCTGATCGGGCGGGACCATTTTTTGGTCCCTAGGACCGTTAGAGGGTGGTTTTGTTTTTTTTTTTGTTTTTTTTTTTTTAAGTCAACAGGAAATGACGTATTTGTTGTCACGTGGTATCGTACGTGTGTGCTGGAAAAAGGAGTCCCCGGTGATCGTGCCCCGGTCATCGTCGCGACGTACCCCGGGAAGATGCACTTATTTCGGCCTAGAGGAGGAGCATTTGCCGCCTGGAGACCATTTTCTGGTCCTGAAAAAAAAAATAAATAAAAGGCGATCGAAATGAATGTTGGTGCCAATCTTTAGTCCATCCAAAGGCCTAATTAAAAGTACAATAAAATATAACTTTCAAATGTATTTTATGGAAAATATTTAATTTTTTCATTTTTTTCGCCAAAAACGGCCGTGCGCTCATGTGACAAAACCGGGATATAGAGGGTTAAAATCCGCGAAATGTAATTAAAACTTGACATGAATATTTCAAGGAGAAGTAGGTCTAAAAGATTGGCTAATTTAAAGTGGAAAAAAATATTAATGTATAATCTTTTTATAGCACTTTTTATGGCGTGGTCGATTTTTGGCTCTAGGACCTCATAAGGGGTACTTACCAAGGGTTAAAAGGACGCGATCTGTGAGAGATGCATCAGGTCACTGGGAGTGGTTTGACTGGAAAAAAGGGAGTGCTTATTCCAGATAAGTCTTAGGAGAGATTACAAAGAGATGTTCCAAGGTTTTGGGTTTTTTTGTTTTTTTGTTTTCAATACAACAGGGGTTGGTTATTTTGCAATGCCAAGGATGATACTCACAGGGGGACTGCTGGGGTCGTACGAGGGTGAACAGCCAGGTGAGTTGCTGAGGTGAGTATTTCAGAAGGAACTGGTCAGCTCGAGACAGGTAAGTAGTCCTGGTAAGAGAACTGCTCTTTAGCCACACAGGGAATACCGGGAAGCTACAACATCAGTTTGCAGGAACGCAGTTGCACAATAAATCTCAGAGACAGGCAGAGAAGCTGAGTGCTGGAGGTGGTCCTTGCATACTGGCTGCTGATGAGGCTGATTGGGTTGACAAGACTCCAACACAACCTCGGCCGAAGCACCAGAACAAAAGCAAACCAGTGCGGGACTTTCTGAATTGTTTGAAAGCACTTCATAAATAAACTTTATTACTTGCAGTACTGTGCAGTATTTCATTGGTTCAAATGGTGGCCTTTACTGCTAGAGGAGCCAAAACTTTATCAGAAACTTTCATGCAATTTGTGATATGCTAATTATTGTTTATTTTCTGTTGGATGTTGTTCAGATTGGATCTATGTATCTACTTTAAAAAAAAAACATGCACAATATATTCTGTAAGTCCAAGCTTTGTAGTTATAAAAGTAAATACCCAGGTACAGTTCAAATATGGGCTTATAATGAATTATAACACAGATTATGAGAATGATCCTGTTTTTAAAAGCTTAAGCTCAGCTCTCGGCTTTAAGATTTAGCAATACACTATGTGCCATTACAAAATCAATGCCATTCACTAAGTTTACTTTTTTTTTTTTTTTCTTTCTTCCTGCATTGTCACACAGCTTAGTTTACCTTGTATTTATTTTGCAAATATGCCAGAAACATTTGTACATTTTCCCACCTTTTTCCCTATGTCCTCTCTGGAATTAGCACTTGTCGCAGTGTATGCTAAGGAAGAACACAGTAATTTGTGGGCTGCTATTTATAGAAAAAACAAAGCCTCTAAATGTAACTTCTTAATTGCTGCTTCTCATACAAGATTTTGCACTGAACAGACTGGAGACCACGTTGAGTGCGGTGCATTTTTGCACAAACTTGTAATTCACTTGTTTTGCCTCTGTTTAGCACTTTAGGCTACCCTTTCCTCTACATGGTGTTAACAACAGAACCATTCTACGATGTAAATCCTTTCTGTAATTATTCATTATTTATCTCAAGTTCTAAACTTGTGCGTTCATTGATGAAGAGTTGGATTCCTGGTACAAAGTCACTCAGATCTTAGAGAAGCTAACCTTGTAGATCAAACTAGATAAATTAAATTTACAGATTATAAGTTAAACTATTTCTACAGTGAATTTTTGCACTTTCAGTCTGGCTTTCAAACCAAAGGTCAGTCAGAGTAGCAGTGATCCCAAGAACTGAAAGGATAACATCAGGGCTGCTATCATTGTCAATAACTGCAGTTGTTTAGCCAGAAACTCCATGACCGAGTCATGGGACTTCCCTTGTGTTTCCATTTTATTCCAGTTTCATTTGACTGACCAAGAAGCACAAATAGGTGGGGCACTGAAGTCCTGGCAGCAGTTGCTCCCCTCCTAGTCACAACACTCTCAAAATAGTGCATTCACACTTGTTCACTGTTGTGCAAAGTGCACACAAACATACAAAACTGTTTGAAACTATTGTTCTTCAAATGAACTGACTGAGCAATCTTACACTAACTCAACATATAATTCTATTGACAATGAAAAGAATATAAGACTGGAGATGCGAGATGGTCCATTCACATGTCTGAAAATATTGCAAGTATGGCTCTCTGCTGTGTAGCCTTCAGACTGTTGGACCTTCAGTATGTGACCCTTCTGTATTGATTGATGTGTCTAAGACTCAGCTGTTAGCCTCCCAGTCAAGGTTGAGCCTCAGATTTAGAGAGAATGTGACGGGTAGCCACAGTAATACTGTGTGAATGACTTGTCGATACAAAGTGAGTGTAATAAACGGACATTTTAATTGGGAAACAGTTCACCTTTTAGAAACATAGAAATTTCACATTTATTAACCTTAACTGAGTTTTTACTTGTTTGACTTTTGCTTTTATGTTACAAGTAAAGGTCAATGGAGTTACTCAGAAAATATGGATAGAAACCATATAAACTCTGTAGCTGTAATAGTGTCCTATTTGTCTTACATAGTAAGTCATGGGAGGTCAGCTTTGGTGTTTGTTAATTTTTTTATTAAATCCTCATGGAGGAGCAACTTGCAGTAACTGAATATGCCCTTGTTCACTTTTGACTAAAGAATATCACCCACCTGCTATATCCTTAATAGGTGTTGAGTCCTTTGTTATTGGCTATTTATTGTGTCACATACAAAGCAATCCCATTCTAAAAAAAATACCCTGCTTTCCACCTTTTGATTTTAATAGGGACCATAATTTACACAATGAAGATGGTGTTGTTATGAGACTTGCAATTAGAACCATAGACTCATCTGGAAAGTGTTTCATCATAAATCCAGTGAGCTGAAGGCTTGTTTTCTCTAAAGCTTTGATTAAACTCTGTTGGGGACACAGGCATGGACAGCTTGAAAAAATTACAGCCAAGAAGCGATTGCTGCTATGCTTCTAAAAAGTCCACTGCCTGGAGCTGTTGCACAGTTGGTACATTGTAATGTAACATCTCCACAGACGAGTCTCACAGTTTTAAAAAGATTGGCAGGTAAGTCCACATGGACCCACGCTCACTGTCTGATGAGGACACTATGTCGCTGATTCCTACAGACTCACAAACACGGAAAGTATAACTGTAGACTTAGACTACTGCTGTGAATCTTTGTAGAGCCTACAGTGTAACGCACGTAGTGGCCGATGCCATCGCCAGCATTCATGCTTGTGCATGATTTCCGTTACATCCGGGGGGTTTTTTTTTTTTTTTTTTGTTTTTTCTGCGGTGCTAGAAACAAATTCCTGGGACTTTGTCCCTCCTGGATCCCCACTGTTTGTTGTGATCAGTTTTTCTTTTCATACATTCCTTCCTGTCCATTCCAATAGTTTCCGAAATCTCCCTCCAGGAATTTTTTGACATATGTGAGTCTTTATATTGAGGTTATAATTATGAGCTGTTATGACATAACTAAGGCATAGGTGTAACACAAAGGGGTAAATCTCCTTTCAGACTCCATGAGTCTCCTCCTATTGGTTATTCAAGAGAATGCAGCTTTAAGGTATTCCCATATTAGCTACGTTTTTCATATACAGTTGAGGGAAGTAACTAGATGCAAAAACCTTTATGGAATAACAGATCCAAATTAAAAGAAAATATCCCAAACAGATTATCATCCTTAGAATTTAACAAACTATCATGCACATTAGTGGGGGATTAATTACAATCCCCCCCCCCCACACACACACACAAAGCCCGTTCAGCTATCTTAGTGAGCACCTTCACTGAAATAATGGTTTCCCTAGCCCCTCACCCTAACCATTAAAAATGAATGCCTAACCATAACCGAATTGTAACCCTGACACTAAAACCACATTTTGAGCCTCAAAAAGGCCTTCAAACTTGTGAGGACCGGCGAGTGTGTCCTCACAAGTGACTGTTGGTTCTCACAAGTATAGTAGGATGCAGATTTCGGTCCCCACAAAGATAGCTAGACAGGAACACACACACACACCCAGTTGCCCCTTTGAACAGCAGGTGGGTAGGCCTTATTAGAAATGACCATATTAGAAATATCTCCTCTGTGTGACATCATAAAGGTCCAAATTTAGAAAAGTTAAGAGTTTGCTGCCTGAGGTTTGGCCTCACAGGGATTACTGGTACATACTCTGACCTCATTATTTCAAACTTCAGCAATGTTTAATATTAGCACCCACCTCTGAAATAATCTATTTATAACAGAAAATTAAGGAAACACACATCAGGACTGCTTTAAATTACTTTAAATCATAATGGTTAGATATCTTCTTTACTCAAAAACAAGATTGTTCACTCTCAGTAAACATGAAGCAATAATTTTGACTAAAATGCAACTGAAACATATAAAACTCAAAGGTTTATGTATTCAAATACTTTATCTTTTAGGAAAATGTACTCGGTATAAACTAAATGGATACCAATCACGTACATTTCATTTGACCAAATTTCATTAAATGTAACATTTTACATTGTACATATGTAAGAAAACATGGAAAAATTTACATATAATTAAATTGGCTAAAATCAGCATTTTGGGCAGAAATGTTTTGCCTGGTGCTTACAGGCTGATATACGACCCCTGAGTGAAGAAAGTCTATTTTTTCTGATATTAATACTTATTAATTAATACAGTGTTTTGTCCAGTTTTTCAATTAGTTGGTGAAAAAAAATGAAAATACACCAAATTCAGAAATATATTGGTGACACATTAGACTACATTTAATACAATTAAAAAAAATTATCATCGGTTTTCAAGAGTCCGCTGAGAGTTGCAGAGAGGCAGTAACTGGTGGGTTTGGGGCGGGCTCTAGCGGAGCAGTCACTCCCATCCATCCTAACAGCAGTCCTGTCTGGGTAGAGGGTCGGACGCAGGGAGCCATTCATTCTTCTCCGGTGAAAACGTGGAGTAGGATGAATAGTCTGTGAGCGAGAAAATCAAACTCTAATCGAAACAGATAGTCAAGGCAAAACCTGCACAAACTTCAGAGAAGGCACAAAAAGAGATCATCCCACTGTGAGGATTTCACAGCTCCAGATCCGCGCCGACTGCAGCTTTTACACGTAAGTACGTGCGCAAAGGGGGAATGTTTTAAACAGTACTGTTCTTCCCTTAACAATGGAGTGGTTATTCTTTTCTGAAACAAGCCTGAAAGTGGAGAATCTCTTCCAGACGTAAGTGACTTTCACGGGACTTTGGCTGGTTTTTGTATTTCTCTCGGAGCACTGACGGGGAAACTCGTGGCAGAAAAGCCGAGTAGTCGGTTTTTTTGCCATGTAATGAAGCGCACTGGGACCCCAAAATGATGTCACTGTGACACCAGTCTGTTGGGTTTAGTTCTTTTATTAAAAGTCTCACCCGCGGATGACGCACGCGATACAATAAAATGCGTAAATTTGAGGTTTTTATTTTATTTTATTTTTTTAAGGTTAGATAAAACGATCATCAGTAGTTGTACCCATTTATGCAAATTCCAGTTTTAAAAATTAAAAATCCCTTCTTTTCTTGGTGTTTTGTTACACCTTGTTTGCAAGTTGTTAAGAACCATGAAACCTTAAAACTCGCATTTGGTCCTTAAAATGTCATGTGGTGGTGATGATGATGATGATGGGAAATGTCACACAGGTCTTGTTTGCTCAATAGTCACAAGTCAGTTTACTGTCAAAGAGGTCGATATGCAACAAATCACATTTGAGAATCTTTGATAACTGATTCATCTTTGTGTGATCTAGCTCTAAAGCAACACAGCATGATTTTTATTAATATTTTTTCAATGAAAACGTGCCATCAAAAGGCGTCATTAACCCCAAACACCTGATCCCTGCCCGGATTTCCTGTGTCAGTGGGCATATTGAAAGTTTAAAGTTGCTACGCTATTGAAACTCTAAGAGAAAGTCTGTCAGCGGTCTTGACAAAGTGCTACACAGATCGTTGGCTTGTGTTTCAGCAGTAAACCTGAGAACCGGTTGAAACCTCTGAACCAGAGCCTGAGAGGGACAAAGAGCAGCGACAACTGGCTTTTGAGCTCTCTGCACACAATAGATTTCAAAAATGTTGTTTTTTGCTCTAATACATAGTATTGTTGTCACTTTATAGCTGGGAAGGTCTTGTTTATATTCTGTAACTTAATGATGCTTAGTGAATGAATGACTGCAGCATTAAAGACAGCGGTTGCTTGAGGTCCACTGTCAGGGCTTGCCAGTGGTTTGAGTTTATGTGCCAGCACACGTGGTCCCTCAGGGCTCTGTGTTTGGCCCATTAAAAAAAGGAAAGAAAAGCACGAGCTTCATTCGTTACAACCCGGCAGAACTCTCCTTTTCCCCCCATTCAGGCCACAAGAAAAGCAAAATTCTACCAATTTTTTTCTTTCCTTTGGAACAGTTCTTACTTTTTTTCCCTCTCCTTTCCTAGACTAAATGGTAAACTTTCAAAGCATGGGGAAAAAAAGACACTGCCTGCCTCCTTTCTCCCACCGATGCAGATGATGCAGTTGGCGATGCTTTTTAATGCACGATACGAAAACATAAAACAAGAGCTTTAACTGCTAAGCCATTTACGCAGACCACATCATCTGCCTTTCGTGCCTCTCTGAGCTTTGATGGTAGTGCCTTTGTCATTAATCCAGGATTCTGGCTGCAGTTTATGGGATTGGTCAGTATATTTCTCCTGGAATGAGGGCTATTTTCAGTAGAGGATTTTGATCTACATCTTCCCTGTGCATTTGGATCCTAAATAAATACTGTGAGAGTAAATGTTGCCGAGTGGTCTGCTGATAGAAATCAGACCTGGGCTCTATCAGTGTTTGCTTGAAACCAAAGCCAGGACCATAGTGTCACTATGACCAGAGTGTGAAATCCACTAATTGAACGGCTGCTCCCGTGTCAAAGGTTAAACCAGATGACTCCAGCAGGCTGGGATTAACATCTGGAATACAGTTTGTTCCAGCAGAGGCCTCCAGTGTAGATGGCCGAGATAACGAGGCCGGTTTATTTGCATGGCACTTCCTCGGACTACTGTAACTGCTGCACGTGTACATTAGATCATTCGCTCACACATCTGTTTTTCCACAATCTGTGCTCTTTTTTTATTCCTTTTTTGTCTCCCCACCTCACCACCACCAATTGTATTCTTTTGTGTCTGCAAGTGTGGCCAGTAAAACTTTCAACAGGAGCATCCAGGAGGAAGCGCTCTATGAAACCAAACATCACAGGTTTTATTTAATATGCCTCTTGTTACCCTAAAGTTTGTTTATTTGCTTATAAAGTTGACGTAATGTGAGGAAGACAGTCTTAAAATCTTGACAAACCCAAAGTGGGTCACATTACGTTATACCGTTTCCATTCCAAGCTTCTAAAAAGAGTATTGAATTGAAAGCAGCCGTGAGTCTGACTTTTGTTGATTTTTTTCATAGCATGGCCTCGGAGACAGGCTGCTTGATCAGTGCTAGGAGAACTGTCTTTCACAGTCTGACACAAAAGCAACTGAGATGTTTTGTCATATGATCACATATTTTCCCCCGTTCTCCATCTTAGTGCTTTCACTTTTTAATTGATTAACGAACTTCAGTACCAGCTACTTCCTAAACTACCATCATTAATGTTGTAATCTGGTCTGATACTGACGACTAAAACAGTGTTTTTGGCTAAAAGATGGCTGTAGCTTAAGTGAAGTCCTGTTTGGAAACCTTGAGATGACCGCTTTTCTCTGCCACCTTCTCGGTGAAACCTGATTTTGTGAGCAAAATGTGCTCATAGGCTAGCTTGTAAAGCTAAAGTTGTTAGCTAATAAGTTTATGCCCTGGTGGCCACTGGAAGGAATGCATATTTAAGACACTTTCTTGTTGGCTTTACTTTTCATGCTTGGAAGCCATCTTTAATGCTGTTTTCATGTGTGCATAACTTTTAGACAACCCTTATTTAACAACTAATGAACGGTGGTTCCTTGTCCTGTCTTCTGATTTGTAAACACAACTTCAGAAGGGCACTGTGGTAGTCTACAAGACTGACCTTTCCTAATGTGTCTTTAATGTTGTCAGAGCTTTTAAACCTAACTATGACTTTCCTAACTGACATTCCCAAAACTGACCAAAGTAAGAAAACAGCGAGGGAAAGTGACATTTACAAACGGTCCTCTTTATGAGTCAAACTCCAGTGTCATGGTTGAAAGTCACCTGTGCCCTCTCCACCCCACCTACCTCCTCAGATTCCTTAAGTGGGGTGTGCAAACACTAAGGCTGGTGGTTTTTCCTCTCATACTTCTTTGAAGTCCATGAGAAGGCCGCCTAAAAGGAGGCATGCACAGTTGGTGCATTATAGTTCACTAGCATGGTCATAAGAAACTGTCACTCGCATGGATGTCTGCATCAAGCCTGGTGCTCGCCTTCTGATGATCCACGTTCTGTCACTAAAACCTAAGCACACCCAAGAAGATTCACATAAATGTGAATTCTGTTTTCCTCTGACTCTCTCCGCCCTTCATGCCCCCACATTGTTCCTGGAGATGAGTCTCTCCTGGGGGTACCTATGCTTCCAGCAGCTCTCCTGTTTACTGGGAAATCAGCATGGTGGGGTCACAATAAGAAATCCCTCATCTTACACTGGAAATAAAGACCTGTCCAAAGAAATGACTAGTAGAGGAAGGAGGAGTTGGTGGGGGTTGAGGCGGAGGGGTGTTGGGTAAAATGAGGAGAAGGAATCTGCACTGGGTTTTGTCCCTTTGTAACGAGCTGTGGGTCAGTCTCAGGGGAATGGACGGCAGACAGGCGGAGGGTTCTGCAGCTGCTTGGCCTGAAGCACTTCATCTAGTCCCTGAGCAACTGCAGGCTCATTAAACTGCACTGTTTCTACTCAACATTAACTTCAGTTTATGTCTCCTGTTTTCGTCCATGCCATCCATCGTTGCTCTTTACTGGCAAATGTTGTATGAGACATGCTTAAATATTGATTAGGCTGGAACTGGAGTCACCCTGGGACTTGGTCTGACAGCTGTATGCTAATGATAAAAGGGTATAACCTCCCACAATAGGCAGTCTGTGTGCGATGTGCGATAAGATGGTTTGTGTTCAGCTTGGCTGTGGACATGGAACACGTTTTGTGTGAACAAGATTAGTCTACATTGTGTGTTGCGTGTGTGTGTGTGTGTGTTTCTAATTCACACAGTATAACAGAAGATCTGCAATGACGACAAAGTCATTGTAACTGAAAAACGAATTATTGTCTGTCTGTTTCAGTTTTGGGAGGAATTTTCATCCACATTACTGAAGTTCTTTCACTTGTTTAATGTTGATAAATATTGGGGAATACTGCTAGTAAATTCCCCTGCTTTTTCTTTTATACTAGTCTGCTCAAGAATCCTTTCATTTTCACTCACATTCATTGCTAAATCCCAGAACAGCTGAAGGATCCTCCAGCTGGTCTGAGCCAATTTTTCTCAAAACCACACATCTGATTTTCTCTGTTTGAGTCAAGGTTCCAGCAGCACTATGGAAACCTTACTTTGGTTTGGACTGGCAGGCTGTCACTGGTCATTATCGCCACTGTACGCTGGTCCAGAGCAAAGCGAATCCAATGGCTGTAACACCCTCTGGCTGCATTCTGCCTTGGCACACCTACTTTGAATAGAGATGAGTCATTCTAAAAGTAAGGCAGGTCACTGGTTTGAGCTAATCCTGTTCATGTTACTGACTGTATTAACAGTAAATTGCTGTTTGCCCCCTTTGGAACTGTTGCTATGCAAGTCAAGCTTTATGTCAGTTTACAGCAAGTTACTTCTGAGTAATATTTTTTTTTTTTAAACAGTGGGTCTTGTCCCCAACAAGTGAAAAGCTCAAATGGCAACTGTTACTAATTATAGTTTATGAAGCAGATGAACACTGAACAGTCATTATTTTGCTGTAGTGGTTTTTTTTGCTTTTGGGACGGCTAACAGAAACGCTTAACTGCACTACTTGAGCTCTGCACATGTCCTTCAGGCAGATTAAGTGGACTTTAGAGAAGCATAACTGGAAGGACTATTTGTCCATGGTGTTTGCAGCTGTTTATGTTTGCAACCAAGTGTAATCCCTTCTTAATGTTATTGCAAAAACATATGCTCTTTAAATAAAAAAAACAAAAAACAAAACATTATTACTGTTTCTTTTCATCGGGCTTATCTATTTAAGAAAAATACTGTCAAGGCTATAGCTTAAATAAGGACATAAATAAAGACCAAACCTCCGGCATATATAATGAGCTGACGTGACTAGGCTAAACGGATTTGGAGACAGGACAGATTTCCAAGTTGCAGCCTCATTATTAGATGGATTCTGTTTAATATGTCTAGTTAAATCAAGACCAACACAGTTTTGGCTGAAGTTGGTGTCATCTCTCTCTCAATCTTAAGTCATAAGTAAACATTTATGCAGTTGCAGGACTTTGTTAAATTTGACTTTATTTAATTTACCTTTGCTTTTATTCCAACACCTTTATGAAATGTGCATATTTGCTTTGGAGAAAGCAAAAAGAATGCAGAGAATGAGGCATTTCTTTGTTTGCTCTTGTCATTTGGGGCGGTCCTGCACAGCTAAGTGGTATTTGCCAGCTTAAGACGGCAGGGATTGTGTATTGGCTCTCTGTGTGGAGAGGGTAAACAAAGGCATGACAAAGTGGATAACAGAAGACTTTAATAATAGGAGTTGGAAGCACAGACAAGTCATAAAGGACATATGTTTCAGAGCGCACCATGGATCAGAGAAAACAAAGATATTAAACAAAAGAGTGCAAAGAGTAAGCATAAAGATAGTAAGATTAACTGGAATTTTCTTGTTATACCCACTGATGAAACCACTAGTTGTCCCACAGAACACTTACTCAGAGGGGTATCGCTTTCTGAAAAGCTGCCTCTGACTAGGGCTGCTCAATTAATCGAATTTTAATCACGATTATGATCTGGGCTTTCAACGATCATTAAAAATGACTGAGCCGATTATTAGCCCCTCCCTCATTTATCCGCGACACCTTAAAGGCCGGTCCGTGAAAATATTGTCGGGCATAAACCGGTCCTTGGCGCAAAAAAGGTTGGAGACGCTGATTAAGAGGACCCGAGGGAAGCTCGGAAAGCTAAGCAGAAGTTATTTGGAGAGTGACTGCCGTTGGTTGAAAAGAGAGTTTAAAAAAAAAAAAACTTCAGTGGTGTTGCACACTATTTTATATTATTTTTTTAAAGTCACTGTTAACCCTTTAAAGCCAGTCAGAGCAGCACGCTCCGTTTTGTGTAACTATTTTTTAAATCCCTGTAGAACCTGAACCGTGTAAGCTAGCGCAATAATTTGTTTTGCATATGAAACCAGAGGAGTTGTACTTACAACTTATGCCATCAGCTTGTCCTCGGTCACGGTTTCCTTCCACATATAGCTTTGCAAAAATTGCATAAAAAGGCTTGCAGGAACAAAAACATAATATTCCAGAAACACGCTTTGCCGATCCGATCAGCTGTTCGTAACACTTCCCACAGTGAAACAGAGGTCAGCGCGAACTATCACATGTCCGCCATTTCCTGGCCGAAACCGGAAGTGATGTCATTTTCGCGGAAATTGTAGTTTTTTACTTGTAGGCCTTAAACCTATACTGGTCATGTTTGACTTTTCTGTGTCGTTTCTGGGATGCTTAGAACTCGAATTGCACTGCTGGAAATAGTTTATTTTGATGCACATGCTGTTTTCTTTGCAAATTTGCATCATAGGATTGTTTTTTCTTTTTTCCTGCAGTATATAAAAATTGCTGTATCTCCAAAATAAAACTATGAAGACACTCAAAATAAATTTCCTGTTGTTGTAAACTATTTTTTGCAACTTTTTTGTATTTAAAGCTTTGAGGGATAAACCTCTTAAATTTCTCCAAGTAGAAATATATGTAAAAAATACAAAAAACGATTTTCAATTTTTTTGTAGTTTATTGCACTTTTTTTGCAATTAATGTAGTTACTATGGACTTAATGCATACATATTATTAAAATATGGGCTATAACAGTTGTATAGCAACTTGAAATGCTCCCACAAATGGCACTACAACATGTAAAAAAAATAATATAAGCTCTGGCGGACTTGGTTCTATAGTAGGTCTTAAAGGGTTAAATAAATATCGTCAAATAATCGAGATCTCAATTTCAGTGAAAATAATCGTGATTATCATTTTTGCCATAATCGAGCAGCCCTACCTCTGACCTCTGACCATTCATCTGTCCATCTACAGCTTGGCTAAAAAAATGCCCATAGAGAGGTGATCATGTCCACACCAAGATGAGTTTAAAAACAGCTTGTATACTTTTGAACATTTAGGGCTTCCCAGGGCTCATGTGGTGTAAGAAAGCATTCAGGTGACAATCTGCGGGAACTGATCAATAGACTGCTTGTGTGTACTGGCAAACTGAGCGTGCAGATTCAACTTCCTGACCTTAGCACCAGTGGATTTACACAGTGAGGTCCATTTTCAGAATCCATACACTACTATAAACACAGTTTTGGCTCAATATAGCACCAGGGCAATGATTGGTTGACTTTACTCAATTCCAGCAAGGAGTAACATTGCACTTGTGCAGCATTGACACATAGCTGAACTGTTTTCATCGCACTACCTACCACTAGAGGTAAATAACAGTATAAATAACTGTGATCTGACCTTTTTAAAAGCCACCTGAAATGTAAATGAAGGCCCCTTAACAGCAATTTCAGATTGTTGTTGACAGTTTAAGGGCAGACATGCACTTAACCAGATCTTATCCTCTTCTCTGGATCATTAGGCATGTTGAAGAAACCGTTAAGCTTTTCTCACTGAAGAGCCATCAGATTCCTGGTGGTCGATGGCCTGTGGTGCTCAGTGGGAATCTTTATCACCTCAGGCTCAGGGATTCACCAGGGAGACAGAGAAGAGCTTGGTTTTCCAGACATGATAACAGAACCTGGCAAACATTAGCCAGGCTGCAGTGCATATACAGATGAGGGCAGGAGGGGTGTGTGTGTGTGTGTGTGTGTGTGTGTGTGTGTGTGTGTGTGTGTGTGTGTGTGTGTGTGAACTCATGTGAAACTTTTTTGCCCATTATATCTGTCATCATGTCTGGGAGAGACTTGGCTCTCATCCAATCCAGAGAAATTACCCTCCTATCCACATTAGGAGAGCACTTAATACACCTGTCTTCTGTTATTAGGGAGAGGTCGATGACTTCATCGGATTTGAACAAAGGCGACACACACACACACACACACACACACACACACACACACACACACACACACACACACACACACACAAAGCATTTTGAAATCTCTTCTTTCTCTTTGATTCAATTTCTCTTGTTTTTATGAAACTGCTGCAGCTGTAACCATCTGTTATGTTCCACGTTGCTCTAACACACTAATCACTGTAAGGTGACATCATCTCTGTGTGCTCTGTGCGGTCTGTGGTTTACAAGCAGGACACACATGCATCCACGCGCGCGCACACACACACACACAAGGACATGAGGAAATTGGATCGAGTATGGATAATCATTGCATTAGTGCAGTGTGTGTAATCAGTGTGTGCCTAAGGGAGTAAAACACACCTTGTGTTTTTACTTTACACACCGAGCGCTCTCATAGCAGTTCAGCTTGTGCTCCAGTGTTGAGGGTTTTTGTTGAATGGAAAGGGTGTATGCTTGCATCGAAAGGAAGTGGGGGCTAAAGGAGATACTAGCGTGATGTCACTGAAAAGGATCAATTTCCGTGTCCTTATAATTATTGTGAAGAATTCTGAGAGTAAATGTTCGGATTTTTAATTGTGTTTTTGAATGTTTCAGAAAAACACCATGGACAAAGTTACAGTTAGCATGCCTGACTAATTATCTGATTACCTCAGTGTGAATGCCTGGGTGCACATGACACGGCTCTGTTTTCAACAGGGCAAATGCTAACTTAATTAGTTAGCTATTAATAACTAACTGAATATATGATTAACAGATGTGGTCAAATCAATTGTGGAGTTAGTGCTTTTCTATCTCTGTCATACAATAAGTGATTAATCGGGTACTTAATGACCAGATTAATCAGACAAGGTTATCTCGTACGCAACGTTCACAGAGGTGTGTAGGGCACACCTAATGGTCTCTGTTTCTGTCTTTCTGTTGCCATCAGTTGATCCCCTCATCCCCAAGCAGTCGCGGCAGGTTGTTGCCCGTACATTAGCCTGTTTCTCAAAGGGGTTTTTCCTTCCCACTGTCACCAAGTGCTTTATCATAGAGGGGTTGTCGAATTGTTGCAGTTTTCTCTGTATTATTGCAGGGTCTTTACCCTACAACATAAAGCATCTTGAGGTGACTGTTGTGATTTTGCACTATATAAAACTGAATTGAAGTGAAACGAGTGTGCACTCAATGTGGAAGCTCCACAGGAACCAGCAACCCAATGTTTTTGTGTTGTTTTTTTTTTTGTTTTTTTCTTGTCCCTGTTTGAAGACCTCCTGGTGAGGCTTTCAAAGCCCTTCTGTTTCAGCGCTACAGCTACAGTAAATGTAACACAGCTGAGCAGGAACAAGCAACACTCATTATTCTCCGCAACCGTAATGGCTTACTTCGTGTTTTTGTGTGTTACTTTTTTTTTTGCACATTTCATACATTTTGCATAACTAAATAAAGTCTCACTGTCAGCTGCCACTTGTATTTGATTTTAGCACTAGTGAATAAATCTGGGACTCTCCACCATTTGACCCTAGAGCTGAAGAAGCTTCTCGGATGAGAGGTGAAACGTCTTCAGGCAACTTAAAGAAGTCCAGACGCTTTTCTTTCCAAGCTCCTTAGACTACGATGACCTGGATGACTGAGAACCTTCACAGACACTAGTGAATAACATTAGTGCGCTTGTCCCATAAGCACAATACTGAATGCACTGTGCTGCCACTGAGCGGTTTCTGTGGTGCTGATGCAGCAGCAGTTTGATAGTCATATAAAAATGTTCCAGTCTCACACACATACACACTGGCTGCTGTCTGCTATGATGAGGTCATAGTTGGTCAAGTCTGTTTTGTATTGTATGAACAGAGAGCAGCTGTAATGCCCATTCAGCTCTGGACTTAAGATAGAGGGCTTATATAACCCAGTGTACACTGACAATATCTATTGTGTTTCTGTAAACTCTGCAAACACATGTTCCCGCTGGGTTTACAATGGCAAATATTTCCCAGTGTTCATGCCTTTTGAAGTTGACCTTTCAGACCACAAAGGTGAGTTGCAGCTTTGAGTTCCAGAAAAATCTGCTCTAGTGCCTGATCTTCAGCACTCTTTAAATATTTACTCACTGACGCGCTTCAGCGATTGCTCATAATCGCTTTGCAGTTTGCAGTGCATTACAGTGATTACTGTTCAGAGAGTGAATTGGGTTTGGGGTGCTGGCTGTTTCCTGACACCTGTGTTGTATGTGTGCGTTAGCCTGAGGGATGGGGCTACCGAGCTGCTTATTTTTAATGAGAATGCTCTCTGCTTAGCCTCACATGCCTCTCATTACTGCCCGCAGACCCAGAGAGTGAAGAAAAGACGAGGATGGGAGAAATAAATATAAAACAGATGGAAAATGGTAATGAAAGATCCTTCTGATTTTGATCCTCACTGCCAAATACAGTATCAGTGCTTGGTGTGTCACAGCCTTGATGGAGAGTAACGTATGATTTACATCAAACAGCATCCAACTTGGGTCCTGCATGTGCAGCTACAGAAACATTTGAAGTAATAATTACACAGGACCAATACAAGTGGTTCCATACCTGATGTGAAGCTATAGGTAACCGGATGTTAGCTTAGCATGCAGTGCACAGTTTTCACTGTTTTCAATCGAGATGTTAAGAGAATCTAACAAGCAGATTTTTTTCTGATTTTGCAAATATGGGTGCGCTGATCTTCTCATCAGAGTCTGTGCAAAAAGAAAAAATCATCTAAAAAAATTATTCCATTGGAAAATGGCAAACCTCTTTTGTCCCTTCCATTCAGCTCCCCTGTTCCCAAAGCTCTTAAATGCTATAAGAAAGACCCTTTTGTGGCGGACCTGGCTGCAGTGAAATTGCCTATGGTTCCCACATAATAGCCTGCCATCTAGTCTGGAAGGATTCAACAGCTGAGCTCCAAACACCGACATCTAGCTCACCTAAACTAAGAGGTATTAGGTTAAATGTGTGTTGGGGCATTTTTTTGGCAATGCTTTAGAGAGGTAAAAATAGTAGTTGGTCTGTAACACTTGGGGAAAATCCCCTCAGCTGTGCAATTTGGAAAATAATTCACACTGTTGAGTTTCCCCAGAGGACAAAACTGAACTCAGAACATCAATCTGAAGTCTTTTCCTTATCTGTTATTATGTATTTCAGGGCACTTTTCTGTAAAGTTGTTCTTCCTGTTTTCCAGCCAACATATTGATTCTAAATTCATCCAAAATCACAGCCAAAGGATCAGATTAAGTCATAGCAAGTGCGCTTTCAGTTTTGACTCTCTGCGAAAAATTGAACTTAGCTCGGGGGAATATCATTGACTGAGAGGCCTACTGGCCTGTGGTTTATTAGTGTAAGTCCCAGTGATCCCAGAGAAGCTGCTGTGTGTGTCTTGTATTATTTCAAGCTTACGCCAAGTTTTTGTGGCAGGATACTGCTTGTTTTCCCACTGTTCATAAAGTCGATGCTAGTGTCGATTAGATCTTATTTGATTGAGAGATTTCAACACAAACACAATCTCTCTTTTAGCCACAGCTGTTGCTTTGAATGGCTAACGGAGGCATATTAGTTTATTAAAGATCATTTTTTGTGTACCTTGTAGCTTATCAAATTCTTGTAGAATTTTTACAAAATATTTCATCAGTGCTTTTTTGTCCCCATTGGTCAGGCTACAGAACAATCCCAGTGGAAATGATGTTTTCTCAGGTATAGAAGAAATGAGATGGCTTATGGTGAGTACTGGAAGTAAAGTGATTGGATAGTATTGGATTATTTTACTGGTTTTACTGGAAAATCTGGTGTAACTGAGATAAAAGTTTAAGACATGATGAAGTGTACATAATTAAAGAAACAGCACCAACTGCACAAGCATGACAAGCTTGTCGAGTTCAGTAACTCCAGTTAGTGGAAAGAGGGCCTAGCAGCAACCTATTGGCCCTAGTTGCATACCTATCAATCAAAGTGGACACGCCCCTACAAGAACAATTGTATAAGAACAATTCTCTCACTTTAGAGTTGTTATGAATTGTTATGAAGGGTGAATCTGTCCATGGAGGTTAGAAATGTTTTTTTAAAGTGTCCCTAGTGTCCCAGGAACCCTCACCTTTCAGCTTTGGAGTTTGCTGCTCGGTCAGTTTGGAAGCTAAAACATCATGAAATAGAGATTGTGGATAAGTAATTTGAATTGAATTTGAATTGCTGACAGTGGATCCCAAAGAAACTGCATGTAATCATTTTGGAATTTGTGAAAATGTAGGTGGTCTCTGTCTCCACTGTTTGAATCAGTCATGGATTAAGAGCATTGTCAATCCAATGCTGGCAGAGAAAAGGTGTCCTTTACCGTCACAATCTATCATTCTGCCATCTGCACACAAACAAGCAAACAAACAAAACTTCTGCTTCCTTTTGAGACAGTCTCTGTGTTTGCTGACCTGTTATCATCACCTAATCTGGTCCACTTATCCTGTGTTGGTGTTTCTGTGCAGTCTTGTTATGTCAGAGTACTGACCTGATCATTAACTTAGCTGAGTGCTATCTCTGGACAGTAACCATTAAAAGGCCCCAACATCACTGAATAAAAGGGAAGAGAGACTGCCATTAGTCAGTTATCTGCAGCCTGTAGAGTGTGTCTGCCGTCAGTATGAAGAGGGTAGAGAAAGCTGAATGTACTGCTGACAGCTGAAACATGTTTAATTAATCACTGTCAGTGGTGCTGTTGAGATTTATTTTGTTAGCTCCAAAGTGATTACTTTCTTGCTCCTTGTATCGACTGATAATGTAACGATTTAGTATTATTTTTTTATTAGTTCTTGTTTTACTCATGAGTGTGTTTCTGCTGTGACTTTTAGATCATAGGATCAGAATTTGGCACTAACAACTTAAAACCATCACGGTTTGTATCAACAGCTCAGGCTGCTGCTGCTGGGACCACCATATTTTTTTGGCACACTTTGGGCCCTGCAGTCCAAACTAAGCATTGTTTAAACACCACACCATGCCTACCTGATTATTGGTGCTGACCACGTCCATCCCTTTATGATCCCTGTCATAAAGAGCTTATATATATAAAATATGGTCATTTGAGTCAATATTGATGGAACAATAAACACAAATGTGACCATTGTAAGGACTCTGGATTGAGCTAGCTGACAGAACAGACACACTGCGTGTAGCTAAAGTAAAAATGTTCTAAAAATACAGGTTTTTCAACTTTTGAATATGAATAGAAGTAATATGATAAAGCCGGCACGATAAGGTTGGAAACACGAAGAACACAAGCAGAGTAGTCAAACACTGGGTTGAAGTTGGTTTTAAGTTTTCCTGAACTGAGGGAGTGATTCAATAGTTGGAGTTTGTACTGCAAACCTAACATCTGGACAGAAGATATTGTAATTTCTTTGATGCACACAGAGCTTAAGAGTTTGCACTGTGGTTGTAAACATTATGCAACTTTGCTACTGAGCCCCAACTGAGGCTGCACCTCTTCTCTTTTTTTATGAACATGTGAACCAGTTTAAGAGTTTCTCCAGGTGCAGTTGCTCCGTAGTCTCGGGTTTAAATGGAAAATACCAGTGAGCAATGAGGAAAGGATGCTCATTATTGTTGGGGAGCCAACAATGACTGAACTATAGCCCTCTGGAGATGGTGTGTTTTTGTCATTTGGACTCATCACTGCTTCGTTCTTGCTCTCTACAGGTTGTGACGATCTGAGAGAAGAGCCTTACGTCTGGATTTCACCGAAGAGATTTTGCCTCTGCATCCACTGCCGGGTCCTGCACAGGAGGTCGGTGTTGTCGTTTGTTGTCACGTGCGTTTTTCCTTTCATTTCATCTGTGCTCTTTGGTCAACTGTAAATATATAGCTTTTCCTCTGGAGCAAAACAAAACAAACAGAAGCATGATTTCCTGCTTTTCTTGTCATGATATTATTGCAGTTCCTGGCACCTTTCTGTTTCTAGTGGAAACACAAACTGTTCCCATGGTCCTATTGTTCCAGGCAAGTGTTAGGTAAATCTTGTAAATCCCAATTTTAATGGATGCTTAAAAGTTTCATTGCAACACCTAAGCTGATCATTTTGCTGGTGTTAAAAGTCAGCAATGCTTTTATAGTTTCTGAAGTTTCTTGCTCAACAAGCAACCTGATATGTGGGTTTAAGACTTTCCATGGTAACACAGCGACCTCCACCAATCAGAAATGTCGCTGTTCCAATTTGTTTAGATTGTTGGTCGAGGAGGGTTTTTTGTGACACTGCAAATAAAACAAGGTTTCTACTGGAGTGCTCACCACCACTTCACAATGTCGTAGCTCACAGTAAGTCTGCTTTGAACAACAATATGAATCACTGTTCATATTGTGCTTTTTACTGGCCCTCATTGAATCTGCTCTGAGGTAGCATAGGTAGTTGGCGCACTTGTACTGTTGTGTCTGTGCTGCAACAGAGCAGATAGGTATCTGCACGGAAACTGCATGTTCCCACACTGACAACAAAATCTGTGTCAGATCCTCATGTGCTCATGGACGTGGAAACTGCTGTGCCGGTACCAGTAGAATCCTCGTCTCTGTGCAGCCAGAGACCTACGCAAACCGACACCAATGCAAGGCTGTTAATCCAGCTGCATATTCAACAAATGTGATTCAGTGTATGACTTTCTTTTTTCTTCTTTGCTTCACCGCGAATCGTCTTGTGACCCCAGAGATTTATGAACCATGAACTTTGATTTAACTGAGGGCAGAAAAGCATCTTCAGCAGCTACACTCAGTCTTTTCATTGTCTGCCATGCTGACTCTTAAAATCTGTTTGATATATGTCTTTCTGGATGAAGTAAGGAAGTTGGGGGGTGTCCGGATGGAGAAGCGTGTTTTTCCAATATGGAGGAAAACAATGGAGTCGGAGATATTGTGCAGGAGACCACCTGTGAAGGTCATTTCAAAGTGGAAAGCCCCAACTAACACAATAAACAAAAAAGTGTTTGTCACTTTGCTCTTTAAATAGGGAGACTTTGTGTCAAGCACTCACTTCCTGTTATCTCATACTTGTTTTGACTGAACCTCATTTGTCTTCACGCTCTGTTTTAAACACATCCAGTTTAACTGAATCTGAAGTGTTCAGTCATAATTCAATCTGAAAGCTTTTATTTCCACTCATGTTTTTTTCAGTTAAATTTCATTTTAAAGAAGGATGTCTGAGGTTGTTATTCTTCCAGTATGAAGCATGATGGTTTTTATCCTCACGTCAGCTCCAATTTAGACCGATTTTTATCTATTGTGTCTGCGGGATGCAACAGTGGTACAATCTGACAAGAACAGGGTTTTTGCTTGGTATTCATAAGAAAAGCATGACTTTTCAACACTCATCTCTTTGTCCGCAAGTGAAAGCACCTACACATCTCACTTTCCTCCCCCAAAACCAGTCTGACAAAAGCAACACGCTTCTTCATTTCCCACCTCTTCTTTTTGTTCTCAGCATCTCCTCATTTGTCTCCGTCCCTCATCTACTCACCTCCTACACATGCTGTGTTTTCCCAAGGGCCTGAAAGTGGGGGATGATATCACTTGACACTTTTATTATCCCAAACTCAAGTGAGAGCGAGTCTGGTGCCAGCATTCCTTGGTAGTGCTTACTTTTGATTTTGAGCAGAGTATCAGGTTAAGTGCCCTCAACAGCCATGGCTGTGTCCCCCAGGGGTGTTCGGATAAAGCAGGTAGAGCAGTCTCCGTTTGCAGGGGGAGTTTTTGTTACTCTGAGCTATAGTGGGAAACTCAGCTGGGAGTAGCAGGTCAGCACCACAGGGAAGTCAGGATTAAACTGCACTCATCCCGAGCACAAAACACAGTGAGAACAATGCTTTTGGCCCTTTCTAGAAGGAGGGACAAATGGCGTCGACCCAGCTTAGCACAGTGACTGATTTCCTGAGTCTGGGGGAGAAAATAGGATTTGAAGTGGAAGGACTTTTCCCCCCACCACGACCCCCTGCGTTTTTGGACCCCAGGGCAGTTTGCAGAGCTAAGGTGGGGCTAGAAATGGTTAAGCACAATGGAGACAGTGTTAGGCCTGAGGGGCCCAAACGCTGCAGCTCTCTTAACAGTGAGGAAACAGGAGTGCTGGTGACTCCTCAGGGCTCTCAAGTCCATCAGCAGCCAGAGGAAATAGGTGTGAAGAATGTGGCCCCTAATTTCTTAAAGTGGTATTTTCTCTTAGTGGAATATTTTCATTTTTTACTGCACCAACACTGAATCCCTGGAGTCTGGCCAGAACTCTTAAGTCAAGATCATGCTTTATTAATTTCAAATAGTACATCTAAGGTGTCTGTTTTTCTTCATTTCCTTCAATTTTCCAAAACATAACATAAAAAGTGTAATTAGTTTGCTTTGATTTCAATATCAACTTGCAAAATCTAAATAGTCACAGTGAAAAATGCAACAGCTTAACAGTTTTAACATTAAGTATAAGTTTTAAGCAGATACAGCACTATAAAAGTTTGTTTAAGGTCCCACTGAAATACAAGACTGAGTCGGTTACCATATAGCTATCAGTAAAGGATAACTTACAATCCTGGATATTTCCTCCAGATTTGCTATGTAACAGTTTTGAATTGAATCTAGCTGATTCTCAGCTGTATTACAGTTCATCTCCTCAGGTTATAGCAACACTGCTGAAGCCAAAAAAGGACTATTACAAGTACTAAACGTATTAGACATTACTCATTACTTGACAGAGAAAGTAATTTGTTACATTACTCATTACAATACTTTCTCATTACTCTGTTAAATGATTTTTTTTCTATCTTTCTGTCTATCTGCACAGATAATTAAGCTTTGTCAAGTAACAACATAACTTGAATTGAATTTAGTATAATAACGCATTACATTACTGATTTAGTGAATGTGATTACAGTAGCACTCCTGAGTAATGCTAGTAGCACAACAAAACATATGAGATGGCTAAGCTGGAAACCCTGGAGATGAAAAAGTGGTGCTGTTGTGGAAGTGCCAAAAACCACAGTTCATAGCCATTTGTGACTGACTCCAAAACTGAGTGAAACACTGTAGAAAACTGTGTTAAAAAAAACGTAGGATGCCACATCTTGTCTGATTTTTGAAGCTAAGGACGGTCATGCCTGGTTAGTAGTTGGATAGGAGACTCCTCAGCCACTTATTCTCAGCTTCTTAACTGCTAAGATATAGCAATCTGGAGTCAGAGCCGAGCCAAGAAGAAAAAAAAACCTGTCTTCTGTGGCAGGCAGAGAGAATAATCTCTAACCCCTCCTCTTCTGTGGCGATCCGGTTGGCCACCCACTTTGACGCCAAGCTGTGATATGTCAGATGGTCGTTGTTTTCCTTCACCCTCTTAACCCTCATGGCGCTGGCTAACCGTACGCCGCTTGTGATATGGTCAATATGAGAAGATGAGAGATTGTTGACCTCTGGCTTCCTCCACAGAGGCGCAGCTGAAGAATGACTTTGTCCTAAACTGGATGTGGATCACAGTGTAATTCCCCTGCAGAAGACTTAGGTCTACCAGAATCACTCCTGCTCCACCTCAGCAGTGACACACAATCTGTCAAGATTACATAAACAGATGTTTCTGGGGCGAAATGGTGACCGCATGCACAGAGATCAAACAGAGGTGTGCATGTTTAGATCCAAATGTGAATGTGTGAACCGTTGGTATTTTATGATGTTCTTCGTGTTAAAAAAAAAATACTGTTGTTCTGTTCTGTGGGGGACGTGTTATAGCGCCACACCTCTCACAGGTGTGCCCCCTGCTGACCACTAGCTGTGGCTTCTGTAAACCGTACCACCATTATTCCTTTTCCCTCCTTGTTTCTTTCCCACACTCCCGCCTTACTTCCTCCCGAGCTCAGTGTTGTGATTCCCTCACCTCCAACACACATGTGTGTTTTTGCTCCAGCGGTACTCCCGAGAAAGTTGATAAAATAGCAAATATGCTGCAGAGATAACACTCCCACGCTAAGATGCGGGGAAGTAAAAGCACCGCTGACGAGAGCTGAATGGATAAAAACGAGCGGTGTGATCTCGCTGGGGAGATTTATCTGTCTCCTGACCTCAGCTGTCGCATTAGATAAATGGATCGCTGTCAAATGTGTGAATAAGACGCTGAGGTTGTGAGTGACGATGAGCCAGTGTCAGTGGAAACTTACATCATGTTTGGCATTGCGTAGCATGAAATGAGATGGCACAGGCTACACATACCCAAATATTGTGATCAAAGTGTATCTATAGCATAGAATAAAGTAGTACTAAGATCCTAATTTTAAAAAACAGATTGTGACGAACTCAGTCAGTATGCTGCTTGATATTTGCTGACCTGTTAAGAAAGTTAATGCCTGCTTGTTTTTTTAGCTAAAGAATCAGTATTCTTCAGCTGACACCGTACAGTCCTGCCCAGAATGTTATTTCAGTAGATGTGGACCTCGTCCCCTGTGTGTGCGTGTCGAACATCTGTCTCCATGTGCCTGCTGATGGGCCTCAAGCAGCCGTGGCCTTGAAGTGGCAGATGGTCATAGCGGCTCCCTCTGTGGGATTCAAACTCAGCTCAGGCTTCTCCGATTGCGCAGAAGCAAATGTACATCACTGCAGTCTCCCTACATACATTTGTCACCCCTGAGCTGCTTTTAGGCTGCACTGATGACCCCGAGGTGCTTTTTTTGGATAACTAAGGAAGGTTATAAAAACAGGGATAACATTTTCTTCCATGTGCTACCATCATGTGCAAGATGCTCTGTTTTTGTCTGGGTGTTTGTTTAGTGCTTTAGAGATTTTTGTGTAGCAAACTGCATCTGATTTCAGCACTCAGTAAGCTGTCCCCCCCCCCCAAACTGGAAACTCCATAGGCTCTCATCAGAGCCAGATATTCCATCTGTCCATCCATTGCCTCCAACTCTTTCCATATTTCTCTCCTAATGCCATCTCTTTCCACCGCAGTTCTTAAAAGCGAACTCGGGGCAGCCTCTTAAGGGTGGCTGGACGTTGGAGTGACATAACATGTGCAGGCAGAGCTCAGATTGAAAACATGTGGAGATAAAGCCTCAATGAGATATCTGTGGCATGTCTGGGAAGCACGCATTGACACGAGCCCAAATAAAGCATTTGGTTTCTCTACTATGAAATCAGTTCCTTCCTGACTCAAACTGGGGCTTGGGCACACCTGAGTATTCAGGTCACAAGTGCATACACAGTCATGTTAATAAGTTGTTTGTTTGTTTTTTATCATTATTAATGCAAGTGTATAAAATCAGAACATGCTTCGGGTGGATAAACAATAGAGTTCTCTATAAGTACACCAGGCAGTAGTAGCTCTTTCAGGGACCACATTTAGCCATGACTCGCAAGATAGAAGAAACACCATTCAATCTGTCACAGTCAGCTGGGATATATAAAGCACTCCCAAACTTGGTTTCAAATCCAAAAGCTTGCAGATTTTTACACATTTATTTTGTTTATTGGGCTACTTGGGGTCAACAGAAGAAGCACTGACACGTTATAACACTACACAGCTGCTTCATGTTCAGTGTTGTGTTTCTGTCTCTGAATGGATGTAAGAAGAGTGTATATTTCTTTTTGCTCTTTGTTCACTTTCCACCAGCTCTAGAATGAAACATGTGGCTCTAAATGCTTCATTAGCTACTATTATTCACTTTGTGAGTCCAAGCAGACAGAACACATTTGGATTTGAGACTTTTCTCATAGTGAGTGTGAGTTAAAACTGTAAAGTGATGAGATGTCCCGGCCCATCAGATTTTACTTATTTTCTTATCTTTCTTATCTTCCATGTTTCAGAGTTAGTTTTTTTTGTCTTTTGGTTACTTTGTTACTTTGAAGTTCACTTTTCCCATGTACCTTGTGATTTTCTGTGTTTGCTTGTTTCCTCCTGTGTCACATTTGCTCCCATGTCTAATTGCCAGTCATCTGTGGATGTATTCCTGTCTCATTATTAACTCACTGAACTTTACATTTCCTGGATGAGCCCAACAAAGACTTGACATTTGTTGTTCCGTCCTGCATTGATATTCCATTTGGAGAACCAAAACAATAACCTGCAAGCCTGAAAAAGGCTGTCAACCTCCTTTTAAAAGGAATAAGGGCTCAGGTGATAGCTTTTTGTGCATGTGTAACTATATACATCATGAATCCATATATATGTAAATGTTTTTAAGTTTTTATGAAGAATTAGGGCTGTTTAGACACATTCATTTCTAATTTTAATGATTATTACAATTTAAATATATGTCATTTTTTTCTGTTGATCAAAACAAATGTATTTAAATACTTTTTATATTTATTGTGGGAGGCTAATGAGAGCATTTTTTGTAATTGGGCGAAAAAATTCTTGTTTAGGTTTTCCCAAAAAAAACAGACAATCTGGCTCCACTGTCCGTTGGATTTCTTTTATCAGTCGCCACCCCACTTTTTATTCTCTTCCTTTAAGTCTTCATGATTCCACAGACAAAAGTCTGTCGAGGAAAGATGAATGACTAGCAGCTCAAAGCAAGACACCTTATGTTCTATTTGGATCTGTATGAATGATGTTTTAGCCTGGCAGGCGTCTGGTGTGTACATGTAGATGGTTACTCCCTGCTGATCCACTGGTCTTTGATGTGAGCGTCTGTGCTTTGTCAGAGCTCCTGAGGCTGCCAGGAGAAATCTCTGAGATGTTGGTAGCTTTCTCTTTGTCTGTGAGAATCAATTGAAGTCTCTGGGTGTTCTGAGTTTGTATCTCTACATAACAAATATCGTATCTGAGAACTAGGCCCACTCACAGTCAGGATAATGAGTAAAAATATTAACTGAAAGTGGAACTGATTGGTGTCTTTTCGGAGGACTTTTCGCCCCAACATCTTGAAACAGCGATTATCTGGATAAAAGCTTAAGCAACAGCCAGTGTGCAGTGACTCTGTGTGCAGTACATGGAGGTCTGATAACAAAACCAAACCACAGGAGTATAAAAGAAGTAAATTGAACAGTGTGTCTTTTCTGATGTAAACCGCCAACCTAAGTGTATCCAGCTAGTTCTACTACATTAGTATTCGAAGCAGTAAATGGCAAGAAGCACATAACCGATTAATATTAGTTAAAATAATTAAAGATTATAAAAATAATATAATAATAAATAGCACATATAATGATTATTATTATTAAGTAATTTCTGCTTAAGATTCTTGAACCATCTATATTGTGATTACACTGCCCCTTAAATTTGTTTTTCATTTATGTACCTGTGCATATTTTGTGACATAAAACACCTAAGTATTGAGTAAAATGAGGAGTACCATAGTATCTGACCTTTGACCTGGGGGTGGAGCAATCCTTTCTAGTGCCAAATCTGGATGTGGCACAGTGCTAGCTACTGCTAAGACTACTAACATTTTTTATGTATGTTTGAATTGAAATGAGTATATTTAAGAAAATATGTGCATGTGCAAGAATATCTGAAGAATTACTTTTAGTTGATTAGAGACAGACTCTGATTTCCGAATCAGAATCTGTTTTATATTTTAGGGGTTTCTCCACTCCAAAACACCTGGTTCAAATGATCAGTCAGGCAGTTGCAGCCCAACAGGACATTTGAAGGAGGTATGTTGGAGCAGGGATTGAGATCACTTTTTGAGAGCATTGATTGATGTGATGTGTAAGCAATCAAATCATGCACTAAAATGATAATGTACAAAGCTGCAGGAAATGAGCACAAGCAGCTTTCATAGGAGGATAAAATTTGATTGGACGGTTAGGGTAATAAGTACACTCCCTCGGTGAGGACAGCGAACTGGATGAGAGTGACAGCGAGTACAAGAGGGTCCCAGAATCAGGTCTGAGGTACAGTTAGGAGATCAGGGGTCAAACTCCCAAAAGAAAAGGGTGATTTTTTTTTTCTCTGAAAAACAAAAATGCATGCTGTGTAGTTTTCTTTTCTTCATTGTTGTAGTTTTTTGTATTATTTTTATTCATTTATAGATTCTAACAATTACTGCTTACTATAGTAGTAGCTAGTAGTTAGTTAGCTAGTAGTTACAGTGTTACATTTAACTTTAGTCTTGTCTTTACTTTTGTCTTGTAATCCTAAAAATAAAGAAAACTGTAAATTACTTTTTAATATAAAGAATAATGAAAGCTTATATTAAACAAACAAGGTTAACCTGTTAATTAGCTAGCTACAGCTTTTCACTTCTGCTGGATGCTGCGATCACACTGTTGGACGGATATGAGTGCTCTGGTTTCTAAAATCATTTGACATAAAGCGCCACTGTATCAAGAAATAATAAGAATTTTGAATTGTATCACTGCTATTACAGAAAACTGTATGTTCACAGTATAAAAAAAATTAAAAAGCCTGGAGCCTTCGTAGCTGTTTTGTTGAGTGTGACTGGGTTGAATTAAAATGGCTCATTTAACTTCTTCCCATACAACTCTACCGTAGGAGGAGGATGAGTCACCAGGGTTTATTAGAAAATAGGTTGAAGTTTTATTAGGTCTAGCATGTATACATCTGCATTCACAGGCTGCATTTTTGAACTGTTCTGGCCTGACTTTAATTGAAAGTGATAAGAAAGGCCTCTTCCTCATGCTTTGCAGGTTGCATTCAAGTGTCTAACTGACCTATTGGCTTCTCTTCCTGTTTGCCTCCTGCCCCCCCCCCCCCCCCCCCCCCCCCCCCCCCCATTTTATTATTTTTTTGTCTTCATATGGATCTCATTTGCGAGTGAACACAAAAGTCAGAGAAACACTGTGGCTTAGTGCACTGTTGGCTGAATGCACACAGTGCTGCTGTAAGCAATCCCAGGGCACTTTTCTCCCATCAGCCAGAAAGGTTAATCCATTAGTCAGACATCAAACCATCTGCTCAATCAGTCAGTTAACAAGCATCGAGGCAGCTATCTTTTACAGCAGTCTGATGTAACAGGATCTGTGTGTGTCATCGTTCATGGACCCCTTTTTAATAGAAACAAGCCTGATTACAATTTTTGAGTTTTACAAACTAAATAGCAAAACCTATTTATATTCAGTGTGCCATTTTATACATTAGTGAACAAATCCTGCACTTCAAAGGTTACGTATATATAAGCTATATAAGTAATTGTTTTCTTTAGGTATACTTGCATACATACTTATTCCTTCCCTCTCACCCAGCATATGCTACAATCTCCCAGCTGTTCTAGGGGGGATACTGAAACATTCCGAAATCAGCCAATAGACGTAATCTCTTCCTGGGTCTGCTGTGGGATATCTTCTCAGCTGGATGTACCCCAAGCACCTCACCTGTGACAGACACCCAAACCATTCCAGCTGTGCTCCCACCAAATAATCAAGCTCCATATCTATACGACTGAGCTCAGCTGTCAGTTCCTTGCTCCATTCATCCTTGACTCATATATAATGAGCTTCTCCACCTGAGGCAGCCACTCGTCCCCACACAGGAGCAGGCAATCCATCCTTTTCCTGCTGAGAACCATCATTTCAGACTTGGAGATGCTTATTTGCATCCCAGCTGTTTTGCACTTTGTGGCAAGTGGTCAATCAGGTCAGCATGACCACCCACATTCAGTCCCAAGCCCAGCGAGCTTGGCACTGCAGCTAACTCCACCTAGAATTTCTATCCATAAATGTTCCCAACACATCCAGTAAAAATGGATGCAACCAAAATATGTAATTTACAAACCAAATTATAGAAATGCCATATTGTAGTTTATTATTAACATGGATAAATAAGTGTTAAACCAGTCTATTTTGAAGTGATGCTCACACAGCTGTATGTTACCCAAATGCTTAAAGTTATATATTTCAGATTTAAGAAATTGAAAATGCAAATCTTATTGAAGCTGATAGTGAAATGTTGGGCTTGGATGATTGAGAAGGTGCAGTGAGCCATGAAAACAGAGCGAGAAGGTGAGAGAAACTGAAACCAAGAGAGAAAGAGGAGAGAAACCCTGGGCAGCTCCACATCTTGTTATTTTAACCCAGATTCAGCACTGAAATATGGCCACCATGTGGACCCTTTCAGAAAGTTTGGATCTGCTGTCAGTCTAGCCAATCAGAGCAGATGCATTGGTCCAAGAGGAGGGACGGTGGGAGGGTCCTGGAGTCTCGAGCGTGAGGGAGGTTATTAAAGTGTGTGAGCAGAGGAGAGCAGGGGCACAGAGGCCGCATTTACAGGAGAGCTGGACTATCCACAAGCCAATGGAGACAGGTTGGACTATTGTCTCATTTCTCTTAATTTTCCTGATTTCATTTCCTGTTTAAACAACTGGGTTGACTCCTGGGGTAAACTAAATCTAAAGAACTGCCTTGCTGATGCAGTAAAATAGCATACCTTGGTCTTAATCACAGACTATTTATAGTGTTTCGGAGCTCCGGGATTCTGAGCAGATGTGCAGAAGTGGTGAGAAACAAACTCCTTTGTTAGTGACAGAAACTGTAATTTTCCTTAAATAAACAAAGGAAAGTCTTGAAATACAAAGAAAGACAGATGATGTGCTTTCATTGCAACTTATTTACAGAGTTGACGTTGACCCAAATATTATATTTGTAAGACTGCTTGTCATCTTTTCACCATGTGGTTTATCTTGAATGGTTATTAGTTATTTAAGACCAATCACAGCCTGCATTCCCCCTCTGTAGCTGCGGGGGCTTCTCATTCAAACAGATCCTCACAGATAAAATCAGCACACGAGAGGTGTGGCTGGGAATGCAGGGAACCCAAAAAATAAACAGGATTTGTGATTTGTCACTATGGTGGCATTACCAGAATGACACCAGAGGGTTATAAGTGCTTTGTATTAATTATATCTGATCTTTTTGGCTCTTTCTTAATGAATAAACTCTTTAAATTTCTTTAGGCAGGTTGAAGCAGTGGTGGGATGGGATTTTAGTTGCAACAAGTCCATACAGTAGATATGTAGATTGCTTCCTGTCAGGGGCAGTGTGGAAAGGCGTTTCCTTCTGTTTTGCTGTTGTGATTAGGGAAAAGCTGAATGGATGCTCTCAGCAGGAGCCGTAGTGTTAAGCTTTTCAGGCCTATAAACAGCTTAGTTTTTTGGTTTACAATGAATGTCTCAACAACTACTGGGTAGATGGAGTTGTTTTCAGAGCCATTCATGACCCCATGACTTAGGTGAACATCTAAATTTTGCTTAAGTCCCATTATGAGTGGAATTATAATCTTGCCATGAAATTGGTGTCCACGAAATCCAGAGGATAAAAGTACTCCACAGAGTCAGCTAAACGTAATTGTAGTGGGAGACTGTTTCAAAGGGTTGGAAAGGAAGCCACACTGCTAAAGCTCAGTCCACACCTAGTCTTCAGGCTTGTACGTAGAATGACCAGCAGATTCTGAGATTCTCATAGAAAACTATGAGTAGCAGTGTGTTTGATATAAAGATGGACTAAATAGTTTAGTTCTTTGTAATGTGAACGTATTAATAGTCTGGCCGCAGCTTTCTGTATCGTTTGGATGCATGAGAGATCAATTGTTCAAGTTAGTAATCGTAATTGTGATGAATATGTTCCTCTAGTTCCACCAAAGATCAATTTAGAAATGTTCCTTAAATGAGAAAAACAGGAACAAGAAAGGTTTTTACATGAGAGTCAAACCCAGAGAGGAATCAGATATTTCTCCAAGTTTTCAAACAAAGGATTTACTGGTTAAACAAAATGAAGTTTTGTTGGTGTCTAAAACGAAGTAATTGATAGAGAGCCAATCATTAATCCTGGGTAAATGCTGGACTAGAGTGGACAACGTATCCAACTGGTGAGGCGTAAAAGACATACACAGCTGAATGTCATCAGCATAGAAAAGATAAGAAAAGACTGAATGATGCGAGCTGAAGGGAAGAAATGTAGAAATAAAATAGTATTGGTATTAATGGTTTCAAGAGGATGATGCTCAGTGACTTAAACAATCCATTAATCTTTTCTTCTAGCTACACCATGAGTTTTTTTTGAGTTTTTTAGTGAAGTGTCTCCATAGCTTTGAGATTAAATGCTATGGAATTTAGTAGACATAATCAAGTTAAAATTTGGTTTGCGTCCAAGTGTAGTTTGGTCTAAATGTCATATGCAAGTATGCTAATGTGATTGTGTGTAGATTTGAAGGGCATTGGCATCGGCATCAGGAGCATTTTAGCATTAGCTTAGGAGTGTACCCTTAGCTAATGCAGCTGAGGCGTGTTCCTCTTTATTTGTTCATTTGTTTCAACAAGCACAATATTTAATGGCTGCAGGACAACTGAGATGAAACTCTGGAGAAGTTCCTTTTCTTTCTAACAGCTGGTTACTTGCTCACACTTTATGGGAGTATGTGTCAGATGCAGGGAGTCTTGTAGATGGGGATTAGTGTTGGGTGTCACTATCGTGGCAGGTGCAGTCTGAGGGCTGTTAACTCTTTTGTGTATGTAAACTGATCCTCAAATAATCCTCTATCTCCTGCCTGGTTACTCTGGGAGTATAAAAGACATCATAAATCCACCTCAAGCCTCACATTTATGGACTACCATGCTCCACTCTAGCTTGGGAAACCTGCGTTCTTCATACCTGTTCAAATCTGTCTGTCTGGGAACAGGAAGCAGACGTCTGGGTATATATTGTCACAAATACCAGGTGCATTAATTGAACCAGACTTGTTTAAGTACCCAAATTCAAAGAAACTTCACAGACATAGAAACCTGCTAGTTGCCTTTGTGCATCTGAGAGGCATGTGGTGCAGACACACTATGGCTGAGCAAGGTCAAAGTTTAAGGCTCAAGGTCTTCAAATATTTTCCAGCTGGTTTAGATTTTTTTTTTTTTGGCTCCAGTGTGTTTTCAACAATATTTCTGTCAGGGAAGAAATAGTCTTTGCAACTAGCTAGGAAATGTTTGACTAAATACTTTAGAGTCAAATATTAAATCTTAAATCTTTATGTCAGACATTATTCAAAACACCCCTGAGACATCATCAGTTTAAGGCCTGGGAAGAGTTCTTCAAAAAAGTGAACTGTATAAGTGTGCATATGTTCTCGCAATTGTTCACGGTGAAGCAACGAAAATGCTTGTGATTCATAAAACTAACTCTGGTCCAACTCCACTGAAGCAGCTCTCTGTGCCTGTTCTTATGATCTCATCTGCTTTACACAATCCAAACATATTGTACGTCAGCTCACACACATACACAAGGACCACAGATCTGGCTCATTTTCTCCACTGGAAAAGACAGGGGGGTTGAGGAAGGCGAACCGCTGTTGATATCTCAACAGGGTGACAAAGATCAAAGTTTGTGATGTGCTCTTACACACACTTACACACTTACACACACACACACACACACACACACACACACACACACACACACACACACACACACACACATACTGAGTGTTACACAACGGGATGTAACCACAAGGGGACGAACGTCTGTCCCGACCCTCTCTGTAAGGGCACTCCAAGGGCTGGGCAATGGAAACCTCACAGTGCGGGCGGCACACGTGTCAACAGTGGCCCCCGGCTCCCTTTGCTGCTCTGCCAAACATTGGTTGGAGAATGACTAACAGACTCCCCAGAGGCAGCAGGGAAACCATGGCACAAAAAACCCTCAAAGAAAAGAAACAACTCTCAGCTTTAACCTAGAGCTGTATTTAGCACATGAGCACAAATACTTAAAAGCTCCTATATAAGCTCCTTTTAATCTTTTCTGGCGTTCCTGCTTACATTTGTTAGACAAAAACTCTCTGTAGGTTATCTACAGGTTGACATTTTATCCATCTAGTCTTGAGACAGCCTTGGGTAGGGAAACCATTTTTTTCTGTGTAGTAAAATGAATGATATCTCTCACCCGAAAAGGGTTTTATTGCAGTGTAATTATGATATGTAAAAGGTTTGCAATAAAATAAAACTTGGTGATAGCAGGAAGGAAGAACTTCTTTTTAACAGGAAGTTTACAGCTCAATTAAAAACGCTTTTGGAAATTGATAAATGGAGAATTCAATAGGAAAATTCAACTATTATTGCTAGTGGAAGAACAATCAGATGAATCCACTTAGTAGTAAGACCACATTATAAAGAATGACTATGAGTCTTGAATTCAAAATTATGAAGTATATATAAGATTTTTCAAGAGAACATATGCCATTTATAATAATCTATTAATGTGCATTAAACTAGTTCAAATTAGTTATAGCTTGTGATAAAGTATAGAGGGTTTCAAATGGAAACACCCATGCATGAGGTTTGGAGCTTGAGTAGCAGTGTATATTTCATCCGTGTGCTGTGCCAGATGTGCATTTGAGACCACCTGCTGCTTCCTGTTTGTATCATCTTTGACTCTGCAGAATTGCTGCCACTGAGGTTATCAGTGGTTGTGTGACAGCCGGACGGCCGTTACGCTATCAGCCATTGACTGACCCCAGGTCAGCTGTGTGGGCTGCTTGATGAGAGGCCTCGGGCTTGTTTTTCTCTTCGTCTGCATCCGCTCCTCATTCCTCTTTTTTCCAAGTCTATTTTAACCTTTCCCCTCTTCCCCCACAGCACACACACATATGCACAAACGAGCACAGGCATAGATAGAAATGTTCTGTTTTTCAACACTTTAAAATTTTGCTGCCTCAATCACAAAACTTTACAGGGAGTGCAGAGCCTGATCTGTGGCCTGATCACAAATCATTCAACATAAACACAGCGAATGAGGCCCACTTCAAACGAGCATGTCTCTTCACAACTCATTAGACTCCCCTCTTAAAGATCTACACCAGGAGCCTCCCTGCCTCTTTTCTCTGTTCCTTCTGCACACTCTTTTCATCCTCCACACTCCTGCTTTTGTAAAATATGATGGGAAACCGGGAGGCGTAACTCTGACCTGCACTTCCTCAAGCACAGCAGAAATGACTGATCATCTTCGAGCCTTTATATGTGCAATTAAAGCACTAACCCTGTTCTTGTCCCTCCCTGTTTTATCTTTTAGGTGTGTTTGATGTGACGCCAGCGGGCTGGCTCAGGGAACACAACTTCAATACAATGTAGACACCAAAAACCAAGCACAATAAGAGTCTGAAGACCGCACCGACAGGAGGGTGAGCTCAAGGAGGAGGAACCTGCTGTACTGAGACAACACCAGGTTAAGATAAGGAGTGAGAGAAGTGGAGAGAAAAACAGAGAAGGAGCAGGCTGTGAATCATTGACGTGAACCTTTTGTGTACAGCGGTGTCACCTTCTTCTTCCTCTGAAGGGTTTTCACTCGCTCTCACGTCTTCGCTGCAGAACGATCACAACCTTTGCTCTCTGTCTTTTGAGGACTTTCTATCCACAATCCAGCGTTTCATCTCTCAGCAAGTAAAGGTCTTAAATCGCAACAGAGGGAGCCATCCAGCCACCGTCAGCATGTGCCATGTTATTGTCACCTGTCGCTCCATGCTGTGGACTCTGCTGAGTATTGTTGCCGCGTTCGGAGAGCTCATCGCCTTCATGAGCACCGACTGGCTCGTTGGATTCCCCCGTGCATCCGATGCAGTTTTCGGCCCCCATGGGGCCACCACAGCCGGAGAGGCTTACAGGCCCACTTTAGGCATCTATGGTCGCTGTATAAAACTGCCTCAACTGCGGGGAATACTGTGTGGACCGTACGCAGTCCACTTTGGAGAGATTGCCAGCGGGTTCTGGCAGGCTACTTCTATCTTCCTGGCTGCAGGGATCCTGTTGCTGTGTGCCGTGGCATTCATTTCCGTCTTCACCATGTGCTTTCAAAGCATCATGAAGAAGAGCATCTTTAATGTGTGCGGACTGCTGCAGGGAATTGCAGGTGAGATTCTCACACAATTTATATAAAACAGTTTTGATATTTAACACGACTTTGAAAGGTTTGGCGCCCATACTGGTTTTTGGTCAGATGCTCAAATTTGTCTGATGGATGGAGAGCTTTAGAAAAGCACACGCCTTTATGGGCAGTAGCTTTCCGAAAGTAACAATCTGACATCCACACTTTGGCAATGATTGACCAGATCTGGAGGTGAGAAAGTAAACGAGGTCTTAAACTGCCTTACTTTTCACATCAGTGATACAAAGAACATATAAGCCGTATTTAACAAATATTTGTCTGCTTTCTGTAATGCCTGGCTTTCAGTTTACCTTCAAAACACTGTGACTGAACGACTTTAATCTTCCTCGTGCTTGTTTTTCTCGTACCTAATGAGGAGTCAGTTTAGACTGAGGACATGGAGTTGAGAAATACGTGTTCAAGTTTTGTAATCTGAAAGAAAGTTTGTTCATCTGAACCGTATTGTTTCTGTTCATTCCTGCGGCGTCCACCGTTCATCAAGGTAAATGAAACGCTGTGCTCTCAGTTAAACACATTCATTATGAGCACCACAACTCCCACTGCTGGAATTATGTGTTTTATTCTTGTGGAGCCCTCAGTGAGTCTTAACCCAAGCAGAAGTTTAAAGGGCATGGTGACTCTTTGTCATCAACTGGAGCAACTACCGCCCAAATATTTATTCTTCACGCAGTCAGCTGGAGCTTTCTGACACTCCTCTGGTCTCCAAAGGGGTTGAGTACGCATGCGTATCTCTCTTTATGTGTGACGGCCGTACATTCTGTGTCTGTGCCTGTGCACATGAGGTCAGATCCCGGGCCACTTTGACTCACTGTGGTGAATTATGGAAGGGAGGAGGCCATGAGATCATGCTCGCTGAACCTCATCTTTTTTTCACAGAGTGTAGCCTTCAGCTCTCCGGTGATTATGGCTGTCCTCCCCCACAGTTGTTTATTTGTGGGAGGCCCAAACAGAAACGGTGGGTGTGTAGACAAGGATAAGCCAAGCTGTACCCTCAGATCTATGCAGGCCTGCTGACCTGAAAGAGCAAAATCCATTCAGCCAGTGGGTGGCTCCTTTGGATGCATTTCTTTTCATTAAGATTAAGTTGCTCAATGTTTATTTAGGACAAAACATTCATTTACCAATGCCTCTATTCAGCGGCATAACCTTAACTCAGTGAGTTAATGTATAGGAGACAGATGACTCTTTGTCAGCTATCTTAAATTTATTATGCTGCTGATACTGAGGAACTAAACATAGATTTCTCTGGCTATTATAGGCCATATTGAACAAGCAGAAATCCTTCAAAACACTATTTGTAATGCCAGTCATTAGGGCTGAACGATTATGGAAAATAATCTAATTGCGATTTTTTGCCCCAATATTGCGATTGCGATGCGATATGCGATTATTTTTTAAGGTCTTTGTCTTCTGTATTATTAAACAAAGACAAGCAATACATCATATAGTATGGCCAATACTATATTACATTAATTTTAAACTGTTCTTTCCTGGAAGACAGACCTCTGTTATGATGACATGAGGTGATGCATGAATTGATGACTGACATTTTTATTTAACTTCTTCAATCACAACAGTATATTTGAACATACACAATAGTTTATTTTTAGCTTACAAACATCTGAGCATAAAGTGCTGACAAGGAACCCTGGTGTAAACATTAAAATGAAAGTCAGTACAATGTGCAGATTGCAGAAATATACATAAACAAAATCAGTGGCTTTACCACACTCAGTTTTTCGACATCTGTGAACTACTAGACAGTCATTCAATTAAAAAATAATATTAAATAAATAAAACTAATAAATAAAAAATACACACATCTTACTGATCTCTGCAGTCAGTAACATTACACATAAAGTGCAAACATAATAGCAATTGTATAAACACACACACACAAACACGCCTTTAAAATTTAAAGGCGTGAAACTGGACGGTCTAGCCTTCTGAATCAGAAGGCTAGTTCTGATTAGCGTCACCGCTGTCTCGGTGGAGTTTAATAAACTCGGCCGTCTGCTTCTTGCTATCTAAAATATAACCAGACACTGGTGTAAATTCTCGACTGTCTCATACTTCTGTTTAATAAGTTTTCTGTTTGACGTTTAGTCAGCTGTGTGAAAACCAAGGAGGAACCCACCCGGGGGATTAATAAAGTTTTATTTTATCTAATCTAATAACTTTAATCTCAGCCAAACCGATTTACTCACGAACAAACAAAACACTGAAAAAAGCCCAACAATAACATTTTTAGGTTGTCTAAGTGACTTATATATTACGTTTAACCCGAGCAGCGAAACTCCGCGGTGATCTGAAAATGATGTGCCGGGAGTTGTGCCGTTCTCGGCCGCATCAGTAACCCTCGAGCTCCCGGCTAGCTGTCGAGCTGGTGGGTAGCAGACGCCTCTGAAAACGTCGAAGCACTTTTGCAAATATGGGATATCTTGATAAACCGAGCAGATATTTGATGTTTACACAGCTACTTTCTCGCCTGAAAATATGTTAAAAGTTTATTTTGTGACCCAGAAAGATTAGTATGAGTAATTTTAAAACTTAGTAGCGGCCGCCATTGTTGGAAACTGGAGTTTGGCTGGGCCGCGCTATGAATTCTGGGATATGGTAGTAATTTGGACAGCCTTCGGCGCGTCGCTGTGACGTAATCGGTCTACAAATGCGGCCTCAGGAGGATGCAGCCCATGAATTTGGACATGTCCAGAGTATAATCGCAGCCTTTGCGGTTAGAAAATTGCACTTGATCATGTCGCGATATTATCGCAAATGCGATATATCGTTCAGCCCTACCAGTCATTCTTTCTTTAGCTTTCTACATATGAGGAGGTGGCGGTGTGGCAGAACTACTTGGTTTTATAATATACATAAAAGTCAGTCCTATACTATTTTCAGCTTGAAAATAAATGAACATTTCAAAGTCATCTTGAAAGCCTACAGAAATTAAAAAACAAAACAGAACTCCCTACTCCCAAGTACCTATTTGACCCATCACTAAGTCATACAGTGACTTGATCAGTTTAAATGAGTTTACCAATAAAATTTGTTGCAATTTGAAGTGATCGGGTGACAAGTAAGTTTGCTTCCTATTTTGGTAAAACAGCATTTGCGAGCAGGATTCAGGATTTAGCATTAAAGATTGTTTCCTGAGATCCTTGCATGTTGCTTTCCAGCTGATGTTCAGTTCAAACAGTTTTCAGTAACAGATTGAGGTTAGAGTAAATGCAAAATGAATGTCTGTTTCCATCCGCTGCCATTATGAGAAAGCCACATGTGTTTATAACTAGACTAGTTGTTGCAAGGAAACTCCAACTAAAGAGCCACTTTGGAAGTCAACAAGGAAGTGGTAATTAATAGACTCAAAAGAATTTTGGTGGGGTACACATTTAAGTAAGCAGTTGAACATTTGCTAAGCCGTACAGCGTCTCAGACTTCTTCTTTGGACATGTTCATATTCACTTCAGAATAAGTTGGTCATATATCATTCGAACTTAGTTGCAATTTTTTTTTAAAGTAGATAATAGCCTAATAGCCACCAAAGTAATGACAAGAAGTTTTTGGGTGCAGCGCTGTAAACCTGTTTGTGGCCAATTTCACGCTAGCAACTGCCAGGAAACACTCACCAGCTTATCAGGGCATACACATTTTTACCTAGGGAATGCTAGTTACCAGGGAGTCGCTCAATTTGTTCCCCATAACACACATTACTGACTAGCATGGTAAACTACAGTTTACACTGAGAAGTATATTAATGATTGGATTGAATCCATTCATTTTACCTCTGTTTATGTTCCAAAGAGTGATGAAAAACAAACCATCCTCCACACTGAGCCCAGATTGACGGTCATATGTCAGGTGATCTATAAAAGTGGATTCATGGCCCCACAAAGCACAGTGTTACATAACCGTAAAGTCCTCTATTTACATATTAAGTCATTGGATTGCGGGAGACATGGTTGAGATAAAGAAAAGGGGAGAAATGCACCCCTGAGTTTCCTCTTTGTTGAGAGGATGAGGATGTGAAAGAGGAAAGGGGGCGAGGAAAGCATCAAACAGTTGAGGAGGCGGGAGAGTTTCTTTTGTGCTTCCGAAGCACTGTTTTCAGCCACAGGATGAGAAAGGAGATGGTCAACTGCATCGGTATCTTAACAGTGTCACTACTTCCTACATTAGTCAGCCATTGTGCTCTACAGCCTTCTACTCCACTTTTCACGAGGCCAGTGAATGATATCACAATCACTTGATATCCATCACCAAGGCTACCACACCGACTTTTCTACTATCATTATTTCCACAATGCGTGCCGACCCTCCGGTAATGAGAAAACTGGAGCCAGACGGCAGATGTTTGGGGAAATGATTGACCTCAGATAGGAAGATTGCGACTCTCTTGCCAGAGACGGTCACGTCATTTCACTGGAGTGACTCCCAAACCTATTAACCTCGTCTTCACATTCGTTGATGTCACTTGGACTTTGTACTTCAGCCTCTGCAGTCTTTTTTATACGACGCCTTTCTGATGGCCGCAGTGTCCCAGATGCAATTTAAACAGACAAATAGTTTAAGCTCAGATGGTTTTGAGATTTCAGGAGAAGTTCAAGTCATTCCTTTCACCTTATGCAATCAGATAGCTAAAACAGACAGACTCCTGTTGAAGGTCAGCCGGGTTAAACTTTGCATCCTGCAGGCGCACACTTTAGGGGCCCTAAAGACTTGTTATACCCCAGTTAAACTTGCTGTACATTTACTAAAATGACGTACTCACTCATCGTCACTCAAGCTGAAAGGGATTACAGATAGAGCGGCAAACAAACAGGGCCATAAAACTGTCTCAGATTCTTGCACGTTCTGTGTCAAATACTTTTATTACCTTCCATAAACTTAAACAGGTTTAATCGGTGACTGTGACTAAGCTCCAGGCTGGAGGAGAAACAAAATAAAGCAGCGTCTTGCGGGAATTTAAGCTGTGCTGTTGAGTAATGATGACTCTCACACAAGATATCACGTTACATAAAAGAGGGAAGCAGACTTGCATCTCTTATCATTCAGAGCTGACGATTCCCATGCACTGATTAGCTTTTCCTGTGGTTACAGCGGAGGTGTGGATGTTTCATAATGATGGTAAACAACTTTTAAAACCAAACTAACAACCTCTCTTACTGAAGACAGAACTGACAGTTTGGAAGTGAACAGAGACGCAAGCCAGTGCAGAGAGAATAGGGTGGAGCACACTGGGATATTAGGTTAGAAGGTCCAGCTTGAAGGTGGAATGGGAATGAGTGTGTGTGTGTGGAGTGGGGGTCTTTGGAGGGGTGGGGTTGTGAATTAAAACCATGCCTTCAATCCATCAGCAGAGCCGGTCTGGCCGTTAGGGCAAGGCAGCAACATGTGGAAAGAATTTATGACCTAGTTTTCATTTCCCTGTTTAATACGATATTGGGTGCTTTAGAGAATGGGAGGAGGAAGAAAGAGGAAGAGAGATTAGAAGAGAAAAGGCATGTTCTCCGCCAGACTTGAAGCAGGCTACACGTGAGGTTTTCATGGAGCGAAGCTAACAGGACCTGCTTGTTGAAAGAGAGCTAAATCCTCGTTCCCTGTCTGGCTGTTTTATTGTCAGTAATTGTATTACTGTAAATGCTTCCTCCTGAGCTTTGATTGAAGGCAGACTCCTCGTCCGGCCATCTGACCTCGTCCGCTGTCATGGCAGAGCAGAGTAGAAGAAACGACGCAAACGCATTTAGAACGAAGGTTGCCTTTCCATCTATGAGACAAGCCGTGCGTGCCGAGGGGCTGAAGCCAAGCTGAAGAGGCAGAGTGGTAGAAGTGGGTCATGGTAACACAGGAAGCGACCCCCCTCCTCCTACAAAGACTCAGGACGCCGGAGGGTTGGCCAGTGACCGGGCCAGGCGGGAAAGTCCATCGGCTACTTTTATCCTGTTGATCTAGTCTCTGCTTTGTGCACAGGATTGAGAGGTCTTTCTGTCATACATCAGACAGGAAATCATTTCTGCCAGTTTAAACGTTTTCTTCTTCTTTGTGTCCTGATAGGATGCTTGAGCTGCCAGCACGCCGCTGCGGCCGGAAATGTTTTTTATTTTCAAGAAAATAATCTGCCCGAGTCTCTTGCAACAGTGACACTTTACTTTCACCGTCACCTACTTAGCACCTATGCGGCAAGCACTGCTTAATACATGTTTAGAGCACAGGAGGTCTTCTCGATGCACTGGTGAATCCACATTGAGTTTATGGAGTCACTGCTTTATCATGTCCTCTTTGATGGATTTTCTTGATGCCGTCCCCTAGATTTCATTTAAAAAGTCTTGACAAGAATGTGTCCAAACCTGCAGATGTCCCTCCTACCGTTGAAGCAACCCTGGCCGCTGCATAAACAGACGCAGTAAAACAAAGCTGTAATCATATTTAACCATATGTGATTAGAATCACGGACAAATACTGACAATGTGTTTATATATGTGCACGGATTTATAAACATGCAGACGAGATGACGTGGCGCTCCTCGGTTAATTGTTCACATTGAAAATAACGTTTCATTCAAAAGCCACTTGGTAGATTTTCCATGTGCGTTCAGCTGCTTCTCGTGGATGAAGTTCAGCTGGCACAGAAGTATTTCTGATGCTTTTTCTTCCCTCTTTATTTATGTGTGTAGACATTTTTAAGATTGCAGCTGTTCTATATTGTAAAAGTCATCTGAGCAAGAGGCCTGAATGTTGGCCAAGATAAGGAGCTGTGCTGACGCTGTGTTTTGGGTGTTTTGGGTTTTCTTTGTAAAGAAAACTCATCTTTCTTGACGCCACTGTTACAGAGTGTTGTGCAGGCTAACTGCTATTCCTTCTGCTTGATACAAGCATGCCGTGAAAGCTAGTCTGTCTCTGAAATGAATCCACTCCTAAACTGTTGATATGATGTGTTCGCTTACTGACGTACATCATGACGTTACTGCTTAGCTTAGGAAATTTGGGATTTCCATCTGTAGCATGCAGGATTAAAATTAAAAAGCTGGTGAAAGCCTGCTTTGAGTTAAAAGCTCTTCTGCTGTTGAAGCGCACCGTATTTCAAGGTATAATAAGCACAGGGCTGCTACGTATGCTGGATTTCATTACAAACACTTGAGTTATGATGTCTTTTATTTGTTTCCCTTCTTGCAGGTCTGTTCCTGATCCTAGGTCTGATGCTGTACCCTGCTGGCTGGGGTTCAGACAAGGTCCAGCTGTACTGCGGACCAGACGCGGCGCCGTACCGCGCCGGTCTCTGCTCCATGGGCTGGGCCTTTTACACCGCCATGGGTGGCACTGTGCTCACCTTTGTCTGCGCTGTCTTCTCTGCTCAGGCTGAGATCGCCACCTCCAGCGATAAGGTTCAGGAGGAGATCGAGGAGGGCAAGAGCCTGATCTGCCTCCTGTGAAGCTCAGATAACACTTATTGTGCAGGTGGGGGGAGAGAAGAAGGATGAGGCAGAGATGTGCCACTTATGATCTGGCCCTCTTCTGCCTATTCAAAAATAAAAAAGCTGGCCTGTGAAATTGAGGGCCCATTCATTGTTTACCACTAATACTGACTCTTATTTTGTCTCAGTTTTCTGTTTGAAGTGGGAGAAACTTATAAGTGCCAAGTTTGTTTGTTTTATTTCTAAGTTTCTGTCTTTGTCTTTCTGCCACTAGAGGTGCTGTGTCTGTTATGTATTCATTTTAAGCATGTGGATGCCCTGCGAGGCATTGTCTGTTACCACATGTTCTGTAAATAAGCGTGATTATATATATTTTGTACATAGTTATGATCGCAGAATGATGGTCAGCTGGATCCAGGCTGGGCTGATGATGTCACTCTTGCCTTAAAAAAAAAAAAAACTATGAAAAAAAACTTTAAAAAAATAAACCTGGATCTGTTAACTGTCAACAAGGGAACCACTAGTCAGTCAGAATAAACTGCTCATAAAAATAAATGGCCTTTAGCTCAGAGTGGATGTTCTTTAGAGCTTACAGAATGTACTATTTGATTAATTAATGTGTTTGTAGACGCTTGAAATGTATCGGTGGAAACGATTCTTCACATGGACTGCACAAGGACGAGCAAAGGAGGCTCTTCGGTGCATTTTGTTTGTCAAATCCTAACATGAAGTGGGCTTAATCCTAACCAGTTGACCTGTGAAGTGTCTGGTGCTCCTCAGCAGACATCCTGTAATCTGTGCACATGGACTGAATGATGAGGACACATAAATAAATGAAGTATTGCTGTTGTTAAGTAACTGGTTCTGGGAGTGTGTCGAGTCATACAGAGTGTCCTGTCTATTCCCATTTGTTTCTGCCAAACAAATAAAAAGGAGGGGGGGAAAATAAGTTTGGTTTCAGTTCTTATCCAGGGAGAGCCTTGCTGTGGGGAAGGGGGGAGAAGGAGGCCCAGCAAGTGGAGCAGCCAGCTTGAGACCTCGGTTTGGCCCTTGAGGTGGGGGTGGGTGCATTTTCCAACCAGTGGGTGATCAGTTTTTCCACTGATGCAGAACTCAGCTCTCCATGTGTGTACCTCGTTTTCAGTGGTGTAATGTAACTAAGTATATTTAGTGAAGTATAGCTTTGAAATACATGTTCTTTAGAACTCTGAGCTACTGAACTGCAGAAGAAAACAATATATTTTATACAGTTAAATAATAAACCAGTTTGATTAGCGTCTAGCTAGGATTCATTATCATGTACAGATCTATCATCTAAATTAATATTGTTTTGGTTATATATGGTATATTGGGTATTTTGTTGACAACTTGATTTTGTAAAACTATAGACTGTATGTAAAGGATGAATGTTGCCACCTTTGCATTACTTAGCCTTTTGTGAACTCCAGTTTGGAAGCCTTTAAATTAAGCATCTCCAGAAGTGGATATATTAGGTCAAGAGAGCAGATAATGAAGTTAAAAGCTAATATTAGCCACCTTGTTTATCAACAAGATTTCTTGAACAAGTTCTTAGCGCAAACTAATGCACAGTAAGCCATATTATTTGTGAGACGAGTGCATTAAAATGCTCCCAAAGGTAAAACGCACAATAAAACATGTTCAAAAGGCCCAATTCAATGACTGGATTTAGCAAAAGTGACTACTAGCATTCAGTTAGCGACCTAGTCTGTACTTACCGTGTGCTTAATGCAAAAACCTTTCACTGCCTAAATGGACAACAACACATTTCTCACCTCTAGCGTCTGTTTGGCCCTTTTCCTCCCCCAGCACTGAATGCCAATACTTGCACTCAACCTGAGTGTATTTGGAGTTCCTTCCACAGATGTCCCGGCCTCCATGTGGACTACAGAGAAGCTTCTAGCTCAACCCTGTGGCTCCCTTCCTCCACTTCAGACTTAGCTCAAACTAAACACAGTGCTTGATGACTTCCAGATTAGGCACATGACAAATAGTGCAATCTGAAGAGCGCAGCAGAAAGTCAGGCCTGCTTTGCTGCCATAGGCTTTTACTTTTCGCTTCTCATTTTCCTTTTGAGTCAGGAAAAAAAAAAACTTAAAGAAAAGAGCCAGAACTTGTGAGCTTTGTTTCCTTTCAAACCAGGAAGAGGAAAATTTCAGTCTCACATGTTGATAAGTCATGTTAGAGAGGGACTTACACATGATTGTATGAGAATCTGGTTCAAATTTAAAACTGAAAAAGCCTGGACTGATGTCAGATTTTACCTTGACACACACAAAAAACTGTTTTTATATTGATATCCTGTCCCTATATGTAATGTTAATAAGGGTGGTTTGTAACGAGAAACCTCCCTCACTGCTGCTTTACTCAGATCCAAGAAGCTAATTAGTGACGTTCTGCTCATTGTTTTAATTTTTTGGAAATAATAACGCAACTGTAATCATCCAGGGGCAGCTGACAGTCAGAGGAAGCCCATGTGACAGCACGGACAGAGCAGCCAACAGCACATTGGGTTTTCACACACTCCTAGAAAATGTTTCAAATGCATTAAAGAATGGCTGTTATTTCTCCTCTGTGCCCCTTCCTGTTGGCAGTGAGTCTGGTCTGCTAAAAGTTTCCTCCTTTGCGAGAGTGTCGTCCTGCTTTATTTCACGCAGATCTGTTTCAGACTCAGCAACTTGTCGCTGATGTTGGAGGACATCTTCAACTTCATAAAAGCGTTCAAGGGACTGGATGGAGATAATTTCAGCTAGTTTTTCTTTGAAAATTGTTGTTTAAAATCATCATTATAAGAATTAAAAGACTTACAGGTGGATATATTTTTTAATTAAAGTGGTCAGCAACAATATTCAGGTAGGCTGTGGTTTACAGCAGGTCATCTTAACCAGGTCTAAATGCCTATATGCACTGCGTTGTTGCCATGTGGTCTAATGAAGTGGCCACTTGAGCAGCTAGCTGTCAGCCAGACCTATGTCAGTGCGAATTAGCATCTCAGTCTTTACTGAAGCTGAAGCAGAGGCGCAAATGTTACTTACATTTTTACACGTAGCAAAGGGACTTATTTTGTCAATCACATAACAATGAACTGGTTTCCAGCAAACATTTAAAGACTCACAGATGAGCCATGTACACACAAAACCCAATTATTCTTTTTAATAATTATTATATTATTATAAACCCACTTTCTGTTGGGTCCAATTCTTTTATAAAGGTCAGAATTGTTTCAAATGTCTTTGTTTAGTAGACATATTTCTGCCCGTCTTTCAGTATATGTCGTTCATTGTAGTAAAACATTTGATATGATTTGTCTTCCCCATTGTTTCACTTTTGATATACGAGTTTCCTTTTTATTTTCACAAAACATGTTATTAGATTTTCAGCATTTAAAAAGTTGAAACTTTGATCTCTGTCCGGAATGTTTTATTAATCCTAAATTGTTAAACAAAGTGAAACATTGTTCCTTTAGCCTCTTCATATTTAGTACTACACTGAGTGTTGTTATTTTATTGATAATCTTACAGTCTTTCTCAGATGTGGCCCCTTTCTTCTGCCTACCTACAGTTTGAACCTCTTAAATGAACTCAGATTAATTTTCTTGTAAAACAAAATCTGATGCTGTTGGCTGGAAGTCACTCTAGCCATATTTACTCTGAGGTGACTCTGATCTTTACATCCTTTGATAAATACTGACCTCATCTGGTTTTCGACAGATAGTGCAAGCTCATTTCCCCCCCTGCTTTTTTCCCAGCTTCAAGTCTTATTCTTGGAATCTGCTGAATAGTTTTGCTTGACTGAGGGTTAAAAATATCTAAACTTATTCCGGGCTTTTGTGCAACTTTAATGCAATGTTGTTGTTGTTTTTTTTAATCCAAAAAACATTTAAAGCTGTTGTTAGCTGGAGTGGATTTCAGTGGGGATGAATCCATCACTTGTCTCATCGTGAGATTATTATTATTTTTTTGTGTGTGAAATTCACAAACAGCTGACAAAAACAGGAAAAATTTTGAATTTTTGGAAGACTTTATTTATAATCCACAATCTGCATACTTGTGGTTCACCATAAGCAGCAAGGTGGTGAAATGTTAACCTGCAGGATAAACCATTCACTTAAAGTCCCACTCAGGAAAACTAATAACCCACCTCCTCTCCTTTTATGGCATCATTCTCTTCTCTTTGGTTCCCTCTCAGTAACAAAAGGTTTGTGGGTGGGTGGGGAGTCTGTACTCGTAGCCAGTGCTCATGCTGTGCTTGAGTTGACCATGTACTTAATGACATCATGCAACGTTTTTAAGGAAGTTTGGTACTTTTGTCTCACAGCTAATACTTTTAGCCAGTAGTTAATACTCATTTGAAAATTTGGTCATGCTTAATATATTAAGACATACTCTTCTTAGATGAGACCACATTTTTAGCACCTATGAAATTTGAAGTTTTTCATAATTTTTTTTTTTAAACAGTGCAAAGGATTTTCAACATAGCTTTTCTAAATTCGTTTTCATTAGAAATCATAAATTAACAGAACTGACTACGAGAATTAAATTACTAGGGTCAATATTATTAGCCTCCTGAGAAATGGCTCTTTTATTGAGCCACAGCACAAACCACTGCTGTGCAATGATGAATTTTAACTTTGCAATGCTCAAAGCTGGTAAAACCAAGTTAAAACTGAGGGTTACCTTCCAATTTACACACAGTATAAAAACTTCAGCGAGGGTGTGAGCTGTCACTTGTCATCATGCCAAAAACAAAAGAAATGACTTTAGACTTCAGTTTAGAGAAAAAAATTCGTTGATGCTCGCAAAGCAAGAGATGGATGTACAAAGCTATCACAGCATTTCAAAGTGTCAAGAACTGAAGGGAGAAATTTCATCAAGAATCAAGAAAGAGTCGCACAGTACAGAACAAGTCTCGCAGAAGTAGGAAGCCAAAGATTTGAAAGACTTGGGAAAGAAAACTCATGAGAGATGAGTCTAAAGACCCCAGAACAACTGCTAAGACACGAGCGAATGACTTAGCCAAGTTGGGAATTACAGCCTCAAAAAAGATAGTCACTTAAACCCTGCACAGTAATGAACTGTGAGCTTACAGACCAAGAAACACTCCACTTCTGAAGAAACAATGGAGAGGTGTAGAACCCAAAGTCACCATCATCACAGGGGTGAGAGTGCCATTGCTGTCAGGAAGGACTCATGAAGAAATTAAAGGCATGAGAAGATTCTGAAAGAAAACCGATCAGCATCAAAACTTGATCTGGGCCATTGCTGTGTCTTCCAACATAATAACGACCCAAAACATACGTTGGTCCTTGTGAGGAACTACCTCCAGAAGACCATTAAATCTGGAGAAGCTTGAGAGAATTACCAAAGAATGGACTGGGATTGACAAGACAATATAAGAAGGCAATAAAAAAATCCAAAATAAATTTAGGATGTTTGGAAAGGCTGTCTAATAATAATAATAATAATAATAATAATAATAATTCCTTGCTCTGTTTAACAGCATGGAAATTCTTACATTTTCATCTATATGTCTGTGTGTGACACAGAAGATAAGTATAATGGGTACCTTTTAACGTTTTTCTCTACAATGCAAATATGAGCATAATTTCATACAAAGAGAAGCCATGAAACATATAGAAGAAGAATTTTATTCAGCGTTAATACAATAAATATACAAAACTCAAACTACTGGTCATGCGATTGTAGGTGAAACCTTAAAATTGCACAAACATTTAGAGCAGATAGTCTACCATTTGTAAACTGCACAAAACATACACACATCCCTTCATATTTCATCTCAAAAACATTGATATATATTAATATATATAAAATTTAAGAGATGTGGATCAGCATTTTAATTTTCATTGTTTTTATACCACAATTCATGACTCTAAAGCACAGCTTGAAGCCACAGTCGGTCTACAGTACAACGCACAGTTCACATTGCATTGCAGCTTCATGTTTATATTAAAACTAACAGCAAAACCTGGAAGTGTAATTCAGCCTGATGCTTTTTAACTACTGTACTGGCCCAAATTAAGCCAGTGTGTAGGGAGAAAACAACTTAAAGAAATACAGAAAAGGCAAGAAGGAACCCACAGCCAGACTGTCCTGCACACACATTAAAAATTAAAGACCCAACTCCCTCCGTCCACACCCACCCACCCACCCACCCACACACACACACACACACACACACACACACACACGCACGCACACAAAATGCAAAATCAAGGAAAGTGCTTTGCAGTTTGAATAACACATAGAAAGACAGATTCAAAGACATTTTAGCAGGTGGAATTGTATTGTTAAATCTGATCACAAAAACGAGAGAGTAAAAGAACAGATGTGGTTGTAGTTTTGCTTGACTTGTACATATATTTATTAGTTTCAGGTTGGCCATTCTTGTATTTTGCTCGTTTGTGTTGTTGTGTTTGCACATCTCTGTTGCTTGTGGGGCTCGCACACAAGAATTTCACTCGCATGTGCTGTGCCAGTGTGCCTGCACATGTGATGTGACAATAAAAAGTGATTTGATTTGATTTCCAAAAAATTAAGAATACACAAGTGTCACAACACAACATCAATGTACTGGCCCCTTTTGTCAAATTTAAGTCACTTTTATTGTGATTACAACATACTGATACTGATTTACAAGACATACTTAAAACCAGAGGCCTGTCAAATTTTGTACAATCTTGTATAATATTTAACCTCGTCATGCAAGCGGAGAGCATCCTGAGTAAAGCTGAGGTAAATCTCCAGCACTGAAGGGAAGCTAGAGACGAATTACACTTTCCTTGCTGATAAATCGTGCAGCTGTGTGTATGGAGTAGTGGCTCTCTTTAGCAAAGGACACAAAATGGTAGGCTTCAGGTGAAAATCAAGCTGACTCAGCTAATGCAATAAAAAAGCAAGTTAAGCATCTAGACTACTGAGCAGGAAGGCCTGAGGACACTGTTAGAAGTATCTGTACTGACTGCCAACGTCAGAGAAAGAACCCCAAGTCCAGATTTAAAATGCGACTTGCTGAGATATGCAGATCAATAGAAGCAGAAGATTTCAGTCAAATAAATACTTGACAATTACCTTTAAAGTGATACTCTAATATCAGACACTGCTTGTGGATTGTAGCTTTTGCAGAATGACAATTGTTGTCTGCTTAGATGGCAAAACAGTGCCATCAATCTGTGATCACAATCTACTTCTGTCCATCCCTGTACTAACGACGCAGACTATAAACGATGGCGTAGCCACTGTGATGTTGCCCACTGCTTTGTCAACTCTGAGTTTTGAAACTTGATTGTTAGCACTTCCACAGCGCCAAAGCTGGATTTGGAGCCAAAAGTGACCATATTTGGATGAAAGGGTGGAGTGGCTGATGTTAGCGAGCAAGTAAAGTTGTCGCGGCTCAACCCGTTTCTTGTTTAAAGCTACAAACACGTTAATCTAATGGCTACACTTGGAGATTTTACATTGGGAATCTATGGGGGCTGACTCGCCTTTGGAACGTTTTTGGCACTTCGGTGTGTTTCGGCCCCGGAAGTTGCCGTTTGCCTAAAATTGAAGGGTTAATTATATTATTTTATTTCTTGCTTCATTCTAATTGTAATAGTTCATTAATGACAGAAATATCTTCCTTCTGTTATTCACCAGTCTCCACCGGTGAGTGCTGATACTTGGGTAGGTAAGATTTTAGATGAGATATCACTTTAAGGAATTTCAGGCTAAATACTTTTTACATACCCAATTCTAAGTTGAGCGAAGAGAGTAGAAAGCAAAGCAGCGGAGTGGAATGCACAGCATTCATCTTCAGCAGTATAAAGTTACTCCATTGGGGGTCAGCAGTGTTAGGCCATACACTCATGAAAGAAGAAAGCACCGAAACAGATCAAATAATGCTGTTTTAACTCAAAGATAACTTCCTTTTGCCAGATAAATAAATAAATTCAGAAAGAGAAAGTGGTGATTAGGTTGATAAACACACAGAAAGCAAGCATCTGTTCATGGTGAGAAATGCCCAGGTAACTTCAAACAGTCGGTTCAGCTACATTAGAATCTGCCTGAAGACGAGCAGGCCTCGAGGACAGCAACAACATTTAAAAAAAGGCACACAAACCTTCATTTAATTGGCCATACATCCACACAAACCCTGAAATCCACACAGAGACAAGAAAGTTGAGCACTCTAGTTAAAGGACTCCTAGAGTGCACGGTGTTGCAGGAGCAGGTAGACTGGGACAAGAGAGCCTGTTTGAAGGTTGAGAGGCTAAAGATTGTAGATGAGTGGATGTTCAGCTGTAGCACCCCCACAAAAACCCCTTCAGTAGTGTCAGAAAGATGGGGAGGGGGGCGTAACTTGTTCAAACAAGGCAGTTATAAGTGGAAGCTGGATACAGAGGAGGGTCAGATGAGCGAGCTCTCTGCTTCAGACTTGCTCCTTGAAGGCTCCTTGTGCAGCCCTGGAAGCAGCATTAGCAGTGGCCGTTTGTACAGTTTTGTTAGACATGACGCCCGTGGCAAACTCCTGCTGTGCCTTCTCAAAACTGGCACCGGTGGTACGGTACATCCCATGGACCTGAGGGGAGAAGGAAAGGCGGAAAAGAGGGTAAAATTAGGGCCTGAAGAGTCTGTAACAGACATCACTCAGATATCTTATAGGCTGACTGTGCATTTACCTTTTTGAACATGATGAGAGACAGGACAGCCAGAGCGGTAAAGAGAGCAGCAACGAGGATCATTATAATGCCCACTGGGATGCTTTTATTCAGGCCAGTCAAAGCTGAGATCCACCCGCTAGGGATAAGAAAATCATTAACACACAACAACGACGTGACAACTAACCAGTCTCACTACCATCTCAATCCTCTGAGAGAACTACTTGTTTAAAATGCTGTAGTTTACTTGGGTGAAGTCACACACCAGGAGCACTCAAACTACAGAGGGTAAAGCAAAGACCCGGCCTCCACACTACCTAGACCTAAAGGATGTGCCACCATAGACACTTACAGTGGCACAACAGGGACCTAGACAGTGTTATCCATGTGGCATGTTGTAGCTGTTCACTGTAAATACTCACTAGACTAAATGTATATTCTAATAAATTTTTTTTTTTTTTTAAATGGTTCTTAACTAATGCAGGGTTTCCTCCTGCTTTCCTCCTAAAAGCAAAACAAAAACTGCAAGAAGAAAAAAAAAAAAAAGACAAGTTCAATATCTAATTAACACAAATATAGAAATATTTCAGGCTTGGTCTTAATCATCGCATTATCTGATCAGTTCATGAGATCTACGATATAGAGTACTGATACTTTTCTCAGTATAATACTAAGACCAAAATCTAGACTAAATGCAAAGCCAACCACCTCACTAAGTAACCCCAGATGTGTCTTTGTAACATCTGTCTTACCTAAAAATGTCATAAAAATACAATGCTATGGAAATTTATTTTAAGTCGTGTTATCTTACCTGGCTCCCCAGCCAGCGATGCCAATAGACTGGATGACATAGATGCCAATCTGACAGACGTAAATGAAGAAGAAAATAAAGAACCTGAACGAGCTGTCGATCCTGTAGAAAGATGAAAGTGGAGGATATGAAGAGCACAGTGGGCACAGGAGGGTCATCGTGATTGTTGTACTTGTGGACACAATTTTGGATCATGTTGTTTACCTGAATGCAGCATAAAGCGGTCTGTACCAACAGACAAAAGAACACGGCGTGAAAAGCAGAAGCCAGAGGATCGACAAGCCAAAGTCCACACCTCGGTTTCCATCCACAGCAAACCAGGAGAGGCAGGCGATCAGGTTTGCAAGCAGAGTCCCAGTGTGCACTGAAAGGTCAAGAGAGAGAGAAAAAAAATACAGTAAATATGTGGAGGGGGACTTCGGCTTAAGTGTGACGGTGTGCCAGAACGGCTGTTTAAGTGTACATGCCAAAACATGGAAAATAAGCTGAAGGAGAAGTGTCCAATCAAGTCCTACCAAATCAAGCCTTGGATGGAAGAGGAGGAAACACTGAAACTTAATATTTAAACATGTAACAGTGCAGGACTGGAAACAACATACGCACACACACGCGCACACAGTTAATAATTCATTACCATTTGCTCTCGAGGGCCTAACAGTGTCTGCAAAGTTAAAGGTATTACACATTCACTGAGTCAGTTTGACTGCAGGGATTTTACAGCACAGTGTGAAATATGACAATAGCCCGCTAGCTGACATAGCAGTGGTACCGAGACCCTTCACCTGAGCTTGAAAAAGATACAGCCGGTTGATTTAAAAATCAAAGTCTTTGTACTTATTAGTAAAAACGACTGAATTCTGTAAACCAGCCTTATAGCAAATCATATGATCAAGCTGCTTCATCAGGTTGCAAGACTGCGGCACGTGCATTTGTCATGTGGCTACTGAATTCTACTTGAAGTCTTGACTCCACCCCCCACATACACCAACAGAGAGTATTTTTTACCATCAGGAGCTATGAGGTTTTGACTCGGGGAGTTGGTGGATTAAACTACTCAGGACTGCTTTAAATGAGTCATCTGAAACAGCAGATTATCAGCTCATTAACAATTTCATTATTTCAGCAGATGTGGTTCTACGTGTTTGCACGTATGAACGTAGTTTAGAATGCAGTTTGCTAAAAAAGTTTGCTAGTATTAGCTGATAATTTAGCACAAATGTTTAATGCAAACAAGGCCACTTCATTGGCAAGTGCAGAATCAATGGGTGATCTCACAGTGTCTAAGTCCATCGTCTGTGGGGAACATGCATAAAACTATGTATGCAAGCAGGAATAAAAATGCAGATGCTATCTTTTTATCAGATACGTAAGTTTATAGTCATTTCGAGTCCTTTCTTTAGTTGTAAATGGATATACACACCCTCTCTTGTCATTTTGCACAAAAAAAAAAGAAAAAAAGAAAAAAGGAACTAAAGAGCATGAGTAATCTGAGCTGCAGTGGCCGTCCCTGTAAGTACAAGTAGGCCACAGGTGATGCACTACTTATAGCCTAGCTCTGAAATCCAGAGGATAAAAAACTCCAGACTTGGTACAAGACAGCAAATTTCTTCTGTCAATTTTAAGAAAAAGTTTACTTACACATCCAGAGGTAGTACATGATTTTGACTGTCTTCTGAAACTCTACGGGAATGTCTACAGTAATATCGTGGTAGAAACACGGAGCCACAGGAAACCTCTCTGGGAGAGGAGGCCAGTTGTTTTTCCTGCCTACAATAGCAGAAAAAAAAAAAAAAAATCAAAGTCAAGCTTGTGAGTTACTTCAACATCTTTTTGAAAGTGTCGCTCAGGTTTTACGTGCTGCTCTTCTGTCAGATGACAGTTAGCAGTTACTGAGTGCAAATACTGATTCCCGCTTATTTTTTGTGTGCATGAGAATTAACATTTAAATTAACATGTAGTCATTGCTTGGCATATAATGAGCCATTCTGTGGATTTATAAGCGTCATCATTATCTGTAATGCTTTGCTATGACAGCACTGATCTGTGGCTGTGTTGTGATGACATACTAACCCCCAGATACGTTGATTGACTGCATCTCTCGCTCCCGGCGGTCCAGCTCTGCAGCCTTATTTTCCAGCTCTTCCTGTCTCCTTAGCAGCTCAGCAGCTGCCTGCGACTGCTCCTGCAAACACACACAAACAAATGTCAACACATTGGAAATAGTACACAAACTTTTTGGCCAATTACTTTCCCCCTCCCTGCTCACTAGAAATGCTCCATTTCTACTTTTGGAATAAATCCAATTCTCTGCAGAGACAGCACCAGCAGGAGAACAGACATCATAACAACACATTCCCCAGAGTCTGCTTCACAAACGAGATGCTCAATCTCAAGTTATTTCCTCCACCAACCACGATTTCCCTCTGACTCTGTGTCTACTTCTGCTACAAAGGCCAATCACAGATAGAGGCGGTCTCCCGCAGAGCCACTTTTCTGTCCACAAACTCAGTGTGAAATCAGCCGTGGTGTTAATACATTTTCTCTCAGTCTCTGCTGGTGTTGCTGGACTAAAACAATAGATGCACCACAGTCTGCTTGCTCATGGTGACACGTAATGCTCTCACCTCAGTTCCAATAGCTTTGGTAACTCAATCAGCATTTCTTTGTGTAAAAATAAGAATGCCTTTGTATAATCTGAAAAGAAAGTGGCAGAAACTACAGCAGCAGCTGTAAGCATAGCCAAAAGTTCTACTGAAATAACTGCTGTTATTTGGCTGTATACCATCAACACATATACCTGTGGTTGAGCTTGTGAGTAGGCTGGGGGCTCCTCTGTGGGTTTCATGATGGCTGGCTGAGTGCTGACAGCAGGGCCTGTAGTCTTGGGGGCCATACTTGCAGGTGTCTATAAAGTACACATGGTTAGAGCAAAACTACATGATTCCTATAACTGCTAATGATGTGACCTCACAGTTAATCAGAGGTTTGTATTGCAATACTCAAAACACAACTAAATCTCATATTTTATTAGAGCATTAATAAAGATGCACAGCAAAACAACAAAAAAAAAACAAATGAAAGCAACAAACGGTGAAGAGCACATGTATGAAAAAAAAACCGTACAATACAAATTTGTGAAATTGATGAGGTTGTACTGTAGAGAGAGAGAAGCCTGTGTAAGCTCTTAAGAGAAACAAAAATGTTTGAGCCAAGCTAAGCAGTGATACAATATCCATGCTCAAAGATCTAGTGCCCAACCTTTTGCAGCCCTATAACAACATCTTTTCAAGGCCATTTCTTCACAAAGCTTCAAAAAGCTAAACTGACCACAATACTTCAGTCTCTTGGCTTCCAAACTTTTTATTGAAACAGTCTTCTTACAGCCCTTTGTCACTGATAAAGTTGCTTCTCAGATGGATTCAGTCAAATAACATTTAGATGGCTGAAAATGATTACACTGATGCAGTCACATATCTTGCGACTGCTGAAAGCGATCTTGAATTCCAAGGTGGGAACCACTGCTCAATGTTAGGATTTAGTCTTATGTAACTGCATGTGTGTATGTGCTAAGATATGTGCAGTTGGAAGGCACAAAACAACAGTGAAGCTGTTGGCAGTGAAGCTATCAAAGAATGGCTGAGCCTGTTGGGCTGCACGGGTAAAGGCTTAATAATCGGGGTCTTGCCAATGGACCCTAACCCAAGGTCTGAAGGATTCCTAGTATTCCTCTCCTGGGGAGGATAACAGAGGTCCCAAGTTTCTTACCCTTCGCCATCTTTTGAATACTTTGCTACTGGAGACCCTACCAGGGGCAAGTCAAAACTCCAGCTCAATAAGGTGGCAATTCTTAGAGCGGAAGCTTTCAGGACACATGTCTTGGTGGCTTTAGGAGCTGAGCATGTGAACCACGTGATCACTATGTTCTAGCAGTTGCCTATATATACAGACTGGGCAGCGACTCATAACAAGACGACAGCTACAGACAAGAGAAAGAAACAGAGACAGGGTGAGATTAGTGATTTGGAAGAGGCTCAGAGTCGAACAATACTGGGATGGATATTTCTCAGCATTTAGATAAGGTGTTCTGGCCATGTCTAGCTGAAACAACAGGGCAGTGACATCAGCAACAAAGAGAGGTCCGGTTTGCCTGGTCTGTACCCACGACCAATAACATAGCTAAGTGCATAGAATACATGTCTGAACTATACAAAACTGTAATTGTATATTCCATTATTAGCTTGGGATCCATTAATATGATGAAATATTTTATTTAAAAAAAAACCCAAAACTAAAGCATAAACTGAGACTGAATAATCATCAGCTGCTCTTCTCTGACTGAAGAGTGTGGCATTTTACAGATAAAGCACAACTCTTTGTTGTCACACTTGTCTGCCTTGGCGGACAGATGTGGGATTTATTAGTCTTTTATTCTGCTGAATATAATTTTAAAGGAATGTGATTTTCACATGATATATTACAAAGCTGGAAAAATAAGTAAAACTTTAGGCTCAAATACCTACTGAGTAATTCTGGTGGACCTACCTGATCTTTAACCTCACTGCTACTAAATGCAAATATCCAAGTACTCACCGATTTGCCATCTGCAAAGGGATTGTACTCCTCTAACCCTGGAGGAGATGTCTGTCTCACTTGTGTCACTGATGGATCCTAAAAAAAAAGGAAGAAAAAAGGATTAAAAGGGAATGCTTTACATGAGATAAATGTAATTGAGTAATACTATAAAGCAATACATTTTGTTTGATCTGTCTTGTCTTTGTGTTTCAACCAGGGATAGCAGTAGAAATCCCTACAGAGTAAAACCCTCCATTATTCTGCTGAGATCCAGGCCAAAGCTCTCTGTATTCAAAATGCAACAGGCCTATAATTCAATACTGGCAAAGACAAGATGATTCCAATAATTTTCACGAGAACGTCGTTATAAATAGCCAAGACCACGAGTTTCTTGAGCTGCTCTGGCAGCCAAAGACCGAAATAAAAAGACATACTTTGGTTATTCTTTGTGCTCCTAAACTGCTAAAGCACTCCATGCTTCTTTTAACTACAGTCCTAATTTGCCAGACTGACATATCAAAACTACTTTCAAAATAAAGCAAGCCACTACTTTATATTCTACCTCCATTTGCATGCAAAACTCCTTTTTCCTGTCAGTGTCAGCTAAGCTACACTGTCATACATCTCTTTTGATAATAAGCTCACCATCAGCTGCCGTCAGTCACGCACGAATTTCAAATTGTTGCTCAAGATTAACATCTAATCCGTATAGTCCGAAGTGCTGTCCTTATCCCGTCTCAGTGCAGTCCTCTCCGTCTCCCTGACTCTTAAATTTCCACACACACACACACACACACACACACACACACACACACTCTAAATATTTCAGGGCCTGTCGTGTTTAAAATTTAACGCTGCACTAGTGCGTGGCTGGACAAACACATACTGCAGATTCAACGAAGTCTTCATTTTGAAACCTCCAGCTCTGGAGTTCCTGCTCCAGAACATTAAAAAACAAAAACAAAAAACAAAACAAAACAACAACCCCCCCACCCCCACCCAAAAAACACAAGGAGAATCAGCAAACGTGTGTTCACCATGATCTTGATTAAAGTGCAGGATTCAAAAAAGGTGCACAGTTCAACCACCTGACGACACCATATCTAAGACTTCAACTCTCTGTGGTTTCTACTCATTTCACGTTTGATTAAGCTACAAACCTTACAAAGTGAGCTCTTAGCTGCCTTACAAAGTTTTTTTTATTCGCTAACATAGAGCCTAATGTCTGAGCCCACATCCAGAGAAATAGGCCAAAACAGCCTCAACAATCTGATGCATGACTGCGAGTGATGAAGCTTAGTAGGAAAGGAGCCAACGAGTACCCTGGAACCACATGTCACCATATGATTTCATGAACTATTGAACATAGCTCAGAGAAGGGAAAAAGCTCCCATTATCCTGAGGCAAGGCAGCCAGAGCCAACGCATGACAGAGAAGTGGGAGGACAGCAGGGCTTCAGCACTCGTGTTAGTATGTTAATGAACCCAATTAATTATTCACTCTCCTTGCGTCTGTGTGGTCAGCCTGTACCATCTTCCCATCAACGCTGGGTTCTTTTAAGTCTGTGCAATGAATCAAACCAACTAAAATAGATTTTTTTTAATATAGTATTCTCTGACAAAAACAAACAAAAAACACACATGCTTTCCTTGTACTGTGTAGAACCAAGCAGGCACAGATATATCACAATTAACAAATACATTGTCTGAGGTTAAAGAACCACAGGTCTAATTCTGGATTAGTCTGATTCTGACTCAGAAATTAGATCTGTTATTTATGACAAAAGGCTGATCCATTTAGTTCAGCTGTATACTGCTCTGTTTTATACTGCTAAATATCAGCAGTAGTGTGCTGTGGCTACTGAGAGGAAGTTAACAGCAAACTACCAACAAATGAGATGACCGGTATAAAAAACTTAGATAACTGTGGCTTTGGCTTCTCTTTTTGTTGTTATAACACTTGTAGGGAAGTATTTACTGCATTTACAGTAGAACAAGGTGTTGTCATCTATCAATTACTGCTATTTTACTTCCTGCTTCTTACCAGCAACATAACACGTGTTGTGTGTGGATGTGCACAATATTGACTTTTAGACTGAGCTTAAATTAAGCTTACTGTAAATAAATTACAGGATTACTACAAATACGTGGGTTCAACCACTAGTTTAACATCAAACAGATAACACCATTATGTGCATTTTGTAAATTATCCTCATTTAAAGAGCATAATTTATAATGTTCTTTGAATGAGCAATATTATTTGAGGGCTTCTAGTTTCCAAATATGAAGTTTTACTCATGTTATTTGTTGTGTATGACAAAAAAAGTTGATTTTAAGCTTTTGATGGACATAACAAGCACACTGAAGATGTTACTGCTGAGTTCAAGAAACTCAAAATGACGTCCAGATGAACAGAATCAACTTTTGGAGATCTAAATGACAGTCCATTTATTTATCTTTTAAGCATTTCATAGAAAATACTAAAAACTAGAGATGGCACGATACCACTTTTTTATGTCCGATACCGATATCATAAATTTGGATATCTGCCGATACCGATATGAATCCGATATAGTGTTTTTTAATCAACAAAACTGTTTTTTAAATATCTTGCTGCATTTTGTATAAGTTCATACTCAAGTTTAAAACAACAACTACACTAAAGCTATTCTGTTATACCTGTATGCAAAAAAAAAATTTCATAGTTCAGCAATACTGATCAATCTAATAAACTTGAACCTACACCATCCTCCCTATTCTGGTATTTTAAAGAGTACTTAGCATAAATATTAAGCAACCTAACTAATAGGGTTCCAACTCCCAGCAACAACAAAAATAAATAAAAAATAGGGAACCACCCCTCACGCTCCACCTCATGATGCTTAATCGACGTAATCAACCTTAATTTGATGCAGTGTGAAAAAAAAAAATGCACAGAAATCAATTATTTTTCAAGAAATATTAAATAGATTCAACATCTTTCTTCAACAAAATTGCAGACTGCACAGATGGTACCTTCCCAAAGGAAAAAGTACTATAGCTTACTAGGGTATATATATATATATATATTAGACTTAATAGTTACTATATACAGTAATTGACTTCTATTCATTTTACATCAAATTAAAACTTTGGGTGTCAGATAATTATTTATTAAAAGCTAGACATTTTAAATGAGAATAAGAAAGAAAAGTATGTCTTTGTGCCCCCTTTTCCCTGTTCATGCCCTATCAGCCCCCCTGGCTAAACTTTGCTAGATCCGCCCCTGCACAGTTACCAGCCGTCAGCTACATAGAAAAAGATCCTCGAGTAGAAAGTAATATTAAATACATTCTAACAACAGCTGATCAAGCTTAAACGTGCTGCTGTTGTTCAGCCGCTGGTTTCCTCTTTCTGGTGCAAAATGGGCCAAAAGCAAACTAGAGACACGGACTCGCGACAGAAAAGCCGATCAGCTGATCGTTAAGCAGTTTCATGATTGAAGTAGCAGCAGGAGAGGCAGTCGCTTGTTAAGCTTAACGCAGGAATGCTTTACAAACATTCAGAGATGGACTTACACACTTGCTTTACTTCTCTCGGGATAACTTTGTCGGAGATGAAATGCCGGGTTGCTAGCGAAGCTCCACATGCTATCCAGACCACCGACAGGTCCCGCATGCCACAGCCGCTCTATCACGTGATGCATACTGCTCCGACGTGCTAACGTTCTGAGGTGAGTTACGGGGTGTTGCAAGTTTTGTGAGGTGCTTTCGTGATATTTAATGGATCGGATTACATTTTTTATTTTTCTCCGATATCCGATCCAGTAATTTAGGTCAGTATCGGACCGATACCGATACGTAATATCGGATCGGTCCATCTCTACTAAAAACAGCATTAAACTTTAGATTCCCAATCAACTGCTAAAGACATAAACCCAGTTTGGCTGGTTGATGTTAAACAAACAAACAAACAAACAAACAAACACTTCTTTAGCTTATTCTTAGCATGCTCCAATCAAACAATCAATGTTAAAACAATCAATGTGGTCTTAATGAAACTGAGGGAAGCACCTCGTGATTATTTTAATTATTAAATAGTCTTATGTTTTTGGTCCATTAATGTTAGAAATTTCAGAAAATAGCAAAACTTGATTGTTTTGATGAGTACACCTGATATGAGCGGAGGAGGATAGGCCTGGAAATACCAAGGAGCACATGATCACATGAATGCTTTCATTATGACACAACACTGTGTGAGCGTAAACACAAGACGTCTTCAGTCAGACGCCTAAATAAAGACAACAGCACAATAAAGGCAAGGGAAAGGATGTTTGTCTCTGTTTTTACGTTCCTACACAGCATTACATGATCAGGTGATCAGTTTTTAACATTATCGTCTCCAGGTTGGCAAGTTAAGTCAATCACTCTAACGTAATGTCAAACATAAAAGAAACAATACGCAACATCTGAGCATAAGTTGTTTAACTAGGTCGTAAATGTGAGGAAATATGTCGAGCAGGTGGGAATTTAAAGGGATGGGGATAATTATAACAGAACCCAGCGACCCAACCTGCTTCAGTTTGAATCAGAGCCAACACCTGGAAGCATAGCCTCATATCTTTTAATGTTATGTCACTTCTGCCAGTCAGAGTGCGGCAACATTAAGTGACAGTTCAACTGAAACCGAGCGGGAGGGTTTTGGCAGCAGCTAATTTAAAGTCGCCTTATCAGAGCAGGTTTATTCAAACCAACCCCATGCCAGTCTTTCCTAGCCACGCAGTCTTAATGTAAAATGATACGGCAGCTAAAGTTAAAGTGGCTAATGTAGGCTAATGTAGGCTGTTAAGGTTACCTGAAACGGGTTGCTGAAGTCCGGGTCCGCGAAGGGGTTGCTGTCGAAATCTGACATTGTCCAAATAGGACGACTTATTCCGCTAAATGTGTCTTAAGGCTAATATTTATAGCCAAAGTCGGCGCAGAGAGTTACAAAAGACCAACTGTTTCGAACAAATTGTAATAGAAAAGACAAGGGCTGAAGTCAAACGTCAGACTGTCCAGGTGGGGGATTGGTCACCAGCAGCGGAACACACGTGACATAACGAGACGTCAGGCGGAAGTAGGGAAACGTAAAAAAAAAAAAAAAGATCCAAAAAGTAATTTTTAAAAAAAATAATGTTTTATTTAGAAATAATTTAACGCTTTACTCACACTCATTTTTACATTTTGTCATAGAATTGTGATATTTTATCTGCGATTAAATGTCAGGTCGTACATCGACTTATCTATGTAAAATGAAAGAATTAAAAATATCCCAAAGTTATTTTAAAAAATAATATTATTACTTGGAAAATATTTGATTTATTTTTTATACCCGCACTCATTTAGACTTTTTGTCATACTTTATTACACTTAAAGTGTAAAAATAAAGTATGACAACAATAGCACAAACTTCAGGAAAACTCACTTTTCTTGAAAATATCCTGGTCTTGACAAAAATGTTGCTGTTTTGACCTTGTGGACTTTATCGTGATACTTTGGCTATTCAACATTGTGGCAACATCAATTTTTTGGCCGAGTCTCTTCTAGTTGCCATAGATCTATGAGCTCTCTGCCTCTGAATCCCTGTCATGTGACGCTCACTTGTCCAACTCACACTTCCGCTACTGCGTGTAAAAAGTTGGGTGATACATTAAAGAAGTTTTTGCAGGAACTTTAGCGTCAACATTAAGTTAACATTATCACCAACTTTATGAACATTTCATAGCTCGTAAGAAAAGGCGAGTAAGTTTTCTTTGTCGGCCGTTTGCCTTAAAGCTCAGCATGTCGACAGGAGTCTCATACAACGACCAAGGAGGAGCGGAGGCTGCGGTGGAAGCGGGTCAAGAAAGCACCCCGACCTCCTCGAGCACCGGAGCTGCCTTCGGACTGTTCAGCGCCGACTTTAAAAAGTAAGCTAGCTCAGCGTGTGTTCCGTTTCTCGTCACGGTGGTTGTTTTTGGCACAGTTGGGTTGTTTTTGTTGAACTCCATATGGCTAACTTCCAGTTTCGTAGTCTTGAAAAGAGGCCAGTAGCATCCACAGGCAGGGCAATGGTGGCAAATGACAGCCCCCTGTCTCTTCTGCAGTAAGCAAAGTTGAGCGATAAAATGGCAAGACGTGGCTTGGACGTGTTTGTGATTGTGATCACTGAGTTTTCCTTTTTCT